>NC_077248.1:58963481-59652231 GCF_947179165.1 Solanum dulcamara | reverse complement strand
AAATTTTTTCTTGGTTCACAGAATAATCAAAGTTAGAATGGTACGGGTTGTTACAAAAGTATTGGCCGAATACACTTCCCGCTATATTATTTTATAATATAAGCTCAGACAATCAACATCCAACCCACAGTTAGTACGAATTTCATTCAACATGGTTGCAACTCTTGGTGAGTCCTTATCATTCGAGGACAACCTCTATCGTTATATTAGTTATATGTTTTCATTTTTCAGAAAGTTAGAGTTAGCTAGGGGTTTTTCCTAGCAACTTATCATAATAGAGGCTTTTCAGACAATCAGATTTAGTATCAACTTTTATGGATATTTACGTATTTGTCTATTTAAGTATTTGAATCCTTATAGAGTATTTCAAATTTAGCTTCCGCACTAGTATTCTTAATTATTTATGTTGAATTTTAGCGTCATGTCAGATCATGAGTTGAATTAAGGTCCTTTATGGCTCTAAGCACCGTGTTACAACTAGGGGATAGTCTCGGATCGTGATATTCAATGCAATAAAAAAGAAGAAAATTTTTGATGAATTACAAGGTAATCTTATAATAAAAGCACATAATATGAAAATACTAAATAAATATGATAATAGATTCATAATATGAATGCTTTAAACAAACGTGATAATACACATGATAGATAGACTCATAATATGTAAGCATTAAATAAACATGACAATACACGTGATAACTAGACAAATGCACTCATCCACCTACTATAAATTACACAAGTGTTCCTCTTAACATTGCTTAGGTTTATTCAACAAAAACATCTCATTTTCTTCTTTACGTTAATTTCTTTGACAACGTAAAATGAGACCAAAAGAGGTAAGCAAAAGATTGAACTGAAGTTGATTGAGTGTGAGAAATCATGAGATGTTAGCTTCTCGAAAAGGTAACCTGTTCCAGCAACCAGATAAGCTAGCAACTAGGTCCGGAGCAGATGTTGGTGCTATGCTTTTTACACCAAGTGGAAAATCATGTTCCTATGGTTACATAAGTATAAAAGAAATAATTGATAAATTTTTCAAAATGAAATTAGAGGATCGCCAATGTGATTATGATGAAGAAAAATCTAATGGCTTGGAGGCATTGGAAGATCTCCATAGATGGTCCGGCTCTTGTTAGTGCTACACTTTAACGGTTGTTTCTGGTTTGCCCTCTTTTCTCCTAATCTGCAATGATTTCTGGCCGGGTTGCTGCTTCATAGAAGCACCTACTAAAAATTTTCGAGACATAATATAGGCCAATAGTTCTTCATGATGGGAAAATGTAAAATCCAAATGAGCATACTCGAACTCATTATATGACACCTCCACACCTGCATCCTTCGTCTGCTTATAATGTTTCCTTACCATGGATGGCCTGATGATCTTGTCCTTACGCCCAGCAATAAGATCAATCGGAATATCAATAAGGGAGTAGAAATCCCCCAATTGGAGCTATCTCCACCAACTAAATAACTTATGAGAGTTTGCACAAGACCTCCAACAACTGGTAAGTTATGGAAGCCTCGGGCCAACTAGTTAAGCAGCATGCAGAAAAACCGAGTGGGAATATAGAAAGCTGACACAAAAGGGGCAAGGAGAGGAGACAATTGCAGGAATAAGCATTCCATCATTGTGAATACAGGATCGGAATCATGATGAAACCCAGCAGGCGATAATAAGATCAATAGGTTTTCCCTCAATTCGACGTGTTAGAATGTACATTAGAATAGCAACTCCTCCCAAACTATGACAAAATGCACAAGGTTTGTAAGGCTGATCATTGCCACTCTCTTCCTCCACAACTTTTTGGCTATTTTCCAATTCAGCAACTTTTGTTTGGAGGATCTTCTCTATAATTGCAGGTATATCTTGTGTCCCATGCTCATTTATGGAGTACATCCAGTACCTGCATGTAGATGCCATACTTGAGAACTGAAGTAACTCGATAGAAATTCAGCAATCGCCAAAATACATAAAATATGAAGGTTTTTTTCCTTTCAAAAAAGAGGTCAAATGACATTTTAGAAACAATGGGAGCTGAAAGTGATGCACTTACCGAAGCGAGGATATATTCTTGTCAACGTGCTCCTCTCGACACCAATCCCCTGGAAATTTCCTAGGGAAACATCATGCCCTGTAATCAAGAAACAGAAGAATGAATATTAAACAAACATCTCAGGGAAGTTTATAGTATATGCACACCCTATAAATTATAGACCAAAAAGTAAAAAGGACAAACCTTAATAACAAAGATGAGAATTGGCCATCTTAGAAGATCTGATCATTGGTGAAGTCTTATCCAAACATAGCTCCAATTACCAAATTCGTGATAATTATAAGTTCAAAAACTCTCCTCCTCTTCTGGCTCAAGGACAACATTTAAATCAAACATGAGATGCTTCTATTACTTCTTATTTCTTCTTTAACTTACTCCACCTGCAACTTAATAGCCAGCTTCTACCCCTCCATGTGTTTCACTGGAAGTATTTCAGAGGCAGGGTGTATAATCTTAAACATTTCGTATTCACTTTTTGTCTTTCTCGTTCAATGTTTGTAATTTTTTTCGGAGATCTTCCAATGCCTCAAAGTCATTTGATTTGCCTTAAGCATAATCACATTGGCGATCTTCTAGTTTCACTTTGAAGAGTTTATCAATTATTTTTTCTATACTTGTGGAACAATAAGAACATGGTTTTCCACTTGGTGAAAAGATCATAACACCAACATCCGCTCTAGCTCGAGTTACAAGCTTATCTGGATTTTGAAATAGGATATTTATTCTTTTCGAGAAACTAAAAGTGGATGTTTTCTTAGATACAATCAACTTTATTGCAATCTCTTGTTTACCCTTTCCGATCTTGTCTTCTATTGCAAAAGCAAATAATTAAAAAATAAAAATAAGATGTTTTTGTTGAAACTCGTTTAGACTTATTCAACAAAAAAATATCTTATTTTCTTCTTTAATTATTTGCTTTTGCAATGGAAAGCAGGACCAAAATGGATAAGCAAAAGACTGAAATGAAGTTGATTGAGTCCGAGAAAGCACACACTGTTAGCTTCTCGAAAAGAAAAAATACCCTGTCCAGCAGGCAGATAAGCTTGCAACTTGGTCTGAAGCGAATGTTGGTGTTATGCTTTTTTCACCAAGTGGAAAACCATGTTCCATTGGTTCCACAAGTGTAAAAGAAATAATTGAGAAATTTTTCAAAGTGAAACTAGAGGATTGCCAACGTGATTATGCTGAGGGCAGATCAAATGGCTTTGAGGCATTGAAAGATCTCAATAAAGAATTAAAAGCATGGAAGGAGAAAGAAAAAAAATGAATACTACTGTATAAAATTATGCACCCGAACTCAGAAATATCTCCAGATAAACACATAGAGGAGCAGAAGCTGGCAACGAAGTTGCGATTGGAAAAAATTAAAAAGAAACAAGAAGTGCTATTCTGGCCGAGAATCTCGAGTTTAATTTAAATGTTGTCACCGAGCCAGAAAAGGAGAAGAGTAGGCGGTAATTGGAGTTTACCAAATTGGCACTATGCATGAAGAAGACTTAACCAACGCTTGAGTCTAACAATATGATCAATTCTTGTCTTCGTTATTAAGTTGTTAATCTTCAGTCATCCATTTATACGAGGGTTTAGACCACAAAATAGAAGGTTATGGAGTTCTTATGTAATTAAGTCAGTTTTTTCGTTTGTTTCATCTTTAATATTTAATGATGTTTTGTGTTGCGTAGAATCTAGATTAGTAAATTAATGGAAGCCATTTACTGAACTAGTGAAATATGTGAAAGTGATGGATCAAAGAGAACACCCGTGCACTCATTATTTTTCTTACATGATTCCATCTCTATGGAGATTGGTGCATTTACATTTTACACCACGCTAGCTCTTGTGAGATTGTGGAATCTTTTGTAATATGAGATTATAAAACATCAATTAACGATAGCATTATTTTATGCTGATAAGAACGTGGAATAAGAATATGTGCATCAGCAATGTAGATAGTAACTATTTAAAGACAAAAGTATTCTTTCAAAGTAATTAATTAATTAATTAATTTATAACAATCTCTAAACTATTAATCACAGAATAACAATCCCTTCATTATTAATTTACCTCATAAACAATCCATGCATTACAATCTCCACATAAAAAATATCTCTACCATAGTGGACGTTGAGGTTGCAAATGTATGAAACTACTGGTTAGCCAAGCTGGCAATTGTCAATTTTGACTGAATTTGGCCGGTCAAAATGGGTTGAATCAATAAATGAGTCATTGTCCATAACCCAAAAATTTGTTGGATTGAGACGGGTGGGATAAAAAATGATAAACAATGGGTCATAACACAACCCGTCCAACTCTTACCATGATTTAATTTGTTTGTTTACTTTTTATTTTTTTAAACAAGCAAAAAGTTTCATTAATAAAACAAGGCCAACTTGTTGTATACAAGGGTTATACCAGAAAAGGGGGAACCTACAAACAAAAATATAGGGGGTCGTTTGATAGGGTGTATAAGACTAACAACTAACTTACTAACAAAGATGAAAATTGACCATATTAGAAGATTCGATCAACGGTAAAGTCTTCTCCAAACATAGCTCCAATTACCAAATCCGTGATAATTATAAGTTCAAAAACTCTCCTCTTCTGGCCCACGAAGAACATTTAAATCAAACTTGAAATGCTCGGCCAGAATAGCACTTCTTATTTCTTTTTTAACTTTCTCCACCCAAAACTTAATTGCCAGCTTATGCTCCTCCATGTGTTTCTTTGGAGGTATTTCAGAGACGGGGCATATAATCTTATACATTTCGTATTCACTTTTTGTCTTTCTCGTTCAATGCTTGTAATTTTTTCCGTATATCTTCCAATGCCTCAAAGTCATTTGATTTGCCCTAAGCATAATCACATTGGCGATCTTCTAGTTTCACTTTGAAGAATTTATCAATTATTTTTTCAATACTTTTGGAACAATAGGAACATGGTTTTTCACTTGGTGAAAAGAGCATAACACCAACATCCGCTCTAGCTCGAGTTACAAGCTTATCTGCATTATTAAACAAGATATATATTCTTTTCGAGAAACTAATAGTGCATATTTTCTTAGATTCAATTAATTTTCTTTTAATCTCTTGCTTACCCTTTCCGGTCTTGTCTTCTATTGCAAAAGCAAATAATTAAAAAAATATATGTTTTTGTTGAGAATCGCTTAGACTTGTTCAACAAAAAACTATCTTATTTTCTTCATTAATTATTTGCTTCGGAAAGCATGACCAAAATGGATAAGCAAAAGACTGAAATGAAGTTGATTGAGTCCGAGAAAGCACACACTGTTAGCTTCTCGAAAAGAAAAAATACCTTATTCCAGCAGGCAGATAATCTTGCAACTAGGTTCGAAGCAAATGTTGGTGTTATGCTTTTTTCACCAAGTGGAAAACCATGTTCCAATGGTTCCACAAGTGTAAAAGAAATAATTGAGAAATTTTTCAAAGTAAAACTAGAGGATCGCCAACGTGATTATGCTGAGGGCAGATCAAATGGCTTTGAGGCATTGAAAGATCTCAATAAAGAATTAAAAGCATGGAAGGAGAAAGAAAAAAAATGAATACAACTGTATAAAATTATGCACCCAAACTCAGAAATATCTCCAGATAAACACATGGAGGAGCAGAAGCTGGCAACAAAGTTGTGATTGGAGAATAAATTAAAAAGAAATAAGAAGTGTTATTCTGGCCGAGAATCTCGAGTTTAATTTAAATGTTGTCATCGAGCCAAAAAAGGAGGAGAGTTGATTGAACTCATAATTATCATGGAGGCGGTAATTGGAGTTTGCCAAATTGGCACTATGCCTGAATAAGATTTAACCAACGCTTGAGTCTAATAATATGATCAGTTCTTATCTTTGTTATTAAGTTGTTAATCTTCAGTCATCCATTTATACGAGGGTTTAGACCACAAAATAGAAGGTTATGGAGTTCTTATGTAATTAAGTCAATTTTTTCATTTGTTTCATCTTTAATATTTAATGATGTTTCGTGTTGTCTAGAATCTAGATTAGTAAATTAATTGAAGCCACTTACTGAACTAGTGAAATATGTGAAAGTGATGGATCAAAGAGAATGCTCCGCCTATGTCTAAATATGTCTTTGTTTAGTTAATAATTTTCTCATTCAATGGTAGGTTTCCCAAAAACTTCTTGCTCTGATACCAATTTAAAATGATTTAGATAAATTTAAAATGATTTATATTAAATGATTTAGATATAAAATGATTTAGATACAGAGACATTTTTGATTAAATAAATGTAAATCCTACTCAGTACTCTCTCTCGTTTAGTCTTATCATATTTTTTCCTTAAAATTGTTAAATATTATCCTAAATTTCCCCGTTTGTACTTTTTTTTTACCCCATTCATCTCTCTCTCTCAACCTATGTTCTTAACAACTTCTTCTTTAACCACACCCCGGATATGCGTCTGGCAACAAACATATCCTTTGTTAATTAGGCGGACTTTCAAGGCCGGGTTCCTAGGAATTTACAGGTTAATCCATAGTTGTTATTAAGAAGTTAAGAGGTTAACCATGTACTAAGGGTAAAGCATGAAGATACAAAATTTTCATAAGGAAATAGAAATTTACATATGGAAATATCGTAAAATAAATATATATTTTTAGGGGAAATTAAAATATAATAAATCATAAAGACTTACACGATTCAACCGAGAGAGGTTTCTCTTTCGGGAACACACGAAGAACTTGGAAAAACTTGAAATTTATTAAAACACACTTATTATTATATAACCTTGATTACACACCAAGAGTAGTTGGTTTTTGGAGAGAAGTATTTGACATTAAAGGAAAGAGAATATGTTGTGGGTTGAAAGATGTAGGTTGGTTGTTTCTTTCTAAGTTCTACTTTTCTTTTACACACAACTATCTCTTATATAGGCATAAGAGAAACAAACTAATGGTCTTAAACAAGCAACGTGGCCGAAAGAAAAATGGCTGACAAATTAAGATAAGATTCTTTAATAATGCAAGTCGGGTGCGCAATGGGCCCCATTGTCACATGCATTATTAACATCTTTCTTTTGACTGACAGACGCGTGCTTAAACAGTTGCCATCGTCACATGCTTGAACCCGTCTCTCTTTTATCATAACTGTGATATGGATTTACTAGATAAGGAAGTGTGGAAGGGATTTGGGCAAGGATGATGATAATGGAGTTGAAAAAGATGATGAACATTAAAATGATAAGGGAGAAATACAAGATTCTAACAATCTTGTACAAGTCAATCTTCAGAAGAACAAGAAATAGATGTTGAACCATTAATAGCTTTGATTTTGTGATGTCTACTTTTTAGCTTATCATTTGAATTTTTGCTTATATATATTCTTTATTTATGTTGATGTTTTTTCTTTTAAACTGCACTTCACTTTAATGAAGCGAGCGCTTCGCTTTATGCTTCATGGTTTAAGCGAAGCAAGCCTTGTCACTTTTTTCCGCTTCACACTTCCCTGAACAGTGCATTAACCTACCCAAACTTGTACGGATTGGACATATCATATTTTATAGGAGTTTTGTCACTCTAATCAAAAACACGAAGAAATTGTTAAATTGGATAAACATGAGTCGGCACCTCATCTCTTGCCTTCTTTGGTCTTTTACACAGTAGGGTAAAGTGGAGACCTAGATCGAGGTTACTAGGCGCTTGAGCAACCATTGTTTTTTACCCACACAATATATTTTTATGTTGAATACTAGAAACAATACATAAGGATATTGATTGATCACCCGATCTTAGACAATAATTTTAGATTAAAGGCAATTAAGCATCCACAACTCAAAATTCATAATTCACAATTGTCTAACTTAAGGATATATTACATTTTAGCATGAACAAGCCCTAAATAAAACCCCCGTCTCCTATGACTAACCAGTCAGATATCTAATAAACCTATTGTACTTCAGAGCATAAACATAAATTATTATCCACAAGACATAAGCATGACACAAAAAGTCACCCTGAATTCCTGGACTGCAATTCCATACCCAATTATTCATGCTATTGGAGTGTCCAGTCTGGATTGAATTTCCAAATCATAATCCACAAGATACATAAGAATCTGAATATCTCAAAGCTTATCTAAGCTATAAACTACAGAAATTGAAGAGATTAGCAAGTCGGTGTTTAAAAGTACCTATCTCGCAAGATGGTCTCCTGACAACTCAGTGCAAGCATGCGTCTCCATACTTTTCTTCATTTTGAGCTCCTCCTCGTACTTGTTCAATCTCTCGTTCCACATTTCCTTCAATCATATAACAGTAATTTATACAAATGACCACTCTTTGGAGTAAACAATTAAACATGGAATAAGAAAAAGAAGATAGCAAAACCTTGTACTTGAGTTCCAACATATCCTCATCTCAGGCGATTTCATTGCTCTCTCTTCCTTCTAGTCTCCGCCTCCCCCTTCGTTTTTTCCCCTTTGTCCCAACTCTCAGATTATAAACAAGTTTTTGCACCAATTGTCACTATTTCGGGTGTGTTATTTAATTTAGGAAAAGAACACTTAGGTTCCAAAAAGTAAAATATTTATGCTTAAATTTTTTATTATTTTTATATCTCTTTTTTTTCTTTTGTGATATTATTAAAGTATATTACAGTATATGAATATACTCTGATGGTATCAAAAAGAAATTGATCAGTGTCTTCATTGAAGAACTGTTTGTTTCTCATTGACACCATTAAAGTATAATATACTCGGATTGTATCAAAAAGTAACTGGGCAATGTTTTTATTGAGGTTGTTTTAGGCCTTCGATGAGATTATTCAATCATCCATAATACCATTACGGTATATCTATATACTATTATGGTATCATTGATGTATGTTTTAATTCTTTAATATTTTAATTTATAAGCAGTTAAAAAATGAGTCATAATTTAGATACATTTTTTAAAAAAATTATGGAAAGATAAAAAAAAATTAGAAAAATATATTTTCTACTAATTTAGAGTTTAATAAATAAGGCTGTGACTTTCATAATTTTCTCTTAATTATTGTTTGTTTATTTCTTAAGAAAAGAGTTTAATCATATATGAATAGATAAGGTATCAATATACTGATGGAGTATCACAGAGGATTAAACTTAGTCTTATATGATACCAATTTGGTGTCAATATACCGACAGAGTATCACAAAGGATTAAACTCAATCTTATATGATATTGATATGACATCAATATACCAACGAAGTATCACAGAGGATTAATTCATAGTTGTGATGTTGAAGTCATGCACGAATTTTTTAAAAAAAAAAGTGGTATGGACGCGTAAATAGTTTGGGTCATGTATCTATAAATGGTAAATAGTTTTGGTTGAATCCAATTTGGGTAAATAGTTTCACTAATGAGTCCAATTTATGTAATTTTTCAAAAAATAAATTATAGCTTAAATTTTTGAAGAAAAAAAATACTGACATTTATTTATAATTTATAGTCTATTTTCCTAGTTTTTAAAAATGCAACGTTGTTACTAAGATGGGTTGTGGTGCAGTGGTGGAATGCTCTGTCCTGAATTAGAGGTCTCGAGTTCGAGTCTTGGTATGGCAAAAATTATGTTGGGAGTGCTACCCCCGAATGGATCTTGCAGTGTGCGATCCAAATTTAGTTAGGGCTTCGAACACCGATATGGAAAACGAAAAAAAACAAACAAAGTTGTTAACATCTTTTGTAAACAATTATTTTGAGATGCAAAATTGTTTCTTTCTTTTTATATGAACTAGTGAACTTATTCGCGCTTCATGCGGTTATAAAAAATAGTAAAATATAAATTATTTTATTAAATATAATATAGACAGAAAACATATATTATTTTGAACTAAAAAATATTAGTAATAGTTAGCAAACTTCCAACAAAGTCATAAGTTATTATTTCAAATCATTTTTTTATAAACTTACGATAATAACAAATTCATATAAAGTTTTATCTCCTTCATCACATAACTTTTCATTAATTAACAATAACAATTAGTGACTATTGTTTGCCACATTTTTCCCACAAAATTAACAAGATTCGTCCGGAACCCATATTTGTGAACCTCGAAAGTTGTCTAACACCTTCCTTTTAAGGTAACTTAAATCCTTACCCGATTTATGGTTTTGCAGATCATTTTTAATTTATTTTTTTTGTTATTAGTGTAGAATGGTGCCCTAACACGCCTTTAATTAATTATGTAGCGAGTCTTCTCTTTTTAAAATATTAAAAAAGAGTTGTCACGACGCTGCAAACCTGTTTTGAGAAAAATGGAGCGTGACAACATGGTAGTTAGTAAACATCCAATAAAGTCATAAGTTATTATTTTGAATTAATTTTTTATAGAGTTACGATAATAACAAATTCATATAAAATACAAAATAAAGAAAAAATGTAGAGAGAACATATATGAAAATAGAAGGCAAAAATACGAAATCAATGCACAATCTTCCGAGGTCTTGTCGATATCCACTCCCACAAGTCAATCATTATTCAATACCTTTCATTTATTCTTCAAGTCAAACTAAAGCATATAATAAACATCAAAAGTGTAACAACTTAAAGGGCTATATTGTGATCATTTCTACAATATTTATGGGACTACAATATGGCATATCAAATAATATCATGACTATGCCTACTAATCATTTTAGGAGTTATGAAGATAAAAAACTGTGAGAGTAATAAAAATAAAGATCATTAAATTTTACATTAATCGCTTGTTTGGATGGTTTTCACTCATTGTATTGTATTGTGAATTTAAATCAATATTTATTTTAATTTTACTGTAACGTATTGTTAAAATTAATTGTTAGATAATAATGAAAAGTTTCATTTTGGATAAGAAATGAGTGTTTAGTTTCTTAACATTGCATATTTAACATAGTTAAGAGAGTTAAAGGTGTGATTTTTAATTTTTTTAAAATATAGCACATAGCAGGGGGGGAATGAGAAAAACCCCAAAAAGAAAAAGAAAAAAAGAAGATGATAAGATTATTTCTTGACCAAAGAGAGATATCATATCATTTCTTTTATTTTTAACTTTATTATTATACTAAAAAAACTCAACCTCTGTGAAATTTCTCACTTCATCCTACTAAATCCCAATAAAGTGTAAGCATATCTAAAAGTTAAAATAATTTAATAAAAAAAATATGTTAGTAATTCCTTGAGGATCATCAACTATACTTATAATATAAGTAGAAATATTTATATAAATAAATCTATTTTCAAGTTAACAAAAGCATAATTTTTGTAAATTCTTTCGCAATAATTTTCTTTAGTCTTCCTTATTGATGAATTAGATTGCTAGTTGTAAATGGTGTTTCTTCTAGATTTTTATGAAGAAATTTGAGTGATTATTATTTTTACATTCTATTATCTATCTCTTCTTCTTTTCTTTTTCAGTTTCAGAAGTTATAGTGCTATAATGAAAACTGTAATTTTGATTAAATAAATAGACAATATAACTGTATTAAAATAAAACAAAAGTAAGAGATAAAAAAAGGTACAAAAGTCACATTTCCTAAGATAATTTCTATGCCTCTTGAATAATAATGATGTTATTTTATTACCTTTCAAGTGTGACACCACCATCTCATCCTCAATAGTAGGAAAATGTTGTATTCATTCAATAATTTTCACCTCCTTCGCACTTTTGTTTCCTTCCCCTCTCAATTACATTAGATGTATCTAATTCATAACTATCAGATAATAATACATTAATATTGTTTTTTACGGAAATAAATTGAAAAAGAAAAAAATATAATTACATCAGAATTTGTAGTCATATTTGAGCTCGCATATAAATAAAAATTTAAAATTACTTGGCTCACAGATTCAATATTCCTTAAGATTGATGGTGAAGAAATTAGTTAACTATGTCATTTAATCTATATATAATTTTTAAAAGAAGATAATTGAAACTTACCTTGATGAGAGCAAACTTTCTTGTTACTTTATAGAAAATAAAATAAAAATTATACACCAGAAGAATTTCATCATACTTCTGAAAGGGGGAAAAAGTGAAAATAAAATTTACAACAGAAAATAACTGATAAATGATAAAATGGATTGTTGAACAAAAAAGTGAAACCAATATCTGCTAGAAGAGATGTGACATCTTCCATTTGCATTTGTAAGAAAAAAATGACAGAATCCTTCTTATTCATTAATACTCATAATAGTGATATTTAATTCAATTAATTAGAAAGAAGAAAATGAAAATAACATGAGGAAAATAGAAAGGTTCTAGGAAAGTAAAATATTGTATTGATAATGAAAGAAAAAATGAATTATAATTCATCTAATTAGTAAAAAGAAAACGAAAGTAACATAAGGAAAATAGAGGGATTCTAGGAAAGTAATAAAATTGTATTAATAAGAAAAGAAATAAATGGTATAACTTTATATTTCTATTACTTAACATGTATCATATCATTATAGTTATTTTAAAATTGTATAATTTAATCCCACTTTTCCTAAGTATTTTGTAATATTAATTACATATTCTTTAAATAACTATAGAATTTGTAGTTGCCGTTAATTTAAATATAATTTGAAATTATAATTTTTACTTGAAATACTATTATATTTAATTCACGGAATATTGATAGAAAAAATTTTAAAACCTATTTTAAGTTATAACCGATTTGGTATAAAACGTATTAGAATTAAATAAGAAATTTAAATATGAATTACACTTGAAAGATAAAATATTTAAATTTGGATTAGTTTTTTCCCATTATAAAAGAAAGAGAACGAATGACGAATAAAAATAAGAAAAAAAAATCCAAAAAGAAATATGAGATTTGTTTTCAATCGCATTTTACATTGCAATTTAATTCATTGAGTATAATGATTTTAAAAAACATGTGAATACTTTAAAATTTTATGATATAAAATACATCATATGTGTTTGTGTGACTATAAACTATAAATCATCTTATTGAAGGTGAAACAAATATTTTAATATTTAATTTTACTCAATATACAAATATGACATTTGGTGGTTTACTAAAAAGAAAAGCGTGTTATATAATTGAAATAATCGGATTACAAGATTATAGAATAGAATAAAAAATGGAAAGCGAACTTACGAGGATGATAAATATGATGAAGGTACTATACGTGTGTGGAATATTACAAAAATAATTACACACTACTCAGATTTTGAAGCTACATGATGGCATATCATTTGTTGTTAGCTTTTCTTCGGAAGCAAGGCAATTAACAATATTGCTTTTCAAATATTCCTTCATTTTAAAATATGTCTACAATAATCGTTAAAGTTGAGCTACATCTTTTTATTCAGTTCTTTGATCATAAAATATAACACGATTAAAATATAAAATTTTAAATGACCGATCTATTTATCAAATTAACATTTTTTAAAAAAGAATTAATTTAAAAGTTACAAATTTGTATTTTGAAATATAGTGTCATAAGTCATCATCAAAATAATACTCGATTTTTCAGATTGAATATTTTTTTTGAAAATCATTTTGTCGTGCATCCTTATTTCATGAAACTATACTTGATTAAATGAAAATTGTTTTATTTTATAGTATTGAACTAGAGAGGAGGAGTGTGCTAAAAAAGTTGCAATATGTTTTACAAATTATATGTAAATTTCAGCAAAAAGTAAAGTCATTATTTTTAGCACAAGGTTCAAATTTGATCTATGGATTTAAAGTTTAATTAATTAGCACAAATATCAATTCAGGACACCCCACATATGTTATTAATCTTCATTATACTATGAGAAGGGGAAGTTAGAATAATATTTGGTGTCTTTGAAGATCATATTCACACTGCACATAAATTAGGGTAAAATTTTACTTTCATCAAGTGTTTATGTAAAATCAAAATATTATATATGATTATTGTTATATCGAAAAAAAACGGTTTAAAATTAATTTCAATTGTTAGAGAAAAAATCAATTTTAGAAAAAGAAGAGTCACCACTTAATTTTTTAAAGAAATTAAGAAAACTTAATTTAAAAGACCTTAACAGATTTAAGTCATAAAAATTAGAGAAAATGGGTAAGGGTTCAAATTTTTACTTTGAGAAGGTGTTAGCACTCAAAATGACCGCTAATGTGCGGTTATCCGATGATTTAAAAATTATTTGACTAATTTTGGGAAAATTACTTGTAAGTAGTAAAGATAAATATATTTATTTGATCAATAAATCAACTTGAAATTGTAACGACCCATTAGGTCGTTTTGAGAACTAGAACTTTTTATTTTATAAAAGACTCATCCCGTAATTTTTAATGGGTATTTTGAAAATTATAGACTATTCAGTAACTAAGGTTAATTAGTTGAGGGGTGATTTTAGATAATTTATTTAGTTGGTGGACTAAATTTATAAATTACTTAATACCCTATATCACTTTATTTATTAAAATAAATTAATAAGGTTTGATATAATTTTTAGTGATACCACAAATAACTGCGGTTCAAACCCTCGAAAGAAGAACGAGGAACTGTCGGACACGCACGACATCATCCTTTAACTTCGAAGTGGACATCTCGGGTTAGTGATTTAGTTGGTACATTTGACTAGTAATATAGTGATATTGTGAGGATTGTTGATGTTTATCAAGGATCAATTAATGTGCTAGTTTCGGTGCCATTAGGTTGAATAAATTAATGGTTATTAATAATTGGATAGATTGGATGGTGATGGGGTAATCATTATATGGCATTGGTAAAGCTTAATTTTTGGAGAATCTTATTTTGGTGTAGAAAAGAATGGATACTGCTGCAAACTTGGTAAGGCTAAATGGATAATTTTTATTGTTCTGTCGCATTTGGTAGAATTATTGACAAATTTGATTCTTATGGTTCAAGATTTTAATGAGTAATAATGATTTATAAGCAAATCATTAGAGATAGGGATAGGTAGAATAGATGTTTACATTTAGGTTAAGGTCATGCATCTTGTTTTCGTAGTTAGAAGTTATTGGTCATGAATTTACTATCTTATTATGATTCAAGTTTTGATAATATTAGTGTACCTAATTGAATATTAGCTGTAAATATGGAAACCTTAGAGTTATGTTATTTGGAGGAATTAAGACTTAATCCTAGGCTTGAGATTTAGCAAGTTGATTATAGTAATATGGGTGTCTACGAACTCGTTTGCTTATGAATATTATAACTTGATAGATTGGAAACGCGAGCATTGAAGAAAGGAAAGACATTGGTGAATTAGCTTGCTTGGCTTTCGGTTCTTCGGTTGAGGTAGGTTGTAGTTTTCATTCTATATCATAGATAGACTCTTAATAGCGATTGATAGTCATTGAGTAATGTGTGAAGTTTACTATGCATTTAATTGTTGTGGTTTGGATGGTTGGTATGTTGTTGTGATTGGTCTGAAATTCCAAGATCGTGAAATCCATAATCTTGAACTTGCCCTATCAAAAATGGTGCATTGAATAAAGAAGGCTTGATGAAATATTGTTAATGAAGTGGAATATAATAATAAGGAATGATAAATTAATTATATTTGGATCGGGTGTCACGAGCCGACACGGTATGTTTGGATCGGATGTCACGTTCCGGCACGGTATGTTTAGATCGGGTATCACGTTTCGGCACGGTATGTTTAGATCGGGTATCACGTTCCGGCATAGTACATTTGGATCGGATGTCATGTTCCGACACGGTATATTTGGATCGGGTGTCACTTCCGACACGGTATATTTGGATCGGGTGTCACGTTCTGGCACAGTATATTTGGATCAGGTGTCACGTTTCAGTACGGTAATATTAAAGGAAAATAAATTAAAATGACTTAATACTACCCAATCTCCAATAACTCATTTCCCAAAAGAGCGTGATGTGGAGGTCTGAGTCCTCATATGTGATCTTACTATTGTTGATTGGTTATGTAATTATTCATTGTGTTGTCACTTGATCTTGATCTTGTTGGTTGTCACATGTTAAGTGCTATGGTTGATTTTCCGCTATTACTTTATGCATATTGATTTCTATTTTGAGTCGGCCGATGATACCTACTCAGTACATGTTGTCCCGTACTGACCCCTACTTGTATTTTTCTTTGTTTTATTTTGTGGAGTGCAGTGAGTGTTCCATCGACTTCGACTCGACCTCAGCTCTAGCCAGTGTCCAGCATATCAAGTTCCAGGGTGAGTTATTCCTTCTAGCTCGTGTTGGATTCTCTAGGGCATGGCATGATGTCCTTAGTTTTTGGGCACATTAAGTTATTTATTTATTCTGGTATTTGATATTTTCAGACGTAATATTTTAGAATTAGATGTCCTTGAAGTGATGACTTTCAGGTTTTGGAAAACATATCTAATAGACTTTAGTGGTTTAATTACTTCTTACTCTCATAAATTGAGCTTCCGCGTTATTGTCATATTTTATAAGTTGGGATTTGTATCGTTGGTTCTCCCACTTAGGAGGTTAAGTGTGGGTGCCACTCATGACCCATTTTGGGTCGTGACAGAAATACTTGAGATAATTTATCAAGAAAATATACTCTATTAAATGACTAAGTTAATGAATTTTAAATATGTTTAAAGAGAAGTAATAGATCTAATGTATTTTAACTAAATTAAAGGCGATTAAGACCTTGATTAAATAAGGAAAATCACTTGAGCAATTTAGGGAAAAATTAATTTAGAGAAAGACACTTTAAATTCAATTGATTTGAAAGAACATCAACTTAAAACCTTTAAGATAATTTGGAAGAAAATTATATTTGTTGAAATGTCTAAATAAAAGAAAACACTTAAATGAAATTATTTTTAAAGAATAAATTAACAGAAAAAATAGTTTCTCTTTTAGGAGAGTTCAATTAAGTTAAACCAAACTAAATCAACTTCTATGCAAGTATAAATAAATAAATAAATTATTACAATCCGAATTAAATATAAATGAATAAAGTATGAAAAATTGGTCTAACACTTAGTTTTTGTACGTCTGGACTAAGTTATTGGGTCACCTGCGTTTTGGGTCTTGGGCCCAATTTTACTGTATATCAGTGTATACAATAGTATTTTCATGTATATCGAACTGTGTATACACCGTATACAACCTATTTTCAGCTCCAGTAACCTGTAAATCAACATCCCTTTCCATTATATTTTTTAAGACGATGACTAGAAAAAAAAGGGTATTCCGGTCTCCGTAGCTCAACGTCGAAATGCAAATAATGGAGAAAGTTCATATTGGACTCGGACGATGGTTCATACAATAAACAAAAAGGATAAAATTAGTAAATGAATAGAGAGAAAACAATTGAAATATGATTACTATTAATTGAATAAAGGATACTTAGACATCTCATTTTAAGTGCAATCACTAGGATCTAAAGAAAACCAATATGAAACTTGCATTTAAGGACGAGATACCTCATTAATTCTAATTAATCATGTGTTGTATTAAGAGACAAATTCATGAATAACATTTAATAATACAAATATGAGCTACTGTATATTAACAAATATATATATATATATATATATATATATATATATATATATGGCATATGCATTATAACTTCACAGTAAATGAATAGGTACAACACAACTCATGATCCAATTACCACTAAATTCAACTTGGTATGGTGAGTACTTGAGACATAAGAATGAAATATCAACACACACACACACACACACACACACACACACACGCACACACACACACACATATATATATATACATAACACTTAAAAGGATCACATATGAACATAATAAGACAACATAATGACTAACAACATGTATACATGTAGAAAAAATATATATATAGAAATATATTCAAGTAACTAAAGAACATGGAATTAACATATACATTATACTAACTCAAATTTTAAAGCAAGATTTAAATCAATTAAGCCATGAAAGTTCTAACTAACTAGTAAGTTAAGCATATATTTATTATCTAAATCATGATAAAAGAAAAAAAATGAAAATATGAAAATCTATATCGTCAAATAAAGCTACTTGGGAAAATAATGAACGAAACTAAGAGCTTTCACATATTTGATAAAAATATCACTACATTTCAAGCAAAACAAGAAATTTCTATTATTAATTTAATTAATCATAACAATGCTAACTAAAAAAATAGGATTACGAATCAACTAAATAGAAAACATGAAATAATTAAATAAAATAAAACTGAGAAAAGATTTTACCTCTTTTTGGGTAGCGACTGAGACGATGAATTTGAAGCTTCTTCACCACCACAAATGGAGTTCCGATGAAGTTTGAATTCAAAAATAAGTGGACTAAAAAAAATTTGCTATAGGAATGCTATTATTTTTTTTTCAAAAAAAGAAATGTTGCTTCTATGTTCTTATTAATTTTTTGTGTAAAATCCAGCTCCTTTTTTTGTTTTGTTTTTGCAGTATTTTTGTTGCTTTTTTTTTTGTATTCTTGAATGTTTTTTGGTGTTCTTGATGAAAAAATGGTGAATGTTGATTCATTCCCCTTCTTTGATATTGTTCTTTCTTTTTTATGAAGAGTATGAAGGGATTTTTAAAAAAAGAATGAGGTTGGTGGGAGTAATGATGAGTTTTTTGAATAATGATGGATTTGGTGGGGTGAAAAGGAAAAAAGGAAAAAGGAAAAGGGAAAAGGGTTGGGGTAGGAGAATGATGATGTTTGAGAAATTTTAAAAAAAAGGTTTAGGTGGATTGAGAGGTGGAAAAGAAAAAAAAAGGAGTGGTTAGTATTGTATAAGTATAATATATATGTATTGTAGTGAGTTGGTATTGGGCCAAAATTATTATAAGAATTGGACTTTAGGTGTATAGATGTTAGTATGTTGTAGTAATGTAGGTTGTTGTTGTTATTGGATTTGTAGAGAGTGGGATGACAACATTGGGTTGGGATGACTTTGGGGCCGAATTTGGGCTAAAAATGACTTAAAATTTGGTTAAGGGTGGAGTGAGAAAATGGTTGAATTTGTAAGGAAAATGGTCACACTAAAATTGATAACCTAGTCAATTAAGCTTAACAAAATAGTCAAATTGATTTAATTGTGAATTTAGCTAAAAATTAGATAAGATGAATCGACAATAATTAATTAACGAGCTTCTTAATTCTAACATAATTAATTAATTAACTTAGTTATAAACTAATTGATTCAAAAATATAAGCTACTAATTTACGATACAATAAAATTAATTTATTTTTTTCATTTTTGAATATTTATAGAAATTAATAATTATATAGATAATTATATAGAACTATATATATATCATTAAAAATTATAAGAATGATAAAAATTTCTGTAAAAATACACTTGAAAATATTTTGGTATTTTATAAAAATAATTATTTCAGATTGTTTAAAATTGAAGAAGCTCAATAACTAATATAGGTTTGTGGAGGATCAAAATTGGGTGTGAACAATTACACATGCACTCTATTACTCAATAATAACATATATTAGTTGTTTTTAAATTAAAATATTATTACATTTTAAAATATCTGCGCAACGCGCGGGTACGTATATTAGTAGATAAATAATAATTTTGGCCAATAAGGCATGCCACATCAACATCTTTACATCCAGCTTTACACATATACTAGTGTCTATGAACGTGATTTGCACGTTACTTTCTGTCAATTATCATACAAAAAAGAACTGTAATGACTTATTCGGAGTCCCATCCCGACTCAGGATTCGACCCTAACATTCGATCTCGATATTTGATACCTTAATGAAACTCTACTTTCAAACCAAGACTTGACCCTAACTTCCGACCCACTTTTTGATCCAACACTTATTCCAAGACTTGACCCGATATCCGACTTCTGACTCGACATTCGATCTCAATGTTCGACTCTAGACCCGACTCAAAACTTGAATTCGACATCTGACCTCAATACCTGACACCCAACACTGATTCAGGACCGCACTTCCGACATTAACTTCCTACCTAGGACCCGATCTAAATCCAGATCGAGATCCGACTTCAGACCTGAGATTCGACCATGCACTTGACTTTTGAATCAGGATTTTACCCCACCTAATCCTAACATCCAACACGAGATCGACCCCCAACTTTCGACTTTGACTCGACCCGACTTTTGACTCGAGATCCGACCCTGACATCAGACCCTGTATCTGACTTGCGAATCGGGATCTGATCCCGAATATGACCTAGGACTCGATTTCGACTTCCGACATAAGACCCGACTCCAACTTTTGACTCGGGACCCGACTTCTGAATCAGGACTTGACCACGATACCTGACTTTTGAATTGAAATCTGATCCCAACACTCGACCCCGACGGCATGCCACATCAACATCTTTACATCCAGCTTTATATATAGATACAGAGATTATTCTAAAAAAATTATAAATAGTATTTTTCTTGTTTTAATTTGTATGATTGATTTTGACTTGATACGAAGTTTGGAGTTTAAGAAAGTATATAAGACTGTTGAATCTTATAGTTTTAAATTAAAGATATATATAATACATCAAAGTCATAAACATATCATGTGAAAAGTTAAAATTAAAAAGTTGATAAAACAAGAAATACTTTTTTAAAATTAACTTTTAAAAAAAACAAATTAAAATTAACATTGCACATCTTTTTAAAAAAAACTATTATAATTTTATTGCTGCTAAAAAATGGAGCCCCCTCAAATACGAGGGCTTGAGGCAAGTGCCTTATTTTTCAAGGCTAAGAGCGTGCCCCGGAGAAAGGTCGAGACTTGGGTGTTTTGGTGAGTTTATGATTAATACCATCCGCCAAATTTTTATTATATCCTCATCAAAAATACCCTTTAAATTCTAAATGAAAAGGATAACTCAGAGAAATTTTGTCACGTCCCGAGAGGGTACCCTAGGCGTGGCCAGCACTCAGAGACTATTGCTAATCCCCAAGCGAACCGCTTGGCCTGTTCACACAATCATTCAATCAACTCTCTATCTGCGGAAGACTTAAATCATAAAGATGATCAAATAGATACTTATAGGATAAGTCCAAAGGCCAAAAATCTGTCTAATCTAATCAACAAGATTAGTACGAATGAAACTAACCAAAAGACAATTTCAAATCAACAAGTCAACAATCTATTCTATGAAGCCTCTATCAACTGTCTGAGTGGTGCCAATGACAGGTTCATGGCTACCTCAAATCAAATAAAAGTAAAAGTATAAACATTAAAGCTAGATGATAAAAGAATGGCATCCTTCAAAAGCAAAGAGGACTCACCAATCAGCTGGAATACGAACGAATCCTCAACGGTACGCATGTTGATGATCTCTACAACCTGTCGCTACATCATTAAATGATGCAGGTCCAAATGGTCTTTAGTACGTGGAATGTACGAGTATTTAATATGGCAGAATGAAACATGCATAAGGTAGAATACTATCAACACAACTAACTCAAATCAAGAAGTAGAAAACTCGATCAAGATGTCAAAAGTCTAAAGTAGGAGTAAGGTTTAGACAAAGACCAATCATATACAATCCAATACAATCAAGTCAGAGTACTATCAAGACCTATATGGGAGTTTCTCTTATCCGACAACAATCACTTATGAGCTAGTGATCATACAACAAGCTCGTTGTTGTTGCCACAACCGTCCAGTACCTTGCCAGGGTAAAGGACAAATCATCCAATCATGGATCCAATCAATCAATCAAGTCCTATCTTTTCAGGACATTAAAGTAAAGGAAAACAAACGAATTTAACGGTCCAATCCTTTCCTACGCTGGCTACGTAGTTATTGGGTTTGAGTTATTACTTACTCTTACCCAATTTAATGCTCATAAGATAATCAATTCCAATCAACAAGTCTCATATAGACTCTTATCAGTTCATCAGTTCCATCTAATCAATCCTTTCAACCAATCAATCTTCCAATCATTCCCAATCATTCATTTAAGAGTAGTTGGGACAATCATTTGTGACAACATTTAATTTAGACCATTCAATTGGGTTCAATAATAAAGATACAAGAATTATCAAGTTTCATCAAGGCTCAAGACTCAATCTTTAGGCATATACATTCAATATTGGTCAAAATACTAATAGGGTTTATGAAATAAGTAGTTTAAATAATTTGTTCAAGAAACGGGATCATAGAAAAAACATCTATTATGCAATATTATGTAAAATATGTAAATTTAAGGAAATTCTCAAGAAATACAATCATGGGGACTCAAATCATTCGCAAATCAATCTATCACAATCATGGGCACATGGAAGAACATTTTTCATGCTTTAGTTTAGCCTTACATACCTGGAATGAAGACATAACAATCAATCTTGCAAGAGTTTGATTGAATCTTTAGAACCCTAGCCTTTTCTCCACTCGTTAGCCTTAATCTCTAGTTAGAATGTGTAAAAAGAACTTAGGAACGTTTAGAAACTCTTTTAAGGTCGAAAATGACCTATATTAGTCGTGGGTTAAGTATAGGAGGGGTGGAAAAAGTCTGAAATGCCCCTCTTTAAAAATAGCTTCGTGCAGGACATTTTAGCCTATGGGGGAACAAGTGCGCAACGCGTACCTGTTTCCTCATAGTTCATTTTTTTACGAAAACTTTCGATAAACGTCTAGGACCGTCGAAAATCAAAAAAAATAAATTTTTGACCTACTTTTGGACAGGTCCGCAATGCAAACCTGTCGCGTACTTTTCTGTTTTCACAGTTTCACTCGGAAAAGTCAATTTTTGATCCGATTGACCTAAAACTCGATCGGGACCACCATCCCACTCAATTTTTCGTGTTGATCGATATTCAGGCCTCAGATTTGCCAAAACAGTTTGGGATGATGCGTTAAACGAGCAATCTCTCATCTAGGGGTATTTTGATAATTTCTAAGGTCTAAAAACTTTGGAGGTTCCTTATAACCTTAAACCACATCCAATACACTTCAAATACTTAGAAAAAGATCTTAACACTCATATACAATGTTAGAATCACTTGGTAAGATCCCATATGCATAAGAAGGATGGCTCGGGTCTTAGCTTAGAAAATTTCAGGGTGTTACATATTTTTGGTCAAGTTCTAAAAATTTAACTGATGTTTATGGTTAAAGTGAGATATTATAAGAATGTAATGAATATTTTGTAGATGTAATAAGGACCATTTTGATGTTGATTATAAAAAGTAATGAAAAATTTATAGATGTAATAAGGACCATTTTGATGTTGATTATAAGAATGTAATGAAAATTTTATAGATGTAATAAGGGCCATTTTGAACAAAACATCTAAGTTTGGTGGTGAAAAAAAATTAAAAGGCGTAATTATATATGGTGTCAGGGTTTGGAAATCTTTGCAATGAATTTATTTTTTAATAATTAAAATGCGGATCAAATTTAAATTGAGAGAAATAAAATTGTGTGAGCCACGTAGAAAATAAAGGTTCCATAAGAAACATTAATGTACTGGCTTTTTAAAAAAAAATCCCGGTTCACATTATGTACTAGTTTTCTCGAGACCCACTTATAAAATTTTAGTGGGTATGTTATTGTTATTGACTATGTACTAATTTCCTTTTCACAAACTACTATGTAATAACTTTTTCAATAAAATATGCACCAATTAGCAGTTGATAGAGTGACTTTATATACCTAAGAATAAAATTATAATTTAATAAGAAGTAATTAATTATATTGTTCATAAAAAAATCTAAACTATTAGAAGTTTATTTCTTGGAACTAAAACATCGAGTAACTAGTTTAAAATTAGTATAATTTATATAAATCTTATAGTGTTGATAACTAATTACATTATTTTTCTGTTTTTTTTAAATTACAAAAATTCCTTAAAATTTATGAATTTCGGATACATTATTGGACTTTCGGATACATCATTAGACATCCGAATACATAGGGGAAGGATGTATCAAAGAGGGGAGGGATGTATCCGAGAGGGAGATAGGGATGTATCAGCGAGATGGATTTTTGAAATTCTTTTAAATGGTAGAAAATTTTAGAGATTATGATAAAATAAGATGTGTATTTAAATTAAGCGAGAGAATGAGACCCAACATCATCTCCTGTAGCACGTGAAGAAATGTCATTCAAAGTGAGACTCTTAACTAAATGCTAGAATGTACGTGTAAATGCGACGATTAATTTTTGCAATGATTTTAAAATTACGATACGAATCTAATGGTTCAATTAAAACATCATTTGCTTTAGGTGATACTATTAAAGCTCTACGATGTAAAACTTCAAACTTCAATCAAGTACCTAAATCATATCTGAGACCTTTCAGACACAAATTAATACAACAATTTGATTGTAAAACATGCTCCAAACTTGTTGGAATCATAAAATGCCCATGAATGCCATGTGAGCTCATCCTAACTGAATGTTGAATGTGGTCAATTCTAAGTTTTAAGAAAATTATAATTTCATCAAATGGTCTAAAATGCCCATGAATGCCTCGACTCATACCAATCATCCAATCAAGTCAAAAATTACTTTTGGGACCTAACGAAATTGTCAGAATTCCATTCCGAACTTGCTAACCCAAAATGTAGACTTTGGTCAAACTTCTTAATTTTCAAACCTTCAAAACTAAAAATCTCACCAATTCTTATTTGATCACCTCAAAAATCATGCCATCGATTCTCATAAGTCATAAATAACATGATAAAACTACGAAAAAGTTCAAACTGGAAAAATAGGTTCAAAGAACAAAACGACCATAAGGATCATTACAACTTCCAAGTGTTTAACATGTATAGTCTCCAAATACAATGTAGGTAAGAACTCATGCCAAATATTTAGCATGTTCAAGTATATATACAATTGGGATATATAATATTAATTATAGGATTTATAAAAAATCCGTCGTCCATTAATTTTTGGAGGCCGAACAACTAACTACATCTCTTTCAAGTCGTTATAGAAAGAAGAAAAGGAAGGTAAAAGTAATATCGTAAGTACTCCTTTTCCTAATTAGAGATCTCGGCTTCGAGTCTCCCTGGGTACGGAGTCGCATTTGTTAGGGAGCGTTTTACCCCTAACGTGAAACTTTCCGGCACTAATTTGAATTTAGTCGAGCTTCAATGTGGATACCGAACACTGAATGAGAACCAAAAAAAATGGATAAGGAAAAAACTGTTGAAGGTAATTTAACACACTATCTTTTAGAAAAATCTAAGTTGATTGATTTGGAAAGACTTGTGAAATTAAATCAAGAGAGTGAGAAATTTAAAGATCATTTGATTAAGAAAATTATTCTCTTTCTATTTGTGGTTGGCTTTGAAGATCCGAAATATGTTCTTGAAATGAAAGTGACTAGTTTTTCCATTATATCATATAATTGGTTGTCTTTAGATTAAAACTTAAATATAATAGATCCAAATAAAGTTTATATTTAGTATGTTATTTCTAATTATAATAAGGAATAAGCTTTTCAGGTAATAAATATATATTTATTGTTGTTTTACATTTGGTTTCCTCCAAATAAATTATGTATTTGTTAGATAGTTCTACTATTTCGGAGAATATTTTAATGACAATATGTTTTATAATCTTGGAGGCTCATGATAATAAGTTTGTGCTTCACTCGGTAGACTTAGTATTTGCTGTCAAATTCATGTCCCACCCAAGGTTGTTAGTTGTTACATATTGTTTCAGAATGTATGGTATTATAATTTTTTTTGATTTTCATTCGATATTCGGTAACCACATTGGAGTCTGACTAAATTCGAATTCGCACCGAAAAGTCCTACATTGGGGGGTAAACCACTCTTTAACAAAGGCAATTCTGTACCCAAAGGAACTCAAACCCAAGACCTCTTGGTTAAGGGTATGGTATTATATTGAATTGTATTTCATTGTATCGTATTGTTATAATGAATACAATATTTGGATAGATCAAATCGTTCTCCGTCGTTACATAATGTCACACATCAACAATTTGAATAATAAATCTACAAGAAAAGTAGGGCACGGGTAAAGCTATTATAAAGAGGTAGGTAAAGAATAAAATAAGATCATTAAATAATAAATAAAGACAAAATGAGAAGAAAATACTCAAGTAACGACACGATCAAACCAAATCGATCGTTACACAAAATGAGACTTTTCATCATTAACTAACGATGAATTTAAACGATACGATACAATAAAATTTAAGTAACAGTCAAAACAAACGTGGTATTTAAACTAACAATACAATACAATGGTCAACAACCATCCAAACAAAGTGTTATTCTAATTAACCATAACCTGAATATCAAAACTCATATGATTTGGGTGTGAACATTACCTTTTCCATAAATTCCTAAGAAAACACCAAGAAGTGTTGAGATTCCTTCTCAAATAAATCACTACATACAAGCCAATGATATGGACAGTTGCCCCTTCACAATTCTTTGCCAAAAGCCCAGATTTCCATTAATTACATTGTACTCATTTCTCCCTCAAATGTATTACTTAGTAGTTATCTCTATACATTCCAATATCAAGGCAACTATCACATCAGATCAAAGTCTATGCTGTCTCTTTTTGATTGATATCTTTCTCACCATCACAAATACATTCCCTGCCACTTACCTTTTATGTGTACATACATTCTGTTCACTCCTCAAACACGATGCTCGTGAGTCGAGAGAGAGAGTATTTCAGCCTGCTAGTTCTCTGTAATCCTTGCGGATGCTCCATAGAATCTCAGCACACTTTCTCATGGTAGGCCGGCCATGTCGATGAGGAGCCAAACATTGCAAAGCTAGTTCATAAATTTTTTCCATGGCCAAACTATTTGCAGCAGATCTTTCTAACCTTGGATCCAAAGTTAAGATTGCATCTCCACTGGTGAACTTCTTCATTGCCTGTATATAAACCAGCTTTTATCAACACTTCTTTGGTGAACATATAAGCCTATCTAAAAAGAAAATACAGTAAAAAATGGTTTTTAAGAGTTCCTTTACTACAAGATATAACTTGTGATTCACCCATCAATCAAAGATTGCAAGAGATAGGAACTGTGGAGATTAAGATACAACAGCATCATGTAGTGACATTATGACAATTATTTAACTTATATACAGTGACAGTGTAAATACTTTTCACACTATTAATGTATTTTAACCTACCGTAGCAAATAACTTGTCTTATTTTTCATGTCACTAATCCATCACTATTTATGGACTATTCTTTTAGGTGACTTGATAGTATAGGAGTTTCTTTTACATTGTTAATGTATAAAAAATTAAACTCTTAAGAAAGAAGCATACCCATCTTGCGGTAATGCGCTCTTTGATTTCTTTTTTTGGCTCGATAGGCCGCCTTCCAGTAACAAGTTCCACAAGTAAAACACCAAATGAATAGACATCACTCTTCTCAGTAAGTTGATAGGTACTCAGGTATTCTGGGTCTAAGTAGCCTGCAGTACCTTTAACTTGAGTAGAAACATGTGTGGCTCCTGACTCAGTGTCAGCTGCTAGCCTTGCAAAACCAAAATCGGCCACCTTAGCTCGAAGGTTTTCAGTGAGGAGAATATTAGAAGACTTGATGTCTCGATGGATAATAGGGTGATCTGCATCCAAAGCGCCATTTTCTTTTTATGATATATCAGAAGAACAGGGAAATTCTAGATAAATAAGCCAAGAATTCAAGAAAGCCTTTAATTCGCATAATTCACTTGTACCTGTATACATATGCAAATACGTAATTGCATGTCCTACATCAATTCCAATGTCTAGTCTTGAAGCGAAATCAAGAACATTTCCATTAACACCTGCATCGCTAAATGACATCAGTATTATGGATAAGCATTGAAAGCCGTAATTGTGAATGCCAGAGTCAAATATTGATGGAAAATGAAAAATCAGAAGCAAGATCAAGAACTCACTGTCCAAGTGTTCCCTAAGAGTTCCATTAGGAACATACTCAACCACCAAAATCTTTTCTTCTCCATGCTCCAAGAACCCATAAAACTTTACTAGATTTAGATGTTCTATTTTTTCTAAAGTTTGAACCTCGCTTCGAAATTCAGCTCCCGAGTGTTTATCATGTATATTCTGCAAATACAAGGCAGTTAAGTACTTTTGCCAAATTTTTAGCATGTTCAAGTTCTTGAACATATACAGGAACAAGCTTGACATTAATAGTAAGTATACCTTTTTGGCACGTTTTATTGCAACAACTGTTCCATCCGCTAGGCAACCCTTGTAAACTATCCCGAAACCTCCTTGACCAATTTTAAGGCTTGGGGAAAAATGCTTTGTGACCTTGTAGATATCTTCCATGGTGAATTTAATACGCCCAGCCTCTTTTGTGTGAGTTGAATTATTTTCACTACCATAGATGCTTCGACCTCTACTGCTACTGCTACTGTGTCGCTTCTTTCTTCCGCCATCAGATGCAACTGAAAATTTCCAACAAACTAAAATATGAAGAATCTTTTTGAAATATTTAGTGAACTTCCTTTTCCTATTGAATGAAAAACAAACTAAGCAGTCTTTCAGCTCCTGGAATTAAACGAAACAGCAAATTCCAACACAAGACTATATAGAAATTATGTCATTCAATTTTCATTACAAGACAAAAAATAATGTCAACAGAAAATTTAAGAATGAAACTAACTAAGAAAAACTTAATAAACAAGGAAAACTTGTAGAGTAATAATCCAGCTGAAATCCCAAGCAAAAGAAGGAAGGGAAGGACAAACCAAATGTATTTACTTAATGCCTCTGGATGAAGTTCAGCAATCGATTATTTCTACTCCTCTTTGATTGTCAAATGGACAAAGTAAAATGAATATTGCTAGAGCAGAAATAGAGGAAAGCAAATAATTCCATAGTGCCAAATTACAATGAGTACTAAACTACAGAAAATCATTGCCTGAAAATTTCCTGTGGCTATAAATTGTTGGCTAAATATTTTATGTGCTTATACCTCATGATCTGCAGTGAATTTCCATCAATTGTTGGCTAATTACAGCCACTGGCGAAGTATAGTGTATTTTCACCCGATAAACCTCATAATTATTGGCTAATTTTTACTAAGCTCCACATTCATCTACTACAATTCAGACACTACAATATTCGTTGCTTTGACCAGTGGAAATATACTCCTCCTTGACTATATCTTTACGGCCAACATAAACAACTCATGTATAACAGTTGCCAGATACTGTCCGATGGCCTTGATCAGCATAGACGGAGACATAATTTAAGTCAATGTATACAAGCATCACTGTCCCACTTGTGGGATTACACTAGGTTTGTTGTTGTTTGTTGTTCTTGTATACAAGTACCACTGTACTTGTTCGTTTATGACAAATTTGAAGTAATGTGTACGTCTACACCTATGGTGGAAAAGCTCCATCAACTTGTGCTTGCAAGCCTTTGTTCCTTAAAGGCATCAGATGATTAATTTTCAGTCTATTACAACATAGTTAAAGCTCAATCCCTCAAGGAATTATCTTAATTTTCCTCCAATCAAAGCTAAGCATCCAATCGAACATAGGTTGGTCTTACACCTCAACAAGAAAATCTTCTACACATTTTCAAGCAAAACGTTTCACTTCATCACTTCTCGAGATACTCTATGGTCTGTTTCAATCTCACTTCTATACGTCTGATGCACAGTAAATATTAATCTTTCAATTGAATATTAGGAAGTCAAGTTTTGTATTCTAAGTCACCCTTATCTCAAAAAACAAGTCAAGTTTTGTATTCTTGCTATGAGAAACATACATACTCTGCATAACCAACCAATGTGGAATAGAACTTGGAAGTCAAACACATTCTTGTAGCTCCATCTAATTTACTGTAGTAGTGTAGTGCTTTGACCTATGTTGCTCGGACTCTTCAAAAATGTCGACGGGTGCGTGTCGGGTACTCCAAAAATAGTGTATTTTTGAAGGATCCAACATGGGTGCGACAACATTTTTGAAGAGTCCGAGGCTCCGAGCAACTAAGGTTCTATCAATCAATGATAAAATGAATCAAATATGTGAAATGCATTATTTTCCTTTCCACCCAAAGCACATCCAAATGGTAAAAAGCTAATGCATGTGGTAGATAATCAGAGCTGTACCCAATATTTATTATATACATGATACATATTGAAATTTTCTACTCCCTCCGTTCCAATTAGTTTGTCTTACTTTCCTTGTTAGTTTGTTTCAAAAAGAATGTCTATTTTCTTTTTTGACTACTCTTTAATTCTAACTTTTTACGTGATTAAAAGACATTGGTATATTCTACATATTTTTAGTTTAAGACCACAAGATTCAAAAGTTTTTTTTTACTTTCTTCAACTCTATATCAAGTCAAAACAAAACAAACAAATTGAAAAAGAACGAGTATAATTTTTTTTTGTACATTGCTTAATTTAAAGGCAAAATAATAGATGCACATGAACCTATTGCTTTTACACTGGATCTATATTTGTTCATGGCTGAACCCAAGTGCCAAAATTGATGAAATTACTGGGCTAATAAGCCTCAAAAGCACATAGATCCAGAGACTCCCAAGTAAAGATACATATTCTTTTTCTGTTGTCCGCGGAGCTAGATAGGGGCAAGGGTTTCATCTGAACTGTCATTCAGCAAAAAATTACGCTGTATATACAAGATTAAATTAAAATTATTTTATATATAGAGAGAGAGTATAGGTTGAATCCTTTTGACTTCTTCGTCTATTTACTTCTTCATAATTTCAAATCCCTTTCCCCGTGTCGGTGTAATAAAAAATTTCAACATACCTGAAGGAGCTTTAAATGAATCGGAATCACCAAAATTGGTACTTGAAGATTTAGGTTCCGGCGGAGTGAAACAGGACGCAAAAGCTTCTGCGACGGTTTTGACGGCGATTATGACCGGATTCCTGCCGGAATTAGACTTTTGAGAAATTGTAGTTGTGGAAGAGTATGTGGATGAACTAGCTGAATGAGGAACACGATCCGGTGTACGGGAATCCATGGAGCTGGAAAACATAGATACAGAGCCGGAACTAGATCTCCGGCGACCGGAAAATTGGGTATTTGGACTTTTCATGGCCGATGAAGAGAAAGAAATGGCGGGTATGCAGTAATAGTAGTTGGGGTGTTTGATTTTTCTCTAAGCTGTGTTGGGGGCCACCCTCGGCGTTGTCAAGTTTGCTACTGGGTCAATAAATACGAGACATGGATATTTTCTTAATTATTACTATTTGCGATCCAATTTATATGACATAATTCAAATTTTGATAATCAATTTCTCTATTTTAATAATGTAATTTTTTAAAAAAATTAAAATAATTTATATATTTAGAAACTACATAAAAATTGGTATAAGCTATAAGAATTAACAATTTAAAATATTTAAAACATATGAATAAATTATGGTAAAAAAAAATTCTTGTTCTCTCAAAATTCAAAGTAAGTCATATAAATTAGGACAAGGGTTAATTTTGAGATTCAAACTTTTAAACTTTAGTTGTGAATTCGGACTTAAATTTTTAATTTTTTTAAAAATAAAATTAATTTGAAAACTATGTAAAAAGTATTATAGATTAAAATAATAAATAACTTAAAATATTTAAAATATATTTTTAAAAAATAATTAAAAAATTAATCAACGCTCGAAATTTTAATTATTCCACATAAATTTCGACAAAAAATATATTCTAAAATCTCTTTATATGTAAATTTTAATTCTTTTTTTTTTACCATTTAGTAGCAGAAATTATAAGGAGGAAATTGCACTTTTAAAAATCAAATAAAAAGACTTCACCTCTAACCAGATTTATCGAGCAGCATGAGAAATGGAAAAAATTTTGTCAGTAAACGCTTCTTTTTAAGAGCCCGTTTGGATGGACTTAAAAAAGTAATTTTTATGTATGAGGTGCTTTTAGAACTTTGAAATACTGAAAGTTATTTTATAAATAAGCAGTTGAGTGTTTGGATAAAAGTACTTATGTTGAAAATAAGTGTTTGAATTTTAGGGTTAAAATAATAAAAATGATAGTCTGGAAATTTAATTAAAATATAAGGGATATAAAAGTAATTTCTATGGTAAAACAAAATGGCTTTAAGTACTTTAAAATAAAAGTTAGAAATCCTAATTTTTTATTTTTGACTAACTTTAAAAACTTTATGGCTTAAAATTAGCATTAGGCAAACACGTTCAAAAGCTAAAAAGAGACTTATAAATTGATTTGATCAACTTAAAGCCCATCCAAACGGGCTCTAAGTTCAAGTATGAATTATTTTTTTTCAGAAAACGCTTCTTATTATCAACCAAGTAATATCAACCAAGTAAAATGGTTGTCCACTTAAAAGGGTGGATAGTCCATTTACTTTTTAAGTGGGTAAAATGCCCATTAATATTTTCCTCCACTTGTAAATATGGCTATAAATATAGCCTTAAACTTCAATGTAAAAACACACAAACACATAAAAGAAAGAATTACTATTACTCTCTCTATATTACTACTCTCTCTATTAATACTTTCTATATACATATTCTCTTGTTCTTCTTCCTTTATAAAATTGTCAAGTTAGTTAATTCATAACACGTTATCAGCACGAAGCTCTAATTTTTCAGAAAATTAACTTCTATATCAGGTATATCTACTAAAGAAATTTAATTTTTAAGTTATCTTTGTTACTTTCAAATTAATTTTCATCATGTCAAACTTGTCAAAATTGGAATTTGTGGCACTTGATATTTCTGGTAAAAATTATTTGTCATGGGTACTTGATGCTGAAATTCACCTTACCGCTAAGGGTCTTGGTGATGCTATAATTGAAGGAAATACAGCATCAAGTCAGGATAAAGCAAAGGCTATGATTTTCCTTCGTCATCATCTAGATGAAAGCCTAAAAATGGAATACTTGACAGTGAAAGATCCACTTGAATTGTGGAAAGACTTAAAAGGGAGGTATGACCACCTCAGGGCAACGGTATTGCCAAGGGCTCGTTATGAGTGGATGCACTTACGGTTTCAAGATTTTAAAACCGTAATTGAGTATAATTCTGCTGTATTTAGAATAACTTCCCAATTAAAATTATGTGGGGAAAATATAAATGATGAGGACATGTTAGAAAAGACACTAACTACTTTTCATGCCTCTAATGTAATATTACAGCAGCAATACCGTGAAAAGGGTTTTAAAAAATACTCTGAATTGATATCATGCCTTCTGGTGGCTGAACAACATAATGCCCTTTTAATGAAAAATCATGAAGCCCGTCCCACTGGAACTGCTCCGTTACCGGAGGCAAATATGGTAAAAGCACATGGCCAGTCTGAAAGAAGACATAATAAATATCAAGGTCATAATAATGTGCGTGGGCGTGGCAATGGCAGAGAACGATATAATAATCGTCGTGGTGGTGGTCAACATAAAAGGGAGAACAATATCAGTTCTCAAAATGGCCCTTCAAAAAGTAACTGTCATCGTTGTGGCATGAAAGGCCACTGGAAAAATGAATGTCGGACGCCTGAGCATTTTGTAAGACTTTATCAAAATTCTTTTAAAAGAAAGGCAAATAGAGGTGGTGCCTCTTCTTCTAATGCTCGGATAGAGTCACACTTGGCGTTCGAAAATAATGTTGAGGCAAGGCCTTTGAATAATGATAATATTGAAGCAAATATGGCCTTAAGGGATGATGATTTTAATGACCTCAATGATATTACTCATTTGGAGGTTGAAGATTTTTTTAAGGATCTTAATTGATGTTTAATTTCATGTTTTTCAATATGTTATCATGTACTTTGAATTATTGTGTTTTTACGTTTATGTATTTGAAGAAAAAAAAATAATAATCAAGGTTACATTTTTATGATAATTGTATATTATTTATTACATTGTGCTATTTTACAATGTTGTAATTAATTACTATTAGTGTGCTATTATTTAATCTTAATATCATATTGTTACTAAAAATAATATTCGCCTTATTTAATGTCATTATAATAACTATTTATTCTTGTTAATGTTTTAGACATTAATAATATATAATGATTGTATTATTTTTGTCAATAAACAAATTATCTATACATGATGAATAATATTATATTAATGTTTTATAATATTTTATATTTGTTTTTAATACTTGTGTATAATTTTTTTTAAATTCTAAATTACCATAATTTAACTTTTAAAAAAAAAGGACTTATGTTTTTCTAGCAAAATTGTTACTTATTTTATTTCTTACAATGCATTTTTATTTTATGAAGATAAATAAATTTATCAGTCTTCAATTGGATTCAAGATGAATAATGGAGATATGTGCATTTTGGATAGTGCCACAACTCATACGATATTAAAAGAAAAGAAATATTTTTGTCATTTGATTATGAAAAAGGACTATGTCAATACAATATCTGGTAGTACAAAATTAATTGAAGGCTCTGGAAAAGCAACCTTATTACTACCTGGAGGAACGATATTGGTAATTGATAATGCATTATATTGTAGTAAGTCTCAAAGAAACTTATTAAGTTTCAAGGTTATTCGCCAAAATGGCTATCATATTGAGACTGCAAATGAAGGAAAGGTTGAATACCTTTATATTACTACAATAAATATGGAGAAGAAAATTGTGCACGAAAAATTACCTGCACTTTCTTCTGGGTTGTACCATACAAATATTGGTACTGTTGAATCACATGCCATTGTAAACAAAAGGTTTACTGATTCTAATGATTTTATCATTTGGCATGACCGGTTGGGCCATCCCGGTTATAATATGATGCGCAGAATTATTGAGAATTCACATGGGCACACTTTGAAGAATCAGAAAATTCTTCAATCTAAGGAATTCTATTGTGTTGCTTGTTCCCAAGGAAAACTGATTATCAAACCATCAGCAACTAAGGTTGGGATTGAATCCCCTGCGTTTCTGGAACGTATACAGGGTGATATATGTGGGCCAATTCACCCTTCATGTGGACCATTTAAATATTATATGGTCTTGATAGATGCATCTACAAGATGGTCACATGTGTGCTTATTATCAACTCGCAACATGGCTTTTGCGAGATTGTTAGCTCAAATTATAAGGTTAAGAGCACAATTTCCAGATTATGCAATAAAGACAATTCGTCTTGATAATGCTGGTGAATTCACATCTCAATCATTTAATGATTATTGTATGTCGATTGGAATAAAAGTTGAGCATCCGGTCGCTCATGTACATACACAAAATGGTCTAGCGGAATCATTGATTAAACGCCTCCAATGGATAGCTAGACCATTGCTAATGAGGACAAAACTTCCTATTTCAGTATGGGGGCATGCTATTTTGCATGCAGCAGCACTTGTGCGCGTAAGGCCAACAAATTATCATGAATTTTCCCCATTACAGTTGGCGTTTGGAAGGGAGCCAAATATATCCCATCTTAGAATATTTGGGTGTGCGGTATATGTCCCAATTGCTCCACCGCATCGCACAAAGATGGGTCCCCAAAGAAGGTTGGGAATATATGTTGGGTATGAATCTCCTTCTATTATAAAGTATCTGGAACCTATGACTGGAGATTTATTTACGGCAAGATTCGCTGATTGTCATTTTGATGAATCAGTATACCCAACATTAGGGGGAGAACATAAGCAGATGAAAAATGAGATAGATTGGAATTCATTGTCACTATCTCATTTAGATCCTCGAACAAATCAATGTGAGCAAGAAGTTCAAAAGATGATTTATTTGCAGAATATTGCAAATCAACTGCCGGATGCATTTACTAACCTTCCACGGGTTACTAAATCGCATATCCCAGCTGCTAATGCTCAAGTTCGAGTTGATGTCCCGGTAGGACAACTTATTCAGGCAAATGAATCTAGACCACGCTTAAAACGTGGAAGACCATTTGGTTCCAAAGATAAAAATCCTCGAAAAAAGAAAGGAATGAATGATCAAGATGATCATAATTTGGAGGCGAGTGCTCAAGAAGAGCCCAGAGACACAACAAATGGTGATACCACCGAGGAGGTCCAAGTACCTGAAAATAATGAGAATGAAGAAATCTCAATAAGTTATGTGTCGACAGGAAAACGGTGGAACCGAAATAATATTGTGGTCGATAATATTTTTGCTTATAATGTTGCCATTGAAATAATGCAACAAGATAAGGATCTTGAACCAAAATCTGTCGATGAATGCAGACAGAGAAATGATTGGCCAAGATGGAAGGATGCAATTCAAGCAGAGTTAACTTCACTTGAAAAACGTGAAGTTTTCGGATCAATAGTTCGAACACCTGAAGGTGTCAAGCCAGTAGGGCACAAATGGGTTTTTGTGCGTAAACGAAATGAAAAGGGTGAAGTCGTAAGATATAAAGCACGACTTGTAGCCCAAGGTTTTTCGCAAAGACCTGGCATTGACTATATGGAAACATATTCCCCTGTGGTGGATGCAATTACTTTCAGGTATCTAATGAATTTGGCAGTTCATGAAAAGCTTGAAATGCAGTTAATGGACGTGGTCACTGCCTATTTATATGGCTCATTGGACCACGACATTTTTATGAAAATTCCCGAAGGGCTCAAAGTGCCTGAAGCATACAAGGATTCTCGAGAAAATTGCTCAATAAAACTTCAAAAATCCTTGTACGGGTTGAAACAATCAGGGCGAATGTGGTACAATCGTCTTAGCGAATATTTGCTAAAAGAAGGATATAAAAATGATCCAATTTGCCCTTGTGTCTTTATGAGAAGGTCTGGATCTGAATTTGTCATAATAGCAGTATATGTTGATGATTTAAATATTATTGGAACTCCAGAAGAACTTTCAAAGGCAGTAAAATGTCTGAAAAAGGAGTTTGAAATGAAAGATCTTGGAAAGACAAAATTTTGTCTTGGTCTACAAATTGAACATTTTACAAACGGGATATTTATCCATCAGTCAACATATACTGAAAATATTTTAAAGAGATTTTATATGGATAAAGCACACCCATTGAGTACTCCAATGGTTGTGAGATCTCTTGATATTAATACAAATCCGTTTCGGCCTTATGAAAATGATGAAGAGCTTATTGGTGCTGAAATACCATACCTTAGTGCAATTGGTGCATTAATGTATCTTGCCAACAATTCTAGACCAGATATAGCTTTCTCAGTAAACTTGTTAGCAAGATTTAGTTCTTCACCAACACGCAGACACTGGAATGGAATTAAGCATATATTCAGATACCTTCGAGGTACCATTGATATGGGATTGTTTTACTCAAATGATTCCACATCACAATTGATTGGTTATGCAGATGCGGGATATTTATCTGATCCCCATAAAGGTCGATCGCAAACAGGCTATTTATTTACATGTGGTGGTACAACTATATCATGGCGTTCAACAAAGCAAACTATGGTTGCCACTTCCTCAAATCATGCAGAGATAATAGTCATTCATGAAGCAAGTCGAGAATGTGTTTGGTTAAGATCAATAACTGAACACATTCAAGAAACATGTGGTCTTTCTTTGACAAAAGACGCTCCAACAATATTGTATGAAGACAATGCTGCATGTATAGCTCAACTGAAGGGAGGATACATCAAAGGAGACAGAACAAAACATATTTCACCAAAATTCTTTTTCACTCATGATCTTCAAAAGAAGGGTGAAATAGATGTCCAACAAATTCGTTCAAGTGACAATTTGGCGGATATGTTCACCAAAGCATTGCCAACTTCAACCTTTGAGAAAATGAGATACAAAATTGGAATGCGTCGTCTTCGAGATATTAAGTGATATTTTCATCAGGGGGAGCAAAATACGCGCTGTACTCTTTTTCCCTTAGTCAAGGTTTTGTCCCACTGGGTTTTCCTGATAAGGTTTTTAATGAGGCAGCACTCAAGGCGTATTATCAGATATGTGTACTCTTTTTCCTTCATTAGGCTTTTTCCCACTGGGTTTTTCCTAATAAGGTTTTAACGAGGCACATTTCTCGTGGACATCCAAGGGGGAGTATTATCAACCAAGTAATATCAACCAAGTAAAATGGTTGTCCACTTAAAATGGTGGATAGTCCATTTACTTTTTAAGTGGGTAAAATGCCCATTAATATTTTCCTCCACTTGTAAATATGGCTATAAATATAGCCTTAAACTTCAATGTAAAAACACACAAACACATAAAAGAAAGAATTACTATTACTCTCTCTATATTACTACTCTCTCTATTAATACTTTCTATATACATATTCTCTTGTTCTTCTTCCTTTATAAAATTGTCAAGTTAGTTAATTCATAACACTTCTCTTTTAAATAGGTATGAATTTGTATTAACCAAATGCTCCAATACCAAATGCAAAAATTGTTTTAATGGGACCATTTTGGATAAAAATCTATTCAAACATTTATTAGTTGGTCAACTTGCTCCCCCAATCTGGCTTTGTCCAAAGCTTATTACAGTGAACTTATAAACATAATGAACATTTTAAAGAGCACTAAAAAAATTTAAAATTTAATCTAAAAGTGTTTAATGATAATTAATTATCATACTTTCAGGTGTTATATGGAATACCTATGGTTTCTTTTAAATGATATTTATTGACTATTTAAGGAATTATTGATGTATTCCGCCTTTAAAATAAGGAAATTTTTGAATTTTATTATTTGAAGTTAAAGATGTGTTTAAATTTTAATGTATTAAAATATATTTTAAATTTCATAACCTTAAACATGTCAGATAAAATATTAGAAATAAAAAAAAATATTAATATAAAAAGTGAATTCCTTTTATAAATAAACTAAGGTCATTTTCAACCCATGCCAAATTTTATACCAAATGTTATATTTGGAGTAAAATTTGGTGCAAAGTTGCTCCAACCCATGCAAAATTTTGCACCAAATTTGGTGCTACACTATTCATCACACCAATTGTTGTTTATTATTATTTTATTATATAATATTTTTAATTAAATATTATATAAATTGGTATGTTTTAATTAAAACATTTTATTAGTTTTACGTAATATTTTTATAATATTAATTTTAGATTTAAATTTTAATTTTTTTTATATCTTATTTTCCTTTACTTGAATTTTTTTGAAATTAAATTTATATTAATTCTACTATAAATTTGAATTGGATATAAGTACAATTAACCTTGACAAAAATTAAATATACAAAAATATAAATCTCGACATAAAAAAATTAAGGACTAAGAAGCTCATTTTGAACTACGTAATGCATTAATAGAGCATTTATGGGAGTACCGTAGTGATCTTGAAAGTTGAATATTCATGTAGAACTTAAAATAAAATTTTCAATTGTGTAATGTTTATTTAATTATATTTCGTTATTGATTTCACTTTTATTTGTGTTATCCATTATTATGTATAATATATAATATTTACTAGCAATTTATATTATTTAAAAAAGAATGATATAAAATAATTTTATATTAAATGACTATAATTTGAAACAATATGAAAATTATATATAGTGAATGTTTTTAAGAAAGAATTTTGTTTTATAAAATAAGAAAATATAAATGAAATAAGAAATAATAATATAATGATGAAGAGAGAAAAAAAAAATTGATATAAAATTTGGTGCATTGAGTTGGAGTTGATTTACACTAAATTTGATTGGTATAAAATTTGGTGTTGCAAAAAAATAAGACGCATAAATAAAAATAATAAAAAAGAAAATATAACAAATTGTACAAATTAAATTTAAAAGTACTGAGTTCTGTGCATAGATATAGAGATAGATTGATCCAATTAGTGAACCAGATCAATCATGTTCCCTTGTTTTTTGTGGCTACGGGAGTATATTTTTCTTACCATTCTAGATGTATTTTGACTTTTACTATTCAAATATTATTTTACCGTAGCAAAATATCCCATAAATCAACCTAATATTATTTTACGGTAGCAAAAATTATAATATTTCGCTGCCAACGAGGGTTGTGGTGGAATATAAAAAAGTTGTTATATGTTATTTCATAATGAATCGTATTTATGTTGTATTGTATTTTATCGTATTGTGTTATTTTAATGAATTGCGCTATTACATAATATCACAAATTCTAATCTATATATACAACAACAACTCAGTGAAAAATCCCACAACGCGGGATCTGGAAAGGGTAAAATGTATGTAGACCTTACTCCTACCAAGGTAGGACGGCTGTTTTCGAGAGACCCTCGGTTCAATAGAAGCATAAAAAGAGGTCAGATAAGGCTAAGAAGTTCAAAGCGATATGGAAAAGCAAATAACGAAAGCGGCACAAATTCTAATCTATCTATATATACATATATATATATATATATATATATATATATATATATATATATATATATATATATATATATATATATATATATATAAAGAAGGCTCATAGACAAGATGACGTGGCACATTTCTATAGCCTATATTTCTATTTATCTTTTTTCTCCTTTTTTTTGGCTTTTTTCTTCATTCTTTTCATCAAACAATTTATTTATTAATTAAAAAAATCCCATCAAATTTACTATTCTAATTATATCTAATGAGTTACAAAAAACCTCCATCTATTTATATATTCTACTTAAATAACATGTCTGTTCAACTATTTTCTAACTATTCTTATGGATTATCCAATCTATAAATAACGATCATCTATGCAGATATTGAATGTTCATTTCCATTTTCTTATTCTTTTTTTAGTAGTATAATTTTTCCTCCTTTTTAAATTTGTTTTCTTCATCTTTTTTCAATCATGTACTTAATATTTTAAAGAGAAGACATACAAAAGATGATGTCACGTTATGGCTTTCACTTTGATGAAGATCATAGATATATTCTTCAAAGGTTCATCATAGAGATATGTTCACATTTATTTGGTACAAGTTCATCAAAATGAAGAAGAAAGTTTGATTATTTTGAAAGATTCATTAAAAGAGATGGTCATAATTATAGTATAAAAGTTTGAATGAGTTTCAAATATTTTGAAGATTCATTAATGTATTGTTTTGATTTTAATTAATATTATTTTATTCTTTTTTATTTTATTACTTCATTTTGAACAAAAATATTTGATCAGATATATAATTTTCTTTATTTCAGCAAAAAATAAACTATGAAACTTTACAAACCAATATATTAGAAAGCACAATTAGCAAATTTTGCTCAATTAACTTTGCTCTTCTTCTTCTTCTTAGTTTTATGCAAATGAAGATGAAAAGATGCACGTTTTTGTTTATGTGTATATTTGTTTTTCAAATTCTAATTAATATTCTAAAATTTTGCCACGGTCGAAAGGTATATTACCTATGGTACATTTCTCATAGTTATTAGATATTATTGCCCCTAAAAATATATGATATGGTCTATCATATTATAAAGGAGTAACATAAACAAGGTGATGTAACCTTCCATTCATATTTATTCTTTTTCTCTTTTTATTTTTAACCATTTTTTCCTTTATTTAATTTTTTATTTTATTTTTAATATCTCAAAAGGTCTTTACATTCCATTACTCAATTTTTTACCTCTCACAATAATATATCTTCTTTATTAGATATAATATGCATTTACACCTTCAATCTTCATAATTTTTAATTTATATTTATATGTGTGTGGAAAAGATGATGTGGCACCTCTCTATGGCCTAGAAAATTATTTCTCTTTTTTCTCTTTTCTTTTTTGACCATTTTCCCTTCATTTAACTTATTATTTACTTATTTTTAATAACTCAAAAATTATCTATTCAATTCATCAACTTTTCACCTCCACTATAATGACATTTCTTTATTAGGTATCCTAATATGCATTCATGTATTCTTCCACCTTCATAATTCTTAATCAATTTAATTAATGTGTAGTAATAATGTGCTAAAAATTGAGAGATAAGAAGACTTTCTTTTTTAGACATCTTAATATGCATTCATGTATTCTTCCATATTCCACCTTCATAATTCTTAATCAATTTTATTAATGTGTAGTAATAATGTGCTAAAAATTAGGAGATAAGAAGACTTTTTCTTTATTTAATATTTATTTTATGTTTAATATCTCATAAGGTCTTTACATTCAATTACTTAACTTTTTACCTCTTACTATAATTTGATAGACCATGTTAGTTATAATGTGCATTTTGATATTCTTTCACATCCAATCTTCATAATTTTTAATGTAAGAAAATAATATTAATAATATATATATATGACCATTTTTTTCATCATTTAATTAATTATTTTATTTTAATATCTCAAAAAGTCTTTAAATACAATTACTTTAACTTTTTACCTCCCAATATAATATATCTTCGTCATTAGATATAATGTGATACCTCTCTATGATCAAGAAAAATATTTATTTACTTTTCCTTTTTTGACTTTTTCTCTCATTTCTTCAGTTATTTTATTTTGTAAACTCATCTTCTTGACTCATACCTCTTAAATTATATAAATTTACGCTTAATTAATATTATAATAATGCTCATAACTTTTAATTATTTAATGTACAAATTTATGGCATCTTAAAATCATAATACTAAAAAATTATTTTCACGAAAAGTACACCATATATATATATATGGTATCCCAACAAAAAATACGCATGGTCATCAAAACATACTATCAAATGCCTTCAATATAATAGAAATGAAAGATTTTCTTATTAGAGAATATATTCCAACTTATTAATTATGAATGTATTATCCATCATTAAATGAATGTTAAACTTGATAAGTTTTATTATGTATCATCATTTCAAAAACAATTTTTATAATACAACTAACCCCAAAGATAAAGATGATACGATCGGACAATCTAATGAATATGTAATTAATCGTTTTTTTTTCAATTCTAACATCTTTAAATATCTAATAAAAGCTTATATGAACTATTGGATTTTTAAAAATAAAGTAAATGCAAAAAAAATTGTTGCACAAATAGTAGAAATATTTATAGTTATTAACGATAAATAATATTTTCATATAATTAATAACTATTAAAGTGGAAGAGAAAAGTTAAGTAGGTATTTAAAATAATTATAATGGATGATGAATTGTTAAGTAAATATATTTGAAATCACTATCACACTGGAAAATGAAAATTCAAGTAGGTATATTTAGAGACTTCGGGCTACTTAACATAAGGTAATGAAAAATATAGTGTTCAAAATAATATTAATTATTACAAATAATATTTATTAGTGGAAGCATATTTGAGACGTTTAGTTTGAAATGTTTAAAATAAGCTAAACAGAGAATTATGTCACATAATAAAATTAAACTAGTCACATAATAAAATTAAACTATCAAAAATGGGAGGCTTTTATTTATAAGAAAACATCATTTTGTGATTTTTAATTAACTAATCGTGTGAAGTGTGGATAACTGATCAAATAGTAATTCTAAAAATGATGACTTGACATTTCTCTTTGACCAAATATTCTATTTATCTTTTTTTTTTTTTGACTTTTTCTCTCATTTTTATCCATTTATTTTAATTTTATTTAATTCTTCTCCAAAACTCATACCACTTCATCTTCATAACTTCTATAATAAGTATTAGTAATATCTATAACTTTCAAGTTTAATACATTAATAAAGCCCAATTACTTAATGATCAAGTTTATGACATCTTAAAATCACAGCAAAATAGTATTCCTATACAAATATATTTATTTTAAGCTTAATTATCCTCTACTTTAATTTTACAGTGCAAGAGCTATCGACAAAGATTACTTTGTGTACTTAATTTCGTTTTTAAGGAGCGTACACAATAAGATATACAACAGAGCAAAATTGATTTAAAAATTTCGTATGAAATTATAAGAGCAAGATCATTAATAAAGTTAGCATCAAAAATAATTCTCGAAAAAACATTAAAGTGCATTCGTGGATGCACTTTATCGGCGGGAGATAATCGAAATTATTATGATTTTTTTTTAGATTTTTAATATAAAATATGAAAAATATATATAAAAAAAATTAATTAAGCGAATTCGTTTTTGACATTTTGCATGAAATTAGTAAAAAGTTAAAGACAAGATAACTTGATTATTTTAAGATATTGAGGGATAAATTAATAGGTAAACAAATTTAAAAAGGGTAGATAATCAAAAAAGTTAATCAAAAGGAAAAGGAAAATTTTAAATTTGTCAAAAAAGTAATGTTGCGGATGTGATAAAATAAAAACACATTTTCTTTTGTTAATTGAATTCCCAAAATTGTGAAATAATATTTCTGACTTATAAATATTTCCTATATCTAAGCAATATAGTTAATTAGAGAGGGTTAAAATTATAATTGTGACATATGAAATTGGAGAGTCAAAAGTAAGAAGAATTGTTTGTTTGATTCTTATCTATATATAGATTCTAAGAAAAAAATATTTAGTTTGATGAGAATTGTTTTCAAAAATCAATAAATAATATTCTGTTGGTTCTTAATTTTCAAAATGTTAATGATTTATTTTTCAATTAAATTGTATGATTTTTTTTTCATATTTCAACTGAGAATTCTTTTCATATTCTCTCTCTCTCTCTCTCTCTCTATATATATATATATATATATATATATATATATATATATATATATATATATTATACTTTATATTGAGATTTGAAATATAATTTTTTTGGTTACTTATCTTTATTACTAGGGAATTATTATTATGATTATCAGAAGAAGAAATAATGACATTTGATATTTTCTTTTTAAAACGAAAATGATCAGGTAGGAAAATAATAAAGGGAAAAGAAGAAATAAGGAAAATATTGAAAATAAAAGAATAAAATAAGATAAAACCGCATACGAGATTCGTATATTAGATTTGTGTTAAATATAAATAAATAATTTAGTTTAAAAATTATTAAAATGAACAGAAGGAAATCAAGTTTTATATTTTTTCTTTCTCTACTTTCTTTTAAAAGACAAATTAGATTTTCACTTACAATATATTATATAAAAATCAAGTATTTTAGAAGAGTAAACATACTTAAGTGATGAAAATTCATAAAAAAACATATATATGTATAAAATTAACTTTGAATAATATCATTGGTTAAATTTGAAAACTAAAATAAAAATAAAAATTAAACAATCAAAAATCTAATTAATTCGCGCGAAGCGTGGATGGGTTCACTAATTTTAATAATAAACTTATAAGAAAAGTAGGCTACGGATTAGAGCTAATAAGAAAAGGTAGGGTAGGGTAGGATAAAGGATAAAATATAATTATGAAATAATAAATAAAGACAAAATAAAAATATGAAGGTAACAATGCGATCACACCAAATCGATTGTTACATAAAATGGGTATTCTCGTCGTTACCTAACAATGAATTTAAACGATATAATATAATAAGATTTAAATAATAATCAAAACAAAATATTCTATTTAAACTAACAATACAATATAATACAATGAGTAACAACCATCCAAACAAAATGTTCATTAAAGTTCCTGTCCCCAAGCGTAAAAAGAATCACGTTCAAAAAAATACTTTCCTCTTAAATAGATTTTACCTGAAATGAATTCGAATTAATTGAAACTCTTATATTAATACTAGACACCAAATAAAAAAAATAAAAAAAAATTATTTCCTTTTAAGTCCAATTTTCCGTAATTAAATAAGTACTTATGAACAATTATTAGTTAAACAAAGTTACCAAAAGTACACCATACAATAAAAGAACAGATGTAATAATAAGATAGGTCCCTTATCAAAATAGGTTTTGATGCAGTGCTGAGATTGTTTCACCCTTAACCAAATATTTCGAATTCAAATTCTGAATATGAAGAAAATTATGTTGAAAGCGTTATCCTCGACTAAAATGAGCGATTTAAATTTAATCAGCACTTTAATATAAACTTCGAACGTAGAATAAAAAAATAATAATAGGGTCCCTTGATTGTAATGACAACCTAGCAATCATCAAACTCCAACTTGTTATTATGACGAAAAGAAAATATTCCTGTAGTCCAAATTTGACTTTTCAGAATATATATATATATATATATATATATATATGTGTGTGTGGAATACATATTCAATGTAGCCACATATTATTCCTTTATTTATGTTAAACTGAAAACAATATACAATTTTAGGTCTTCTTTTTTTCTTCTTCTGGAAATGAGTTTTTAACGTCGAAAAGTTGGTTGTTTTTGGCTATTTGTCAAAGTCAACCACTAGTTGCGCAACACGCCAACAGATAGATCAAGACCAACAATGCAAAAGCATTATTAGGGAAAAAGTTCAAATCAACCTTTCAAGTATTGGATTTATTTTAGGTTATTTTCTTTTGTTTTTTATTCGGTATTCAAAAGTAGCATTTTTGAGTCTGATTAAATTTGAATTTACACATTATAGAATTATTTTTGGAGACAACACTTATTCTAAAATTTCAAATATCCCTCTCTCTCTATATATGTGTGTGCGTTATAATTTGAAGCATGCTTCTGAATAATTGAAAATGATACTAATATATCTCTGAATATAAAAAAAAAGTTTAAATATAACTTACTGTTGGTGTAATATGCCATAAATATAATAAATTACAGTTGAAAATAAAATGACAAAAATGAATAAAAAGTATATTCAGGTTGAAGCGCGGATATCTTGGTCTCTTTAAGAAAATTCAAGCGCACTGCGGCATAATCTACACCTATCCAGCAATATATTTCTTGACTTATCCTCTCCAGGGTACAACAGCCCAACAACGGAGTACAACTCAAACAATTTCGGATTAGTTGAAGATTCCAAAGTTCCACATAAGAACACCTTCCTTCAACATATAAATACTCTTTTTTGTATAGTGAATATAGTTGAAGACTTAGAATATTTTTTTGTCTCAACTCTCTCTTTCACTACTATACATTATAATATTTTTCGACACTTAACATATATCATTTCATCTTATTTGACATTTCCTTCCCAAAAGAAGAAACACCATTATTTATAGGTGATGAATTCTTTCTTGTCTTGAATAAGAATAAAATGGATAATAATGTAGGTAAATGAATAGAGGAATTATGTCTTGGAAGTTACATAAGTTACCAGACATAATGAGGTAGAACATAAATTAATGGTTACATAAGTTGCACCAAGAATAATTGACCACATTCTAATCAATTTATATCAATCAAAATAATATACTTTAATATTAGAATTTAATATTAATAAACAAAAAATATGCATAATAAATTGTGCGCTTTAATGATATAGTTTTAACTTTTCCGTAAAAGATTACAATTTTAATTTATGCAATAATATATAGTATCATCATATTGAATTATTAATAATGAGAAAATTTTTGCTGTTTCCATAATTAATGTTCAACCAACTGAATTGCCACAAGAAGACAAGTATTGGTCTGTCTCAATTTACCATGTCAAAATCATTTCTGGTTATGAAAGAATATTAACTTGACGACTACTTCAATATATGCAATGAGGTGGACGGCAAGATATCCTTTTCATTTTCTTTTTTACTAGGCAAGAGAGGATTTGGATATGGTAATCTGGTACTTCCTCCGTTTTAATTGATGTGATATCGTTTAATTTGATACAAAATATAACGAATAAAGAGTTTTTTAAAATTGTGATTTAAGTGGAAGATTTGATTTTAGAGTTATACTTCTATTAGATCCTTCCATCACTATCTACAAATTAAATAGAGATGATTCATTAAGTTGTGTGTTGCTCAAGTAAGCATATTTTTTTTTTCATTTGATATCTTCATTGAAATTCGACTAATACGGATTCTCGCCGCGCAGAGTCCCATTCGAAGGGAAGCGCACCCTATCAATTTTTTTTCTATATCCAGAACTCAAACCCAAGACCTCTAATTATGAGAGAAGCAGTCTCATCCGCAACACCACGTCCTTTTGTGGTCAAGTAAGCATGTATGCTCAAGTAAAAAGTGGTAGCAAGAAAAAAGCAAAATGTGAGAAAAGTGAGAAATAAGGGGGAGCAACAAAAAAAAAAGTTGCTAGGATGAGTAAAAGAAGAAAAAATATTGTACTTAAAAAGTGTAAAATTGAAGCCGGTCCTTTTTGAAATAATAAAATTCAAATTGTACGCAATTAATTGTGCTTAATAATACTCAACATTTGGTATCAGATTATAATTGAGCAAGAGAGATCTTACAAGTTAGGGGTATTCAAAGAAAATTAACAAATCGCACCAAGTCAATAATCCGAGTCAATTTGAGAATAAAAAACTTGATTAATAATTTGATATTGAAAAAAAAATATGAGTGTAGAGAAATATAAATTAAAGCTGGACCTTTTTGAAATAATAAAATTAAAAATTGTAAAAAATTAATTGTGCTCAATAATACTCAACATTTGATATATCAGATCATAATATCAGATCATAATTGAACAAGAGAGATCCTACCATCTATTGCTAGAGGCTACAACTTGAGATACATTCATCTATGCTCTTCACTATATGTATGATTTTTTTTTTCTTAACCTCAAGATAACCCGCGGCTGCTACAATCTCTGTCCTTAAGGTGGGCACTCTGTGGTGAATACTTTATGCGCACTGAGCAAAGCCCCCATTGCGTAATAGCCTGTAAACCACATAGAAGATGTAAACCACATTAAACAAGCCCTATACGATATGCTTGACTTAAAAGACATTGATGTCGGATCAATCTCGTGTCAAAAATTTCAAATTAATCAATAATTTTCTCTTTTATCAAAAGAAGTAAAACGACATTAAAATCTATTATAATCAATTACATTTTGATTTGATTAATTTAATAGGGTAAACATACTCTCTTGTTTACTTTGGAGTGAAATGATACTTACTATATTTTTTATCAAATTTATTTGGCTTATTAAATTATATCAAATTTACATTATTAGAATATCAAAATTAATTGCAGATGGTTAACACGAAACAAAATACAAATTTACAGAATTAATTTATTGAACATTCCTAGTTTAGTATATAATCTACATAATTAATTTCAAAGAATTTTTATATATTTGATAGTTCAAGTTCATGATAGTATCCCATGAGTCGAATCCAACAAGTAAAACAAATTAGAGCTCTTTTTGTTAGGGTATAAATTACTACGATTATTATTATATAAAATTGTAATTATTTGAATTAAACCCTAATTAGTATGTAAGACAAAGGAATAAAAATTAATCCTCTATAGGAAAGGATAAAAATGACCTAATGAGTATGTAAGATACCTAAAAAATGATTGGAGTCCAATGTGGATACCGAACACTAGATGAAAAAAAAATACCTAAGGAATAAAAATTAATCCTCTATAGGATCAAAATGAATATTTATAAAACTTGCATTATCATTTTAAAATATAAATTTCATATATTTTCTTAAAATTTGTGAAGAGATCATACGTTTTTTGCTAACCTTTTTGATATTTTATTAAAAATTTCTCACATAAATTCTAAATTATAATAATATCAAAGAACTTTAGCTTCATGTACGAATCTTTTTTGGAGTTTTTCCCCCCAATTTGTTGATTAATCGCATAGCGATGAATATTTCAAAAGACGATTCAGGCTCAACTCAAACGTATTAGAGATCGTTTGATAGAATGCATTAAATAATCTAAAATATATAATAGTTTTAGTATTATTTAATTTTAAATAACGATTGAATCAGTTACATATGTCAAGAATTTGATTTATAGTACTCCATTTTACATCCAATCTCAGATAAATTTATTGAAGAAGAATGTGTGTGAGAGAAGGAAGAGAGAGAGTGAGCTGATTTGTAGTGAGGATGCAAATTAGGGAGAGAATCAAGTGGGTCTATACATAAAAAATCTATTTTAGGCTAATTTTAAATAGTGTTGTATCTCATTGTAGTTGGTTTTAAATCTGATACATAATTATTAAATAGTGGAGTAATATATAATTATTTGAAATTATAGATTGAGTAAATAAATTTAATATGAATGTATGTCTAATTAGGTATTTTTTTTTCTTATCTTACGACACAAATGTATGTTTAATTAGATAATTTGTTTAGAATATAATAGTTGCTTCTTTTTTTTTGGAGAAATTACGCGAAATGAAATATATTTAATGATTATTATGTACTTAACCTATAGTTTCGATTAATTATTAAATGTGGGTACATTTTAATTAATTTTGCTATTTAATTCGTATGATCGGTTCCTAATGGTATAAAATTCAGAATTTGTATAATTCAATTTCTAATTGTATAAATTCAGAATTTGTACATGCTTACCTTAACTATTTGTATACGATTTGTTGATACATTTGATTTATATAAGTTATGAAAAATTCTTAAATGTATAAATATAGAATTTGTATATACTTAACCTGTTTGTATATTGACAAGCGAAATGTACAAACAGGATTCTGAAAATTTCTAAATTTTATAAATACAGAATTTATATATACTTACCTTGTTTGTATATTGGCAAGCGAAATATACAAACAAAAATATTTATAACAAACAAAATTAAAACTGTGAAGGGTAATTAGACAAATTATAACTAAAGAACATAATTAAGTTACTTATAGTACCTATTTGTGATTTTTTTTTGGGTTTGAGTTTGTGAAAGGGGGAAAAAAATACACAAAATGGACCTTTAAACAAACTATTTACTACTCCATATCCCTTCCCTAAATAATTCCTTTATATACCTATTCGGCCAAACTAATTACCATGTTTATATGTTGGCAAAAGGTTAAACTACACAAAGTGAACCCTTTAAACAAACTATTTACCACTCCATACCTCTTCCCTAAATAATTCTTTTATATACCCCTTAGGCCAAACTGATTACCCTGTTTGGTAAATAGTTTATACATACTTACCCTATTTGTATATTGGCAAGCGAAATATACAAACAAAAATATTTATAACAAACAAAATTATAATTATGAAGCGTAATTAGACAAATTATAGCTAAAGAACATAATTAAGTTACTTATAGTAGTTATTTGTGAATTTTTTTTGGGTCTAAGTTTGTAAAATGGAAAACTACACAAAATGGACAATTTAAACAAACTATTTACCACTACATACCCCTTCCCTAAATAATTCCTTTATATACCCCTTTGGCCAAACTAATTAACCCTGTATCCCCTTTAATTATTTTAAAATTCGTGCGCTAACGTCATGCTGATGTCAGCGTCCACCCTACATGAGTATCATGTATCGATGGATTATCACAGAGGATTACGCTCAGTTCTATATGATACCGATAGAGTATCACAAAGAATATATTTACTAATTAGTTTAATAAATAAGATTGTGATTTTAATAATTTTTTCTTAATTGTTTTATTTTTATTTCTTAAAAAAAGAGTTCAATCCTATATGATACCGATAAGGTATCAATATATTGTTATGGTATTATTGAGGATTTTAAAAGTGTCTTATTAAGGATTTTCAATATTATTATAATATACGAATATACTGTGAGAATATCATTAATGTAATATCGAATGACTTAGAAATTTTTTTATGATACCATCATATTATATATATACTATAATTGTATCATTCAACATTTGTATGAAACGATCCTTAATGATTATATGAAACAACCCTTAATGATATCATGTCAGTATGTGATGGTTTTCATGTAGATGTAATTGAAGAATTGAAATAGACATCAATGATACCATGATAGATATAATATAGTGATATTATTAAGGATTGAAACAACCTTAATGATACATATTAGTATATTAATACTATGACTAGAGTATTTGTTTGTAATTATTTTGCTTTTTATTGGCATGAGGTTACCAAATTAATATAATTCGATTTCTTTTCCAATTCTTAAATTCCCACAACTCCCTTACCGTCTACTACCTTTACTCATATCTCCGGCGAACTCATCGGCGGCGATCTCCTTTTTCCGGCGAATTCATATTGGTAAGCTTCTTCTTATTACTCATCGGCGGCAATCTCTCTCTCTCTCTCTTTTCTATGATTATGAATTACGAATTGGGTTTCGATTCAGTTTAGCTGCTCCAACTTTATGAATTAAGTGTTAATGATCAATTTTGTTGGACTATGATTTTTTTATTAATTTTTTTTCCTCTGAAGCGTTACTAAAGATGAAATAATTTCCAATATTATTGGAATTTTTAGCTGCTGAATATAGAACTATGAACGTGAGGGTTTAAGATGATTTTTTTTTAATCATGGTATTGTTATTTCTGGGTTTTCAGTTCTTGGGATTAAACTGCAGATTGTTATTGAGAATTTAGCTTCAATTTGGAGTAAAACAAAACTTAATATTTGCTTTTCATTTTTGAGAAAGAATAAACAAATTTAATATTTATAATTGCTTTTAACGTTCGTTTTGCTGTAGGGGAACAACCTCTCTATCTCCACAAAGTAGGATAAGGTCCGCATGCATCCTACCCACTTGTGGAATTACCTGGGTATGTTGTTGTTGTTGTTATGGTGTCCCTACAATCCTTTGGCTTTTGGAATGATTAGATATGTCACCATGTCACTCTCTCTCTTTTCCTGTAACATATGTTTCAGTGTTTGAATCTGTATAATGACATTAAAGCTTTTTGTATTTTTCTGGTTCATTCAAATGCGCCTATGCGATAAATTTTCTCATTGCACTTCTGTCCTCTTCTTACTTCTTTCAATGTGATTTTATGCTGCTTTCTTCTGCTGTTCTAATTTCTTGCTATAACCTGCTATATTTTGTGTGAAGTCTTGATATTACTATTTTGAATGCGTTGTTTCTTGTTCATTTGGCTGAGCTGACTGGTGAATTGACGAGCTATTTGTTCAAATTTTCTAACTGCTCTGTTTGGTTACAACAGATAGTAAATACAATGGGGAAGAAAAAAACATACGAGGCTGGTGTAAGTGGGAAGGCTAAAGGAAGCAGCAAAGATTCCAAGGAAGGGAAAAAGGAGAAGCTTTCTGTCTCTGCCATGCTTGCCAGCATGGACCAGAAACCTGAGAAGCCCAACAAAGGATCTTTTGCCACTGGTGCTAGTAAGACCAAGCCTAAAGCAGCTCCAAAAGCATCAGCTTACACTGATGGTATTGATCTTCCTCCCTCTGATGATGAGGAAGAGGAGTGGAGGAACAGATCGATGGTCATAGAAGGCATAGAAGGAATGAAGCAGGTCCAATTGATACGTCCATAAGTTATAAAGAGCTAAAGAAACGAGAAAAGAAGGATATGCTTGCTGTTCAGGCAGCTGAGGTGGCAAAAAAGGAGGCCCTTAGGGATGATCATGATGCTTTTACTGTTGTTATTGGTAGAAGGGCGTCTGTTCTTGAAGGTCAAGATGATGCTGATGCAAATGTTAAGGATATAACTATAGAGAATTTCTCTGTAGCAGCTCGTGGAAAAGAACTTTTAAACAACACATCAGTTAAGATATCTCATGGGAAGAGATATGGTTTAGTTGGTCCCAATGGAATGGGCAAGTCCACCCTACTAAAGCTCCTTGCTTGGAGGAAGATTCCTGTACCAAAAAACATTGACGTACTTTTGGTCGAACAAGAGATAGTTGGTGACGGTAGGACTGCACTTGAAGCTGTTGTTTCAGCTAACGAGGAACTCATCAAGCTCCGAGAAGAGGCTGCATCTTTACAGAATGCTGCTGCTTCTGTTGGTGAGAATGAAGATGATGTTGATGGGGACAACGTTGTAGAAAAACTTTGTGAACTGTATGAAAGATTGAAGGTGATGAGATCAGATGCTGCTGAGGCCCAAGCATCAAAAATCCTAGCTGGGCTGGGTTTTACCAAGGAAATGCAGGGGCGTGTTACTCAATCTTTTAGTGGTGGTTGGAGAATGAGGATTTCTCTAGCACGGGCTCTTTTTGTTCAGCCTACTCTATTGCTGTTGGATGAACCTACTAATCATCCCTTCGGGCTGTTCTATGGTTAGAGGAGTACCTGTGCAGATGGAGGAAAACGCTAGTCGTTGTTTCACATGATCGAGACTTTCTGAACACTGTTTGCAGTGAGATTATCCATCTCCATGACATGAAACTACACTTCTATCGGGGTAACTTTGATGATTTTGAAAGTGGATATGAACAACGTCGCAAAGAGATGAACAAGAAGTTTGAGATTTATGATAAGCAGTTAAAAGCTGCCAAGAGATCTGGAAATCGAGCACAACAGGAGAAGGTAAAAGACCGAGCCAATTTTGTAGCTTCCAAAGAATCAAAGAAAAAGGGCAAGGATAGGGTTGATATAGATGAAACTCCACCTGAAGCCCCTCAGAAGTGGAGGGACTACAGCGTGGAGTTCCACTTCCCTGAGCCTACTGAACTGACACCTCCACTTCTTCAGTTAATTGAGGTCAGCTTCGGTTACCCTAATCGACCAGACTTCAGGCTCTCTGATGTTGATGTTGGAATTGATATGGGGACTCGAGTTGCTATCGTTGGGCCCAATGGGGCAGGCAAATCGACCTTGCTTAATCTCTTGGCTGGTGATTTAGTTCCTACAGAAGGTGAAGCCCGCAGAAGTCAAAAGTTAAGGATTGGACGGTACTCGCAGCATTTTGTGGATCTTCTCACAATGGATGAAACACCTGTCCAGTACCTGCTTCGTCTTCACCCAGATCAAGAGGGACCTAGTAAGCAAGAAGCTGTTCGTGCAAAGCGAGGAAAATTTGGACTTCCCAGCCATAACCATCTACCCCCATTTTAAAGTTGTCTGGAGGACAAAAGGCTAGAGTTGTGTTTACATCTATTTCCATGTCGAAGCCTCACATCTTGCTATTAGATGAGCCAACAAACCATTTGGATATGCAGAGTATCGATGCTTTGGCAGATGCCCTTGATGAATTCACTGGTGGAGTTGTGTTAGTAAGTCACGACTCGAGGCTCATATCTAGGGTTTGTGATGATGAAGAAAAAAGTGAAATTTGGATAGTTGAGAATGGGACTGTTGAAAAGTTCCCAGATACATTTGATGAGTACAAGGCAGAACTTGTAAGGGAAATCAGGGAAGAAGTTGATGATTGATGTTGCAATGGCTTATTCTACTGTAGTGTCTTGAGGGAGAGGGAAATCTTCTGTTGACACGGTTTTATTTTCGACTTCATATCAAAGGGAGAGTGTAATCTTCTGTTGCGGATATAAAAGAGCATCCTATCTAAATTTTATATACTGTGTCATATTCTATCTATTTCTTGTCATGGTTTTTCCTCAGACAATACTGACAGGAACATCGATATTTGCTTCACACTCACAGTGCATTTTTGGAGAGTCCGAGCAACTTAAGTTAGCATCACTGTTTTGTTTCTATGGATCGGATTAGGGGTTTTGTAATCTCACTTTCTATTTTTACTTGTAGAGAGCTCGTGTGCTTGGGAATAAATCAAAATTTTACCATGACTGCAATTTTAAAGCCATGTCAAGGAACATTGAGTTTTGTTTCTCATTATATTTGTTTCCCCTCTTCGTTTTTTTTTTTTTTTTTTTTTTTTTTTTACGGGAACAGACCCTACACGAGGCTCCCACCTCTCGTGCACAGCCAGGGGTTGAGCCGCACACCCCCAAGCCTTATTATACATAAAACAGAAAAATATACGGAGGGGGACATAAACCTAACCTCCAATCCTATGGTGGTTCATAAGTCGGTCATCCTAATAAGGTCAGCCAACTCATCCCCGATACAAACACACGAAAAGGAAACCTAGAAACTATGCACCTAAAGAAGAGGACTCCTCTCGATACACAGAAACTAGGAAAGCATAAATAAGGGAGACTCGCCCTTTACATAAAATAAAGGAAAAATCTAAATAAAACTGGGGATGAATCCTCATAAAAGCTATATACAACAAAATTTTAGCGTCAACGAGGATCATCAAATAACATGGCTAAAAATATAGCATGGAGACAAACACTGCAATTGGGCGCTCAATCCAATGCTGCAACACTAGTAGTAGATCATGGAGGCTTCTTAATCCTTTTGGTCTTCCTTCGTCTAAAGCTAGGTAGGCCGGCTCTATCTAGCATGTAGTATCCTCGTGTACCCCGAGGTAGCTGCTGGAGGGTGGTGTAGTGGCCTGGAATGGTAAGAGTGTGACTGTGCTTGGAGAGAGCATCCGCAGTGAAGTTTGCCTCCCTGTATACATGCTTGCAAGAAAAGAAAACAAATAATTCGGAAATATCAACAAGGTCATGAGTTATCCGGTGAAGGTTCCATGGAGGTTTCGTCTGATGATTGATCCATTTAGTGATCAACTCCGAGTCGACTTCTAGGATAACGTGCTGAAAGCCCTGTTGAATGCACCATTTAAGCCCATAAACTGCCGCCTCTAGTTCGGCTTGATTGTTGGTTCCCTCCCCTAACGGTATGGCGTAGGCGAAGATGAATCTACCCATATGATCTCTTAAGATACCCCCCCCCCAATTGACCCCGGATTACCCAATGCGCTTCCGTCAGTGTTCAGCTTAACGAAACCGAGTTGTGGTTTAGTCCACGAGACTTGGGTGATCTTCATTTCATGAGCACACTTATCTATGTAGGAAATAGTGTGGATCCAGTTCGAAGGCCAATGGATATAGGGGTACGCGATTCTAAGTAGATTAGAGATGTCTTTGAAAACGGCAAATTTCACTCTCGCCAGGCTAGAAATCTTTCCCCCGTATTTGCTCGCGCACCTATTCTTCCACAAATTCCAACATATAAATATTGGGGTGGAGTGAAAGATAAGTTTGTGAGCTTCTGTGTGGTACTTGTGAAGCCACCAACTCATAACAAGAGGTTTGAGGGGTGTGGCTTCATGCTTTATCCCTAGGGAGTCAGAGAAGTAGCGCCAAATATTCCTAGCGAAGTGGCCCGTGCTGAAAATGTGCTCTATGGTGTCTGGACCTGGACTGTGGCAGCAATAGCATGGAGTGGAAACCTGACCGAATGCAATGATTTTTTCCTCCGTTGGCAGCTTGCCTCTAAAAGCCCTCCACAGCAAAAAAGAGCATTTAAAGGGGATGTTTTTGTGCCAAGTGTAATGGTCGGAAAGTGTCTTGGTCCTATGTTCCCTCACAAGCTGCCATGCCGAGGAGCATGTGAAGTTTCCATTGGTATTCAGCTTCCAAATGGCCTGGTCCGGTGTGTTTCCTTGCAGCTGAAGTGTGGAAGAAGTGATAAGAGGAACTAGTTGCGCTGGTGCCAATTGATTTAGCATATCGATGTTCCATTGTCCATCTATAAGAAAATCAGCCACCCTAGCATTGCTTGCTCTTCCCAACTCCTGCCTATAGTTGGCTAAGGGTCCGATACCTAGCCAATCGTCCCACCAAAAACAACATGAACCCGAGTGAATCCTCCATTGAATGTGAGGTTCGGCAATGTGTTTGTTGTGCATCATGTGTTTCCACACAAGCGACTGGCCAGAATGGAATTTTTTGATGATGGGGTTGGCTCTCTGACAGTATTTGGCTCTAAGGAACTCACCCCACAACGTTTGTTTAGCTCTAAAGATCCACCATTGCTTTAACTGGAGAGATTTGCACACATCTATAGTTCTCCTTAACCCAATACCTCCTTCGTCATAAGGGTAACAAAGTTTTTTCCATGAAGCCCAATGGTATTTTTTTTTGTTATCCTTCCACCCCCAGAAAAAATCAGCGGTGACTCTCTCAATCTGTTTGAGAGTGGTACGGGGGGGAGTAATGGCCGAAAGAAGGTGAATGGGGAGCGACTGAAGTACGTATTTCACGAGTGTAGCTCTACCGCCGTAGCTGAGGATTTTGGAGTGCCACCCTCTAATTCTGTTGACAACCTTAGAGACCATGTCCGTGTAGTACATGACTCTCTGCCTGCCAATGTACAGAGGGCATCCTAAGTAGGTAATGGGACTATGCTTCTGAGTGAAACCCGTAACCTGTTTCACCGTTTCCACATTGTCTTGGAGCGCACTGGGATGCATCATGAAGTGGCTCTTATTCTTGTTTGAGCCTAGATCTTATCCATCAGGCAGTTGAGAAAGTGAAGTTGATACAAAAGTGGTTGAAGACTACTCAGAGCCAACAAAAATCTTATACAAATGTGTGGGGCAGAGATTTAGAGTTCAAGATTGATGATGGAGTGTTCCTAAAGGTATCTTCTATGAAAGACGTTATGCAATTAGAAAATAGAGATAAGTTGAGCCCCAAATATGTTGAACCTTATAGATTCCCACAGGGAGTTGGCTAGGTAGCCTACGAGGTAGATTTACCTCCAGAGTGAGATGCAACGTTTCCAATTTTCCATGTGTCTATTCTACGTAAGTGCTTAGAAGATTTATGTTGTTCTTATGGAAGGTATTGAACTCTCAGAAGAGTTGTCATATGAGGAAGTCTCAGTGTCCGTACTATATAGATATATTAGAAAGTTAAGAACGAAAGAAAGAGCTTTAGTTAAAGTCCTTTGGAAGAGTCAGAATATAGAAGAAACCACTTGGAAAGCAGAGGCAGATATGATTCAAAGTATGATCATGAGTCTATTTTGATATAAATTGATGGTTATTGCATTAAATTGAAGAGTTTTTCCATGAATTTTCCTATTTTGATCTCTAGGGTTCATGATGTAAATTACGAGTATTTTGAATTATACTTCCAAAGAATATTATCTATATGAATTATGTATGGGCTGATATAAAGTTTATGATCATGCATGTTTTCAAGTCAATTACATGATTTTCAAAGTCAATTGATTGTGCAATTGAGTTCTACTCTAAACGTATGTATGACTCGTCTAGCGGGGTAGAGTCTACCTTGGCAAGTAGATTCCCCTTTTTCTCCGTTGTATGGGGAGACAACGAGATTCTATGTTATAGCTCGTATGGTCTTATTGTCGGTTATGGTTCCTATCCCACATATGTATGATCTCTTATGTATGCTATGATTTTAAATTATGCTTTGGCCAATATAATTTTCTCATGACTTTACTTACCTCATCTTATCATGTGATTTACTTGACCATTGCATTTCATGATTTACGTTGCATGTCATGCCCTCATACTTAGTATATTCCAACGTACTTATGCATACTTTTTTGCCTACATTGTCTCATAATGTAGGGGTTGAGGTTGAAGATCATACTCATCTACGTGGCTAGTTAAGCTTTTCTATCCAGCGATGTTTGTGGTGAGTCCTCATTTATCGGAAACTAGTTATCGAGTTAGGTATTGTTTTCAAAGACTTTTTCTACGTTTCATATTGAGGGTGAGCTAGGGACATGTCTTAGCTCATATTTAGGAGTAGAGGCATCTAGTTGGACAAATGTTTCAAGTTTATGTTGTCATGTGATGTTTTTAAATTTCTATTCATAGGTTAGACCCTCTTATGATGTTTCCGCTTTTGCTTTACCTTATGTATGCTTATGATATGTACAATAGGCTTATTTGGAGTCCTTCAGGGTTTTAATCGTCGTGTTACGACTAGGTCCTAGGTCGGGTCGTGACACATAAACATTTCAAAATCTTGTGAGCATATACATATTGCTCATGATGTTTACATAAAGATGTTTATATACTCATGATGGCTCATCTTTGAAATCTGATTCTTTTGAAAGTTCTTACGTGTCTACTTGTTATGCTGTTTACTTTACATATCAATACACGTTTTATATGTACTGATGTCCCTACTATTGGGTGCGCGACATTTCTATAAATGTTGGGTCAGATTTTTAGGACAACATATATTCTCAATAGGCCCAGTTGATCTGTTGGTAAGCTCAATCTCTATCCGTAGCTATCTGATGTCTAGATCCCATATTTTGCTATGTATATATATGCTATAGTCGGGTATGTAGGGGCCTTGTCCCGATCAATTATAAATTATGTACTTACAGATTTATTAGAAGCTTCCTAGACTTGGTAATGTATCGAATGTATAGTTTTTTCCAGTAGACCCTATAGTTTAAATGTATTGACCTAGTACATGTATATAAATCTTATCATTTTTTATGCTACTTATGAATTTACAACATTACCATAATTATAAGCTAATATTGTATGTATTTAGTAGGTGCTCATACGGATCCTCCATTGCCACCCCTTGCAGGGCTGGAGTGAGTATCTAGCCATTAGGTTCACCATTACTATCCTCCACCACACATTCATCTCGTCAACCACAACTATTAACCACCTCCACTACCAATCATCCGTTCATATATATAACCATATTCACTATACAACCATCACTAGTGCTAGTATTCACCATAAAATCACCTACACCAACAACTACTTGACCAATACCCCATCATCAACTACCTCCATCACATAATCGTTACCACGACCAACAATCACCTCTTTCGTTGGCCACCAACGTTCAACCATGACCTTGGACATCACCGCATAACCACTACCACCAACCACCCCTAACAACCACCAACAACCATGTTAACATAATCACCACAATAACCACCACCTTAAAAACATCCCCACTATTAGATTTTAGAGCATGTTTCATCTAATAAAAATGTTCTTACAAAAATAATTCAAATGAAAAAATCCTCTAATGTTTTGTGGATATAATATTTTGTCATTATTTTATCTTTATTTGATATTTATTAATTTTAAATAAAAATAAATACACATTCAGATGCTGAGAAGATAAATAATTTTAATTATTTGGTGTAAAAATTTAAAAATAATATTTTATTCATCAAATATGTAATAAAATTCAAACATCTTAATCTCAAAACTCAGTTGACCAAATTACCCTTCACCCAACCATAGTCCAAAGCTCCTCAACCCAACTTTCCAATAAATAAACTATAGTTAACCAATAATTCCAACTATAAATTAAACAAATACTACTTACTTTTTTTGTGTGTGTCTCCATACACCTCATTCCACTACTTTCTTTTTATTGCAAATCTTAGATCTCCCTCGATCCTTTTTCTCTCATAAATCAAACAAGAAAAACTTTTCTATTGAATAATAAAAAGGGCTTTGAAAACCAAAGAGAGGCAAAGATAAACAAGGTCAAGAATTGACAATATAGAGAAAGAATGTCACCACAGAACACCCCCTTTATACCCCTCTCCTTCCAATAAGGTATTTTACTGGTAAATCTTTCTCTTTTCCCAATTTCATTATCTACTAATATGACTCTTTCTGTTCAAAAATTCCACCACCCTTTGACCTATGTCTTTAAATTATTTGGGGTCCAAATTTTTTCTCTTTGTATCAAAAGTTATGTTGTCCCCCCAAAATTAATCGACCCATTAATATCCCTTGACTATGGTTTGTTCGAATTCATTAATTTTAATTCAGGTATATGTTAAAAAATTATTGAATATGTACATATTATTAATTTCAAACTCAATAACAATATTAAAATTTCGAACTCAATCCATCAATTCTTTCCTCGTAGTAATAGTATATTTTTGGATTGTTACAATATCTAAATAAATGATTTGAAATCGATTCTTAGAAAACCCTTTTCACATACTATGTGAAAATTTACAGTTTTTTTTCTGTGTTTGTGTATAGGTTTTGAATTTCCATGTCAATGGCAGGATTGTTGGAGAAAATTGATGGGTCGGGTCTGAAAATCTTGAGAACACTCGAAAAAGCATCGAAAAAATGAGTCTTGCTTTAATCCTCTTTGTGGGTTGAAAGATTTTTTGAAGATTGAAAAAGATAATTGTAGCTTGAAATTGTTAATAGAATTTACTTGAATGTGAGGGATTTCCAAAAGTGGGCATTAGGTTACATTGAGTATATTTAGATACATTGTTAAGAGGGATGCTCGAATTTCGATGATGGAAAGAATGCAAGAAGTGTATGATACAACGGATATAGTGAGTGGTGTTAACCCTCTTTGATTGATCAGAACGAGTGAACTGTGCTTAGACAATAAAGCAAAAGAGTGAAGTGAGAAAGTGTTGTTGGCGTTTAGGTGGGGTTAGATAGATGGAGCTTGAGCTGGATTTGAGGGAGATATTAATGAAAATTTCAGATGAAAAGAACAAAGATGAGGAATATACAAATGTTGATTTGAAGAATGGTATCGAGGCTGGCGATTTTGTTTCCAGTAATAGACACTCTATGAAGTTTGATGGAAAGATAAGCGTGGATCTCAATGAATGTATTGTAAAGACTGTTGATGACAAGAGCAGTGTTGGTCACGATGACAAATGTTTTGAGTTTGTCAGTGGAAGGAGAATTGATGACTGTGGCACAGATGAGATTGGGCTAATGAAGTCAGGTGTTGTTAGGGAAGATGAGAACAGTAGGAAGAGGAAACGAGAGTCTTACACGGACTTGCTGAGGTGGGTTACTAACGTTGCGAAAGATCCTTGTGATCCTATCATTGGGTCTTTGCCAGAAAGGTCTAAGTGGAAGTTTTACAGGAATGATGTAATCTGGAAGCAGATTCTGCTGCTGCGAGATGAAATGCTTCTGAAAAAGAGTACAGATACAAGTGCTCAATGCTCAATATGGCAGGTACTTTACTTTTTCCCTTACTTTTGGGCTTGAATATTTAACCTGTGATGCATCATTATAACATATCTCCATTTGTACTTGTCAATGCTATCTCATTGTGCTTAGCATTTGCTTTCAAATATCAGAAGGTTGTATTGAACTACTCTCTAATTTTGAAAGTTTTTTAGAGTTTAATTTTCCATGAAACAGACATGTCGGAAGTGCCAAGTTGAATAGAACAGAGAAGATCAGTTCTTGGATCCTGCACTTCTTATAATCAGTTCTTGGATCCTGCACTTCTTATAAGTGAAAGATAATCAAATGCTAATAATCATGAAGGGTGAAATGACGAAAATAAGATAGGTCAGCAATGTCTGGATCATCTAGGCTCTGATAAAAATGTTAATCAGTCTCCTTATCCGAGCAATGGCAAATAGTTTGTTAATATAGGCAAATGATATAAATCAGTGTTGTAAAGACAAAGCCACCGGATCTTTCACTTATCATGGGGCCGGGTGTTAGAATCTCGAATTTTGTCTTTATATTTTAAAATAAAAAAATTGAAAAGTAGACAAAAATATTAAGAACTATAGAAAATATAGTAAAAACAATTGTACAAAATTTAAAAGCAAAATTTTCTTAAAAATCGATTTGCTATTTGCACTCAAGGGTTTAGCATAGCAGTCAATGAAGTGGGTTGAGAATCATGAGTCCAGTGTTTTGGATGGTAAAAGGCGACAAAAGACGACAAGGGTCTGCCTCGCCACAAGGCGAGGCGAGCGGCGAGGTGCTTGCCTTTTTGAATTGTGGCACCAATTAATACCAAAAAATTAAAATAATTAATTGCATATATAAATTATCATAATTTCAATAGCAATAACATATTAGCAAATATTTCAATTCAAAAACTGATCGTCGGAGAAGTCTAGTTGAGTCGACTGGTTGGAGTCTCAGTCGCAGTCTAAGAGTGCAACTGTGCAAATTTGAAAAAAACAACCTTAAAATTAGCTTTTAACTTTTAAAACCCTAAATTGGTCACCTTTTTTTAAGATAATACAAAAGGCGACGCCTTTATCACTTCTCACCTTTGTCGCCATGGCGTCGTCTTTTGAAGATCGCCTCGCCACAAAGCTAATAGGCGATGAAGTGTCCCCTCGCCTCGCCTTTCGCCATTGGCGACGAGGCGATCGCCTTTCACAACACTGCATGAGTCTCAGGTTCGATTCCTAGCGAAGACAAAAACATTAGGTACTATTCCCATCAGTGATAGAGTTACTCAGTTTACCCGGTTTGTGTGCTGGCGGGAGATTGCAGGTCCGCCATGGAAATGGTGCAAGTTGGCTCGGACACCATGGTTATTTAAAAAAAATCAAATTTGCAATCTAGGCAAAATAATATTCAAAATATCCATATTCTTATTTATAGAACACCATATACATAACTTATACTCAAATATTTAAAAGAATAAATAAAAATGAAAATTTTCTAGGGTGTAAAAAGCAAACAATATGAGGCATAAAGTGCATATGTGGCTTTCTTGGGGTGTGCATGGTGGATAGTAGAAGGTATAGATCATGCCTCAGAATACATCCCACATATTGAGGTATTAATCCCATGGTACTTTAGCTCACACGGTCTCTTCTTGGTGTTTATAGATTTCTTTGCGAAGGTGAGTCCCAATTTTACCTTTTAAGACGTCGATATAAATGTAGATGGGCTTAAAGAATCTAAGTATTGATCTACATAAGAGATGAACTGCTAGTGGCTTGAGTAAGAAATTATATGCTAGTATTTTTCCTTTGCTATTTTAATTAAGGGAATATAGCTATTTCAAGGTTTATCTCTTTGCTAGTTGGTAGTATTTATCCCTTTCAAGGTGGATAAACCAATCTAAGCATTTTCAAGCTTTTTTCAGTTTCCTTGCTGCTTTATATTGTGTTAGTTACTGCCAGTTGTTTGTGGTGAATTCAGTAGAATGATAAATGTAAGCTGCTCAAACCAAATAACCAATCTGGAATAAAGCAGCTCTCAACCAAGCACCCAAGGGTGTACCCTAGTGGTCAATAAAGTGAGGGGGTATGACGTTTAGGTTCAGATCCCAGCATATATAAAAAATATTAGGTGATTCTTCCCATTTGCGTAAGCCTTGACAGCCAAAGTTATGCGGTACTTGTGCTGATTTGAGATAGTAGGTACCCAATCAAATTAGTCGAGGTGCGGCAAGTTGGCCCCGGACACCACTGTCATAAAAAAAATAGAGCAGCTCAACCAATTCAGCAACTTTTACATCATGAGTAATATCAAGAGATGGACACTCAAATCAAATTCGCTGGTTTTCTCCACATTCCAAGAATTCATGTTGCACAAAATTTTGAGTAACATAAGCAACAAGTTTGAAATGAAAAAAAAGTAATTGAAGCCTATTTTGAGATGTAGAATACGAGCTTGTTAGTATTGGCTGGAAACATTATAAACTGCCCTAAAAGGCAAATAGATGACCTAAAACAGTTCTAGGTGAGATAAAAATTGAAAGAATTACATAATTAGTCATATTTAATAAGATAGTGGAAGCTAGAAAAGAATAAGATATGATGCAAAAGTGTTTGCCTAGATTAGATATTATGCTACTGATTCTTTTGTGGAAACCATGAAAGTCCTTAAAAAGAGATAAAATGAAGTGATTCATGTTTTATGGATCTTTTCTTAAGTTGTATTTATTGGTTCTTGATAAATTTTCTGCCTTTTTATTCTCTTTATTAATGGTTAACATTAATCATATATTATAGAACTTTATTTTTATGTGTTTTGGCTACTTATTGTAATAGGTTGATAGATTAAAAATGTTGTTTTGTTTTATTGGAATGTACTCACTCTCCCAATTATTTAATAAATTTGAATGCAAAGAACTCGTAAATTCGATAAGTCCATTTTATGATATTGTCACGACCCCATTCCTTAGGTCATGATGGGACCTACTATAACCCACCAGTAGGTAAGCCCACCCGTCAACCCGGAACTTCAAGTAATGAGTTTGAGGGCAGAAACCAAATAAGAGTGGCGAATTATAAAAGTAAACAGAATGAATAAACGGAAGTAAACCAAAACATGATTTAAACAACTAAAGATCCCTTCCAGAACCTGGAAGTCACAAGTACAGAGCTGCTACAAAATAAAATACGAGTACAAGTTTCGAAAGTGGACCGAAAATATATACAACAATTGGCTAGTCTCAAAAGGCAAAAGACGGGTCATCCATACTGAAGGAGACAAAAATGATCCAAAAGCGCCAAGTGCTCACCTTAGTCTCCGAAGCTGGCTGCGACATGCTCGATCTATCCACGACAGTAGCTACTGCTCGATCCTGCATCACGAAAGTAGATGCAGAGTATAGTGTGAGTACCAAGACAACAGGTACCCAGTAGGCATCAAAGGTCGACTGAGCAGAAAAGGTAAAAATAATATGAAAAAGAGGAATAGCCTGAATATGAGTCAACATAAGCATCAAAAGGGAAAAGAGTACTACCTATGAGAACTATAGCTAACTATACCCAACTGGTCCCCCATAAGCCCAATCGGGACACTCGTGCGCAAGTTAAATAAAAATCCGGACGAACCCCCATAAGCCCGCCGAGTACACATAATAGCTACAACTACCAAGGCTAGGAACCAAGAATCTGCGATGTCAGGAACCAAAGTACTGTATCATTTCCAAATCCAAAATCTCCAAGAGTCAATCTAACTAGGGGTGCCTTAGGGGTCGAGGCCAGGACTGGGACCCAGATGCTCGCCTGAATCTTCAAAGTGGCCAAGGCCGGGACTGAGTATCTGGATGCTTGCCATAATACAGTGGTATAGTCAAGGCCGCGACTGGGTACCCGGATGCTCACCATAAAACATCGATATGATCAAGGCCAGGACTGGGTACCCGGATGCTCGTCGTACTAGCAAGCCGGCAGAGGCCGGGGCTGGGTACTCGGATGCTCTCCGATAATTCAGAGCAGAGGTCAGGACTTGGTACCCGGATGCTCACAGATAATTTATCCCATGATGCCAAATATTTCACTTCCCAACTAGAATACAACAGTACCAAAAATCTCTTTCCCAATGAGTCAATCGATATGCCGTCAAAACTGGAACCGGAGCCAAAGTCAACGATCACGAAATCTAGTGTTGCCGACGCATCACGAAAGTCACGATTATACTGATTTATGGATGAGGATATTTTTAAGAGCAAGGGTAACACCTAACTAAGGCCAAACTACTAGGCACTAGCCCGCTACACCATTCTACAAGGATCTAAGTCTACCGGAGCGACGCCGGGGCATCTAAAGCAAGTTTACATCCTATACTAAGGCCAACATACTCCACAATATCAACAACATGCTCATTCAACTCTCCTTATAATATAACAAATAAAAACAAGATACACATGCTTCTAAATACCCGAAAAATCCGATAACAAGCCTAAAGCATGTTTTCTAATACCTGAGCTATACAATTAAACTACCCAACCAAAATTCCAACTATTTCAACATGTTTTCACACATTTTAGTTCAATCTAAAGAAAGGTAAACCGTAGCCTACCTGTAGGCTAAACATGTGAGCTCCAAATCACTGTGCCGGAACTTTTCCCTTCCAAACTGCTTCGGAATGCTGCCACGCTGTCAAAAATAGAATCATGACGTCGATACGGTCATTTAGACACTAATTTCATAATTTTTGGAGACGGACCAATTTCGGGGTCTAAAACGGAAAATGTGGGATCCGCATACGGAATTCTGGATTTGACCCCCAAAACAAGTTCGAAACGTCACCCCAATCTCATAAATCATATTTATAACATAATTATGGGTGAAAAACTACACGGGACGAGCATGCAACCAAAACTCATAAATTCCGACTAAAAGACCAAAAATGGCAGCATCAAAATCAGCTAATTCTGAAGAAACGAGACTCTTCCAACCCAAAAAAATTGCACTATGACGATCCTTGCGAAAAACCTCACAATCTAGCCTAAAGAATCACTCAAAACGGAGTTATATTGATCAAGATACACTTTTTCAAAATTCAACAAAATTTCATTCCGAAAAAGAATAAATCAGTAACTAAAAACGCATTTTTACCTCAAATGAAGCTTCCCCTCGCGTTTCTGAGATCACCACGAGATTCCTCACGAAATTCTCCTGAATTTAGATCCTTGAATCACCAAAATCGGATTTATATAGGTCAAGAAATAACTTCTTAAAGTTCTTCAAAAATTCATTCCGAAAATGGACACTGCTGCAATTAATATCACAATTTTTACCTGAATCGAATGCTCCAAATCAGTTTTCAAGCTCCCCAAGGCGTTCTCCACGAAAAATCTCACAAGTTTACCTTTTGAATCACCCGATTTGGAGCTCTATAGCCCAAGATAAAGGGTTTTAAAGTTGAGACAAAAACCCAAAAAAGAAAGAAAAGGGCTGCTGTGCTGCTACTGCTGCAGATTTCAGATTTTGGAAAATCCAAAATCTCCGATGGGGTGCTCGGAATTCGTTCGGAATTCGATAAAAATAAACCAGATATGCTACCCCACTAAATTCGACGTTTCGGACTCAATGGCGCATTCAAAATTTCCATATGAGATCATTTTAATAGAAAGTGGGTCCACACCCAAGAGCCATTTTAAGCCACATTTCACAACGGGCCTCGATATTAGTCCGGAAGCCTCGGAAAGCGAACGAAGGGTCGTTCTAGACCAAAATTGACATTTCAGAACTAACCGCGCTGTAAGAATTTTTATTCGAGCACGTTTTCCAAGAATGTTGACCAAAGTCAACCATAGGCTAACTTTCAAAGTCAAAAACGCCAAATGGCCCCAAACACGTATCGATTGCCTCGATAGTCATTCCAACAGTTCTACTAGCCTAATTTGTCCATTTCGGAGCTGATGGAACCATCAGAATTCGAATTCGAGGTCTTCTTGACCCGAAATTCGAAAAGTCGCAACTAAACCAACTTAGGCCTTCAAAATACCAAAATGGGCTCGGGACCTCTAAAAATTCAACCAACATTTCTTCTAGACCAAAAATCATCTCCCGAACCCAACGGAGTCGTCGGAATTCCATTCCGAGCATCGGAACTCCAAAAGTTGACCAAAGTCAAATCTTAGATTTAAATTCCTCAAATTCTCAACTCAAGACCTCAAATCTTCGTTACAACTCCAAAACTGATTTCATAAAGTCTCTTAAGCCAATTTTGACATTCCGGAGCTGCTGGAATCGATGTAATTCTAGTTCGAGACCCGTAGCTCCGGTTGGCCCCAAATACCACTTTTGAACACTTAAAGCTTATGAAAACTCAAATTTTTCATAAGATTTTCTAAAAACCAACACCCAGTACCAATCAAAAACGACTCGGGCAACTAAAGAGAGGGATAAAATGGTCATTTTACAAAAAAAAATTCCAAAAATGACATTCAGGGTCATTACAGATATACAATTCGCTGTTAAGAGTCAAATAACTGATTTCCAGTTTGAGAAAAGAAAAAAGAAAGATTTGGTGTAGCTTCAGCACAACACTTTATTGAACTGTAGTTAAACAATCATTAGTTTAAAGCTTAAATGGACCATGTAGCCTATTTTAAATTGAGATGTGGAGTGGACTTGTGATTAGTATTTGCTGGAAGCATTATAAAGTGACTTTTAAGGAAAAATAAGTGACCTAAAATGGTATTAAGATAAAAGTTGAAAGAGTTTCGGAATGAGTCATATTTTATTTGATAGTGGAATCTAGAAACGAATAAGGTAGGAAGCAAAAGTGTTTGCCTAAATTAGATATTGTGCAATTGTCTCCTTGTTGAAACCATGAAATCTTAAAGGAGATAAAAATGAAGTCATCTTGGAGCTTGGGGGGGGGGGGGGGGGAGGAGAATAACCATCATTGCGCCCCACCTAATGGAGTTGATGTTGTGATATGGTTGAATCATTTAATTCATGTTTTACGAATCTTCAATTTAGTATGTGTGGGAAATATTAGAGAAGAATATTATTGAATTGTGTATCTATATTATTACACAGACCCCCTATTTATAGACACTACAATACAATCATTTACCAAGTAGGATACTATTTACTATTTCTATTCCTATCAATATTCTTATTTCTATTCCTACTCTAAGTAGGATTCTATATACCTAATCATATTCTAACAGTATGTATTTAGTGGATCTTGATAAATTTAGTGGTTCTTGAGACTTCTCTTTTAATGAGCTTAATATGGTTTGATTACTTATAGTTGTAAATAAATCTCCCATCTCTCTGAAAGTTATCAGTTGAAGATAAATTTGGTTCCACGTTCTGACCATTTAATTTCTGAGTGCCTATCGAGATATGTGGCTAGTGGCCATGAACCATGATGTAATCATAAGTGCAGCCATTTATTTGGTTTTTATTTTTCATTCTAATTTGTGATGATTATTGTGAAACAATAGCAAGTTCCGTAATTTTGAATGGTATAATTTATGAACAAAAATGTAGAAGCTTAAATGCCAAAATTTTGTACCTATACTAACTTTCCAACTTTCCATTCTATTATGTTGATAAATCACATGTAAAATGGTAGAATTAATCTGGATGGCTGAATTTAATTTTCCAAATAGTTCACTCATTATTATTTAAAATGACCAGACAAAGATTGTGATTTTTGATAACCATATACAGTAGGGCAGGTTCAGCACTTGCAGGCTTGTATTTCCTGGTTAAGTTGTTTATCTTGATTATGTGTTGCTCATTTTATCATTTTGGAGCAGGCATAGCCTCTTTTAGTATCTCATTGAATCTCTTAAACTTTTGCCGGGCAACTTTAAAATGTACTTCATTGTAATTTATTGAAACCATTTTACCCGAAATACTGATTTTGTGTTCCAATTTTTAATTTTATGTAGCATGTTCTGGAATTGTTACAAATGCACGTCGCAGGTCCAGCTTGTGAAATAATACATACATCTAGAGTTTCATGTTTCTTCTGTGACCCTTTCTATACCTAGAATGCATTTCCCCTTGGCAAGTAGCTATGTGAGTGACCGAGACATAGTTGTTCATTTATTCTGTATTTGTATCACATTTTCAAGTGAAGCTTCACATAGTGAGTTGAAGTCCAGAGATTCGTCTCATTTGAACCATTACCTTTTCCGTCACACTTGCATTCACATATATAATGGATAGAATCATTTGTGCTGATATTCGAGCTTTATGAAGAATCACAAATTTACTCTTATCGAAGCTTCAGTTAAATCAGACTTTTTCTTTGCCTTGTAGATAAAACAGAAGATGCATCCATCTATGTATGACAATAACGCTTCTCTTGAGAGAGTGAGATGCAGCAGGCGGGTCCTATTAGCTAAAAATCCATTGAAGAAGACACCTTTTTCAGCAGTGTCATCCTCAAGCTCTCCAAGTGATGAGGATCCGATTGATGGACTTGCTGATTCTTCTGCCGAGTCAGGAGTTGGTCTTTTTTGGAACCAGCGTCGAAAGCGAATACCAGTTGGGCCACAGTTTCAAGCAGATATTCCTGAATGGAGACATGAGAAATGTGAAAGTGACTCCAAATGGTTGGGTACCCGAATCTGGCCACTAGACAAACAAGAACAAAACAGCATGTTAATCGAAAGAGATCCTATTGGAAAAGGAAGGCAAGATACATGTGGCTGCCAATACCCTTCTTCTTATGACTGCATCAAGTTTCATCTTACTGAGAAACAGAAGAAGGTTAAACTTGAGTTGGGATCAGCTTTTTATTGGTGGAAATTTCACTTGATGGGTGAAGAAGTTGCACTTTCTTGGACAAAACAAGAAGAACAGAAATTCCAGGATATAGTGAAAATGAACCCTTTGTCGACAGAAAAGAGTTTTTGGAATGAAATATTCAATTTCTTTCCTAACAAAAGCAGGGAGTCTTTGGTCAGCTACCACTTTAATGTCTTCCTTTTACGGTGCAGAGGTCACCAGAATCGGACTATTGCAAGTAATATCGACAGTGATGATGATGAACCACAGTACAGACCTAGAACTAATTGTTTCGGGAGGGATTCTGAATTCTCCATCTTTTGTCCCCCGAGGAAAGCACATACGGATACCAGATAGTAATTGAATGTTTATATACCACGACGTTGTTCAGAAATGTACATTGCAGGTTTTTTTATTGTGCTTTTGCTCATCAATATTTTATTGGCAAATATTTTACAGGGAAGATACGTAATATCATCTGAAAATTGTATATTTTGAGGTGATGGATTTTTTGGTTACAAGAAGGTTTATGGATTTCCTTTCTGCTTACCTTTTCAGCATACACAGTTTACTTTTCCTACTTTGTCATTGTTCAAAACACTGATCAAGAATGTTACTAATGTTATGATTTGCTCAGATGGATCTCTACATATTAGCTGCTTGCCTTTTGTTTTCCTTGCATCTCTAAAACCATTGTGTTTTTCATAGTCCTGTATTTGGTATAACTGATAAATCAATGAATTGCAGTATAACTTGCTTCACTGTTTGCATTTTCTTTTCATACTTGATTTTGATATTCTTTATTTGAACGGATGATCTATTGAAAACAAGTTTTCTACCTTTACAAGTCAGGAGTAAGGTTGCGTATACACAACCCTTTCCAAATCTCAATTGTGAGATACTCTGGGTATATTGTTGTTGTTGATGTTGATATATTAATGAATTGCTCTCGTCTATAATATTGTCAACATGACTTGATTTACTATTGTATTTTCTTTTCATACTTGATTTTAATATGCTTTACTTTGAGCTGAAGATCTATCAGAAACAACCTATCTACTTTCACAAGATTGCATATACATCATCCTCCAAAAACCACACTTGTAAAATACACTGGCTGTAGATAAATCAATGGATTTATTTTATATAAGCTAATAAGTTATTTCGGGTGCCAGGAAAACCTAATGCATTAAGCTTCCCTATGTGTGCAGTTTGAGGACAAATTAAACCATATCGAATCTATTGCATATAGTCTTATCATATATTACTATAAGAGTCTGTTTCTGTAACTTGAACGACATCCTAATCACAGGATGCTAACTCTTGAGGACACGATTCCACTACGCTAGAAAACAAAACAAAAAAAAGATTGTTAGAAGTAGTTGTTGGTTAGATCATGCCAGCAAAGCTATTTTTTATTAAAAAAATTGTGAAATCTCTATCTTCCATGTTTGTTAAATACTCTTATTGATTTGGAGCTTTTTGTGCCAAGCAAAAATATCAATATATCACAACTTTATCCTATGTGGAAGATTTTTCATCCCTATTTTGTTATCCTCAATGAAGAACTGCATATCAATTTTATCCACTTTTAAATTTGTGATACTTTTTCCGTTTTAATTTATGTGATGTTATTTGACTTGACATGAAAATTAAAAAAGAAAGACACTTGAAATTTATGATCTAAAATAAATTATAGACGTTTAATGAACATTTTAAAATTAAATTATTATATAATATAAAAATGTATTTTTCTGATCGATTAAAAAAATTAATAAATCATATAAATTGAGATACTACAAAATTAAAATCCACTTGCAAGTCATGTGCCAAAAGGTATAGGTTGGTCCAAACACAATTAATGACATAAATAATGAGGGTGCAACTCTAGGATCACTTGATAATTTTCTACGCAGGTATGATTATTGGCACAAATAACAAAAAGAGATCATATATAGTCCTTTCGTTCATGTTTGATTTGCCATAAATAAGAAAATGAGATCATACATATTTTTTCTGTTTATGTTTGATTTGATACACTTTTAAAAATAATAAATTAATATTAATATTATTATATTATTCCTAATTATTATAAGTCATTTAAGTAAAATCAATTAAACATACTTTAAATGCTTTGCAGCCAACTAACAACTCCTTGAGGTTTTCAATAATAAGGATAAAATATATATAAAATAATAAATTATTTTTTAATATTTTAAATTAAACAAATAAAAATAAATATTATTTTTAATATAGTGAATAAATATAAGGGCATCTCTAATGCTATTTTCTATTTTACTCTCCAAATGTAGAATTTTCTATTTTTCGAGACAACCAACTTCAGCCCAATTCTCTATTTTATTCTCTAAAAATGAATTTTCTCCTCTTTCCTTAATATTATATTATTATTTTTTTTAAAAGAGGGGAAATTTTATTAATTAAATAAAATTTCTTCAATCAACTTATCTTATAAAAAAATTTCATTTTTATTTTCTTATTTCATAATATAAATCCCTTCTTTCTTTTTTCTTCAAATAATCACCATATATAATTTTCACGTAATATAAATTTTTATTCTTTTTAAATTCTTTATTTAATATAAAATTATATTTTATTTTAAATTTCTAAATAACATAAATTGCAAGCAAATATTATATAATATATATAAGCCATCCATCTTATGAGGAGACTGGTAGAGCAGTATAGGGAGAGGAAGAGGGACTTGCATGTGGTATTCATTGACCTAGAAAAGGCTTACGATAAAGTTCCATGAGAGATACTATGGAGATGTCTGTAGGCTAAATGTGTACGTTTGGTGTACATTAGGGTGATCAAGGACATGTATGAGGGTGTCAAAACCAAGGTAAGGACAGTAGGAGGGGACTTAGAGCACTTTTCAGTTGTGATGGGGTTGCATCAAGGATCAGCTCTCAGCCCATTTTTATTTGCCTTGGTGATGGATGGATTGACGCGATAAATTCAAGGTGAGGTGCCATAGTGTATGCTTTTCACGGACAACATAGTCTTGATCGATGAGACTCGTAGTGGAGTTAACGCTAAGCTGGAGGATTGGAGACATACCTTGGAGTCTAAAGGGTTTAAGCTGAGTAGGACCAAGACAGAGTACTTAGAGTGCAAGTTCAGTGAGACACCTCAGGAGGTTGGTGCGAAAGTTAGGTTTGGTGACCAGGCCATCCAAAAGAAAAGTAGTTTCAAGTACCTTGGGTCTATCATGCAAGGCAGCGGGGAGATTGACAATGATGTCACACACCGTATTGGTGTAGGGTGGATGAAATGGAGGCTCGCTTCCGGTGTGCTATGTGACAAGAAGGTGCCAGCACAACTTAAGGGCAAGTTCTACAAAGTGGTGGTTAGACCGGCTATGTTATATGGGTCGGAGTGTTGGCTAGTTAAGGTTTTTCACGTTCAAAAGATGAAAGTTGCCAAGATGAAAATGTTGAGATGGATGTGTGGGCATACCAGGAGTGACAAGATTAGAAACGAGGCTATTCGGGATAAGGTAGGAGTGGCCTCGGTGGAAGACAAGATGCGGAAAATGCGATTGAGATGGTTTGGGCATGTGAAGAGGAGAGACACAGATGCCCCAGTGCGGAGGTGTGAGAGGTTGGCCATGGATAGTTTCAGAAGAGGTAGGGGTAGACCGAAGAAATATTGGGGAGAGGTAATTAGACAGGACATGGCGCAGCTACAGCTTACCGAGGATATGATCTTAGATAGGAGGGTGTGGAGGACCCACATTAAGGTAGAAGGCTAGTACATAGTCTCGTTATTCTCCCTTATTAGTAGGCTCATTAGCGCACTATAATTTCTTGTGCTCTGATTTCTGTTATTATCTATTACTTTCTGTACTTTGATTACTCTATTTTATCTGTGTCGCTCTCGTTATTTGCTTTCCCATATCACTTTGAACTTCTTAACCTTATCTAATCTTTTTTTATGCTTTTATTGAGCCGAGGGTCTTTCGGAAACAGCCGTTCTACCTTCGTAGGAGTAAGATCTGCGTACACTTTACCCTCCCCAGACCCCACGTTGTGGATTTCACTGGATTGTTGTTGTATACATATTAATGGACAAATCAAATAAAAGTGAAATCATTAATGAAATACAATTACGTAAACATTACATAAATACTCAACCTTCAAGATTATTACATTGCTCCCACAAATGCTCTATTTGAAATATTTAATGATAATTAAAAAAAATATTAGAAATATTATTAATTCGGGATGAAAGTAGTGTATATTGAATAGTATATTTTTTAAAATGTTATATTACATTAATTTTTTTTTACTAATATTAGAAATTTAGTTAATAGCCTTATATGATTTATAATATGTTAATTACAAATGTTGTATAATAGAAATATAATATAATAATAAAGAAGTAATCAAAAAAGTAAAATAGAGAGTATGAACAGTCGACTCTCTATAATTAGAGAGTAAAGGATTGAAATAGAAAGTGGTGGAGAGCCATTCTCTATTTCACTCTCTAAATATAGAGAATAGCGAGTAAAATATAAATGGACTGGAGATGATCTTAAACGGAGAGAATATTATCTAAATTTTAAGGGGTCGTTTGGTTGGGAATAAGTTATTCATGATTAGTTATCATGGAATAAGTTATCCCATCATGTATATAGGATAATTTATCCCATCACTATGATATAAATGATGGGATAAGTTATCCAAACTTGACAACCAAATATGACATTAAAATTTTATCTCTAAATTATTTTTTATTTTAAAACTATTTATTTTTATCTCTCACACCAAACAAACCCTAAAAGGACATCATTAATAGATTTTCTTTCACTTTTCTTGTCAATGCTCTGGAAATAGCTGTGCTTTGGTTGTCCCCACCACTTTTCAGGTTTAGGCTGAAGCAAGGTTGCATGTCATATAAAATTTGTGTATTGTGGATTAATTTATTTTATGTATTTTTAAATTAAAATAATTTTAAAGTAATTTCAAAGTATTTGGGTAAAATAAAAAACTCATAACTCATAAGCTCATCCAAACAGGCTCTTAGAATGATGGACATTATTTTTCTTGAACAATTTTTTTTTGAATAATTTTTTGATGTTGTGAATAAATAAAAAAATTCAATGAAAGAAACAAAAGTATCAAATTAAAATAAGACTTTTGAAATACCATATTTTATGTTGAAAAGCTCATGAGCAATTTAAGAAAAAAAAAAAATTCACTGCCAAAAGAAAAGTAAGGAAAATTCTTCGAATAAATAGAGTTCACGATATGACAAATATTAATAATTTGATCTTAAATTTTGAATCAACTAATTAATACTTTTAGTGTTGTATTAATTAATCAAAATAAATGTGTAATTTGGTAATGAGGCCTATCAAGTGCCAAAATTGAAAAGTATTGAGGAGTAATAGTGCAATATATATTCAATAAAAATATGAAACAAGGTGCTTTTTAATTACGACAAGATCTTCTAGGATCTATTTTGATATTATGTTTTTAGTTAAAAACAAAAAATGAATCCTCATTTGACATGAAATAATATCACACACCATCAAAAGATATGGGGTAATGGATGATGCTGCTTCTATCTCAATCAGAAGTTTAAAATTCGAGATTAAGGTATGAAATTTTTTTGATAGGAAGTGTTTCTCTTTAAATGGAGTTTTAGACAGCATAAATTTAAATTAATCAAATTTCAATACAGATATCATACATCGAAGAAGGAAAAAAAGAAAGAAATAATTTCATACACTTCTCTTTTGCCCTTTTCATCAATCAAACCGAAAGTGGCACATTACACCAAATCACTTTTTACTTTTCTTGTGCCCTTTGAGCCGGCCCTAAGTTTTTTCAAGTAAGGGTGTGTTCACTATGGATGAAAATATTTTAAAAAAAATATAAATAGGTTTTTTATTTAATATTTAACGAATGATTTGTATTTTTTCTTCTCAATTATATTAAAGGTGTGTAAAATTAAATATATATTCAAATCATAACATATATTTAGTTTCTGTATGTTATATAATTTTTCTTCTCAATTATATTAAAGGTGTGTAAAATTAAATATATATTCAAATCATAACATATATTTAGTTTCTGTATGTTATATAATTTTTCTTCTCAATTATATTAAAGGTGTGTAAAATTAAATATATACTCATATCATAACAAATATTTAATCTCTATACATTATATAATTTTCTGGTGAAGGGTGGTGCGATTAAGGGGACTTCACCCAATGGTGGTAGGGGCATGGGGTGGTGGGGATGGTGTGAAGATGATGTATGTTTGAGGGTGGGAAGAACATAATCAATACGGAATGTCAATTGTGGAACTTGTTTCCCTATTTTCACTAGAAAAATCATTTCCTCGAAATTTATTTTTTTAGAAAAAAAGTTATTTTTTCAAATTTTTTTGATCAATCGAATATAAACCGAACACATCCTAAAAGATAAATATTATACAAATTAATACTTATTGAAAATGCCTACTTAATATACCTCGGTGCGGACACTTCGAGTAATATTTGATTGAAGTCGAAAAAAGTATCAGAAATTAAAAGAAATAGAAGTTCAGATTATGAACCAAGGAAGTCTATGTCCATGACTTGGCTAAAATCTTCACCTATATAAACACAAGTAGTATAGTGTCATGACTAGGGGTGTACATGGATTGGGTTGGTTCGGATTTTTTACAAACCAAATCAAATCATTTGTGTCGGGTTATTAAATTTATAAACCAAATCAAACCAATAAAAGTTGGGTTTTTCGATATCAATTTTTCTCGGGTTTTTCGGGTTTTTTCGGGTTTCTCATAGTATCTAATAAAAAGCACAGAGCAGTGCTTCTTAAAAAGAGTTCTAGTACAAAATATCAACATATAAGATGGAGGCAGAACACTGTTTGAAGTTTTAACTTTATAAGATGGGCTTTTTTGTATATTATTTAGATGAGCTTCTCAAATCCAAATCTAAATGTAAGAAAGAAAACAAAAATTATGAATTTTTTTTAAAAATATTTATAAATTATATTTTAATAAATATTTTTATGTATAACATAATTTAAAAGTAGTATATCTATAATCGGATCGGTTTGGGTTCGGTTTGACTTTTTGTAGTTAAAACCAAACCAACCCTATAATGGTCGGATTTTTTTTCCAAACACCAAACCAAGTCAAACCAAACCACTAGTCGGTTTTTTTTTGGTTTAATTCGGTTTGTCGGTTTGGTGCGGTTTATCGGTTTGCCTTGTACAGCCCTAGTCATGACTATAATACTAAAATATTTCATTTCAATCCATGTGATGCTTGTGTAATAAATAGCTCTTGTTTTGGTCTTGAGACGTTTTATTTTGTCCGTTAAATATTTTAAACTACTATATCACTTCCGCTAAGTCCCATAGCATATTATATATATCTCAACATATTTTAAACACGCTCTGATACACTCAAGCCCTTACATTATGTTCCATCATAGTCATGTTAATTATAGGTGTATTATTTATTTCATTTTTTCAAGTACATTACGTTGAAACATCATAGTAATGTTATATGTGTAATGTATCTTTACTTCTTGAGAAAAGACATAAACACATCACTAAAGTTGTACCATTTTTTTAAAAAGACACCTTAACTTTAAATGTATTCTATTACCCCACAAAATTATTTAATACCTTTGTAAATGAGCCATTTTAACCCAATTTGTCATCAATCTATGAATATGTAGAAGCGCGTTATGCTCACCTTCTTTAAATTATTTATTTTACTTTAAAGACATGAGTTTAATCCTAAATCCGACCCGAAATAATTCAACTATTAGTGCTAATGTAATGTTGAACACTGTCGTGTGAATTATTTCTGAATGTGTGGTTAAATTGATTTTCTACATGCTTCTTTCATGAATCTTCATGTCTTTTGTTATGATAACTTTAAGATGGATGGTATCATGAGAGAAAAAATGATTTTGGTCTCCACTAGAATATATTGGGGGGAGTGTATCAGAATTTCTAGTTATAGATGTTGATAGAATGTCGTACTTTGGATTGAGGGGCTACATAAAGAATCTAGGATATACTATAGAATGTAACTTTTTCATTAAGTGGGATGGGCTACTAGTTCTTATTAATTGTGATAAGGTTATATTTGATATTTTCAACATGATAAAAAATGGGGATGAAGTTGAGGTGTATGTTTGTCATGGGGTGGATGAACCTGATCAGGCCCTACTTGAATTGGAGTATGTCCCCAATGTGAGGGACAATGTGTTAGGTGAGAAATCTTTGAATGAGGATGAGGATCGTAACCCTAATAATCAACCTCCTTCTTCTACTTCACATTCAAACCCTACTATTGAGACTTCATTTGGTCCTGAAACTTCCAACACAACTTTTGAAGTTTTTTCTTCTATTGTGTGCCTTCATCTTTTGTAGCTTCTCCTTCTACTGTGCCTTCATCTCCTGTACCTTCTCCTTGTACTGCTCCTTTAGCTTCTCCTCTTCCTTGTAGTGTACCTTCTTCTTCTGTTATGCCTCCTCTTTTTACTACCTTCTCTTTTTACTGATTCAAGTGATGATGAACTAGAAGATGTTTCAGGATCAGAAGAACATACTAATGAAGATAATGAGGTTAACAGTTATGTACATCAAGAGTATGTTGATATAAGGGAAAATAAGAGGCATTTCAAAAGGTTACAAAGAAAAAATAGAGGTACTACTTCAGAACAGATTCATGTTAATGAAAGGGGTCCAGATTTAGAATGTGATGAGATAAATATTGATATTAAGGAAAGCTTAGTTGTTAAACTAAGAGGTGATGAACCTTATTATCTAAGTGATGGAGTTCCTAGCTTTGAAATAGATGATGAAATAGGTTGGGGAGATGTGAAAAGGTTGATCAAGTAGGGCATAAACTTGTTAGAAGGAAGAAAATCCCAAATAGAGTTGTGTTTGATGAAACTTCTGAAAATATTGTTTGGGAATTCGGCCTAATTTTTGTAAGTGTTGAGAAATTTAGGCTGACAGTGACAAAATATGCATTCCAAGAAAAGATCCAAATTGAAAAAAATGTGAATGAACCTGACAGAGTTAGAATGGGATGTTGTAGAGAGACTTGCCTTGGTTGTTGTATGCAAGTAAGGATAAAATAGTGGAGATTTCATAGTTAAAAGATACAGCCATGTCCGTAGATGTTTGACATCAACTTTTAACTATCTTTGCAACTCAAAGTTTCTGGCCACTAAATACAAAGAGAGATTAACTCAATAGCCAAACATTAGCATTGTGATGTTGTAGGAAATTATTAGAAAGGACTTGGATATTCATGTTGGTAGAACAATAGTGGAAATAGCTAAGGACGGAGTGTTACAAGAGATCATGGGTGATCACATTGTGGAGTATAGTAGAATTTTTGATTATAAAGATGAGATTTTGAGGAGTAATTCAGGTAGTACTTGTGTTTTGAAGGTTGGAGAAGAAGAAGAATTTGGAAAGAAAATCTTTCAAGGATTTTATGCTTGCTTTCATGCTTTAAAGAAAGCATTCTTTAGAGGTTCTAGGAGGTTGATTGGTTTGGATGGGTGTTTCCTTAAAGGTGTGTGCAGAGGCTAGTTGTTAGTGACAGTTTGTAGAGATGGAAACAACCAAATGTTGCATATTGCTAGGACAGTTGTTGAGGTTGATAATCAGTATACATGGACATGATTTCTTGAACTAGTGAGGAGTTTTCTTGATCTTGGAGAAGGGTATTAACTTACCATCATTACTGATATGCAAAAGGTATTATTATATTTACTGTTTGATCTCTTACTGTTTTATTGTCTTTTAAATTTTTTTATTTTGTATTTTAATTATTGTTTCTGCTATATTGCTTTGTTAGGGACTGAAAATTATTGTTCAAGAGGTGTTGTTAATGGTTGAACACAAAAAATGTGCAAGACATGTTTTTGGAAATTGGTGTAAAAATAAAAAGGCATAGAAAGAAGAAGACTACTTCAGAGGATTGCTAAATTCATATTTGAAGCTGAGTTGAAGGACAATATACAGGAAATGAAGAAGTTAGGAAAGGCATGTTTGGATAATCTTTTATGGTACAACGTAGATACATGATGTAAGAGATATTTTTAAGACCATAGCAAATGTGATGTTGTGGACAACAATATGATAAAAAGTTTTAATGCATGAATACTGCCTGCAAGATATAAAACAATCATCACAATGCTTGAGGAGATTAGAGTGAAGATGATGAAGAAAATTGGTGATTTGAGACAATTCTCAAACACTTGGATCACTGATATATCTCTTATGATTTTGAAGATTTTGCAAGAAAATATTGACAAGTCTATGCAGTACAACTTGTCTTGAAACGGAGAAAGAGGTTTTGAGATTAAGCATTTTGATTTTACACATACAGTGTACATTGTTAGTAGGAGTTGTAGTTTCAGATCTTGATAACTTAAGAGCATTCCTTGTCCTCATGGTGTTGCTGCGAGTTGGAACCAATCAATTATGTGGATATTTATTATAGCAAGGAGATCTACCTTAGCACATATGCCCATTTTATTCAGCTAATGAATAACATGAAAATATGGCCAACATCAAATAATTCAAGTGTAAAGCCATCAGAGATCAAAAAATTGCCTGGAAGACCAAGTAAGATTAGGAGAAATGAGGCAAATGAAAGCAGAAAAACTGAAAAGCTTAGCAAATGTGGTTCTGTTATGACTTGCACCAAATATGATACAAAAGGATATAATAAAAAAGGATGTCCTACAAGAGATCAAGTTGGTCTAAGTCAATCAGCTAAAACTTCTTCTCAAGCATAGATACTTTTATTTGAGTGGTTCAAATGTAAGCTATATGTACTATATCTCATTAATATATGAATATATAGGAAAGAGAAAGAGCAAGAGGTAGACCAAAAGGCAGTGGTCCATGTCAACCAACTGAAACATCTTCTCAGACACAAGTATTTTTTATTTGTCTTTATTTGTTACTTTCAAATGTAAGCTAATGCACATGTACTGATATATATATATATATATGAATACACACACTAATATTTGAATTTCAATAAACAACATGTAAGTGGTAGAGGCAGAGGAATAGGTAGAGAAAGAGGAATATATCAAGAAAGAAATGTGAATAAAAGCGTAGAGGAAGAGAAATTCCTCAACATAGTCAAAATAGTTGTGAGAACACCAGTGGAGGACAAATAAGACCCTTTAAAAGACCAAGGATGGTAGGGATTGAAATATATCAAGCTAAGATGGCTTTACAACTCTTAATGTAAGTAGTGACTTTATATATGCATAATTCAGATTTTATATGTAGCATGGATATCCTCTGATTTAAATATACTCTTTCTTATTTGACTATGTAGCCTGATTTGCCATGTTACTGTTGATATTGGCTACACACCAAGACGTGGCTTCACATAGAAAGGGAAGACAACTATTACCAGTAGCACTCTAGAAAGAATGAGGGCTGAAAAAGTTATCCAAATCAGGTCTGTAGCTGCTGCTACTAATCAAAGCCAAATCTATTCAACTAGGAAGACTTATGTGCCATGATAATAAAGCATTTTCTGATGTTGTGTTGTTAGTATTGACAAACAAATATTAATAGTGTATATTTTGGTGCTGTTTTTTTATTGGAAATAGCTTTTGTTAGGTACCAATCAAACACTATTTTTGTTAGGTACCTTTACGTATCAAATTCTATTTTTGTTAGGTACCTTTACGTATCAAATTCTATTTTTGTTAGGTACCAAACAAACAAGATCAAGTTATTGGTTGTAGTTCAAATTAAAACACTGATTATGTTGGAATGAAGTCTTCATTTTGTACAATTGGTACAATAGTTTTGTTACTTTTAGTTCTATAAACATCTTTATAAATTTGGTCAAATGGATACCCCAATAACATAGACAGAAAATATAGAAGGATTAGCTTATTTAAAAGTGATACAAATGTTGATTTTATAAAGCCTTGCATAACCAAATACACTTGCAACTTGTTCAAGTTATAACTATTCCGATAACATAAAGCAGAAAAACCATAGCCAAACTAAAGAAGTAGGATAGAATTATGGCAATTTCGATTGCGCACAACTACATCTTCCATCCTTCACATTCTTGGTAAGGCTTAAACATAGAAAAAACACGATGACAATGAAGACAATTAGCTTTCAGTTACAACTTTTGCTCTTCTTCTCCTCCTCCTCCTCCTCCTCCTCCTCCTTCTCCTTCTTCTTCGTCTTCTCCTTCTTCTTCTCCTGCTTCTTCTCCTTCTTCTTCTTCTTCTTCTTCTCCTTCTCCTTCTCCTTCTCCTTCTCCTTCTTCTTCTTCTTCTTCTTCTTCTCCTTCTCCTTCTCCTTCTCCTTCTCCTTCTCCTTCTCCTTCTTCTTCTTCTCCTTCTTCTTCTTCTTCTTCTTCTTCTTCTCCTTCTCCTTCTCCTTCTCCTTCTTCTTCTCCTCCTCCTCCTCCTTCTCCTTCTCCTTCTCCTTCTCCTCCTCCTCCTTCTTCTCCTTCATCAACCATTTGTTACTGTTAACATGACATTCATAAAAGAATAATGCTTCTTCCAACTCCTTAATTCTCTTCGCCAATTTTGAAATAATGAACTTGGATCATATATCAACATCTTCGCGATCCCTCCATCTAAAGAAGTTGCATGAATTCTCCTAAAATAAAAAAATAAATTAAACAAAAGTAAAAACAACAAGAAATAAGATATCTCCAGAAATAGAGTATTTATTTACAAAACATACACGATAGCGTGGACAAGACTAAAATCTTCGAAATGGATTGTCCTCCGACCACGAAGTTAGCATTGAAAGTAAGTCTCCATGTTTGCATCGAATTTTTACATGCAAATTGGATCATTCTCATCATTACAAATACGATTCAAGATTGAATTTGACATTATAAAAAGATTTTCCTTCAAAACCTAAACACAAAATATATCTTGATTTCTCAAATCTAAAAGAAATTAAAAATTTTTTTTATACCTTTTCAGACAATAAATTAATTTTTTAGACTATAAAGTAAATCAAATTCTTACTTTTTGAGCTGATTTCATTAGAGAGAACTAAAATGGCCCCCAACAGCTCTATTGCAAATTTGGGAAAGAAGAAGGTGTATTTAATAGATAAAAGGAATGAAATATGGCGTTTTTTTTTTATTAGTTTTGGGAAAAAAAAGAATTTCACGCGCACCAAATGCGTGTTTACAAATGCTGGGCCAAAATGGTCCATTTATAAAGATATTATATAGTTCATGGGATAATAGAACACATTCAAAATTAAGATGTCTTTTTTAAAAAATAGGACAATTTCAATAGTGTGTTTATGTCTTTTCTCTTACTTCTTTCACCTTTTCAAGTACATTATGTGTCATCATATATAGTCATGTTATAGATGTGATACATCTTTACTTTTTTTCTCCTTTTCAAGTTATTAAAAAATTCTTTTGTAATATTCATGTACATATTATCATGTTTATATATAAACACTCCATTTTCTACAAGTTGGTCATAAAGAAATGATTTTGCCTAACCTTTTGTTTGTCAGGGCAAGCAATGATGTAACCTCATTTCATATTGTCATTTGTAAACAATAGTTAGTAATTAAAATATTACTAGCATTAGGCAATGAATTAAAAAGTGGAAAGAAATTGGAATGGGATTTTGACAAAAGCAGAAAAATGAGAATCTTGAAAATGGCAGCCACCTAAAATTTATAATGCAATTGCAGAAAAAATGAGAATCTTGAAAATGGCAGCTACCTAAAATTTATAATGCAATTAATTACTCCATGGGTTTAATTTATTTATCTTCTTTTGACTTAATATAAAATTTAATAAATAAATTTTTGAATTTTATAATTATATCAATTTTTTAAAATTTTTGTGATATTAAACATGTCATGTGGAAAATTGAAATTAAAAACTACAAAAAAGAGAAGAAAAAAGACATTTATATAAACGAACTAAAAAGGGAAGCAAGACAAACAAATTAAAACGAAGAGAGTAATAAAAAGACTTTTTTTAACCGAACTAAAAAAAAGATAAATAAATTAAAGCGGAGAGAGTAATACATAACCAACCCTTTGTTAGAATATTTCTTTTAAACACTCGAACTAAGTTATGTTTCAATTGAACATTATACACATTTGATTCAAATTTGGAAAAAAGTTTTTTCGTCTATCAGATAATTAAGTTAACCACATAAATTATATTCTTTTTGTTAATGATACACATTCGCCTCAATAAATCATCAAATCTCAAGCATGTTCTACTTGGGGTTGAAACATATAATTAAACGAGACGACATATCTTGCATGTTTAACTCAACTTGACTATCTAATAAACAACTGAAAATTCTTATAAAACTTTTCTCAAAAATATCTAATTGAAATATTTTTTAGGAACTGAGTTATTCAATTAAAATATGACTTAATTTAAGTATCAAAATAACATATGGCGATAAATTTAAGAGACTGATTATGTATTAAGTCTAATGTTCCAATATGAGTTGTGGTGCAGTGGTAGGACTGTTTCACCCTTGACTAGAGGTCTCCGGTTCAAGCCCTAGATATAGAGAAAATCCCGCTGAAAATGCCATTAACCTTGCAATGTATAATTTGAATTTAGTCGAAATTCCATGCACTCCGAACACAACGGGAGAAACCAAAAAAAAAAGTTTAATCCAATATAAAACATACTAGTAATATTTTAATATGCCAAATCACAAATATTATCCCTTCTTCTTCTCCCCCATGTCTGAACTATTTATTTTGCTTGTCTGAGTTGTGCAAGTAACTGATTCTTTCTCTCTCCAAAAATCACCAAAAAAAGAGCCAAAAATTAAGAAAGAAAACATGTCTTCCCCAAGCAAACGGAGAGAGATGGACTTGATGAAGCTGTAAACTCTCTAATCTATTCGTTTTTTTTTTAAAAATAAATTAATTTTGGGGTTTATTATTTTTGTTTAATTTTTCAATTTTGTTTTCTTGAATTAGGATGATGAGTGATTACAAAGTGGAAATGATCAATGATGGTATGCAAGAGTTTTATGTGCATTTCCATGGACCTGCTGAAAGTAAATCTCCTCTTTTTAGCTTTATATACTAAAATATTTACCTTTTAAAGACATTTATTTAAGAGGGTCTTTGTTGAGTTATTAATATTTCTTATGAGTTTCTTTTTGTTTGTATTTTGGGTTTTGATTGGAATTCTTCAAGGGTAAATTGGATAAAAAATTGAAATTAACTTGGGGGATGCTAAATTAAGAAAGCATAGTTAATTTTATAGTTTCATATTGTGGTTATGAACGTATTATCTACTTATGCTTGTTGGGGTCCGGCCTTCCCTGGACCCTGTTGACGCACGGGATGTTTTGTGCATCGGGTTGCCCTTTTATTCGGCATAGTTAATTTTATAGTTTTACTTTGTGGTTATGAATCTACTTATGTAGGTATGCTTGTTGGGGTCCGGCCTTACCTGGACCCTGTTGACGCGGGATGCTTTGTGCATCGGATTGCTCTTTCATTTGGCATAGTTAATTTTATAGTTTTACTTTGTGGTTATGAATATACTTATGTAGTTATGTTTGTTGGGGTCCGGCCTTCCTTGAACCATGTTGACCACAAGATGCTTTGTGCATCGGATTGCTCTTTTATTTGGCATAGTTAATTTTGTTGTTTCACTTTGTGGTTTATGAATTTAGTTTGCTTCTTGGGTCCTTGTGGTGAAGGGATAATGGAATTATATTTAGTTATATATGTACCTTTTTCGCATATCTACTGTTTGGTAGTTCTCTAGTAATCTTCAGGTTACATCTGCCTCTTAGCTGGTTTCAATTGAATGTATGAAGAAGGGAGGGGCAGAGGTGGATTCATGATTTAGACTTGACGGGTTCAACCTTTATGTTCATTTGCAATTATGGTTTTAGATTATAAATATTTGTTGAAAATTTAGTTGTTTTCACTTATATGTTAGTAATCGGTGTAAAATGTGCTAGGTTCAGTTGAACTCGTTGATTATACATTTGCATTCACCTTTGGGGATGCAATGTTACTTTTTTCAGTTTCAGCTTTTAGTTAGCCTTGTTTTTGCAGGTCCTTATTATGGTGGTGTTTGGAAAATAAAAGTGGAACTTCCAGATGCTTACCCATATAAATCTCCATCAATTGGCTTTATTAATAAAATGTACCATCCAAATGTTGATGAGATGTGAGTTTTCAACTGCTTAACATCTGTAATCATCTGTAGATAATCTCATCCTTCTTGTTTTGTTTTAGCTGAAGTCTGAAATTTCACTGGATTATCATTTTTCAGCTCCGGATCAGTGTGTTTAGATGTTATCAACCAGACTTGGAGTCCCATGTTTGGTAATCGGATTTGAGCAATGATTAGATTCTTGAAATTTCTATGGCTTTTAAGCCGACTTCTTTTCAGTAATGATAGCTGGTTTTGAAACAATTTCCACAGATTTGACAAACGTGTTTGAAGTGTTTCTCCCACAACTTCTCTTGTATCCTAACCCGTCGGACCCATTGAACGGGGAGGCAGCTGCCTTGATGATGAGAGATCGAACTGCATATGAACAAAGGGTTAAAGGTATAATGATCCATATCAGATGCTTATATTAAAAGTTTTTTTACTAGCTTCAAGTGGACGAGAAGAATGAACTATTAGAAATCCCTGAATCTTTGAGTAGGGTGAACTCATAAAATTAAAATCTCATAGCTTTAGTTTGGTTTAGGGTATACAGGAAACAACCTCTCTACCCGCCAAAGTAGGGGTAAGATCTGCATACACTCTACCCTCTCCAGACCCCACTTGTAGGACTATATTGGGTATGTTGTTGTAGCTTTGGTTTGGTTGCTAGGGAATTGGTTATCCTTCTTTTTCTTGATATTTGCACGTTAATATATGTTAGCATTCTATTATAGCTAAAGTTTTCTAAAGTTAGCTTCTCTTGAACAATTCATGGTTAGCTTCTCTTGCATTATAATTTATGAGTCTGCTTCAATGAAGATGTCCATTCGATCTAGGAGTTGATCTAAATAATGTAGAAACTTTCTGGTATATGTCCACTTTATGGCGACTTAGGTATGCGTTATTTTGACAGTGAAGAAAATTCGTAGCTAACGTACTCCTAGCTTTCCAAACTAGCTAGAGGAGTCTTAGCATCCTCAATCTACTTTGTATCACTCCTAATCCGATGTGTTTGGTTTATATAACTGGAGAAAGCTACAAAAAAGGGAACTTCCAGATGCTGTCCGCTTATGTCAACCTACCTTCACTTTCTTTCTCGAGAAACACAACATGTGAGCAGAGGCTCACTCAACTGTGATGTGTTCTATAATCATATAACCTCCCAATGCTTCCATTATCTGGCCTAGTTTTAAGGTGAAATGCAGATAGTGTGTTAGCTTTCTTACTCCATTTTATATGGTACCAATGCGTTAGAATTCTTCAACCGCAGCATCGACATACTCATTTTACATAGAGCAACTCTTTTTCTTGGGGAAGCTTGCCAGTAGGAAACAAAGATGAAATAATGTTGGTCAATATAGTCATGTCTAAAATCAGATTACGTTTATGTCTGCTATCCCCAATTGTGTTCTCCTATATTCTTTGAAAATGTTGCTCTTCACCTATCCTAGTTAGCAGAACACTCACTGGAAAGATGTTAGATGAAGAAACTCTTCGGGCCCTGGCAGAATATTTTCTCTTGCTTGACCTGGAGCAAAGACATTATGTCTTTTTGAGCTAAAGATCTGCCTTAAGTGATTGGGACAAAAAAAATCAGAAAGAGATGTTTCTAGTGCCGCAAACTCCTTGTATTTTGGGTATCTTCGTAATACATTATTCTGTATTACAACATCCAAGTTAGAAGCTACATATTACTTCTGATAGAATGCCACTCTGTCACACATTCCTCTCCTTCCGGAGTTTTAGGCCATATGAATGAATCTTCTTTAGAATTAACTAAACAATCTTACCTTTTTGTCACTAAAGATTATACACTCTTTTCCTGCAAAACTTCTTCTGGATGTGAAGCTACATTTTTTACTGCTTTAATCTATTGCAGAATCTATGAGATCAGTGTATTAGGTTGTTGAGCATCGTTCCAGGATTTTGTTCGACCTTTTCTAATTGATTTTATGAAAATGAACAGAGCAAAGTAGTTTAGATTTATCCTGCCATCGTCTCCTGGTCGTTTGTCCTTCAGCAACTAGGCTACATAAATAGTTGCTATCTGTATTCTGAAATGAAAATTTGAGGCATCACATTCTCTAATGATGCATAAATTTATCGAAATTATCTCCTGGAACTCCTCTTCCAATGACAAACTTGGTGATTTGGAGACTCTCCTTTTACATAAAATTCATCTCATTTTCACATTGAGTTCAACTTCTACGCACTGGCAATATGAAATTTTTTCATACCATCAGCTCATCAAAATGGTAATTACAGGTAAAGTGGAATTAGAAAGCTGAAAATAAGGCGACATTCCATAGCGTGTAAAAATTTCGTTACATGGTTTATAGATATAAGTTAAATCCTTTGGCATTTCTAACATGAACATGCTTGTTATCCAGAATATTGTCAAAAATACGCCAAGCCAGAAGATGTTGGAGCTGTCCCGGAGGAGAAGTCGAGTGATGATGAGTTAAGTGAAGCTGAATATGACTCAGATGATGAGGCAATGGCAGGCCCTGTTGATCCATAATACCTCCCTCATCTCCATTACTATCTGTAAATCATGTCATTTGTTCTGATTAAAATCAAGTTGAACTGCATAGTTAAAAAAAAAATTGATTGTGAAGGGGGATCCTAAAAGAAGTTGCCCTCTTCTGTTGATGTAAATAAATTTCATGTTTGATTTCCTTCATGTTCTTTTATGTGTGTGCGCTTCTTCTTTATTAGCGCTTTGTGCTTAAAGAAAATATTAAGGTAATGATCACACTGAATCGGTCGTTATATCAAATGAGATTTTTTCTAATCGATACAATATAATAAATTTAAGTAATAATTAAAATAAATATTGTTATTTATACTAGCAATACAATACAATGGGTCCAAACAAGGTGTAATTGTAGCATTCCATGAAAAAACCGAAATTAAGAAAAGAAACATCTTTTGCAGAAACTGCATGAAAATAGCGATGAGAAGTTTTTCTGACTATGATGTGAAAAAGCAAAGCCAAAAGGTTTAATACGCAGCTTTTTAAATTTGTCAATTAATTTCAATTAGACACATAAATTATGATATATTTGAAATTGTTATGAATTAACTAACTTGACAATTTTATAAAGGAAGAAGAACAAGAGAATATGTATATAGAAAGTGTTAATAGAGAGAGTAGTAATATAGAGAGAGTAATAGCAATTCTTTCTCTTATGTGTTTTTGTGTGTTTTTACATTGAAGTTTAAGGCTATATTTATAGCCATATTTACAAGTGGAGGAAAATATTAATGGGCATTTTACCCACTTAAAAAGTAAATGGACTATCCACCATTTTAAGTGGACAACCATTTTACTTGGTTGATATTACTTGGTTGATAATACTTGGTTGATAATACTCCCCCTTGGATGTCCACGAGAAATGTGCCTCGTTAAAACCTTATTAGGAAAAACCCAGTGGGAAAAAGCCCAATGAAGGAAAAAGAGTACACATATCTGATAATACGCCTTGAGTGCTGCCTCATTAAAAACCTTATCAGGAAAACCCAGTGGGACAAAACCTTGACTAAGGGAAAAAGAGTACAGCGCGTATTTTGCTCCCCCTGATGAAAATATCACTTAATATCTCGAAGACGACGCATTCCAATTTTGTATCTCATTTTCTCAAATGTTGATGTTGGCAATGCTTTGGTGAACATATCCGCCAAATTGTCACTTGAACGAATTTGTTGGACATCTATTTCACCCTTCTTTTGAAGATCATGAGTGAAAAAGAATTTTGGTGAAATATGTTTTGTTCTGTCTCCTTTGATGTATCCTCCCTTCAGTTGAGCTATACATGCAGCATTGTCTTCATACAATATTGTTGGAGCGTCTTTTGTCAAAGAAAGACCACATGTTTCTTGAATGTGTTCAGTTATTGATCTTAACCAAACACATTCTCGACTTGCTTCATGAATGGCTATTATCTCTGCATGATTTGAGGAAGTGGCAACCATAGTTTGCTTTGTTGAACGCCATGATATAGCTGTACCACCACATGTAAATAAATAGCCTGTTTGCGATCGACCTTTATGGGGATCAGATAAATATCCCGCATCTGCATAACCAATCAATTGTGACGTGGAATCATTTGAGTAAAACAATCCCATATCAATGGTACCTCGAAGGTATCTGAATATATGCTTAATTCCATTCCAGTGTCTGCGTGTTGGTGAAGAACTAAATCTTGCTAACAAGTTTACTGAGAAAACTATATCTGGTCTAGAATTGTTGGCAAGATACATTAATGCACCAATTGCACTAAGGTATGGTATTTCAGCACCAATAAGCTCTTCATCATTTTCATAAGGCCGAAACGGATCTGTATTAATATCAAGAGATCTCACAATCATTGGAGTACTCAATGGGTGTGCTTTATCCATATAAAATCTCTTTAAAATATTTTCAGTATATGTTGACTGATGGACAAATATCCCATTTGTAAAATGTTCAATTTGTAGACCAAGACAAAATTTTGTCTTTCCAAGATCTTTCATTTCAAACTCCTTTTTCAGGCATTTTACTGCCTTTGAAAGTTCTTCTGGAGTTCCAATAATATTTAAATCATCAACATATACTGCTATTATGACAAATTCAGATCCAGACCTTCTCATAAAGACACAAGGGCAAATTGGATCATTTTTATATCCTTCTTTTAGCAAATATTCGCTAAGACGATTGTACCACATTCGCCCTGATTGTTTCAACCCGTACAAGGATTTTTGAAGTTTTATTGAGCAATTTTCTCGAGAATCCTTGTATGCTTCAGGCACTTTGAACCCTTCGGGAATTTTCATAAAAATGTCGTGGTCCAATGAGCCATATAAATAGGCAGTGACCACGTCCATTAACTGCATTTCAAGCTTTTCATGAATTGCCAAATTCATTAGATACCTGAAAGTAATTGCATCCACCACAGGGGAATATGTTTCCATATAGTCAATGCCAGGTCTTTGTGAAAAACCTTGGGCTACAAGTCGTGCTTTATATCTTACGACTTCACCCTTTTCATTTCGTTTACGCACAAAAACCCATTTGTGCCCTACTGGCTTGACACCTTCAGGTGTTCGAACTATTGATCCGAAAACTTCACGTTTTTCAAGTGAAGTTAACTCTGCTTGAATTGCATCCTTCCATCTTGGCCAATCATTTCTCTGTCTGCATTCATCGACAGATTTTGGTTCAAGATCCTTATCTTGTTGCATTATTTCAATGGCAACATTATAAGCAAAAATATTATCGACCACAATATTATTTCGGTTCCACCGTTTTCCTGTCGAGACATAACTTATTGAGATTTCTTCATTCTCATTATTTTCAGGTACTTGGACCTCCTCGGTGGTATCACCATTTGTTGTGTCTCTGGGCTCTTTTTGAGCACTCGCCTCCAAATTATGATCATCTTGATCATTCATTCCTTTCCTTTTTCGAGGATTTTTATCTTTGGAACCAAATGGTCTTCCACGTTTTAAGCGTGGTCTAGACTCATTTGCCTGAACAAGTTGTCCTACCGGGACATCAACTCGAACTTGAGCATTAGCAGCTGGGATATGCGATTTAGTAACCCGTGGAAGGTTAGTAAATGCATCCGGCAGTTGATTTGCAATATTCTGCAAATAAATCATCTTTTGAACTTCTTGCTCACATTGATTTGTTCGAGGATCTAAATGAGATAGTGACAATGAATTCCAATCTATCTCATTTTTTATCTGCTTATGTTCTCCCCCTAATGTTGGGTATACTGATTCATCAAAATGACAATCAGCAAATCTTGCCGTAAATAAATCTCCAGTCATAGGTTCCAGATATTTTATAATAGAAGGAGATTCATACCCAACATATATTCCCAACCTTCTTTGGGGACCCATCTTTGTGCGATGCGGTGGAGCAATTGGGACATATACCGCACACCCAAATATTCTAAGATGGGATATATTTGGCTCCCTTCCAAACGCCAACTGTAATGGGGAAAATTCATGATAATTTGTTGGCCTTACGCGCACAAGTGCTGCTGCATGCAAAATAGCATGCCCCCATACTGAAATAGGAAGTTTTGTCCTCATTAGCAATGGTCTAGCTATCCATTGGAGGCGTTTAATCAATGATTCCGCTAGACCATTTTGTGTATGTACATGAGCGACTGGATGCTCAACTTTTATTCCAATCGACATACAATAATCATTAAATGATTGAGATGTGAATTCACCAGCATTATCAAGACGAATTGTCTTTATTGCATAATCTGGAAATTGTGCTCTTAACCTTATAATTTGAGCTAACAATCTCGCAAAAGCCATGTTGCGAGTTGATAATAAGCACACATGTGACCATCTTGTAGATGCATCTATCAAGACCATATAATATTTAAATGGTCCACATGAAGGGTGAATTGGCCCACATATATCACCCTGTATACGTTCCAGAAACGCAGGGGATTCAATCCCAACCTTAGTTGCTGATGGTTTGATAATCAGTTTTCCTTGGGAACAAGCAACACAAGAGAATTCCTTAGATTGAAGAATTTTCTGATTCTTCAAAGTGTGTCCATGTGAATTCTCAATAATTCTGCGCATCATATTATAACCGGGATGGCCCAACCGGTCATGCCAAATGATAAAATCATTAGAATCAGTAAACCTTTTGTTTACAATGGCATGTGATTCAACAGTACCAATATTTGTATGGTACAACCCAGAAGAAAGTGCAGGTAATTTTTCGTGCACAATTTTCTTCTCCATATTTATTGTAGTAATATAAAGGTATTCAACCTTTCCTTCATTTGCAGTCTCAATATGATAGCCATTTTGGCGAATAACCTTGAAACTTAGCAAGTTTCTTTGAGACTTACTACAATATAATGCATTATCAATTACCAATATCGTTCCTCCAGGTAGTAATAAGGTTGCTTTTCCAGAGCCTTCAATTAATTTTGTACTACCAGATATTGTATTGACATAGTCCTTTTTCATAATCAAATGACAAAAATATTTCTTTTCTTTTAATATCGTATGAGTTGTGGCACTATCCAAAATGCACATATCTCCATTATTCATCTTGAATCCAATTGAAGACTGATAAATTTATTTATCTTCATAAAATAAAAATGCATTGTAAGAAATAAAATAAGTAACAATTTTGCTAGAAAAACATAAGTCCCTTTTTTTTTTTTAAAGTTAAATTATGGTTATTTAGAATTTAAAAAATTATATGATTCAATTATGATGAATGTTACAATAATTTAGTTTATGGAATTATATACTTATTAACCTTAAATAAATATTATACACAAGTATTAAAAACAAATATAAAATATTATAAAACATTAATATAATATTATTCATTATGTATAGATAATTTGTTTATTGACAAAAATAATACAATCATTATATATTATTAAAAGGGCAGCCCGGTGCACTAAAGCTCCCGCTATGCGCGGGGTCCGGGGAAGGGCCTGACCACAAGGGTCTATGTCTAAAATATTAACAAGAATAAATAGTTATTATAATGACATTAAATAAGGCGAATATTATTTTTAGTAACAATATGATATTAAGATTAAATAATAGCACACTAATAGTAATTAATTACAACATTGTAAAATAGCACAATGTAATAAATAATATACAATTATCATAAAAATGTAACCTTGATTTTTTTTTTCTTCAAATACATAAACGTAAAAACACAATAATTCGAAGTACATGATAACATATTGAAAAACATGAAATTAAACATCAATTAAGATCCTTAAAAAAATCTTCAACCTCCAAATGAGTAATATCATTGAGGTCATTAAAATCATCATCCCTTAAGGCCAGATTTGTTTCAATATTATCATTATTCAAAGGCCTTGCCTCAACATTATTTTCGAACGCCAAGTGTGACTCTATCCGAGCATTAGAAGAAGAGGCACCACCTCTATTTGCCTTTCTTTTAAAAGAATTTTGATAAAGTCTTACAAAATGCTCAGGCGTCCGACATTCATTTTTCCAGTGGCCTTTCATGCCACAACGATGACAGTTACTTTTTGAAGGGCCATTTTGAGAACTGATATTGTTCTCCCTTTTATGTTGACCACCACCACGACGATTATTATATCGTCCTCTGCCATTGCCACGCCCACGCACATTATTATGACCTTGATATTTATTATGTCTTCTTTCAGACTGGCCATGTGCTTTTATCATATTTGCCTCCGGTAACGGAGCAGTTCCAGTGGGACGGGCTTCATGATTTTTCATTAAAAGGGCATTATGTTGTTCAGCCACCAGAAGGCATGATATCAATTCAGAGTATTTTTTAAAACCCTTTTCACGGTATTGCTGCTGTAATATTACATTAGAGGCATGAAAAGTAGTTAGTGTCTTTTCTAACATGTCCTCATCATTTATATTTTCCCCACATAATTTTAATTGGGAAGTTATTCTAAATACAGCAGAATTATACTCAATTACGGTTTTAAAATCTTGAAACCGTAAGTGCATCCACTCATAACGAGCCCTTGGCAATACCGTTGCCCTGAGGTGGTCATACCTCCCTTTTAAGTCTTTCCACAATTCAAGTGGATCTTTCACTGTCAAGTATTCCATTTTTAGGCTTTCATCTAGATGATGACGAAGGAAAATCATAGCCTTTGCTTTATCCTGACTTGATGCTGTATTTCCTTCAATTATAGCATCACCAAGACCCTTAGCGGTAAGGTGAATTTCAGCATCAAGTACCCATGACAAATAATTTTTACCAGAAATATCAAGTGCAACAAATTCCAATTTTGACAAGTTTGACATGATGAAAATTAATTTGAAAGTAACAAAGATAACTTAAAAATTAAATTTCTTTAGTAGATATACCTGATATAGAAGTTAATTTTCTGAAAAAATTAGAGCTTCGTGCTGATAACGTGTTATGAATTAACTAACTTGACAATTTTATAAAGGAAGAAGAACAAGAGAATATGTATATAGAAAGTGTTAATAGAGAGAGTAGTAATATAGAGAGAGTAATAGCAATTCTTTCTCTTATGTGTTTTTGTGTGTTTTTACATTGAAGTTTAAGGCTATATTTATAGCCATATTTACAAGTGGAGGAAAATATTAATGGGCATTTTACCCACTTAAAAAGTAAATGGACTATCCACCATTTTAAGTGGACAACCATTTTACTTGGTTGATATTACTTGGTTGATAATACTTGGTTGATAATAGAAATGAAATATTTTTATTAGATACTTTTGGTTCATATTTTGAAATAGTTTTCGCTCATGTTCATAAGTGTCTAATATGAAGATAAGTTAATTAATTACATGAAAGGCCTAGTATATAGATAAATTAATTACATAAAAATATCTCGATATATTTCGGGAAAAGACACTTCCACCTTATATTTTGAAAAAGTTTTTGCACGTGTTCACAAGTGTCTATTACGTAGATAAGTTAATCACATAAAAGCCTATTACGTAAATAAACAAATTACATAAAAATGTCTTGATATATATTCAGGAATAAATAACTTACATAAAAAATTGTATTCAGGAAAACAAATAAAGAAGCTTCCTCCGACCTGCCGGATTCGAACCAGCGACCTAAGGATTTCAGCAATACCACTACAGTCCTCCGCTCTACCAACTGAGCTAAGGTCGGATTTACTAAAATGTAAGTATAATCATATATATTCTCATATTTCCGCGGGTTTGTCAGTAGCCTTCTCCATGATCGGACAATAAGGCAAAGAAAGAAAAGTACAAAATTCTATAATAGACTATCCTTTTCTCATAATAGCTAATTTTCCATATTGTGTTTTGTTCAACCCATTTCGCCAAATGGTGAGTTCCAATTTAGGGTATGTTTAGTACAAAGGAAAATGCTTTCCTAGAAATGTTGTCTTGGAAAATATGTAGATTTCTTAAGTATTTTTTAGTATTTGGTAAGTAAGTAAAAAAATATTATCCTAATAGCATTTATATGTTGTTTAGATGAGAGGTGGGTGTTCGGGGGTGGGATGGTTAGGGGATGAGGTTGGGGAGATTTGGTGAGTGGGGAGAATACAATAAACTTGAAATGTCACTTATGAAACTTATTTTCTGTACTTCTATATTTAATAATTGATGTGAAAAGTATTATTTTCTTTGTCTCAATTTACGTGATATAGTTTGATTAGACATAAAATTTAAGAAATATGAGAAGACTTTGCAATGCTTCAAAATTACTTTTAAACTATATGAATTTTTAAGTAGAAGAGTATGCCTTTATGAATTTTTTGCCAAACAAGTGAGATCCAATATAAGCAAAATATTGATAATGTGATTAAATATTTGTCAAATAAAAAAACGTATCATTCTTTTTGAGATTGACTACAAAGAAAAATGTATCACATAAATTTATGAAATTTAAATACATTTTAAATTATTTTTATTTAATGTGTCTTACTTTTCGTAAGTACATGATCTCATTTAAAACTGACATGATACATTTAAATTACAACTAACGAGATCCAAAAAGTATTTGATGGTGTGTAATATAGATACTTGATTAAGATCATTGATTAAAATTATACATTGCGTATTTTTTTTTTTTAAAGAGATCATTTCTTATATAGTGTTATATAGTGTGTTCTACACATACCTTTTAGTTAAGACCATATTATCCTAATAACTTTCGTATCCAATTAAACTAATTAAGAAACGTAAAATAAAATGGACTAAGCAATAAAGTAATTATTGAGCTCAATACCTCCTTATAAACGATGTACAACTTATTATTGATCAAAACATATTAAACGCTTTGTTCTATATACGATCCATAAATAATAACAAAAGATGCAATCAACTTCAAAACAATCCAAATTATTTATGTAGTATCATTTGATTTGGGGGGACACATGTTATATTTTCTCTCTCTAAATCATGTTATGTAGTCCATGCATGTCATATCAATTATTGATGAGAGATTGTTTGGTAGAGTGTATTTAGAAAAAATAATAATATATGCGTTAGTATAACGTCTCGCAACTTCTAAGTAAATAATAATGCATCCATTATTGGCTATTCTCCTTTGGAATCATTCATCCTCGAATGATGATCAAGATAGGATAACTAGCTCAAGCTAACTTTTTCTCAACTAAACTCTCTAACAAGGTCATAACCACAGAGAGGAAGACATAAGGCATGTACATGAACGTAGAAACTACAACACTCAAACATGAAGTATAAGGGCCGAATCTAAAACAAGACAAGGACTATTACCTTCAACATCCTCATCTTGAGGAACGAACAACTTTGGGTATCTAGCCTTCATATCCTCTTCGACTTTCCACGTAGCCTCTTCCACAAATTGATTTCTCCATAAAGATTTTACTGATGCTACCTCCTTGGTTCTCAACTTGCAGACGATCTAGTATCTAAACTAGTACCTCCTCAAAAAATAAACTATCTTTCACCCCAGCGGTCTCTAAAGAAATGATGAGTGATTGATCGTCAACACACTTCTTCAACATGCAGACATGAAATACGAATGATTGCTTCCAACTACATAGGCAACTTTAGTTCATAAGCCACCTTCCCAATGCTGCTCAGAATACGGTATAGGCTAATGTATCAGGGACTAAGATTCTCCTTTTCACTAAAACACATCACCTCCTTCATGGTCACACCTTCAAGAAGACCCAATAATCAACGTCAAACTCTAAGTCTCTTCTCCTTACATCACTTTGAGCAGTCTTCAACCTCTCTCTAATCAATGTAACTTTCTCCATGTCTTGATGGACTAAGTATGCTTCTATAAAAGTGGCCTCATGATCAACCACATCAAACCAGCCAATTGGAGACCTACATCTCCTCCTATATAGTGCTTTAAACGGAGCCATTTGAATATTAAAATGATAATTATTATTATAAGCAAATTTGATAAGAGATAGGTGATCGTCCCATTTACCTTTAAAGTCTCACACAAGCTCTCAACATATCCTCTAGAGTTTGAATAGCGAACTCTGCTTGTCCATCGATCTGCAAACGAAAAGTTGTACTGAGGTTCATACGGGTGCCTAAACCCTTCTGGAAAGACTTTCAAAAATGAGCAGTGAATTGAGTACCCTTATTCGTGATAATAGACAAGGAAACTTCATGAAGCCTAACTAACTCTTGAATATACAATCTGGCATAATCCTCATCTGAATATGTAGTAACATTCAAGAAGTCGGTTGACTTAGTCATCTTGTCTACAATCACCCAAATTGAATCATTCTTCCAATGTGTAGGAGGTATCCATGTTATGAAATTCATGTTAATAATTTCCCATGTCCACATAGTAATGCCTATATCTTGAGCCTTACATCTAGACTTTTGATGCTCAACTTTCACTTGATGACAGTTGGAACACTTTGCTATAAAATCAACAATGTCTTTTTTCATACTATACCACCAGAAAACTTCCCTCAAATACCCCTACATTTTAATGGAACCTAGATGAATAGAGTATCTGGAACCGTGAGCCTCTGTCAAAATTCGATCTTTCAACCTATCTATATCTGTGTCACATAATCTATCTTGATACCGAAGAATTCCATTTTCCACAATAGAGAAAATTTCAAACTTTCGCTTGTGAATTGCATCTTTCAATTGAAGTAATATGGTATCACTATCTTTCTTATACTTAACTTCAATCACTAACGAAGACTCAAAACCATTCTGAACTATCACACTACCATCATTAAAATATGTGAGATGAACTCCCAAATGTTGGAGTCTATGCACCTCTTTTGCAAGCTTTTTTTTACCTTTTTCTATATGAGCAACACTCCATAAGGACAACCTGATAAGGGTGTCGACAACAACATTTGCCTTACCCGAATGGTACATCACACTCATATTATAATCTTTGAGAAGTTCAAGTTATCTTCTCTTTCAAAGATTTAACTCTCTCTGAATAAAGTCATACTGCAGCGTTTTTGATTTGTGAAAACATCAACATACACACCATAAAGGTAATGACACCAAATTTTCAAGGCAAATACCACTTCTGCTAACTCAAGGTCATGAGTGAGGTAGTTCTTCTCATTAAGCTTAAGTTGTCTAGAAGCATAAGAAATGACCTTACTATTCTGCATCAAAACACAACTAAGACCAATTCTAGAAGCATCATAATAAACAACGAAACCATCTGTACCTCTAGTAAAGTCAAAACTGGAGGCTCCTGAAAGATCTTCTCACAAACTTCAATCTATTGGAATTTGGCCTTTTTCTGTGTTAATATAGTCAACGGGGCAACAATAGATGAGAAAACCTCAACAAACCTTCTATAGGTAACTGTCTTGGCATACCAATCCAAGACTGCACAATGAGAGTATAACCAGCCCATTCCTAGAATCAAATCAAAATCCACCATATCAAGTAAAATAAGGTCAGCCCTAGTGTCTCGCCCTGAATAGTCACCACACAAGATTGGAAGACCTCATCCACTACTAAAGAATCACTTACCAGGGTCAAAATATGAAACAATTCAACTAAGGGAGCTGTACTAATACTTAGTCAAGGGGAACAATATATAGATATATAAGAATAAGTGAAGCCTAGATCAAATGAAACAGATGCTGGTTGATGGCATAATAGAACCGTACCTGTGATCACATCATTCAATGCCTCAGCCTTTGCTGTAGTTGTATCTGTATAAGAGTGGGCCTGTGCTCCTCTACCCCATGTGTTAACTCAGTGTAACACCCTGAAAATTTCTATGCCAAGACCCGAACCATTCTTCATATGCATATAGGCTTGAACTTGATGACTTCTAATTTCACACATGAGTTAGAATCAATTCCCAAGTATTTGAAGGGTATCAGATGTAATTTAGGGTCACAAGGTATCTCTAACACCAAGCCAAGTCGAAAGAATTTCTATCGATTAAGTTTTCGGATAAATTCGTATAAAGGTCAACTTTATGAAAATATATCTCTAAGGATATTAAGAGTTAGATGTTCCATGACCTATCAAATTAAACTTCTTTGAGTCTTCTTTCCAATGCCACTACGTTTGCCTTATTTGGAGTTTAGAGTAAGAAGTTATGACCATTTTAGTGAAGCTGCTCAGATAGGAGAGGACCACGACCCGTGGAGGTCTTTCGTGAAACTCAGTACGGTCTGTAGTGGCCGTCCCTGAAAGCCACTTTTTCAACCAGTTTAATCCCTGGGATTATTGGTGAGTACCACGACCCGTGGAGGTCTTCTGTGAGAATAGTACGGTCCGTAGTGGCCGTCCATGAAGAAGGTTCAGAGACTTCTCTGCAACACATTCCAAAATATTTTTCCAAGTCTTTTACCACGGAATCCACCACGGTCTATGGTGGGAATCACGGACCATGAAGGTCCCCCATGAAGCCAGTTCCGGCCAGATCTTTAAAGGAACATTTTGGTCTTTTCCTGCATTTTAACCCAAAGTGGTGTCATTTTGAGGAAAAAATGCACCTATCTAAAGACCCTAGACCCTTCAAATCCCTCATTTTCTTTCACTCCAACTTTCAAAACACAAATTATCTCTTCACAAACTCTCCCAAGAGTTTCAATCCAAGCTAGGGTTCTTCTTAAGGCATACTCAAGTCTCCTCTCCTTCTCAAGCCTTCATTAGGGATGATTCATCCGTGGGTTCTTCCATTCATGAATCCCAAGTATTTTCTCAACTTAGCATCTTAATTTTAATGATGAAATCTTATGGGCTTTTACATGATGATTCAAAGTGCATAGATTATGATATAATTGAAGTTTATTTACTTATATTGTTATATATTGACTCTCAATTTTATGAAATGAATGATTTGCTAAAGTGCCTATATGAATGCTTGAAAGTGGGTTTAGTAGATATGGTAGGTTGTTCTAAGATGTGTAATTTGATGCATTTTCCAACACTCTCATGCATGCAAGATTCCTTTAAATACATTTGAAGGTTTTATAAAATGAACCCACCAAGTTTTCCTTACCTTAAAGTAAAGTTGAATTGAAAGCTTGACTCCAAATGAAAGTTTATGAAGAAAATGCCTATGTTTTGATTAAAGGGAGTCATATGAAATGAAATGATATAATGATGATGAAAGGGCTTCTTAGCCAAAGAATGGATTCTTATGTGATAAAGGACAATCCTTTCATATTTGAATCAAATGAAAGATTTTAATGAACTATTGTATTGAATGTGATGTTTTGAATTCTCAAGCTATATGTTATGACTATTTTGAAGTATTAAACTATTCTGTGGGGTTGACTTTATGTATTATGGTTTGTCTCTTCCGTTGAGAGCTTACATAGCACCGAGCTGGACTAGGGGCGAATACCCATGTCCTCGATTATGTCCCACTATAGGTATAAATGAGTTAGAGGCCAATACCCAAATTTTTAAGAGGTGAGTACCTGAAATATCAAGTCTTGGAGGTGAGTACCCGAGTCTAAGAACTAGGGGTGAGTATCCGGTTCACACAATTGCATAGTGGATCCACTTAGGCATATAGGAGTCTACCTTGGCAAGTAGTCTCCCCCTTTCCTCCGATGTAGGGGTAACATCGGGACTCCATATTATAGCTTACACAGTTTATGTCGGTTAAAGGTCTCTGTCACAAATGTAAAAGGTTCCTCTTCCAATGTTTAAGATATATCATATGATGCCTACTATATCTATCACAAAGTAAGGTTTGTGTTCTCACAAAGTTAAAGATTTCTTTCAAAAGGTTTATGGTATACTTATTTACGATTCATGGTACTTTACAAGTATATGGTTTCTTATAATGACTCTTGATTACCTTTCTAATGTTTAAGTTTCTTTTAGGATTCATGATGGTTTTTATATTTCATTGACTAAGCTTTATAACTCCAAATGGTATTTCAAATGATTGCAAGGTTCTAGTATGGTCCATTGCATCACTTTGTTATATCATGATATATTGCATTGCAAGCTCACATACTTAGTACATTCAAAGTACTAACATATAATATTTCCTACATGATATCACTATGTAGGGACCGACGCTGCTCCACATTCTCCTCCACGTGGCTAGTTTGATCGTTGAAGGCTACTTAGTTGGTGAGTTCTCATGTTCTGGGAACAACATTCCATTTATTTTTTCTTGCTTATTACATGTTTAGACTTTCGGTTGTCTTGTGTTACTTTTGGATACTTATCATGAGAGTGAGATAGGGACATGTCTTAGCCCCCTCCAAGTCTAAAGAAAGTAGAGGTATTATTGGACAAATAGACGATGTTTGATGTTGCCTATGATTTCTATTCTATGTTATCTCCCTTAGTCTCATTACCCCTTTTCTTTCGCGATTTATTGTATGTCATTACCTATGAAAAGCTTAATGAATGCTAAAAGTCTTGGGTAAGGTACCTTCGGGTGTCTCATTTTCCATATCAAGTCTAGGCCCTAGGCTTGAGTCATGACACTCGACCTCCTACCCTGCCTCCTCGGGGACCTTTTAGTGCACCCTGATTACCACCCCTACGGTCCTGGCCCTGGCCTCCACCTCTAACTGGAGGTGCTGCTGCTGGTGCAGATCTAGTTACCTGTGTAGCTGGTGGGACTGACCTATGGAGATGGCACTCGTGGGACCGATGATCTAGTTCCCTGCAGTCATAGCACCCTTGTGGCTATCGGCTCACAGTTGGAGATTGGCTACCTGGATTAGTTGAACCTGCCTGAATACCACATCGGCCTTGGCTCGGACCATTGCTAGAGCTACCCTGATGGTGCTGTTCACCCTCTAAAGTGTGAAGTGAAGCCTAGAATGGGAAACTGGACTGTCCCTATTGGAACTTCTGGCGGGATCTATCATATGACTCCCTAGGCCTAAAATGGGGCTTACCTTGGCTATTATCCTGTTTGGTTCTCTTGCCGCTGCCCCCTGGGCCTCACGATCTAGCTGTTCAAGTATGCGGCATGGTCCACCACATTTAGAAAGAAGCAGCCCACTGAGACTAAAGACTGGGTCTCAATCTGTAACTGGAGTCTCAAACCTCTGATGAAGCACCAAACTATCTCCTTCTTAGTAGGTAGGATCATAGTAGCATATCTGAAGAGCTTGTGGAACCTGGCCTCATACTCCGATACTATCGTGGACCTTCCTCTAAATGTGAAAACTGATCTCAGAGCTGATCTGTGATACTTCTATGGATAAACCGGGCCAAGAAGGCCTCTGAAAACTCTGTTCACGACACAGGTGGAGACCCAGCTGGCCTGGTCTCTAGGTATGAATGCCACCACTATTGAGAAGAACTATCTAGCTGATAAGTAGTGAACTCTTCCCCTTTCGACTCCACTAAACCCAATGTCTGCAGCCGTTCAAGTAAGCCAAAACTCGTAGGCATCCTCACCCATAACCCTAGAAAACCTTGGCGGTGATAATCTAAGGAACACACCAAGCATATTCTGCTTATGTAGTGGCATGAAGACCTCTAGGTCATCTGGCTGGGGGCAGGTGTCAACGGTGGCTGAACTATTGGTGCCTTTGGAGAATAGTGCTGGAGCGAAGGCCTGCTGTATTCCCCCAATAGCAGCTAGTATCTGGACGAACATCGCTTATAGGTCCAAAGCTGCAACTGGATCGGGCAGTGGCTAGGTTGTTCCCGATCCCACTGGATGATGATGTATTAGAGATACCGATGGCTCCATCTCGAGCTCAGGACTCTACTCTCTATCTTGGGCTTGAGATGTAACCCTGGAATGACCTGGGGGTCGTCCTCTACCCCTAGTTAGGGCTATATCACGTGTGCGAGCCATCATGTAAAAGAGTGGAAAAAGTGAGATTCTCAGAAACTGATAAGAAACACTACACGACAGTGATACAAAAGAGACGTATTCCTAAAGACATCCTGTAGCCTCCCGAAGATAAGTCATGGACGTCTCCGTAGGACTCTACTAGGCGTTAGCTCTATAGAAGTGAGACAGGTGAGGCTCTGATACTAACTTGTCACAACCCGAATCTCCGATTCATGATGGCTCCTAGTATAACTTACTAGTAAGATACCCAACCCATATATCTCGAAACTGTGAGTATTGGGATGCTAGGGTAGAAGACCATCAGTTTAAACTAACAATAATAATGAAATAACAGGAGCACAAATGAACAGGTGGAAGCAAAAAAATATACAATCAAAAGATCCCTCCTAGAACCTGGAAGTCACATCTACAGAGCTACTACAAAATAAGTACAAGTCCCAACAGTGAACCACAAAAACAAGGTTGTTTGAAAAAGCAAAAGACAGACAATATGTATATATATATATATATATATATATATAGAGAGAGAGAGAGAGAGAGAAGGGTAAATCTAGAATGTTGTGTAATCACCCTCGCCTCCGATCAAGACTGCAGCTGGCTCAAAATCAACGCTGATAGCTAGTACTCAGACTTGCATCACGAAACCAGATACAGAATGTAGTATGAATACCAAAACAACAAGCACCCAATAGGCATCATAGGCCGATTGAGCAAGGAAAGTAAATGTAAACTAAAATGCGAGAAACTAAACATATCCAGAGACAAGAACAATAAATATGTACACGAATGTACTCACACACAAAGTGAAAGAGAGAAACTAGCCAAATCCGATGAGCCCCAATAAATTTGATGGGTATGCTCATGCATAAGTCTAAAAGTAACAACGTAAATATACTCCTATAAGCCCGACAGTCGCAAGGAAAGTTGAAACAAGATGAAGATACCTGGTGTAGTTCCAACAGTGTCACAACATTCTGCAGACTTAAACCGAACCAGTGTGAAAGTGTCAAGCTTAAAACCAAGGCATAAGAGAGGTTAGGGACTTGCCAAAGAAATATAGAAGGATTAGGGACTTGAACCGGGATTTGAAAGTAACCAAGGACTTGAACCAAAGTTTGGATAATCGTGGACTTGAACCACATGCAAATAAGACCAAGGACTCAAACCAAGGTAATAGTAGTTATGGACTTGAACCAAGGCTAATAAGTAGATATGGACTTGAACCAAGGCTGATAGCAGCGATGGACTTGAACCAAGGCTAAGTAAGGCCAATGACTTGAACTGAGGCAATGATACCAAGGCAAGGACTCGAACCGCGCCCTGTGGAGTGATTTGGGGACTTGAACTACAAGTAGAGGCAAAACGGTTAGAATTAGGATCAACAGTCAACCAAGCATCACAGGGAGCACCCCCAATCTAATGCCATCAACAAATCACTCTAGCCAGAACCACATCCAACTAGAATCAACAAATAGACTTCCAGAATAAAGAGTCAATAGTACAGAACCAATGTAAGCAAGAAACTATCGATATAAAGTCCAAAACTTTTGTTAATACCTAGCTAAGGCCAACACTATCACATTCAAGTATGATATACTAGTCTACAAGGAGCTAAGCCGTCCAAAGCAACATCTAAGAAGTTCCTAGGCCTAACGGCACCGAAAAATATACAAGTCTAAGGCGAACACTAGTATAAGTATAGACTAAGGCCAAACATGGTTTCAAAGACATAAACCAAATGCACAGTACACACCACAAGGTATGGATGATCAACAATAACAGAAGACCATCTTTAGTAGCTCAAATTTCTCAAAAATAGATCCTAAGACATGATTTCTAGGAATTTAGCATATTCGAAACCCAACCATCCTGAACTCACACAATTCAATATACATATGCCTAAACATGCTTAGTCTAAAGAGGGGAAAGTTGTAGCGTACCTGTAGGCCGACCACGCTCTCCAACTCAAGTAACCGGAGCTTTTCCCTTCCTTGTGGCCTCAGAATGGTGTCATGCTATCAAAAATAGTATCACAACATCAATACGGTTATTTTAACACTAAATTTACTAATTTTAGAGATAGACCAGTTTTGGAGTCAAAAATAGAAATGTGGAACATGTTTCATAAATTATGGAATTAACTTCGTAAAAGGATCCTAAACACTACCCCGAACTTGTATTCTGAAATGGAACACAATTCGGGGCTCAAATCATCCCCAAAAATCAACATATATAAAGACACAATTTACCACCATTAAAGCTAAAGAAACAACAAGTATTTCTCAAATTTTACCTAAAATGAAGCATTACTAACACACTCTGATTATTAAACCACATAGCCACAAAGACTGCAAACAATTGAAGCTCTGAATCACTGATTTTCATTGAGAAATGAGGGAGAAAATAAAGTTTTAAAATGCCAAATATGGTTGTGTTCGTCCTTGGTCTCTTATTAAAAGACTAAGGATTTGATCTTCATGAGCACAAAAGGAAAAGGTCTATACCTCCGCGAATGTGGAGGGAGTCACGCGAACGCGGAGGGAAAGGAGACTAAGCTCCGCGAACGCAGCCCCTGGCCCGCGAACACAGCCCCTGGACCACGAACACAGAGGCTTAGCCAATTGAACTTCGCAAACGCAGTGAGGGTCTTAAGATCGCGGCCCTTTGCCCGCGAACACAAAAGGTAAAATACCCATACACTAACTAGGTCCTGCATCAACTGTTTTGGCAAGTTCAAAATCCTCGACGGGGTGCTTGGAATTCGTTTAGAACCCCCTGCGCCCAAACAGAATATGCTACCCCACCAAATTCTACGTGCCGATTCAATGGCGCATCTAAAATTCCCATACAAGTTCATTTTAATAAAAAGTGGGTCCCACACCCAAGTGCCATTTTAAGCAAAATTCTAAAGCGGGCCTCAAAATTAGACCAGAAGCCTCAAGAGGCGAATGACGGGTCGTTCTAAACCATACTCGAAATTCTAGAACTAACCTCACTAAAATAATTTTTATCCGAGTGCCTTTTCCAAAAATATTGACCAAAGTTAATCATAGGCCAAATTTTATAGGTTAAAGCACCAAATGGCCTCAAACTCATATTAATGGTCTCAATACTCATGCTGACCATGCTTCTAGCCTAATTTGGCTATTCCAGAGCCGGTGGAACTGTCATAATCCTGAGCTAAGGTTGTCTACCTGAAGTAATGACCGAAATCACTTTTTTAAATTATAACAATTCTAGAATAAGAAAATGGGCCTAAAACCCAAACGAATGACCAGGCGACCGAACAATCAGTGTCAGCAAGTTATAAATGACTAGGGGTCGCTACAGGAATACTCTAAACAATGAAATGAAAGCTTTAATTCAAAAATGATCTGGAGGGTCATTACAATTAAAAATATCAGAATTCATTTTTAGAAAGGCAAGTCCTTAAGTCACGGCATATAACTATAACTATTTAGTAGAGAATACATTTACTAGAGAAAACATATAACTATTTGCACGAATGATACATGAATACATAGTAATATAGTTACTAATCAAATCATAACTTGTACGAATATTTGAGAACTGATACATAAAAATATTGCTTCCAAATACATATGAATACAATTGTTAATCAAAATATAGATTGTGTCAAATACCTCTATGTTATCATATTAAATAAAACACAATACAACAAGTATAATCAAGAGCGTTGGTTTTAACTTTGTAACACCACGACTTTTTGAAACGTCTAAATTAACTCGTACATTCCCGGTAAGACAAATAGGGAGAGTAATAAATTAAAAATGATGTGTTATATCATATTTTAAGTGTTAAAGGGTTTTATCTCAAGTTTTGAATTTAAGCAAGTGGAAAAATAAAAGTTAGCAAAAGTTATCATAAGTTCTCTTATAAAGATTTCTCTGAAATTTGGGTCAAATGTCTCGGAGATTTTCTCTCAATAGATAAGGTGTTGTAGGGTTCAAAACCTATCAAATCAAAGATCTACGAGTCTAGTTTCCAATGAACTAAATTGTTTGTCCATACGACTTCAGAATAGATAGATATGCATATTTTTGTGAGACTGTACAAGCAGACACGTCAATGTGGCCCCCTAGCCCCTATGTCGGTTTAGCTTTATATAAGCTGTTCAAGCTTTGTTTTAACTCATAAAAATTTACATAACATCATAGGGAAATTCCCTAAAATTCTCCATGGATATTGATTCTTTCAACTCGAAAGTTTAACAAAAGTTGCTCTACATAGCGAGCTCGTCACTTTGGTATAGTTTGCCCCATCGATCTCGTGGTGTATCTTCATGGGTGTGGTGGTAGTGAGATAACAGGTGTTTATTGAGTAGTTTGCATTACCTATGGATATATATTGGAAAACTAAGGATCTCATATACTTATCTATTTGTTAAATCGAGATTCTAAGTTTCTAGTTACGAAAGTTGTAGTTGCCAATGACATGTAGTTGTTTCTTGTTGATTTTGGCTTCAGCTGTTGTAACTTCAAAGAGTCAGATTGTTTAGATTAGTATTTCAAAGGTTTTTTCTAAGTAAATCATTCCCCTATGGCCCTCCTTCATAATCCTATGTTCTATTGTTATTTTGGATATTGTTGCTCCGGGAAGCCCTTTGGTCTTATTGAGTTGAGTTATTATTATTATACATTAATGGTATTAAGGTGTTGGAGGGACTGGGGGTTAATTTTCTCCTTATCAGAGTCATGTAAGAAGGTTGTTGGATCGAATTGACGTAAAGTATGCTTAAGAATTGTGCCTCAAGAGCTCATCGATCCTTTGACATATGGTTAACATATTTTTGTTGGATTTAGTGGCCATTTATTATTTTTATTGGCCTCATTTTATTCTTTAGAGTTGGCTGGTCGTGAGTGTGACATTAACACTTTAATAATTCTCTATGACTCATTCTCGTAATCTTGTTGATTCAAGCAATTATTGTGTTATGATAGGTTGGTTGAGATTCATACAGGCCTTTGAGGCTTCAATTGAAAAGTATGTTAAGGTTATTTCCTTCTTTCGGCATGTTTTCTTGAATCTTAGAAGCTATATAAGAAGATTGTTGTTATCGTTGATATACTCATAGCTATGTTTGTTAGTTATTGGTTGCTCGAGTTGTTATAGTTCTCTATTTTCAGGATTCTCATTCTGTTAGTAGCAGCCCTATGTTGGGCATGACTTAAAGACTATTTGAATAGGTTGCTTATAGCTAAATTGCTCTCTTTTAGTGTATTGAATTATTATTTCCCCTTGGAGATATTGTGGTTAGTTATAGGAATGTGATTGTTGCCTAAGAGGGCTATAAGTTTCCTATGGGGCTATATTGATGCCTAAGAAGGCTATGTACTGCCTACATGGTTATATGTTGCCTAAGAGGGGCTATGAGCTGCCTATGGGGCTATATTGATGTCTAAGAAGGCTATGTGTTGCCTACGGGGCTAGGTTGTTGCCTAAGAGAGCTATGGTTTGACCGCGAGGCTATATTGATGTCTAATAGGGCTATGTGCTACCTACGGGGCTATATTGTTGCCTAAGAGGGATACGTATATGACTGCCTACGGGCATAGAGGACTACCGATAGAAGTATATAGATTGAATTGGCACCTTATGGGATTATGAGGGCCTATGCAAGTGGTCTTGTTTGCTATTTATACCTGTTCTTGACCAGAAGCTTGCCGGTGTGTTATCACCTTTTGTTGGAAATTTGAGCTTCCTTATATGACTAGACATCAAAAACAATACCATTTCTGGCAATATCCCTCCCGAACTAGGCCGTTTGACAAGATTACGCCATCTATATTTGCAAAACAATTCATTACATGGTGAAATTCCAGTTAATCTATCATTTTGCACTAACCTTGTTGAGTTATGGGCGTACAAGAACAATCTTGTAGGCGTTCTTTCGATATCTTGTAGGCTTATTTTTCCTAATCTAGTACTTCAATTTTTATACTGTAGAATCGATTGTTAGAGGCCTTGTGGAGGATTTGGTTCGACCTGAGAGGGAAAAATCTAGTGTAACAAAGATTATTGAGTGTAGCACCTTGGGATTTGTTTTGGAATTGATTTTGTGTTGTGTTGTTGTTTAAGACCAAGATCAGGTTAAAGCTTCACAAAAGGAGAAGGCTCAGGTACAGTAGGCATTCGAGCTTGATTCAAGGTATGTAATGGTTGAATTATTTTCTGATTTATGTTATGTATGCATGTTAACTATTTCGTTAGTATTGCATGTACAATTCGTATTTGTGGATGTGGGAATGAATGTTAAGGTTATTCAATTGTTAGTCTCATGCAATGAACCATCTTAAATACTTGTTGGTTTATAAGTATGAGTTGTTTTTCATTGTGGTTATAACTGTCGTGATGTTTGTGACTTTTGGTTGGCTCAAATACCATGCCTGGTACAAAATATCTATCAGTTGGCTCGGATATCACACTTGGTACAAGTTCTATCGGTTAGCTCAAGTACCATGATTGCTACATGTTTGGTTGTGTTTCAGCGTGTTTGTTCTATGAGTGAATCAGGCTTATTTTTTATGACATCATATTGTTGAATGTCGGTCCATGAAAGGATAAATTATCGTGTTTAAATGCAGGAGTGTCTCTTGAGTAGACTGGGATTGCATATTCAACATTGTAGAGGATGTCTTAGGATCCTTAGGTGGTCCAGATTACTTGAAAGGTGTAAAATCACGTATATTGTTGTTGTTGTGATGTTGGACATGTCTCATGTGGTTGTTAAGTCAGGTTGATGACTTAAAGTCTTGTTATATGTATTGACTTAAGGTATACATATTTTATCTACTTTTACTAAGTTATAGTTATTTTTCCATATTTTGTATATTGGAGTTGGCTGATGATCCTACGAGTACCTATGGTTTTGTGTACTGACACTTCACTGGCTCTTCTTTTGTTTAGTGTAGGGCATATTGTAGCGATTGTTGCCTGACCTCGGTTGTGCACATGCGTTTTCTGAATCTAAGAGTGAGCTATGTCTTTCAGGCTTCCATGGATTCATCTACTGTCTCTCTCTTTTCCATTGTATGGACTTAGATTTCATTTTAGTTAGGGTTGCATCCTCGTATTCTAGCATATGTTAGATGTTTTCATACACGACTTTCAAATTCTAGGGAGATTATGTCCGCAAGTATTCTGTTAATAATTTGAGTTATAAATTCTGGTTTTAATTAATGCAATTAATTTTCTTAGCTTTAAATGGGTAATTATTGACTTGGGTAATTGGTTCTCCTACTGGGGGCTTGGTGTAGGTGTTTTTCACAATGGTTTATGTCGTAAAAAGGTATTAGAGCCCTAAGTTTGTTAATCTCATCATACCAAAATAGATCTACTGAAGTCTTGCAGAATAGTATGAAGACATTTGTACTTTTCTTTGAGAGGCTATAGGACTTTAAAAAATATATCCTCTATGTTCCTTCGTGCAATAACTAGATTCCAATTGGTATCTTGCGATCCAAATTGGTATCTAACTCTCTTCATTCATTTGCCGTAGATGATTCACACCAAGAAAAATAAGGGAAGGGCAGCAACTCCAGCTATGGAACCAATGGCTTGGGGTGAGGAAGGTCAGGGGAAGAGGGAAAGAAACACCCGCCAGCGGTTTACCAAAGATCGGTGACTTCTCCCCCATCCAATTATATTGAAGAGGAGGTTGAGGAAGTGCATAAGGATGACATAGAACCAGAGGTAGCAACATCGATTAGAGGTGCAGGTCTTCCCCCTATTTCATTTGAAGTTATTCATCACGTGTTAGCATTACTAAGTGGATTAGAGGGTGCTGGAGTCACTTCTACTATGCTGACTACTCAAGTTTTGGTTTCTCATCTCATTGCTATCACAACTCCGATGATGGATGAAGTTTTGGATATAGATGCATACTTCCATTCAGTACTAGGTGCTATCATGACCGGGACTGAACATGAGTTGTTGACTAAATTCTAGAAACTGAAACCTCTATTGTTTCATGGTGTCAATAATAAGGATACCTTCGAGTTTATTAAGGATTGTAATGAGAGATTGCATAAGATGGATATTGTATAACAACATAAAGTGGAATTTGTTGCTTTTCAGTTCGGGTGATGCCAAACAATGGTGGAGGGCTCATGCAGAGTGTCGTTCATCAATTTTGCCTTCAATGACTTAGGCCCAATTTCATTCTCATTATAGGAGAAATCTATTCCTTGTACTCTTAGGTATTGTACGAGTTTCTGGCCCTTGAATAGGGCAGCATGTCTATTGCAACTTATGAGGCTAAGTTTTGTGACTTGTCTTGATATTTTATCCAACTATTGGGTAATGAGAAAGAGAGGATTGATCTACATATCAAGGGTTTGAACATTGAGTTGCAAGTTCTATCAGTTCACATAACTTCTACAGGGAAGAGTTTTAATGAGGTGACTGATTATGTAAAGAAATTGGAGGAGGTCAGTCAGGCTGGGAAGACTAAGGTGTTAGCTAAGAAGTCAAAGAATATGGGTAAGTTTGATAGTTCTTACTCCAGAGGAACCAACCAGTAGGTTTATTTGGCTCATCCTATTCAATCAGCCTTTCCATCTTCTAAGTCTACGGCTCCTAAATGCTAGGGAACTTCTTACTCTTCTTCCAAAAGGCCCTCTCTCTTCCTATTCAATCAGCCTTTCCATATTCTAAGTCTACGACTCCTAAAGGCTAGGGAGCTTCTTACTTTTCTTCCAAAAGGCCCTCTCTTTACTGAGGATGCTTTCATTATGGTGATCCGGGTCATTTTAAGAGATAGGTAGGTAATCTAAAATATAAATAGACTAAGATTGTAGTTCCAGCAGATGGAGATGACAGGAGATGCCCACAGAATGGGAAAGGTAATAATCAAGGAGGTCATGAAAATAGAGGTAATGATAATGTGGGGAGGAGAGCGACACAACTAGCCAGAGAGGTTGCTCGGATTAACGATAGGGCCCATTGTTACACCTTCCTAGGCAAGTCTGAGGCTAAGGCATCTGATGCTATGATAACTGGTGTAATTCTCATATGTGACAGGATGGATTCTATTTTATTTGATCCGCATTCCACATATTCTTATGTATCTGTTAAATTTTTCTTGGGTCTAGACTTGATTTGCGATGTTCTTGATTCTCCTATGTATTTTCTACCCCAGTTGGGGAGTGTGGTGGTGACCCATTTATTGGTGTTTGTGGTACTTTGATAAATTTGGTTATTTTGGATATGTTGGACTTTGATGTAATTTTGACTATGGCTTGGGTTAAAAAACTAGTGGGGAAAGGTTGTTTAACCTACTTGGCTCATCTTTTGGATGTTAGTGAGGATTCTCTGAATATCCTTTAGTTCTTTATGCTTAAATTTTCTAAAATGAAACTTAATTAGTTATATCATTTTCTGTAGCACCTGGATGTCATTATTTATTATCTTAGAAAGAAGGCAAAGTATGGGAAGAATCCATTAAAGTTTGATAACTATAGACAACTTTTTCAGTCAATCAATTATCAATTTGTAGGCAAAAATTGAGGCTAGGAGAAATCAACACTCCCTTGTTGGGGAGGTTGTCGATATCCTTGAGTCTCTCTCTCTATATATATATCAGTTCTTTTGTAATACTCCATGGACTGCAGTTGATAATGTGTTGTACCCCATTCATGTGGTTGGTAAGTGTCATTGAATACTAGGTATTATTTCAGTCCATGAAAGGTGATTTTATGTCTATGATTCTTTGCAATCTCCACAATATAAAGAAGTTTGTCATTCAATAAATCCATATTCTATGTTCTTGCCATTGTTTTTGCAAAATATCAATTTCTACGGTAACTGCACAATATCAGGATCATCAGTTAGATGATGAATTGAATGTTATTATGGTTGAGGATCTGCCACTGCAGGGAAACAGGTATTTCAACTTATTTTTTGCTTTATTTTTTAGTTTTTTAAAATTATTTATTTACTTTACTGCTTTATTTTATTTTATGTCGTGACTATGGTGTTTTTATTGTGTCCTTTGATGAGTATTTCATTGAGCGCCTCCAAATAATGTTGTTATTGACATGTGTTGAATTGATGATATATGCCACGCCCTGAGCCTATATCTTGGGCATGGCCAACACTCAGAACTATTATTGGTCCTAAGCGAACCATTGGCCTAGCTTGCTACTATGCGAAAGAATAAACAACTTATGCGAAAGCTTTATAAAAGATAATCAATCATTATGACTTAAGCTAAAGCAAAGTCATCTCAACAACTTGTGTGTACGTTTTAAAAGAAGTCTGAATAATAATACTATAAGTGTTTGAAAACATCTAAAATAATAACTTGACTGGTTTGTCTAACTCATCTATGAAGCCTCTACTAAACTGAAGATAGGTGGGTACAAGGCTCATGGCTACGTAAAACCTCTACTAGAAATGTCTACTAAATACGGAATAAGATAAGTAAACTGAAGCCCTTCGAAATCAACAAGGCCTCACCAAATGCTATTGGGAAAAGAAGCGTCTACTGGCAATCTTGAACACCTGAATCTGCATCATTTGAATATGCAGCACCATATGGTGTCAGTACATAAAATGTACGGTATGTAAAATAGCTAAATGAAATAACTGGCTAAACTGAATATCCTAAACTAAAAGTGTAAATATGAAAGTAGACTATAATATAGCTAACATAAAGTAAATCATGCATATGCACTTTAACAGTCAAACTTTACAACTGAAAAAAGTATGCAATATTAGCAAATGATGAAAATAATATAATTTACTTTCTTGGGGAGTTTTTCTAACCGACAACCATAACTTTGAGCATCGTGATGATATAAAATCTTGGCCATATTGGCAGAGCCATTCAGTACCTTGCCAGGGTAAAGAACAAACTGAATTATGAATCCAATCTGTAAGATCTTACCTAGGGCTTTCTGAGAAGTCACCCGAACTTCATTCATTTGCCTTCTGTAGTGTTAATTCTCGCTTTTCATATTGTTTTTATTTTTCAATTTCAATTGGCCTATGATACCTATTGGGGGTACCTATTGTTTTGGTACTCATACTACACTATACATCTATTTTTGTGATTTAGGTCCGAGCACCAGATACCAACATTGATATAAAGCTAGTTGAAGGTTATTTGAAGATCGGGGCTGAGCTTACGTTGTCCTGGATCACCATGTCTCCTTCTATTGTATTTTTACTAATCTTTAGCTTTTGAGACAAGTCTATATATTTGTGGTCCACTTTTTGGGACTTGTACTCTTTTATAGTAGCTTTGTACATGTGAATACCAGGTTTTGGGATTGGATCCTTTTGTATTGTATATATATTTGCTCGTTTTTACTTTTTTTCTATTGTGTTCTTTAAATTTGTATTTTGTTAATATTTTGTATCTCTTGTTATCACTTGTTACTACCCGATATACCCGTTACTAGTCGTTTCGGAATATGGGTTGACTTGACTATTGGTGGGTTATGGTAAGCGCCATCATGACTCGAGATTTCGGGTCTTGACAATGTATCAATATATACAATTATATTAACGAATATAATTTGTATTTGAATATAATTTGCATCACTGAATAAATTGTGTATAATTATATTAATGTTGTTTCAAGTTCAACATTTGTATAATGGATTTTTATCATTTGTATCAATGTTGTATCAACTGTATTAACAAATACAATTTGTATCCGAATACAATTGTATCAATATTGTATCAAGTTCAACATTTGTATTTGTATAATTGATTGTCATTATTTGTATCAATATTGTATCAACGAATTCATATGTATTTGTATTTTTATCACTAAAAATAATATGTATAGTTGACACTTATAATTTGTATTTGTATAATTAATTGTAATCATTTGTATTTGTATAATTGATTGTGATACTTTATATTTGTGTTGAGAGAGAGGACAGAAAGAGGTTAGTGAGAGTGAGCTGGGAGAGGAGAGAGGTGAGTGAGAGATAACAGAGAAAGAGGACATGTGAGTGAGATTGCAGAGAGAGGAAAGAAACGAGAGAGACAGAGAGAGGAAGAGAAGAGAGAGAAAATAGAAACAAAATCCTAACTATAGCTACAAATTATAATTACTTCAGCGATAGTGGTGTATTGTAAATACATATTACATGTTGACTAATTAAATAGTTTTCCTTTGAGAAAACTATGCAAGCAATACCCAAATTAAATCTCGAGCACATTAATATGAGAAAATTACACAAATTAATTCCTAAAAGCAAATTAACTACTCCGATTTGCCTCCATCCTTACTAATTTTGTTAATATCCATTCTCCCCTAACTATTTATCCCACTACCATAATTTTTTAATCCCTCGCATCTAAACCCAAAGAATATAGTAGTATAATGTACGTAGTATAATGGCTTTCTTTTGAATGTTGTCTTCTTCCTCTTTATATGATAAGGGCAATGGACGTTTATTTTTTTTCCTTCTATTTTTAGTAGCAATTAATGCATCCTTATAGTAGTAGTTAATGTACCTGAACAAAACTATTTTGGTTATTTTTATTCTTATTGTAAAATCAAGAACAAAAGAACAATGTAAAGATGAAGACAAGAATAATATTAAACAAGAGGAACAATATTAAGATAAATTTCTTTATTTCAAGTGTATTCAACATCATTCTCAATATCTCTATTTATATTATTATATTGAGGAATACCAAAGGGTGTCATAAACATGACATTAAACCTTGAGAATGAGGACATTACTACCTATAAAGGCTGAAATTAACTTAGGATTTATGGTCATCCATTTAACCATATTATCAACAACATTACTACCCATAAAGAAGAAAATTAATCTAGGAGTTATGGTGATCCATTTAACTACAAAATTATTTACAATTCTCCTCCTTGGATGACCATTGATAGATAATATGCATCGTTAAAACCTACTAGGAAAAACCTTGTGAAAAATATCCTAGTGAAGGATAAAAGTGTACACATATCTTGGAATACACGTTGTTTGCTGTCCCGTTATAAATATTCTAGAAAAACTCATTGGGATAAAACCTATGCCAAGGAAAAAAGAGTGCTAAATATTGAATATCAGCTTTTCAAATGTAGGTAATGCTTTAGTGAACAAACCCGCTAAATTATCAACTAAGCAAATTTGTTGAACATATATTTCACCTTTTTTCTCAAGATCATGAATGAAAGAGAATTTTGGTGAATGTTATTTTATGTATCCTTCCTTCAGCTGAGCTATACATTCAACATTGTCTTCATACAATGTAGTCAGAATATCCTTTTCCAAAGAAAAACCACACATTTGTAGAATATGTGGAGTCAATGATCTCAATAAAACACACTCTCATCTTGCTTTATAGATGATTATTATTTCTGCATTATTTGAAGAAGTAACAGCTAAAGTTTGCTTCATTGAACACCAAGATATAGATGTGCCTCCATATGTAAATAAATAATATTTCTATCACGATCCAATCCACCGGGCCATGCGGACACCTACTCTAATACCTAAGTATGAGAACCCTTATCCCCTTAAACAGGAATAACATACAGAAGTTTAAATGGAAAACAATCTTTAGCCAACAGAGTTATAAAATAAAGTATATTAATTACAACTCAACTACTATTACAGGAATCATCTAACACTGTCACGTTCCAAAAACTAAGGTAATGATTGCACACATCCTGGATTCAATCCCGATGTATGAGCCTAAATGTAAAACTCATGCCATACTCCCAAGGGGAAATTAGGCCACAAATTAACATGAAAAGGAAGATAACAAAAAAATAATCTCAAAACCTAGTGTCATAAGTACAAAGAGCATCAAATAAAAAGTCTGAATTTGAAGATACAACATAAGTCTCTGAATGATAAAGATAGACTAGTGATGATTCGGATCCCGGGATCTCACCACTAATCTGAAAGTATAGAATCCGCTAGAAGATCAGCTGCCGTGCAGAATTCCTTGCTAGAATATGCATCAAAATGGACACAGAAGTAGGGGTGAGTACAATACACATGTACTGAACTTATAAGGAATTAATCAAACCTATAAAATAAACTAAGAAACACTTCCACCTGCATACAAAAAAGTCTCATTCTGGCTTCAGTGCCTTCAATTTATATAGAACGGTGCGAATAAAGTAAACACATAAGTACAGTTCAATATCACAGTTAATCAGATAGGTCAAGTATCTTAGATATCAATGCAATGCAATGCAATATGATGATGTAGTGATATGATGGTAAGGTGAAATTAAGGTTGTCACACAACCTGTCATATACACCTGCTGAGCTAAGGCTTCCAGACAAGGACCCATGGGAGACTCACAATCTATATACTGTATTGCATCTCAAAATTTCATCAACTTGTCACCTAGCTTGTGGTCAAGGATCAATAAGATGCCATAATTTCTTTCTCAAAAAGACTTTCACAATTCTCCACTTCCCAAAATCAATTATGTAATGAATGAGGATGAATGAATCACAATACATATGGCATGGAAGCAATATTCTACTCAATATGTATACACAAGGTTCAAGTTCTCTTAACTCAACCTAAGCGTGATATTCACCCAAAATAGATAGCAATGAGAAGAAATTTTTATTAAAATAAATGCTCACCCTCTTTTAGATATAACTCAGTATTCAATATACTCAAAAACCCCAACTCAACCCCTCAGGTGAGCATTTGAAGTCAAATAACCTTCTCACATCTCTAACATAGTTAAGGCATGAATTACACATTCCCAACATAGATAAGATATAAATTAAGGCCCCTATTTGGGCTACACAACATAGATAAGCCCCCACACGGGCATCAAAATTAATTTCACATCCTTAGTCTACTCCATACCCTTATTCCATAGTCTACAACATAAGATTGACTAATTACCCCATTCTAATCTCAAGAATGATAGCCAAACCTATCTCAATTGTTGAAGCCACACCCGAACACTTCTACCGGATGAACAACCTTCGAATTCAAGGAAAAGAATGACAATCACTATCAAGAATGAAACATACATGTCACAAGGAGTCCAACGACACCCATATTGATAGGTTTCGGAAACAAGGGTAAAATAGTCTAGAAATTGATTAATTTTGAATCGGAATCTAGAGTAAAATAGTCTAGAAATTGATTAACTTCAAAAAAAATCAAATCTGGAAATTTCTTTCAAAAAATATTCTACTCGTTGAGGGAAGTTTGTGGAAGAAAAACCCATAAAAATTAACCAAGAATTAAACAAGAAACATTGGAAATCCGAATTTGAAATTTGGGGAAAATCCCCCAAAACCCACCTTTGAAAGCACAATTTTTGGATGATTTCAGATGATAAAAATGAGGTTAAATAATTTAGGAATAAAAAAAATACTTACCCAACGAAAACCCTCACAAAATTCCTCCAAGAATCGTCTTCCCAAAGCTCTAGTTGCTTGAAAAGGGTGGAAATAAAGAAAATGGGGAAGTTTCCCGAGTTTGACACTATTTAGGCATAAATTGTGCATCACGATCGCGAGCCACTTACACTCGTGATTGTGAAGCATTGGGGGTTGACTCATTGTGATCGCGTGCCCACCTATCGCGATCGTGAGGCACAGGGAAGTAACCATTCGCGATCGTGTGACAAGGGTCGCGATTGCACAGGAAATATTTTGCAATCTTGTAGAACAAAGTGACCTGCACCAGAAACCAGAAATTGCAGATTTGCCAAGTCCAAAAATGCTCTCGATAGGACCCTCAGAAATCGTTTGGAATACCGTACACACAAACCATATATGCACTCAGTTAGGGCTGTTCACAACCGTCCGCTACCGATAACCCAACCACAAAATTGGCTTATTGGCTTATTGGTATTGAGTTATCGGATTAACAGGTGTTGAATGGATTTAAATTTTATAATTAACGGCTTATCGGTGTGGGGAACGGATTACTCAATTTTGTTATTGGGTAAACCGTTAACCCGTTAAGAATTTATTATATTTTACTATATTTTTATCCCTAAACATATAAAATATGTATGATAATTATAATTTATAAATCTAAAATAAGCCTCAATAGGCCAAACTCATTTAATTAAATAGGCCAAACCCATTTAAAGTATACTCAGCAACTAATTACTAAACATAATTTTCCCTAAACCTAAATAAGAGTATAAGAGATTCAGAGTGCCACTTTGCCAGTTGCCCTCTGTCTCATCTCTATTCTCTCATTCTCTCTCAAAGCTCAGTGTAGTGTTAAGTTGTGTATACTGTGTACTCTTCTTGACTGCCATGGTGGCTTGAAATAATTTAAACTAGTTTGATGTTGCTTGAGCATTGATTGGTCTCCAAGATGTCAACAGAAACGTTGTGGCTCCAAACTCCAGCGAACAACAGGCTATGCGCCGTTGCTGCCCACCCGTGCCTGTTACACCACAAAACAACCAGATAGGTCAGGTATCTTCTTTCTAATTTTTTTTTTCGTTTGGTAGATATTATAAATATGTATTTATTTTCTAAGATTTGTGTTTATCTAGATATTCTGGATTATATTTTTTATAGTTTAATTTTATTATTTTTGTCCAAGTCTATTTTCAGTGACTAGTTTACTAATTTTTTTTAATCCTCAAATAAGTTATGCATTGTTAAATTGTCTTTATTCTTTTATTATTGATTTCTCACTGATCTTGTCCTCCATTATTTCATGATATTATTTTCTATCATTTTATCTTCTAAAAATCACGTGTTGGTGATCTATTTAGATTAGCTTTTGTTTCTGCATTTAAGATATATGAATATATGTGATGTTTTTTTAACAACGTTGGATTTGTATTGCTGCTCCACTTGGTTCACAGTTAATTTTCCTTAATTTATTTGAATTGATTTCATTCACTGTTTAAGAATTTGTTGGCAACCCTTGTGTATGTCATTTTCATTTGACAACTTTTTGTTGTTTGTCTTTCCTTTACATGTTACCATACCACCGATACACCGCCCGATAACCGTCCGATAATTGCTAATCCGATACCGAACCAACCGATATCTTATAGGTTGGCTAGTGGATTAGTACTTTTAAAAGCCGATAATCGTTAAGTCAAACCGTTAAGCATAATAATCTGTCCGATAAGCACCCCTATGCACTCTGACTAAATTCGACATTCCGGACTCAATGGAACTATAAGAATTCGAATTCGAGGTCTTCTTGACCTGGAATTCGATAAGTCGCAACTAAACTAACTTGAACCTCAAAAAGACCAAAATGCCCTCAAAACTTTTGAAAATATAACAAAGTCTCTGTTAGGCCTAAAATCATCCACTGAAACCAATAGAATTGTCAGAAATCAAATCCGCTCCGGACTTGAATTGTTGATTAAAGTCAAAGTTGGCTCGTTTAAAACAAAATTTTCCAACTTAAGACCTCAAATCCACGTATCAACCCTAAATCTAATTATGAAAAACTCTTCTAGACCAATTTTCATATTTCAAAGCTGATAAAACTGACAAAATTTTATTTCGAGACCCGTAGCTATAGTTGTACCAAAAACCACTTTTAGACCAATATAAACCTTAAAACTCACAAACTTGCACAATTCCCAACCAATTAAGACTTTAACAAAATCAACTACACAAACTGGCCAAATAACACCCAAAAACACTAACGAAAGGGGTAAAATGGTAATTTCTCAAGAATTTCTTAAAATGAACCTCAAGGTGATTACATCATCCACCACTAAAAATAATATTCGTCCTAAAATATAAGATAAAGGAAAGTACTAGAGTCTTAAAAAGTTGAGGGTACCAGTCCATATGTCTGATTCTAACTCCTAAGTCGCCTCCTCAACAAGTCGATGTCGCCACTGCACCTTAACTGAAGCGATCTCCTTGGTCCTGAGCCTACGAAACTACCTATCTAGAATAGCCAATGGCTCCTCCTCAAATGTCAAATTCATACCCAACTCCACCGCATCATAAGAGATCACATGAGACTCATTCAGGATATACTTACTAAGCATGGAGATATGAAACACTGGATGGACAGCTGACAATCTAAGGGCAAGGCCAACTCATAAGCCACCCCACCTACTCTCCTCATAATTTCAAATGGGCCAATAAACCTCGAGTTAAGTTTTCCCTTCTTCTCAAATCTCATCACCCCCTTCATGGGAGATATCTTGAGCCACACTCGATCGCCCACCATGAACTCTAAGGGATAGACCCTCCGATCAGTATAGCTCTACGGACGACTCTAGGCTGTCAATAGTCAACTCTGAATCAAGTGTACCCGCTCCCTAGAATCCCTAAGTAGATCAGTATCTAATGCATTCACTGCAACTGAATCAAACCACCCAATAAGAGAGATCGACACCTATGATCATACAATGCCTCAAATGGTGCCATCTGAATGCTGGAGTGATAACTATTTTGATAGTCAAACTCTGCCAAGTGCAAGTGTTGGTCCCATCAGGCACCAAAATCAATCACATAAGCCCTAAGCATATTTTCTAACACCTGAAGAGTCTATTTGGACTGGCAATCAATTTTGGGGTGAAATGCAGAATTCATGTCTAATCAAGTACCCAAACTATGCTGTAAAGCCTCCCACATGTGAAAGGTGAACACCTAACCCCGATCTAACATAATAAAGATAGGCAATCCATGCAACCTAACAATCTCGCGAATGTAGATCCTAGCTAACTGAACCGCATTGTAGCTAGTCTTTCCCAAAAAAAATCGGTTGATTTGGTCAATTGGTCTATAATCACCTAAACAGAGTCATACTTACCCAACGTCATGGGTAATTTGGTCATAAAATCCATGGTCATATGCTACCACTTCCACTCAGGGATGGGCATCATTTGTATAGGATCACCTGATTTCTAATGCTCATAATTCACTTATTGGCAATTTAGACACTTAGCCACAAAGTCAACAATGTCTCTCTTTATGCCGCTCCACCAATAGCCTTGTTTCAAGTCATAAAACATCTTTGACACTCGCGGGTAAATGGAATAGTTGGAATAATGAGCTTCCTCCAATATCATATGTACCCAATCACCAACTTTGGGCATGCAAATGCGACCATTAATCCTCAAAACCCCCTCTGAATCAAGAGAGGTTGATTTAGCTTTACTTCTCAACACTTTGTCTTGAATGGCCTTCAACTTGTCATCATCAAATTGGTATGCTCGAATATGATCCATCAAAGTGGACCTAACCTTCACAAATGCTAAAATGCCATAATATGCAAAATATTAAGTCAGACCAACTGCCTATCCAATGACTGAACCTCCAAAGCCAAAGGCCTCTCATCTACCTTAAGGAAGGCCAAGCTACCCATACTATATGCTTTCCAACTCAGAGAATCCACTACCACATTAGCTTTGCTGGGTTGGTAAAGAATGGTGATGTCATAGTCTTTCAATAACTCCAATCACCTATGCTGCCTCATGTTTAGATTCGTCTAAGAAAAGATATACTTAAGTGTACGGTGGTCGGTAAATACCTCACACTACACACCATAGAGATAGTGCCTCCATAACTTCAGAACAAATACCACCGCTGCCAACTCCAAGTCATGGGTATGATAATTCTTTTCATGTACCTACAACTGTCGATAGGCATGAGCTATAACTCTACCCTTTTATATCAATACACCACCCAAACCGACTCCCAAGGCATCAAAAAATACAATAAAAGCCACACCCTCCTTGGGTAAGGCTAGAATAGGTGCTAAAGTCATAACTCCTTGACCTTTTGAAAGCTAGCCTCACACTCATCAGTCCACTGAAATTCCATGGTTTTTTGAGTTAACCTAGTCAATAGGGCTATAATAGAAGAGAAACACTGAACAAACAGACGATAATAGCTTACCAACCCAATAAAGCTCTGAATATCGATAACTAAAGTAGGTCTAACCCAATCACGAACCGATGTGACCTTAGACGGATCGACCATAATACTATCCTTAGTCACTACATGACTCCAAGAATGCAACAGACTCGAGCCAAAACTTACACTTAGAGAATTTTGCATATAACTTCTCATCTCTCAACCTCTGATGTATGGTCCTCAAGTGACTAACATGACCGGCCTCATTCTTGGAATAAACCAAGATATCATTAATAAACACAATCACAAAAGAATCCAAATAAGGCTGGAATATTCGATTTATTAACTCCATAGAAGTAGTCGGGTCATTAGTCAACCCAAAGACATAACTACATACTCATAATGCCCATAACGGGTCTTGAATGCAGTCCTTGGGATATCAGATTCCCAAACTCGCAACTGATGGTAACGTAACCTCAAATCAATCTTAGAGAATATCGATGCACCCTGAAGCTAATAAAATAAGTCATCAATGCGAGGAAGAGGTTACTTGTTCTTGATGGTGACTTTGTTCAACTGGCAGTAGTCGATACACATCCTTATAGTACCATCTTTCTTCTTCACAAATAAGACCGGTGTACCCCACAGTGATACACTAAGTCGAATAAACCCTTCTTCAACAAGTCTTAAAATTGTTCCTTTAACTCCTTCAATTCTGCCGGAGCCATCCGATAAGGAGAAATAGAGATGGGCTTAGTGCCCGGCTCCAAATCAGTCACAAAATAGATATCACAGTCGGGAGGAACACCAAGCAAATTTGTAGGAAATACATCCATAAACTCTCTCACCACCCTAGTGGTATCTAAATGAGAGGACTTCTTAGTGAGATCACGTACATGAGCCAAATAAGACAAGCAACCCTTATCCAACAAACGGCAAGCACGAATATAAGATATCACCCTCTTAGGATACGAACTTGAATTTCCTTTTAACACCAAGCTAGGAAAATTGGGATAGGCTAAATTCATGATCTTTGCATAATGATCTAAAATAACATGACTGAGAGATAATAAGTCCATACCTAATATTACATCAAAATCAAGCATGTCTAATAAAATCAAGTTTGCACGGGTCTCTCTACCCGAAAATATCACTAAGCACCCCCAATATACTCGATCCACCACTAAAGACTCACCTATCAGAGTAGAAACAATAATAGGCACAATAAGAGGCTCATACACATAATCACTAACCTATATCAACATATGTAAACACATAAGAATAGGTAGACTCTGGATCAAATAACACTGAAGCAGTATGATGGAAAACCAAAAAAATACTTGTAATAACTACGTCAAAGGCCTCCACCTCAACCCTACCTTGTATAGCATAACATAGCATAAATGAGGTCACCTCTAGCCTATGATTCACCATGAATGCCACCTCTAACTCCACCCTTGGCACCCTTGGTTCTACCTCTAGTATCCCGTAAAGTACCTCGAACAACTTAAGTGGGAGTAGAATAAATAGTCGATGTCTCGGGCAGTCTAGTAGAAGGATCACATATAAGGCAATCTTGGGTCTTATGCCCAAACTTATCACACACATAATAACCTCGAGGACCCGAACCCAGTGGAGGACAACCAGAAGTGTCAACATGGCCATCAGAGCCCGAAGAACTACTATAACCAGCCTGACCTGATCTGGTTCCACCTGTACCATATGTGCCCTAAATAGCTACCTGGATAGGGCTGTCTTGATAACCATGGGTGCCTGGACCTGAATATTCCCTGCCTCTAGATGAATGACCGCTGAACTAACCCTGCCAGTGGAACCTCTTGGCCTCGCCCTGTCTAGTATGTTTGATACTCTCTATCATTCTAGCATGGTCAATAATACTCTGTAAGGTACCACCTAATAGCACAAGGGAGGTTGTAGCCTCCTAAAAATAACAGAAAAATCCCTTCACCATCTTTCGAACTCAGTAGGAATACTCAACATAGTATAACTAGATAACTCATAAAAGCAAGCTTCATACTCAGATACTGATAAGAAGCCCTTCTCTAAACTGTCAAACTTATCTCGATGCTGATCACAGAGGCTATAAGGAATGAACCTCTCGAGAAATACTCCTGTAAACTATTCCTAACTCATCATAGGGGAACCACTAGGCCTATGAGAAAAAACCAATCTCCACCACTCCTGTAAACTAGTAAGAGGTATAAGCTACTCCATGTGCCTCTAGAATACCAAGGTTGAACAACCTGTATTAGTACTCAGTTAGAAAGTTATAGTCCCTCTCTTCGGCTGCACCATCAAATTTGGGAGGTGGCAATCGATCAAACCTCTCAAAGATCTTCTACTCAGCTATAGACATAGTAACACTAACAAAATTGGCAGAGTTACAAATCTTGGAGGTATAATAGAAGGCACTAAAGAAGAACCCAGAGTCTGAAATCCAATATTAGGCCCCTGAACTGGTGGTGTAGTACCATCTGAGATAGGAGATCCTGAAGTACCGGGAAGAACACTAGGAGTCGGAGCACTATCAAACCTAACCAATAGTCTCACCAGTAACTCCTGAAGTATCGGAGCACTATCAGGAACTACAGAAGGCTAGACTGGGCTCTACTCCTCATTCTGCTGCTCATAATCACCCTCGTGCTTATACACAGGCTTAGGTGATGGCTCCCTAGATCATCCAAGAGCATTTGGTGCTCCTCTTGCTCGGCCACGGCCCCTAACTCCATTGTTTCCTCTACATCACTCGCAAACTTGAGCTGCACAGAAGGTGTAGCCTTACCCTCGGTGACTCTAGACCTAATCCTCACTATCTACATAGAAGGAATAGATTAGAAGTATACAATATTTGATATGAATAATTAGTATGAAAGAAATCAAAAGAATGAATTGATTTTAACAAGAATCTTGTAGCCTCTTAAAGATAAGTACAGACCTTTACGTATTGATCCACGAGACTTTACTAGACTCCCTGCTCTTTAACTTATGAGATCGATGAACTTAGGGCTCTAATACCAATTTTTCATTATACAAAAACCAAGGTCATGATGGAACACATCCCAAATCCAATCCCGATGTGTAAGCCTAAAAGTAAAACCCATACTTGATTCCCAAGGGAAAATCAGGTAACAATTAACATGAAAAGGGAGATAACAAATAAATAATCCCAAAAACTGGTGGCATAAGTACAAATAGTATATAATATAAAGTCTAAATATGAAGATACAACATAAGTCTCTAAATGGTACTAAAGAATGATAAATAAAAATAGAGTAGTGACGATCCGGATCCCGAATCTCATCACTAATCTAAAAGTATAGAATCTGCTAGAAGATCAGTTGTTGCACGGAATGCCCTAGATAGAATCTGCATTAAAAAGGGCACAAAATTAGGGGTGAATACAATCAACATGTACTTAGTAAGTTAAGCCGATTGAGCATAAGAAATTAATCAAACCTATAAAATAAACTAAGGAACGCTTCCACCTACATACAGAAAAGTCCCATTTCATCTTTGGTACCGCCAATTTATATAGAATGGTGTGAATAAAGTAAATACATAATTATATTTTAATGTCACAGTTAATCAGATAGGTTATGTGTCTAAGATATCAATGCAATACAATGCAATATGATGATGCAATGATATGGTAGTATGGTGGAATCAAAGTTGTCACACAACCTATCGTATACACCTATAGAGCTAAGGCTTCCAGAAAAGGAACCATGAGGGACTTGCAGTCCATATATCGTATCGCATCATGAAATATCATAAAATTTCCACCTAGCTCGTGGTCAACGATCAATAAGGTGTCACATTTTCTTTCTCAAAAAGAATTTTATAATTCTCTATTTCCCAAAATCAATGTTGTAATGAATGAGGATATATGCATCACAATATATATGTCTTAGAAGCAATATTCTACTCAACATGTATACACAAGGTTCAAGTTCTCTAAATTCAACCTAAGCATGATATTCACCCTTAATAGATAGCAATGGTAAGGAATTTTTATTAGAATAAATGGTGACCCTCTTTTAGATACAACTCAGTACTCAATTACACTCAAAACCCCCAACTCAACCCCTCAAGAGAGCATTTAAAGTCAAATAACCTCCTCACATCTCTAACACAGTTAAGTCATGAATTACACATTCCCAACATAGATAAGATAGAAATTAAGGCCCCCATATGGGAAACCAAGGTCAGAGCTTTCCAAGGGATTAATATTATAATAGGGCAGAACACCACGATCAAGGTTACTGGCATAACAAGGAGTAATACAAAAATGATCAAAGCATTATTTATGTGCATCCTGGAAATAGAAGGTGGAACTGGAGTGAGAAACTCAAGGATGGAAGAGATACTGACCAAAGTGTTACAGAAAATTAAATCTACAGAAGATGGTGTCAGGAAGCTAATAGATGACATGTCCAAATTGATCATAGTGGTAGACTCACACTCAACCTCTCTCAAGAAGTTGGAGCACCAAATAGGGCAGCTTTCAGCCATGGTAAATCAAAGGAAGAATAGTGCACTGCCTAGAGACACTGTTCAGAATCCAAGAATGGAAAAATAGTGTAGTTCAAGAATGTCATGCCACAACACTAAATCAGGCGTTTCATGGGAGGCAACCCATGCGGACACTTGATGATGTCTGAGTAGTCGGGTAACTACCACTGATGCCTAGGGCATCACAAGTATCATCACTTCCCTTCTTTTAAACTTTGAAGTTTTTAAGTGCATTGTGGACAATGCACAAATTTTGGTGGGGAGTGGCGCATCCTGAAACCCTTTGGAGTTATTCTTGCCATGTTTCTTTTCTCAAAAGGTGTATTATCCAGTAGAATTAACATATTTAAGTTATTTGTGTTAGTACAAGTGTCTATAGGATTTTGTAGTAGCCCGTGAAAGTGAAAAACATTACCCCTATTCAAGAATTTCTGAATGATTGTGTGATTGCATCTCAAAGGTGATAACTAATTTTTTGGGATCTTTGTAACACTGTATATATAGTGATTTATTGGTCAAATGATGGTTATGACTTTGTTGATTAGTACTAAATAACATAAGATCACTGCCATGTGTGCGTGAGCTAAATTGGTGTTATTTGATTGATGCATTTGTAATCTAGAACTTACCTGGTTAGTCTCACTAAAATAATTGGATAGCTAGATTAGGACAGGATCATAGGTCTTTATTGATAATGAGTTACTTAGCCTAAATTTAATCAACCAAATGAAATTATACCCTTTGAACCAAAAGTTTGAGCTTTAATAGACCTTTTCTTTGATTAGACACAATTCACCTTCTTTTTCTGTCTGTGAATCCTAATTTTGGCCCTGGTCCCTTTAAGGACAATGTGTACTTCAAATCAGGCTAAAGGCCTAAGTTGAGAGTGGATACTATAAGGAGAATTAGTTTGTGAACTTTTATCTTGGCCCTGGTCCCTCCTCAGAGATTACGTACTTTAACTCAGGCCAGAAGTCTAAGTTGAGGGTGGTTACCATAAGGAAAAGCAAATCATATAGGGTATGAAAATAATGGTGGGATGAGAAGAAAAGAAAAGCATGGGTTGTGGCTGCAAGTGAAAAAGAAAATAAGTGCAAAAATGAGTTATAAAGAAAGAATAAGATTTTAAAAAAATGGAAACCACTCTCGAGAAGAAAGAATGAGAAAATAAGGGAACATTAAGAATTTGGGGGGTGGCAACAAATAGCTAAGCCAAAGTAGTGGTTGGAAGGGAAAAGTAGTCGCTTTTATCCTAAATGTATCCTACCTGAGCCCAAGCCTATGTTACACGCCTAAAAAGTCCTATTGTAATCCTAAAAAGGGTATTCAAGAGTTGAAGTATTGAAAATAAGGGTAAGCCTATGGTCTTTACTTTTGCATTGTTTGAACTTCTTTTGAGAGTGCGAGTAGTTTTGTTTCAGTCTCTGTTTATCCTCTATACAATGCGTGGGAGACTTCTTTGTGGTGAAGGCACTGTGATTGTGTTATTTGGTAGCTACATTGACTAGTATATGACTATTTGCATTGATTTGGTTAGCCAATAATAGTACAATATTATGAAGTAATCCTTCAGAGTTGGTCAAAGTATGAGTGCATTGCATAACTGATATTGGGCATGTGGTTTATGTTTTAGGGCTGCTAATATATTTCTTATGAGTTGCTAGTATTTGCGCATTATTTGGTTTTATGTGGTATTACTGCTTGAGGAAAAGAAATAATTCTAAGTTGAGGGTATTGATGTGTCGCTAAAATACGACATTCACGATGCCCAAAACATAGAATTATTGTAATCTCTCAAGTCCATTTTGTTAGTTTGGTATGCGTTTTTATTTAGTTTTCAGGTAAATTGAAGTGCGCTTGAGTTGATGGTATTTGGATTGGTTTATGTAGAAATTTGACTTAATTTGGACTAAGGTGGAATGATGGTGTTGAGAAGAGATCACAAAGGAGGAAAAAATTCACAAGAGGTGCTCAAACACTTGGTTTTGTTGAGGTTTTGGGATGCTTGAAAGGAGAAATCAAAGAACGAGCTTCACCGTGCATTAAAGGACCTTGGCTTTGATGTTTGGAGACTAAATCAGCATGTTTGGACCAAGGGTATACACCACGAGATACTTCAAGGGCTGTGGTGCACATCACTACCCGTAAAAAAGGACCCCCCAGTCATGAAGAAGGCTCCTAGGAGAAGCATCCAAGAATTTGGCTAAGGCACACACCAAGGAGCACCACCATGAGCCATTGTGATCACCACTGGCCATGTTGGTGCCGGTCCAGTGCAGTCCGATGCCAAGCAAACCGTATTCACTGATTGCCCGAGAGGGAGGTAGTGATTAGAAAAAGAATATCACAATCAAAATTCGAAGAGTCTGGCTTCAAAGAAGGGATAAACTTCATCTAAGTTACCTGAGACCGGGAGGAGATAGTACACTAGGATCTAGGGCGAGGGTTAGTAAAGCATACATTTTGAGACCGGGAAGAGATGAATGAGATACGCCTAAGAAGGACTTGGGGGGTGAATTAGATGTTACCTAATTTGCTAAATTTTGCATACAATACATTGAACGATATCGTGAATATGAATCGTCTATTAAGTTATATGTCATGGGGATCATAACCCTAGTCTAGTCTTCATATTATTTACAACTTTAACCTTGATTACTTGTTATTACATTGACATTTTTTCTTAGATCAAAACCAAAACCCCCACTTTTACTCTATGCATCTTTGTTTTTGGGAAATAGCAACTACAACTGAATAAGTGATAACTATTAGTCTTGTTTCAACCTATTCCCTGTGGGATCGACCTCGATTCTTAGTTGGGTAATATATACTACTAACGATCGTCTATATTTCCTTTGAGAGGTATACTTGAGCGTTATCATTAACCCCAAATCTGATTCCAACAACTCTTCTAGACTAATTTCCACATTCCAGAGCTGATGAAACTGTCGAAATCACATTCCAAGACCCGTAGCTCTGGTTGGTACCAAAAGCCACTTTTAGAACAATTTACACCTTAAAACTCACAAACTTGCACAATTTACAACCTATTAAGACTTTAACAAAACCAACTATACAAATTGGCCAAATAACACCCGGGAACATAACAAGAGGAGTAAAATGGTAATTTCTCAAGAATTTCCAAAAATGACACTCAAGGTCATTACAAACACCCTCGAGGATACTAGTCTAAAACAGAAACAAGAGCTTCTACAGATACAGAGTAAAAATAAGATAATGACACAACTTCAAACAAAGGGTGGAAGAGTAGAAGCTGTTGGAGAATCATCTTCGTCTTCACCTAAGAAACATCACTGACCATGCAACCAGACTACGCCAAGTAGCATAGTAAGAGTAGTATCACTACAAACAATACATACTAGTAGGGATTATCGGTCAATCTGACATCCACCGCATAATATAAAGGAAACAACAGGAAGAAACGTAATCAATAAAGATTTACACCGCTGACAATCATTAACTCATTTCTATCTCCCCTCACAAACTCTTGTAGTATTTTACTCACATATAAGCAATTGGACCACTGCTAACTCTAATTTATAAACCCAAGCTAGCATTTGTATAACACAGAGAAATCCTTCGGAACCACACTACCACTAAGCCCACAGTGCTGGCCTTACATACTCACAAGGACATAAGACATCACACTATCCTTAACATGTGGCTTAATTAACAAGGATTATCTACTATTCTTGACGGCTACTTTCTTACCAGACAGAACTCAGTCATCCCACAAGCACACCTCCCAACTAGTTCTAACCCTCACTCGTCAAATACAATACTATTACCATATGGTTGAACTCTAAGTAACCGAATTTCTAACCTAGCAACCCGACCTCTACTCTTATTTCTAAACTCTATAGAATATCAGAGGCACTGCAATATAGTCACATAAGTTTCACAGTCGTACCCCCTAGATAGTCTATTATTTACTCTTAGTTCTCAACTCGAACTAGCTACCGAACCAATGGAGTTATTCACAAAAATCTCACCCCTTAGCCTTTAAATAAGAAATCACACTATTCCACAGAATGACAAATAAAAAATAGTCCTTTTATGGGACAATCAATACACACAATTGGTCTTATCACGGAAACCAAACTCAGACTAATGGTATGTCAAAACGTGGCACCCGATCTATGAATGTGTCAAAATATGACACCCAATACAGTAATATATCGAAATGTGATACCTGATTCATGAATGTGTCAGAACGTGACACTCGATCCCAACAAGTAACAACCAATTGATAATCAAAATTATAATGAGTAGTCATGAATAGTTACAAACACATAGAACTGATTCTTTACACACAATACATTAAACGGCCAGTTATTATGGTTCAGTTCATGATTTCTCATATCACAAATACCATCACCAGGTTCATTGCAAGCCATATACAAGAAATAGTCATTTCACATTTTTAACTCATTCTTCCTAATTCACATGCATATATGCATACAATTAAAGCATCTATCAAGAAGATATAACACATACAGGAAGGAAAAATCATCAACTACCCTTAATTCGTCCGATAATTCTTTTTTACCCAGGTCACATCAGATTTAACCGCTAAAGATACCCATTTTTCTACCCCAAAGCCCGTGTCCAAGGGCCTAACAACAAAACCTCCCATAATTTCCTTTACACTAAGCAATACAGATAGATTAAACTACTTAGATAAGAAAACCTAGCCTACCTGGGCGCCAAGCAGCTGTGGAAAGATATCGTGGCTCCAATCCTAGCTTTCAGACGTCAGATAACTGAAGGTAGGACTGAATTCTGCCGGTTGAAACCTTTTCTGTGTTGAAATCTCCTTCTCCCTCCTTCCCAAGCCTAGAATAGCCCGCTGAGAGTTTTCTAGGGTAACCCTCGCCTATTTTTGGCACTTGGGGAAAATAAGAGTTTCATGACTTAAGTTCTATTCCATAATATCTCACTCTAAAGGAAGGATCCCTCTAGAGCGGCGCCATGGCGAGAACTGTCCCACTCTGATGGGATGGTGGGGCCTAATTGGCATAGTTTTCTATGAATTCTCTATTTCTAATTAATGATGGTTCGAGTCATTACACTTTCTAAGATCATGATTTATGTGTATCAAATAAAATCCTTCATCTACGTAGCCAACTATTTCTAACTTGGATTTATATAAATAAAATAATCACATGTCAATGATCCCTCCTAGATATCTGAATATATGTTTGACCCCATTCTAATGTCTTTTTATTGGGGAGTGCTGAATATTGCCAATAAACTTACTGCAAAATAAATATCTAAGAGCTTAAAACAAATGGTTAACTTGCCGTGACATAATAGAGGTCTGCGTACTCCAGGACTAAGGCATGAAAAAACCTTTGAAAACGCTTAATGAGGGAACAAGAAAATCAATCCGGAACAAACTTTCCCCTAATGCCCGCACCATTCCACTATGGCGGCCTCCTTCCCACTAGAGCAGGGCTACTGAGGTGGGACACTGCCTCTCTGGTGGGATGTCGCCGACAAAAAAGGGGGAGAAGAATGGTTTTTCTCCAATTCTTCTTGCACTCACCCCCAACTGCCCAAATCTCTCTCAATCTCTTTACTCTGAATGTCAAATTTACGGTAAAAATCTACCTCCCTCCATGGATTACTTCAATATTTATGTATTAACAATTGCATGCTAAGAATCAATTGAGTAGAAAGGGTCCTGAGGTGGTTGTTTTAATTTTTACCAATATCTTACTTTTTTAATAATATAACGTAGCATGGGCACTTTTCGTACGTGTGCAATGTCTTCACAACATTCTAAGCGTAAGGTTTATGATGAATTTTTGCCTGAAATGATTTCAAAAAAGAGTGGGGAAGTTGAATAGTATTCTTGGCCAAGAACTTATATTTGGCCACCCCTTAGGACCTTGAACGCAAAATTTCTTGTATATTTAGGTACCAGGGTACTTTAGGAACACTGATCTGATAAAATTATTAAGAAAAATGACTTTTTGGGGTGAAGAGGTTCCTTGATCGCGCCTGGATTTTTGACCCAGATGAAGCCCGCTCTGGTGGCCTTCATCCCGCTCTGGCGGGATCCTACCACTCTGGCTGGCTGGTCAATGGCCTTGTATCACAAAGATTTGTTTCCCCTCTTTTGTTATAACCTAGTTTTTATGCATTCACACCGAGTTCTGAAGAGCCATTTATGATGAACTTTTAGGTTATACCATTATGTCTCAATTTAATGACGCAAAATTATCCTTTGTACGGTTTACCAATGCCACAGTCGAGAGAGGCACCATGACTACCAGAACACTAGTTCCTATTCGAGAAAGGTTTATCCATGTTGGGCATGGCGGAGAAGGCACCCACTTTCCATGCCCAACTGGAGGAGTTTGGGTGCGGCCCACCGATTGATACTCCCCATGCCGTGTGCTCAAAGGGGTGCATGTCCTTATGAACACACATTTCATAAATGTCATGCTCTAAGTGCTGCCTCCAATACTGAGTACGAGACCAATTTGAGGGAGATGGATTTGGAGGGGCTACGAGACACACTGTTTCTACCAGAGTGCCGTGAGAGGGTCTACTAGACTATTACTGAGGGATTCACCAGTACCAACTATCCATTATATACCAAGAGATGGTTGCACCTGGTGGCTAGGAGGATCTGCCCATCGATCAACCGTACTGACGTGACCATTTCTCGAGCTCTAGTAGTGGCTTTTGTAGTGCCGGGGATAGGCCTAAACGTGAGGGAACAGATAGTGTCTGAGTAAAAGATATTCTATCGAGGAAATAAAAAGGCATTCTTCCTATCGAGACTAATCACTACGATGTGCAAGGTGGCGGGGGTAACACTTTTGGACTTCGATGAGGTACTTGCTATCAATCCCCCCATTTACCCTCTCTTAATCAAATAGGCTTCCTCCTAAGGGCAGAAAAAGACAAGGATAGGTGGTATAGAGAGAAATAGGGCAGCAACAGAAGCGGAGGATGAGGGAGATGATGAGAAAGATGAAGGGGCCTCTCCCACTCAGTCTTAGCACTACCACTTTCAGCTTCACAAATGGAGGAGGACTTAGCTATAGTTTAGAGCCATTTAAGAGGTTCTTTCACTAGCACCTCAGCTCTAGTGTCACTTTCCATTATCTTAGAGGTCGAGATACTCCTCCGCCAACTGTGATAGGAGAGGAGGAAGAACACAGATAGGGACCGCCTGCTAGCCCATGTGTGGAAGACCATCAAGGTGATCTTCTCCCATGTCACTCCCCAGGCTTGATCTGACATATTTCACCAAATTTTCTTTTTAGAATGAGGCTTGGATAGGAGAAAACCCTCCAGAGGATCTTGACTCAAAAGCTGACACTTCCCCTCCCTCTAGTTAGAAAACTCTGTTAATATGGTTTGCCCCATTTGGGCATGTAAAAAAAATATTTATGTTCCTTTACTACTTCCCTTAGAGTTTTGTAAGCATGTGAATGCTATTTATTTTAATTCTCGCAGTCAGTATAAATAGCAATTTGTTTATAGCTTATTCTTCCACTATTGGGTACTGAGTTAATCATGAGAATTAGAAAATTATGCCTTAGGGTTAATTGAAAAACTAGGGGGAAAACAAGGAAGACAGGGCTGGAATCTGTCTTACCCTGTCCTTCTCTCGCGGTCTCGCCTTGGCAGGACAATCGTGTTGTAGCAGAGTCTATGGGGACAGAATCCCAAGGAGACTCTTCCTGGGTGTATTCCCAGGATCTAATTCCCTTTATTGACTCCTAGGTTCATGACATAGCCCTACTTGGCTCATTTTGCAGAATTTTGGCTGGCTCTATCCAGAGTTTAACCCAGCACCACACACTTGAAAAACTTTCCCCCAAGCGGTTCTGACTGTCCTAAAATAAGAATCTCTCTTACAGTCTCATATTATTCTTGCCCCCATACCAGACTCACAATGGGCAAGTATATAACAATAAAAATGGCATGCCCCCACATAAATGTATCATTTAACATGTCAAGAATTTACTCATTAGTCATATGGCAGTTTATTATTAGGCTATTACATACAACCAAGCCATGAATCTCTCTTCTTAACCATAATTTTATAGAAACCCAAGTAGTTATGTCTCACATAATTTCAAGCATTCAACAAGTATACTTCACACACCGACAGGTATTTCAGGAAACACTATGCACATAATCACATCATATCATTCTGGGAAGTACACTTCACACCTTGGTAATTATTCCGACAACACCCTGCATATAATCACAACTTAAGGCTACATCACACAAGAAATTTAATTTATTTAATTAATCTGCTTCATGGATGACATTCAATTGATCATCCATGCACTTACACAGCCTATAAGGCCAAATACCAATTGGAACTTTCTCGATTCTAATTTCTCTTGCTTGTGTTCCTTCAGTCACGATAACGACATCAAGTTTAACTTTTTGAGATACTAATTAAAATCCAGAGATACCACTTAGACTAAACCCATACTACAAATGACAGACAATACAAAATGAGTGAATATATGGAACTACTTTCTAGAATGTTTCATAGCTTCCCGAATATTAGATGTGGAAGTCAACACACCAATCCGCGGGAGTCTATTCCACACTTACTCTTGTACTAGGAGATCAATAACCTAGGCTCTGATACCAACTTGTCACAATCCAACCCACTGGACCATGCAGGCACTGACTCTAACTACTATGTAGAAAAACCCTTAGTCCCTTAAACAAAAATAACATGCAGAAGTTTAAATGGAAAACAATCTTAAGCCAACAGAGTTACAAGAAAAAATATATTAATTATAACTCAAGTACTATTAAAGGAATCATCTAACACCCCTGAAAATACTAGTTTAAAATAGGCATAAGAGCTTTTACAGATATAGAGTATAAATAAGGTAATGACACAGCTCTAACCATAAGGGGGAAGAGTAGAAGCTGTTGGAGAATCATCTTCGTCTCCACCTAAGAAACATCACTAACCCAGCAACCAGACTATGCCAACTGGAATAGAAAGAGTAGTATCAGTACAAACAATATGTACTGATAGGCATCATCAGTCAACCTGACATCCATCGCATAATGTAAAGTAAACAACAAGAAGGAACATAATCAATAAAGATTTAAACAACCGACATACCTTAACTCACTACTATCTCCCCTTACAAACTCTTATAGTATTTCACTCACCTATTAGTAATTGGACCACTGCTAACTCCAATTTATAAACCCAAGCTAGCATTTCTATAACATGGAGAAGTCCTCCAGAACCACACTACCACTAAGCCCATAGTGCTAACTTTACATACTCAGCCTTTAAACAAGTAATCACACTATTCCACAGAATGATAGATAAAAACTGGTCCTCTCATGGGACTGTTAACACATATAATTGGTCCTCTCATGGAGCCCATGCTCAAACTAATGGTGTATCAAAATGTGGCACCCGATCCATGAATGTGTCAAAACATGACACCCAATCCAATAATGTATCGGAATATGACACCCGATTTATGAATGTGTCGGAATGTGACACCCAGTTCCAATAAGTCACAACCAATTAATAATCACAATTATAATGAGTATTCATGAACAGTTACAAACACCTAGAACAAATTCTTTTCACATAATACATTAAATGGTGAGCTATTATGGTTGAGTTCATGCTTTCTCATCTCACAAATACCATCACCTAGTTCATTGCAAACCATATACAAGAAACGGTCATTTCATAAGATTTAATTCATTCTTCCTTATTCACATACATATATGCATAAAATTGAAGCAGCTATCAAGCACATATAATATATACAAGAAGGCAAAACCATCACCTACCTTTAATTCATCTGATAGTTCTTCCTCCCATCAATTTCCCTTACACTAAGCAATGGATACTGATTTAATTATTCAGATAAGAAAACCTAGGCAAAATCAGCTGTGGAAAGATATCGTGGCTCCAATCCTAGCTTTCAAATGTCGAACGACTAAAGATAGGCCTAAATTCATCGGTTGGAACCTTTCCTATGCTGAAATATCCTTCTATCTCATTCCCATGCCTAGAGCAACCCTCTAAAGTAGATATTGCAAGCCATATACAAGAAACGGTCATTTCATAAGATTTAATTCATTCTTCCTTATTCACATACATATATACATACAATTGAAGCACCTATCAAGCACATATAACACATACAAGAAGGCAAAATCATCACCTACCATTAATTCGTCTGATAGTTCTTTCTCCCATTAATTTCCCTTACACTAAGCAATGGAATAAATTTAACTATTGAGATAAGAAAACCTAGCCTACCTAGGCAAAAGCAGTTGTGGAAAGATATCGTGGCTCCAATCCAAGCTTTCAGACATTAGATGGCTAATGGTAGGCCTAAATTCATCAGTTGGAAACTTTTCTATCTTAAATCTTCTTTTATCTCATACTCAAGCCTAGAGTAGCCCTTTGAGGGTTTTCTGGGGTAACCATCACCTCTTTTTTCACTTAGGAAAAAAGGGGAAAATAAGAGTTTTGCAACTTAAGTTTTGTTCCGCAATATCCCGCTCTGGCGATAAGGTTCCCGCTGGAGCGATACCGTGACGGGAACTGTCCCTCTCTAGCAGGATGGTGGGGACCAGTTGTCATAGTTTTTCTATGAATTCTCCATTTCTTAGTAACGATGGTTCAATTTGTTACACTATCTGAGATTGAGCTTTATGTAGATCAGATAAAATCCTATATCTACATTACCAACTATATCTTACTTGGACTTATAAAAATAAAATAATCTCATGTCAATGATCCCTCATAGATATCTAAATATATGTTTGACCCCATTCCAATATCTTTTTATTGGGAAGAGTTGAATATTGCCAATAAACTTGCTGCAAAATCAATATTTGGTCGAGCATTATTGGCAATATACATTAGCACCCCAATTGATCTAAGATATAGAGTTTTATCACCAAGAAGCTCTTCATCATTTTCTTGAGACTAAATGTATCTTTATATATGTCAAGCGATCTCACAACCATTTGGGTACTCAACGGATATGTTTATCCATGTTAAATCGCTTTAAAACCTTTTCAGTATATGCTGATTGATAATTAAATATTTCATTTGTCAAATACTCAATATGTAAGCCCAGACAAAATTTTATCGTACCAAGATCTTTTAGTTTAAATTTATCTGTTAAATACTTAACAGATTTTGAAAGCTCTTTAGAAGTGCAATGATGTTCAAATCATCAATACAACTATTATAAAAATTCAGATCCAAACATTTTTATAAAAATACAAGGTCAAATGTGATCATTTTTATACTGTTCATTTGACAAAAAATGGCTTAGACGATTGTACCACGTCCTTCCAAATTATTTCAATCCATCTAAGGATTTCTAAAGCTTTTTCGAACAAGTTTCTGGTGAACTTTTATATGCTTTACGCACTTTGAATGCTTCAAGGATATTCATGAAAATATTGTGGTTTAATGAGCCATATAAATAGGTTGTAACAATATCTATTAGGTGCATTTCAAGTTTTTCATAAATTGCCAGATTTATTGGATACCTGAAGGTAATTTGTCACGAATCAAACCGGGCTAAAAGAGGCACCCACACTAAACCTGTGATGGGAGAATCAAAAATACACCCCAAACTAGCATCCCAATATAAAAGCAAGCATAAAAAGATATGGCAACAGTTTTTATATAAGTTCTTAACAAGAGTCCCTATAAACTCAGGACTTTAATTATACACGAGCATAATAGTCAAACCAAACATGCAAAAGTTAAACCCCTAGAACCTAAAAGTCATTATAAAAAACTCTTCTAAGGAACAAGTTGGGATGCAACCCCCAAAAAACAATGTAAAAATAAAGTATAAAAGGTCCAAGTCTGAAAAGAGTGGACTGAGATCTTAGAAGAACCCATGGCATCCTGAAAAAACTGGCTCACCCTTGAATCCTAATGCAACTTGTGGTCTCCTAACTGAGGTTTGTTAGAAGCCACCTAAATATGCCCTTCACTCAACAAGGAAAGAGCAAGTACAGTAATAGTAAGTATAATAAATGGTGTACTAGTAGAATCATGCGACCAACCTAGGCAGTGAAACATATGCAAGTAACTATAAAGTATAAAGTAGTAAAGACAAGCATCTATGAAACATATTACCAATTAGCAAATTCATAAGCATGATTCAGTTCACAATGTCATTCTCAACAATAGCCAATGTTATTCCTCTTATGGGACCCACACCCGAACAATAATAGTGTCAGAACATGACACACGATTCCTATATATATGTATATGTGTCAGAATATGACACTCGATATCCTTTTATATATATGTGTCAGAATATGATACCCGATCTCTATATGTGTATGTGTCAGCATGTGACACCCGATCCCTATGTATATATATATATATATATATATCAACCACTATCACAATCATATTCACAAACCACAATAAATGTTTCACATGCTTGCACAGTCAAGTAACAGGTTTATTTAATATAATTAATCTCAGAATTCATTTCATTAAGTTTGTTACATCTTTCCTAGTCTCATACATGTAGGCAATACTATCAATCACAGTAACAAGAACATGTAACATAGACAGGAATGTGAAACCATTACCTACCTCAAAACCAAGGCTGGAAAACTCTAAACAACTGAAGCTTTACCTTTTTGAAGTCTTTCAGCTTGTTCTTGGTATAAAATTAAACAAGAAATACATAAAGCAATGAAATATTGATCTACAATATTTGTATTACATCAAAATCCTAACCGTTGACCACTTTTGTGATCCCATCACCCATCTAGGGCTAATTTCCACCATTAAATTTAGGCTAATAACCCTCCCGTAAGATAATTACCATGGATTCTAGGTTCTAAGAATCAAATTGTAAAGTAGGAGTGTATTCAACTTACCTTTGGCACAACAATGGGTGAAAAATTGAAAGGAATATCCCTAGTTCATCCTTTTGCTCTCCAAAAATGAGAAAGTGCAGAAAATAACATTTTTGAGACTTTTTCCATTTAAAACCACATTTGTCTTGCCATGGCAGCACTTACCACTCATGGCATCCCTGCCATAGTAGGAATAATCTAGTTCTGGTGGGTTGCACCAAAATAGAAGCTTAGAATTTGTATCCCAAGCCCCCATTTTGCAACATGCCCTCAAAATATGATGTCTTGAAATTAACCCCTTCAAGCCAAGATCAATTACAGGAGTTCTACTCGCCTGAATTAAATTTTGTAAAGACGTACAGGCTCTTGAGTGTCTTAGATATCAATTCCAGCTAACACACTGTTAAAATCATCGCCCATCCATTACTGAATTATTCCAGACCTCACCTAACTCATATTCCATCCAAGTCTAGCCTACTCTCAAAATTTCAAGTTACTACTCATAAGTTTTCTGGTCCAATTTCCTTTCCTATTGGCATATACATACCGAAGGGAACAAGTCATTACAAGAAATACCAATTTACCCATCACTCATCTTCGAGTGATCAAAATAGGAAAATGGGCTAAGGTAAAGATAGAGTAGTACCTAAATCATGGAACAGTTGAGGATACTTGTCTCACATGTTCTTCTCGATTTACCAAATAGCTTCCTCAACTATAAAATGCTTTCATTGAACCTTTAATGATAATATATCTTTAGTTTTCAGTTTTCAAACATCAAGATCAAGAATGGAAATTGACTCTTCTTCATACTAAAGGTCCTTGTCTAGTAGTACTGAGTCCTATTTAATGATATAATCTCCATCCTCATGATACTTGTTCAGTATAGACACATGGAACACAAGATGGACTCTAGAAAAACAAGGGGGTGAAGTTAATCTGTAAGCCACTAGTCCCATACAATCAAGAATCTCAAAGTTTTTCTATTGGCTTTTATGTTTGTTGTAGTGCGCCTTGCCCTTTTAATTAATTTTTTCATGTGTAAGGGTGCTGGGTCAGTCATCGATAAAGGAATACCGAACTCTACCATGTTCCTCGATGTAGAGTGCTCTCCCAAAGAGGGAGGTATAAAAGTATTAAAAAAGGGTACTCGTACTGCAGCGCCAGAAAGGTAATTGTTTGACCAAGTTCAGTCAGACCGGGCTTTCCCTTCCTTCCAATTCCAATATTTTGGACTTTAGCTTCTTTCATTCCTTTTATTAAGAATAGGCCAATATAGAACTGACTAAGCTTGCCCTTCTTGCCAAATCTCATCACATCTTTGGTAGGTGACACCTTCAAGAGAACCTGTTCACCTACCTGGAATGTCATATCCCTCACTTTACAATCTGCATACTCCTTCAGTCGACCTTGAACTATAAGAATCTTAGCTTGGATACTTCTCACCTTATCCTGAGCATCCTTCACTAAATTGACTCTCAAAGGTTTCACATCTCCTGTCTTAAACAACCCTAAAAGTGTCAACATCATCTCCCATAAAGTGTCTCATATCAATGTTGGAGTCATAACTATTGTTATAGAAGAACTCACACAGGCAAGAATTTATCCCAATATCCTCAAAACTCAATCACACATACCCTCAACATGTCTTCAAACACTTGAATTGTTCTCTCCGACCACCCATCAGTATGTGGATGAAAGGTTGTACTAAAAGTATGTTTAGTGCCCAACTCCTCATTTAGTTTCCCACAAAACTTTAATGTGAACTACGTATCATAGTTTGAGATGATAGAAAGGAGAACCCCATGCAACTTTACGATATCCTTCACATAAATCTTTGCCAAATGCTAAGCATTATAATCCACTCTAACCAGAATGAAGTAGGTTGACTTCGTCAGTCTGTCAACCACAATCCAAATAGAGTCAAACTTTCCCTAGGTCTTAGGAATACCCACCACAAAATCCTTAACTATCTGTTCTCACTTCTATTTAGAAATGGGCATCTTTGAAGTAAACCTGGAACCCTTTGATGCTCATACTTCACTTACTGACAGTTTTGACATTTAGCCACAAAATCAATTTTGTCCTTCTTCATGTCAGGCCACCGGTAAAGCTGCTTCAAATCTCAATACATCTTGGTCACACTTGGATGGATAGAGTACTATAAACCATGAGACTCTTTCAACACCCTTTGAATTATGTCATAAACTGGAGGAACACAAATCATTCTCCTAAATCTGAGCACCCTACCTGCATTAAGAGTCATACCTTGTGCTTTACGAGACACTTTCTTTGTTCTAAGCTCATTTAAACTCTCATCTTCAAATTGCTTTGCCGTGAACTCTACAATAAAAGTGGCCTAACCTTAATACTATCCAGTATCCCACCTTTATCTGAGATGCCTAGCTTCATAATCTTGGTCTCTAGAGCTTGAATCTCCCTAGCCAAGGGTTACTTAGAAACACCCAAAAGGCTAGACTGCCCATACTAACTAGTCTCTGGCTTAATGTGTGTGTCTGCCACCACATTAGCCTTACTTGGATGATACTGAATGGAGACATCATGATCTTTAAGAAACTCTATCTACCTTCGATGTCTTAGATTCAAGTCTTTCTAAGTGAACACATGTTGTAGATTGCGATGATCAGTAAACACTTCACACTTGACACCACAAAGGTAATGTTGCCAAAATATTGAGAGAAAATACTATTGTTGCCAACTCTAAATCATATGTTGGGTAGTTTTTCTCATGAACCTTTAACTGTCTGAAGGTGAAGCATCATTATAAACAATGAAATCCTTACCTTCAATTGGTACAATCAAAATAAGTGTCATGGTCAGAAGGGTGTTGAGCTTTAGAAGCTTTCTTCAAATTTGCCAGTCCACTCAAAAGGTACCTCCTTTTGAGTCAGCCTTGTTAAGTGTGTAGCAATAAAGGCAAAAAAATTCACAAACCATCGATAATAGCTGGCAAGCCCTACAAAATTCCTAACCTCAGTCACGAAACTAGGCTAGACCCAGTTCTTAATAACTTCAATCTTTTAGGGATATACCATTACCCCTTCTTTTGAAACCACATGCCCCAAAAAGGCAACTGAAGACCACCAGAATTCACACTTAGAAAATTTTGCACACAATTTTTGTTTTCCCATGACACCTAGAACAATACGAAGATGGTATGCATGTTCTTACTTACTCTTCGAAGAGACCAAAATGTTATCAATGAACACAATTACAAAAGAATCTAGGAATAATTTTAACACCCCATTCATCAAACTCAAGAAGGCTACAGGTGCATTAGTCAACCCAAACGACATTATCAAGAACTCATGGTGACCATACCGAGTTCTGAATATCATTTTAGGTATATAATCATGAATAATCTTTAGTTGATGGTAGCTAGACCATAGATCAAATTTAGAAAATACTGATGTACCCTGTAACTAGTCAAAGAGATCATCTATATAAGGCAAGGTACTTATTTTGGATGGTGACCCTACTCAATTTCCAAAAGTCTATAGATATCCTCATACTACCATCTATCTTCTTAATAAACAAGATCAGATCACCCCATGGGGAAGCACTAGGACGGATTAGACCTTTATGAAAGAGTTCTTGGATCTGAGTCTTAAGCTCTCTTAATTTTGCCGGAGCCATGCAATAAGAAGGGATAGAGATTGGGCGAGTGCCCATATCCAAGTCTATATAAAAATCTATCTCTATATGAAGGCATACCAGACAAGTCTGTAGGAAATACCTCCTTAAACTCAGATAGTATAGGAATAGATTCAATAGAGGGGGATTCTGCTTGAACATTCTGAATATGAGCAAAGTATTCCAAACAACCCTGCTCCACTAGTTTTTTAAGCCAGATGAAAGATATGATCTTAGTTGGCTTAGGCTTGCACACCTCTTCCTACTAACTTTTTCCTATCCGAGATCTTTATAGTCACAGTCTTAGCAGTATAATTAAGCACAGCATAATATGGGAGGGCAACCAAGTCATGCCTAAGATCATATAAAAATCAGTCATATCCAAAATCACCAAAATAACACAAGTCTAAAAACTCATAAACAGAACAAAACAAGTATGATAGATATGGGTAACTACAACAAACTCTCCAACTAGGTAGAATCATGGATAGGGACATCAAACATATCACAATTAACGTCAAAAGCCAAGACAAACTGTAGTAACACAGGAGAGTAAGTAGAACCAAGATCAAACAAGACAGTAGTCATATGATCACATACAAGAATTATACATATGATTATTACGTTAGACGCCTCAACCTCTAACCTACTTGGAAAAGCATAAAATATGCCCTGTCATCCTGAAGGCAACCTCCCTGCCTAGCTGCACTGCTCTTCTACCTGCATTGCTATTTCCTCGGCCTCCATGGCCCCTTTGATTTCCTTCGGCCCACTTTGTGGACATCCTCTGCCATTATTACCTATGTATGATGGTACCACTGCTCTGGTCTGCTGCTACATAGGATCAGTCATGCAAGGGTGGGGACAACCTCTCCTCATATGCCCTAGTTCCCTATAATTAAAACAACTACTGTCAAGGGACAGCCTGCTGCTAAATGTGGAAGGAGTTCCCTGACCATCCTGAGTAAGATTTTATTGTGCAATCCCTGAATAGTCTGACTCCTTCCACTTTCTTCACAAAGTCTATCACTTCATTGAAACTTTTACCTGCATAGGTCATGTAGATAGACAATACTTGTAACTCAAAATTCAACCCCTTAATAAGCAAGCAGATCCTCTCCTCCTTAATAGTCACCAATTGTGTACAATATCTAGACAAAGCATAGAACTTAGCCTCACAAGTGGTTACAGTCATGCCACCCTTCATGCGATCTCTCAGAGTCTGAGGTATTTTTTTCTCTAAAAACAAGGTATGGAACTGAAACAAATTGAGTGGAGGCAAAACTAGTGATCGACATTCCACAAAAGCTCTCCACCACTACTTAGTCTCACCTTGAAGCTGAAAGTCACAAACTCAATTCTATGATGGTGTACAATGCCCAACTTGTGAAGTCTCTCATAGCAGCCCAGGATGAATTCATACGCATCCTCACTCTTGAAATACTAGAGGCTTCAACTTTAGAAACTTAGTTAACATCTTGTGCTCAGTTCCAGTTATCATAGGGCCCAATAGTGGACAGAAAAAAGCATCAGTCCTAGTGCTCCATCCATCTTAAATAACATATATATAATAGGGGAAATGGTTGGAGCTTGAGCAAAAAGCACTGTGGAAATAACTCTAGAGCCGACCAATCCACTCAATCAAAATCTGTTGAGTTGTCACAGGATCCAAAGGGGGAAATCTTGCAGTCTCAACCTCTGCATCCTCTTCTGGTTCAGCATCCTCCTTAACCATAATCTCCATATTCTCTTCCACCTGAGCTTGGGTTGACGGAGAAGCCTCAAAACATCCTCAACTTAAGCTTCACCCTGGTGAGTTCTGCCTTTCCTAGACCTTTACCCCTTCCTCGGCTACGTCTTATCATTACTGGCTCATCTTCTAGCTCATTAATTAGAGCTACTATCCCGACGCTATTGTAGCATGTGTTTACCATCTGCGGAAAAGAGAGTGAAAGAGGCTAGATACCAATTTGGATCACCAGATACAAAATAAAATCAACTTATAGCACAAAGGGAGAAGAAGATATAGAGATTCTATAAAGTCTTGTAGCCTCACAAAGAAAATTACAGATATCTCTGTACCATTTTGCAAGACTCTACTAGATTTGAGGGGTCTAAAATGTTCGGGGAGGACAGGAGGCGGCTGATAAGGCAATTTCGAGGCTTTTTACTTTTATGCATTGACCACATGTGTATTGCATCATCCTGCATCATATAATTATCTATGATTGACTTTTATTAGGTCGTTGTCATCATCTTCGTCTTTATCTTCGTCGTTATCATCATCATCGTCGTCGTCTTCGTCATCATTATCTTCACTATCAGTATTACAAGTATGTTTCTAGTCAACTCTCGTAGTTAGTGTTAGTACTATCATGCCTCTTTTATTTATATAGATTCTATTTAAGCTTGGTCAGCCTATGATGCGTATTGAGTACCCCATATTTCGATATTCATACTATACTTCTGCATCTTTTTCTAATGCAGCACCTAGTGCGAGCCACCCTTGTTTATATTGGATCTCCCGTGGCCGTTGCTGATTTAGATCATGGTAAGCTCTTGGAGTCCGAAGGCTTGCTATTTTCCCTCTTTTTTACAGTATATATATTTTGTATTTTGATTAGACAGATCTGTTTTATATTGTCCTTTCAGTATGTAGATGCTCTTGTATCGGTGATACCAGGTCTGGGGTTGGTTCTTGTGTATAATTTTGTCTTTCTCGGTCACTTATTGACCTTCCATATGTATTTTGTACTGTGATGTACACATCTACATCATACCCCGTTCCTATTATGATTATTGCTTTCGTGTAGTTATGTTTTAGTATATTTATCACTTTTAGTTTTGAGTTTTGGCTTGCTTACTAAAAATTTATGGTAGACGCCATCATGGCCCAATTTTGGATCGTGATATTTTTTACATTCTTTTAGATTTAGTGATAAATTTTGTCTAAGACTTGTTTCTACTCCTTTTTTAATTTAAATTATACAATTTATGTTAAATGTTGGTAAGTGCATGATTGACTGACCAATCTGTGGGATTTGGATTGGTGCCATCATGATCTCAATTTTTGGTTCATTACTAGATTTTTTTTCTTTTTGTTTTATTTATTTTTTAAAATTGGCAATCAAATTAATAGATGAAGATTTAGGTAATCTACTTTCAATATGAAGATTAAGGTAATATACACTAGTTATTCATAATTACATTCAAGTCCAATCTAGCTTTAAAATTATGTTGGTGTCCCCCTTATGAAAGTTTTATTATAATGATCCACTCTTTAGTAGATTATTGATTGGTAAATGAGACACAATCCTTTAATTAATCAAAACTCTTTTCCAAATAAAGAATAACTACATTGCCTAAAAAATTTAAAGTAAATGACAATCATTTATACGGAATATCAAACGTTTATAATTATTTTGTAATTCAATGATATATAATGACTTCCTTTTAATTTAGTCAGTTTTTCCGCCAATTTCATACAAGAACTCCTTTACTAAAATTATTTTAATTGAAAATATTTTATTTCCTTATTTTTTTTCTTTTCTTTTGATTGAATTTAAAAGGCATAAATAAAATAAAAATTAAAAAATGTATAATGAGTATGTATGATGGTTTATATCAGTAAGGATACATTTGAGTAATTTGTATACTTTTTCATTACTTCAAATTTTTGATAATTTTTCATTTGAAAAAAGTAGAGAGGACGTAACTTTATGTTATCAAACTACAAGGGAGGCTTTTGTAAATAGTAAATCTTGAGGCGTCCAGGGAATAAATTCTAGAATTTAAAAGTCATATGATGCGGAAGAAAATTTCTATAAATGTGAAGGTCTGGGATGAGCATGTACTCACTCTAGTTCAAGTTTCTTGTACACATTGGGCAAGAAATTATTGTATCTTTCCATAGGCTATTGTTGTAGACATGGAATCAGAGAGTTCTAATGTTGATTTAGCACTTACCAAAGATAAACATGCTGAGGATGTTAAAATCTCAAAGATGCAAAAATCGCTTTTTAAAAAAGCAAATGAGCTTTCCATTTTATGTGGAATTCAGATTGCAATTATCATTTTCTCAACCGGGCGTCAACCAATTTTATTTGGTAAGCCCGACGTTGAGTCAGTTATCCACCAGTTTGTGGATGCCAATCATCCAACCGCCCCTTGATTTTATATGAAAATGAAAAAGAAGGAAGAAGAAAATAAGGAGAAAGGAACATCTATCGAAGATAATATCAGACATTGGCCATCAGAAGATTTTAAGTCTACTTATTTGGGAAGTCTTCTGAAGTTGTACCAAGGGTTCATAGAATTTGAAGATCAATTGATTAATGAGACTGATCTCACACAATTGAACCAAGAGATAAAAAAACATGAAGATTCAAAATTTGTACCTAAAGGAATGTGGCTAGTTCTTCGACTTTACCGACTAATTAGTTTAATCCTTAAATAGAAATTTACATACAATAGATCCCAAAAATAACTATTCAGTATGTTGTTTCTTCGTAATAAAATATCATAAGGATTGAACTTTTTAAGTAATAAATGTCTATTGTTGTGTAACTACCTATCATTCATCTTGATTAATAGAACTTTTTGTCCGAAATGACATTTTTCGTAAGTTTATTGTATATTTCATATCTTGTCTAATGGTTGATTACAGGGAGCCGAGTAGCTTGTTCCCTTCCCTTCGAATATACTGAATTTCTGCTTTTCTATTTGCTAAAATTATCTGAATTTGTTCCATAGGGATTTTCAAACCCCTTATATTACCTGTATATGAAGCATAAAATCAATCTTATAATTACCTCCATATGTTAGGCTTTCTGTTACTATTTACATGATTCTAAAATAGCTTTAGCCTCACCCTCAGTATTTGTAGAAGAATCTATTTTGCTGCTTCTCTATAAAAAAAGTTCTAGTTTGAAAATATGTCATGATCCAAGTCTACATCCAAGGTGTGTGTGGTACTTATGATCACATGTGACCCATGCAGACCCTTGGTACTTGCTTAGTTCTTATGAATAAATGAACATTCTATATAATGCAAGCAGAAGCTTAAAAAAACTAGGTAAAGAGATGCTTAAATTTAACACATAATGAAATAACTGCAAATCCATGAAAGACTACTAAACAACTGGAGATACTTGTCTCGCATGTACTTCTCAATTTTCCAAGTAGCTTTCTCAACCCGACGATGACTCCATTGAACCTTCACCTACTTAATATCTTTAGTCCTCAGCTTTTGGACATCACGATCAAGAATAGAAATCGGTTCTTCTTCATACTGAAGATCTTTGTCTAATAAGACTGAGTCACACTTAATGATATAATCTCTATTCCCATGATACCTCTTCAACATGGACATATGGAACACTAGATGGACCCCAGATAGGCTAGGTGGTGGAGCCAACCTATAAGCCACTGGACCTACACAGTTAAGAATCTCGAATAGGCTAATGTAGTGAGGACTAATCTTGCACTTCTTGTTGAATCTCATCACACCCTTTATGGGTGACACCTTCAAAAGAACATGTACCTGTCTGAAATGTCATATCCCTCACCTTACGATCTGCATACTCTTTCTGTCGAATCTAGAATGCTATAATCTTAGCTTGAATACTTCTTACCTTATCCTGAGCATACCTCACCAGATCAACCCCCAAAAGTTTCACATCTCCAACCTCAAACCACCCTATGGGCGATTTACATCCCATCTCATAAAGTGTTGCAAATGGTGCTTGGTCAATGCTGGAGTGATAACTGTTGTTACAGGAGAACTCACAAAAAGGTAGGAATTTATCCCAATGATCTCCAAAGTAAATCACACACACCCTCAATGTGTCTTCCAACACTTTAATTGTTCGTTCTGATTGCCCGTTAGTCTATGGATGAAAGATTGTGTTGAAAGTTAGTTGAGTGCCCAACTCCTTATTCAATTTCCCTCAAAACTTGGATGTAAACTACGTACCATGGTCTGAGATGATAGAAAGGGTCACCCTGTGCAACTTTACTATCTCCTTCACATAAATCTTCGCCAACTATTGATCTTTATAATCTACCCCGACTGAAAGAAAATAAGCTGACTTTGTCAATCTATCAACCACAACCTAAATAGAGTCATACTTTCCCAAGGTCTTAGGAAGACCCACCACAAAATCTATGGCTATCCATTCCCACTTGCATTCAGGAATGGGCATTCTATAAAGTAAACCTGCAGGCCTTTGGTACTAATACTTCACTTGATGGCAGTTTTGACACTTAGCCATAAACTCAATTTTGTATTTCTTCATGCCATGCCACCAATAAAGTTTCTTCAAGTCTTGATACATCTTGGTCACACCTGGGTAAATAGAGTACTGCAAACCATAAGACTTTGTCAGCACTTTTTGAATCAAGCCATCTACTTGGGGAACACAAATCCTTTCCCTAAAACTAAGAACCCCACCTACATCAAGGGTTACATCCTAGGCCTTACCTAACAAGGTCTTCTCTCTTTTCTCATTCAAGTTTTCATCCTCAAACTGATTGACCTTCATTTTTTCAATAAAAGTACGTCTCACCTCAATACTAGCTAGCACCCCACCCTTCTATGAGATGAATAACCTCATAAACTTAGCTTACAAAGCCTAAATCTATTTAGCCAAGGCCCGCTTATAGGCACCCAAACAAGCTAGACTGCCCATACTAGTCGATGTTACATCGTAATGCATCTGCCACCACATTAGCCTTACTTGGATGATACTGGATGGTGATATCATAATCCTTAAGCAATTCCATCCACTTTTGCTGTCTCAAATTCAGGTCTTTCAGAGAGAACACATGCTGCAGACTGTGATAGTCGTAAACACTTCACACTTGACACCATATAGATAATGTCGACAAATGTTTACAGGAAAGACAACCGCTGCTAACTCCAAATCAATGTCGGATAGTTCCTCTCATTAACCTTCAACTTCTGTAAGGCATAGGCTATAATATTCTTATTATGCATCAACACAACACCTAAGCCTGAATGTGAAGCATCACAATAAACATTATAATCCTTACCATCAATTGGAAGGGTCAAAATAAGTGTTGTGGTCAAAAGAGTCTTGGGCTTTTGGAAGCTCTCTTCAAATTTATCTATCCACCCAAAAGGCACCTTTTTAAGTCAGCTTGGTCGAGTGTGTAACAATAGAAGAAAAATTCTTCATGACTTATTGGTAATAGCTTGCGAGTCCCATAAAACTCCTAATTTCAGTCACAGAGCTAGGTCAGACCTAGTTTTTGACTTCTTCAATCTTTTGGGGATCATTACCCCTTATTTTGAAACCACATGCCTCAAGAAGGCAACTAAATATAACCATAATTCACACTTAGAAAATTTTGCATACAACTTCTCTTTTCCCAGGACACCCAGAACAATACGAAGATGGTCCGCATGTTCTTCCTTACTCTTTGAATAGACTAGAATGTCATCTATAAACAAAGTTACAAAGGAATATAGGAACGGCTTGAAAACCTCATTCATCAAACTCAACAAGGTTGCAGATGCATTGGTAAGCCCAAACGACATTACTAGAAATTCATAGTGCCCATATCGAGTTTTAAATGTCGTTTTGGTTACATCCTCAGGTCTAATCTTTAGCCGATGGTACCCAGACCTTAGATCAATTTTTGAAAAGAATGACACACCCTGCAACTGGTTAAAGAGATCATCTATGAAAGGTAATAGGTACTTATTTCGGATGGTGTTCAACTGGTGGTAATCTGTACACATCTTCATACTACCATCTTTCTTCTTAACAAATAAGATTGAAGCACTCCACAGGGAAGCACTAGGATGGAAAAAACCTTTTTCAAGGAGTTCTTAGATTTGAGATTTAAGCTCTCTCAATTCTGCCGGAGCCATGCAATAAGAAGGAATAGAGATTGGGCGAGTGGCCAGATCTAAGTCAATGCAGAAATTTATATCTCTATCCGAAGGCATACCAAGCAAATCGATATGAAACACCTCCTTAATATCAAATACTACATGAATAGATTCAATGTAGAGGACCTCTACTTCAACATCTCGAATATGATCCAAGTATGCCAGAAAACCCCCTCCCCTCCCCACACAACCAATTTTCTTGCCCGACTGAAAGATATGATCTTAGCTGCCTTAGGCTTGTATACCCTTTACCACTGCATTATAGTTCAGCACAATATAATGGGGGGACAACCAACTCATACATAAGATCACATCAAAATCTTTCATATCCAAAATCACCAAATCCACCCACGTCTGAAAACGTATAAACATAACTAAACAAGCACGATAGACATGGGTGACTATAACAGAATCTACAACTGTGGTAGAAACATGGATGGGGGCATCAAGCATATCACAATTCAAACCAAAACCCAGGGCAAACTGTACTGACACATAAGAATTTGTAGAATCCAGATAAAATCTAACAGTAGTCATCCGGTCACAAACAAGAATAGTACATGTGATCACCGCATCAGATGCCTTAGCCTCTGTTCTATCTGGAAAAGTATAAAATTGTTCCCTATCGTCTGGATGGGCAACCTCTCTACTTGAATGCACTGGTCTTCGTCCTGCATTACCATTACCATAGCTTCCAAAACTTCTCTAATTTTGTCCTCGCCCACCTTGTGGATGTCCTTTACCATTATTACCTCCGTTTGCTGGTACAACTGCTCCAGTTTTCTATGGTGTAGGATCAATAGTGCTAAGGTGGGGACAAGTCCTCCTCACATTCCCCAGCTCCCCACAATTAAAACAAGAACAGTAAAAAAATAGTCTGCTGCCTAATGTAAAAGGAGCTCCCTGACCACCCTGAGTAGGATTCTACTTTGGAGACCTTGAGTAACCACCCATAAAAGTGCGCATGGTAGACTAAGTTGGACAGGCTGTAATTTTCGGCCAACCGAACCTCTAGAGTAAGAATCATTGAAGATTCTTGTGCTCTTAGGCTTCTTAGCCTAAACCTTAGCATTCCCATCTCATCGGACTCCTTCCACTTTCTTTACGAAGTCTGTCACTTCATTGGAGCTCCTACCTATATTTTTCATATGAATAGAAAATACATATAACTCGAGATTTAATCCCTTGATGAATAAACGAGTCCTCTCCTCCTCTATAATCACTAGTTGCATAGTATATCTGTGTAAGGCATGAAACTTAGCCTCATAAACATTCACTATCATGCCACCCTACTCAAGATCCATGAACTCATCCTTCTTACAGTCTCTCAGTGTTCTAGGCACATACTTCTCCAAAACTAGGGCATAGAACTCAACCCAAGTGAGCGAAGGCAAAACTAGCGATCGGTATTCCATAAAGGCCCTCCACAACATCTTGGCTTCACCTTGAAGTTGGAAGGTCATAAACTCAACTATATGCTGGTGGACTATGCCCAACTTGTGCATCCTATCATAGCAATATAAAATAAACACATAAGACTCTCGAAACCTTGAAACACTAGAGGCTTCAACTTCAAGAACTTAATCAGTATCTTGTGCTCGGTTCCAGTCATCACCTAGCCTAGAAGTGGATATAAGAAGGAATCAGTGCCCAATACTCCATCCATCTGAGGAACTATAACAGTAATAGGACGAGTATCTGGATCTTGGGCTACGGGCTCTGTGGGAATGGCTCCAGTGCCGACCAACCCACTCAAGAAATTCATGATCTTCTAGGCTATAGCTGGGTCCAGAGGAAGAAGTCCTCCATCCTCGGCCTCAACATTAACCTCATGCTCAACCTCCACTTCCATATCCTTTTCTACCTCTAGTTGGTGTGTGGGAGGTGCTTATCCCTTCAGAATATTATCAGCTTGAGCCTCACCCTTGGTAGGTGCTGCTTGTCCTCGGCCTCTGTGCATCCTCTTCTGCAGCCTCTGCCTTGGCCACACCTTCTAATATCTAGCTCATCCTCTAGCTAGACGAGATCTATGGGTCTAACACCATTGTAACGTATTTTAACCATCTATGGATAAGAGAGTGAAAGAGGTTAGATACCAATTTGGATCACCAGTTACCAATTGGAATCAAGTCATAGCACAAAGGAAGAAGAAGATAGGGATATTTTCTGAAGTCCTGTATAGGGATATTTTCTAAAGTCCTGTAGTCTCTCAAAGAAAAGTAAAGATGTTTGTATCGTTCCACAAGTAGACTCATTTTGGTATAACCAGATCAACGAACCTAGGGCTATGATACCAACTTTATCACGACCCAAACCTGGTCGTGAGTGGAACCTAAACTAACTCTTTGGTCGGAGAACCAAAACTACACTGCAAATAAGCATCCTAACACAAAAGTAAGCATAAAAAGATGTGGTAACAGTTTTTATATAAGTTTTTAAGAAAAGTCTCCATAAACTCAAGAATTTAATTCAATACAAGCAAAATAGTCAAACCAAACATGCGAAAGTTAAACCCCTGGAACTTGAAAGTCATTGTACAAAACCTCTTCTAATGAAGAAGTCTATGAATGTAGGAATGCAACCCCAAAACAACAATATAAAAATAAAATCTGGAAGGTCCAAGACCGAAAAAAATAGACTAAGATCCTAGAAGAACCCATGGCCTCCTAAAAGAATTGGCTCACCCTTGAATCTTGATAGACAGTGGTCTCTTAACTGAGCTCTGTCAGCAGCCACCTGAAGATGCCCTGTACTCAATAATAAAAGAGCAAGTGTAGTATTAGTACACATAATGAACAGTGTACTAGTAGGATCACGCGGCCAACCCGATTAGTGAAACATATGCAAGCAACTATAAAGTAGTAAAGACAGACATCTATGAAACACATTATCAATTAGAAAATTCATAAGCATGATTTAGTTTACAGTGTCATTCTCAACATTAGCCAACAATAGTCCTCTCATAGGACCCACACCGAAACAATAGTTGTGTCGAAATATAACATCCGATCTCTATATATATGTAGATTTGTCGTAACATGACACCCGATCCCTATATGTATATGTGTACGCACATGACACCCGATCCCTAAGTACATATATCTATCAACCACAACCACAATCATATTCACAAACCACAATGAATGTTTCACATGCTTGTACAGTCAAGTAACAAGTTCATTTCATACAATTGATCTCAGAATTCATTTCATTAAGTTTGTTACATCTTTTCTAGTCTCACACATGCAGAAAATACTATAAATCACAGAAACAAGCATATGTAACATAGAGAAGAATGTAAAACCATCACCTACCTCAAAACTAAGCCTTAAAAACTCTAAAAGCTGGAGCTTTCCCTTTATGAAGTCTTTTGGCTTGTTCTTGGTCTAAAAATTAAACAGGAAATACACAAATCAATGAACTATTGACCTACAATATCCGGGTTACATCAAAATCCTAAGCCTTGTCCACTTTCATGATACTATCACCCTTCTAGGGCTAATTTCTACCATTAAATTCAGGCCAAGAACCCTCTCCTAATATAATTACCATGGATTGTAGGTTCTAAGAATCAAATTACGAAGCAGGGGAGTATTTAACTTACCTCTGATGCAATAATGGGTGGAAAACTAAAATGAATAGCCCAAGTTCGTCATTTTGCTCTCCAAAAAATAATAAAGCACATAAAATAACATTTTTGTGACTTTTCTCATTTAAAATTGCGTCTGTCCTACCACGGGGGCACTTACCCCACCATGGCAACCCATACATAGGGGTAATAATCCAGCCGAGGTGGGTTGCACCAAAATAGAAGCTCAAAATTTATGTCTCAAGCCCCCATTTTGTAATATGCCCTCAAACATGATGTTCTGAAATTAACCCTTCTCGCCAAGATCAATTACGGGAGTTCTACTTCTCCGAATTCAATTTCGTAAAGTCATACAGGCTCTTTAGTATCTTGGATATCAATTCCAACAACACACTGTTAAAATTATCGTCCTTCATTACCAGATTACTCCAAACCTCACATGAATTAGATTCCATCCAAGTCTTGCCTATGCTCAAATTTTCTAAGTTAATATTCAAAAAATTTCTAGCCCAATTTCCTTCATATTGTCTTATCCATAACAACGTAAATAGGTTGTTACAAATTGCATCCATCATAGTAGAATATGCCTCCATATAATCAATGTCAATCATTTGCAAAAACTTTTTACCACAAGTCGTGCTTTATATCTTACGACTTTACCTTTTTTATTTTGTTTTCGCAAAAAAAACCCACTTGTACCCCACTAGCTTGACACCTTCAGGGGTTCAAACTATTGATCAAAAAACTTCATGTTTTTAAGTGAAGCCAATTTCGCTTGAATTGCGTCCTTTCATTTTTTCCAATCATTTCTCTGTATGCATTATTTTGGTTCAAAATCCTCATCTTGTTGTATAATTTCAACTGCAATATTATAAGCAAAATTATTGTCAACCACAATATTATTTCGATTCCACCTTTTCCTTATCGAGACATAACTTATTGAGATTTCTTCATTCTCAATTATTTGGACCTTCTCTGTGGTCTTATCATTTGTTATCTCTCGAGGCTCTTCTTGAGCAATTGCCTCCATAATATGATCATCTTAATCATTTGTTCCTTTTCTTTTTCTAGGATTTTTATCTTTGGAATCAACTGACCTTCCATATTTTAAACATGGCCTAGACTTATTTGCATTAATAATTTTTCCTATCGGGACATCAACTCTAACTGGAGCATTCGCTACTGGAATATAAGACTTAGCAACCCTTAAAAAGTTAGTAATTGTATCTAATAGTTGATTTGTAATATTTTTCAAATAAATTATCTTTTTAACCTTTTGCTTACATTGATTTGTTCGAGAATCTAAATGAGATAGAGATAATGAATTTCAATCTATCTCCTTTTTCAGTTGTTTATGTTCTCCCCCCTAATGTTGGGTATACTTATTCATCAAAATGACAATCAACAAATTATGTTGTAAATAAATCTCCTATCATAGGTTTCAAATATTTTATGATAGAAGGAGATTCATACCCAATATACACCCCAATCTTTTTAGGGGACCCATTTTTATGCATTGTGATGGAACTATTGAAACACATACCGCACACCCAAAAATTATAAATTGGAAATATTTGGCTCATGACCAAAATCCAACTGTAATGGAGAAAGTTCATGATAAATAGTTGTCCTTATGCGCATAAGTGTTGCGGCATGCAAAATAACATGCCTCCATATTGAAACAAACAACTTTGCCCTCATTGGAAATGGTCTAGGTATCAATTGGAGACTTTTAATCAATGATTCTTCTAGACCATTTTGAGTGTGAACATGAGTAACTGGATGTTCAATTGTTATTTCAGTGGATAAAAAATAATCATTAAAGGCTTGCGATGTAAACTCACCAGCATTATCAAGATGAATTGTCTTTATTACATAATCTAAAAATTATGTTTTTAACCTTATTATTTGAGCCAACAACCTCGCAAAAGTCAAATTGCGAGTTGATAATAAGCACATATGTGACTATCATGTAGATGCATCTATCAAGATCATATAATATTTAAATGATCTACATGGAGGGTGAATTGGCCCACATATATCACCTTGTATATGTTTCAGAAATGTAAGGGATTCAATTCCATCCTTAGTTGCTGATGGTTTAATAACCAACTTTTCTTGAGAACAAGCAGTACACGAGAATTCCTTTGATTGAAGAATTTTCTGATTCTTCAAAGTATGCCCATGTGAATTTTTAATGATTTTGTGCATCATACTAAAATCGGGATGGAACCGGTCATGTCAAATGGTTAAATCATTAGGATTAGGAAACCCTTTTTTTACTATAACGTCTTTCACCTATACCAATACTTGTATGACGCAACCCAGAAGAAAATGCGGATATTTTTTCATGCTTATACTTCTTCTCTATTTTTATTGCGGTAATATAAAAGTATTCGACCTTTTCTTCATTTGCAGTCTCAACACGATAGCCATTTTTATGGATAACCTTGAAACTTAACAAGTTTTTTTGAGACTTACTAGAGTACAATGCATTAATAATCAATATCGTTCCTCCAGATAGTACTAGGTCTCTCTTCCAGAGCCCTCAATTAATTTTGCACTACTAGATTTTGTATTAACATAAGGTTTTCTCATAATCAATTTAGAAAAATATATTTTCTCTTAGAATAATGTGAGTTGTAGCACTATCAAGAAGACACATATCTCCGTTACTCATCTTGGATCCAGTTGAAAATTGAGAAATTTTATTTATCTTCATAAAATACAAGTGCATCATAAAAACTATGAAAAACCCAATAACATTGCAAGAAAATTTAAGTGCTTTTTATTCTAAATATAAAAACAACATAATAAAAAATATAACAATTAAAAAACACATAAATAAAATAACAACATAATTATCTTCCCCAATAAAATGATCAAAATTTAGTTTTAATCTCCAAAGAAGTCATAAACTTCCAAATGAGTAATATCATCAAGGCCATTAAAGTCATCATGTTTTAAAGTCAAATTTGCTTCAATATTGTCATCGTACTTTTGTGAATGCTCTGCCTCATCATCATTTGTATAAGTTAAATGTGACTCCACCCGAGCATTAGAAGACGAGGCACAATTTTTATTTCCTTTTATTTTGAAGAAATTTTGATAAAGTCTAACAAAATGTTCAGGCACTCGATGTTTATTTTTTTAATGAGATTTTATGTCACAACGATGACAAATGCCTCTTGAATGATTACTTTGAGAACCCATATTTTTCTCTCTTTTGTGGTGACCACCACTACGATGATTATTATATCATCCACTGTCATTGCCACGTCCACACACATTATTATGACTTTAATTTTTATTTTTGTCTTCTTTTAGACTGATCATGTGCTTTTACCTGATCTGATTTCGGTAATGAAATAGTTTTCGTGGGAAGGGCTTGATGATTTTTCAATAAAAGTATCATGTTTCCCAGCCACAAGAAGGCATGAGATCAACTCAAAATACTTTTAAAATCACCTTTCACGATATTGTTGCTGTAATATCAAATTTAAGGCATGAAAAGTTGTAGGAGTCTTTTTCAACATATCCTCATCATCTATATCTTCCCCGCGTGATTTTAATTGGAAAGTAATTTTATATACAACAGAGTTGTATTCACATATAGTTTTAAAATCTTATAACCTTAAGTGAATCCACTCATAACAAGCCCTTGGCAATACCATTGCCTTGATGTGGTCATATCTTTCATTCAAACCAGTCTATAATTCAAGTGAATATTTTAGTGTTAGGTATTCAACCTTCAATTCTTCATTTAGATGATGACGAAACAAAATTATAGTCTTTATTTTATCCTGACTCGATGTTGTATTATCCATGGTAATAGTGGAACCAAGACCTTTAGCATCTATAACGACATGTCCCCGTCATTATGGATAGGCCAATGGGGAAGGATTTTGATCCAGAAAACTTCGGATAGTAACTTCAAAAAAATTTAGCCTAAGCTAGACTTAAATAAATTCTGAGTCATACAAGGTCTAGGGTAACCTGGTAATAGGTGGAGGATCAAATTGATAATCTGATTTAGTTAGCTGATAGCCAAGATAATACAGAGCATTTACGGCTTTGCGGAATCACATTTGAGTGAGTAAAACTCTCAGAATTATACTTGGCGTGAAAGGTATGATTTAAGATACCATGGGATGAGAGTGTGTTGTAAAATGGGAGTTTGGAGCTCAAGTCCCGAGCTCACTGCCTCCACCTATCCCGCTAGAGAAGGATTATTTCCACCAGAGTGGGGCCATCAGAGAGGGATGGTCCCATTATGGCAGGACAGTCGCGAATTTAAGACGGGAAAAACCCCAAAATGATTTATTTCATTCCCACTTTGTTCTTGAAACACCAAAAAGGACCTAGGATGATTTCCTACTAGTTTCCACCCCAATTTGTGCCAAAGATAAGTAATTTACTCTCTAAACTTGTTAATTGATTCCTAGAATCCATATTCTATGGTGGATGATCTGAGGGAGGGTTTTAGTTAGATAAACTAAATAGTGGAAAGTAGCCCTAGAATAGGGGTTAGGATCATGGGTTGGCCTAGGATGAGAATTGTTTAATTATTCATGTTATTTAGGCCATTTTGTTGATTCTTTATATGTATTTACTTTTTTAGACCAATAACAAGCGGAACGAACCCGGAAAGGAAAAGCTTTTGCACTTTATAGTTGTTGAAGCTTGAATTCGAGGTAGGTTATAGTTTGTTTCCCGTATGTATTTCATGTACTTGTTAAATTACTTCATGGTATGCATATGTGTATATGAATAGGGAAACATGCTAGATTTTATGTGAAATGATCATTTGCTGGCATGTTTTGTGATGTACCTGTTCTTGGTGATATAATGTTGAAACTGAATGTAATTGTGGTTGTTTATTTGTTGGGATCGAGTGTCATATTCCGACACATAAATTATATTGGGTGTCATGTTTCGACACAAACCTTGGATCGGGTGTCATATTCCGACACAAGTTGAGTATTTGTAGGTCCTATGAGAGGTCCCTTATGTGAAGTTATATGATTTTGAGGTTGTTGAACTATGATATTGATGAATATTGTTTGAGATGACACAAGTTAAATTATTTTGTATATATGTGCTTATTGTGTTGAGTTTACTTGTCCATGATCCGGTTACTAGCTAGCCGCGTGATCCTATCAGTACACTGTTGATTTTGTGTACTGATACTATACTTGATTTGTCTTTATTGAGTACAGGGCATATTCATCCAGCTACGGAGAGACCTCGCCTAGAGGAGTGATAGTGTTCGAGTTCAAGGGTGATCTATTCTTGAGGTTGCCATGAACTTTCTCTCTCTTTGATTCTAGTCCTTCTTTCGGGACTTAGATGTTCAGACATTAGTGTTATTTTTTTGGGAATTGTGTTCCCTATTTAGACTTGTAGTTGTTTAGAGTTTTGGTAAGATTACCTTTCAGTTCCTACGATAAATTTCTGCATAATTGGGTTGCTAACTAAGTATTTCTAAGTTTATGAGAACTCAACTTATGTTTTATTGATTAAACCCGCTTTCGCATCTTTAAATTTGCTTATATCTTGTGATTGTTTGTTAGTTGGGTTGTAGTAATGGTTCTCCAACTGGGGGTTAGTATGGGTACCATTCACGGCGATTTGGGGTTGTGACAACGGCTAAGTGAATTTCAGCATCGAGAACCCATGACAAGTAATTCGTTCCAGAGATATCAAGTGCCACGAGCTCAAGATTTGATAAACATGATTAAAAATCACAAGAAATGTTATTTAACCTTGAGACTTCGTGCTGATATCACATTGTAAAATCAAGAACAAAAGAACAATGTAAAGATGAAGATGTAACACCCCTCAAATATTTTCCCTAAGATTCGGATCCTTCTTGTATTTCGGGTAGGGTCGAACTCGAGTATTATGGAGCATTTGCATAAGTTAAGACGAGTCCTTGAGAAATTGAGAAGTGTTAGAGGTGATGTGGGGTCACAAAGGACCCCTAGGACAAAGCTAAGTCCAAAAGATTCGTCGTGGCTAAGTTGAGGCGGAGTTCGCATGAGGGGTTGACTTCTAATGACCCTATCTTGTGAAATACGATAATATGGGTGGCCCATGACCCATCAAATTAAAGGTTGTCAAGTTTCTTTCCAACGCCACCAAGAATGTAATTTTTGGAGTTCGGAGTCAAAAGATATGACGATCCTAAGACGAACTAGCAAGGCATGGATTTCAGGCCTGGGTTGTAATTGCTGGAAAACTGGGCTTGGTGCCACAGTGGCGCGATGCGCCACTATCGCGCTAGGATCATGCCTCAGTAGTTTGGTCCCTGGCGCGACGCGCCACTATTGGGTAGCAGGGGTTTTCAAGCCTATTTTCCAGAACCCAGAAAACTTGGCCTTGGCGCTGTAAGGGCGCGACGCGCCACTATCGCGCCAAGAACATGCCTCAGTAGTTTGGTCCTTGGCGCGGCACGCCACTAAAAGTTGTGCAGGTTTTTAGGCGTAATCGGCCTGGCGCTGCAATGGTGCGATGCGCCACTATCGCGCCAGGAGCATTTTTAGCCTATTTTCAGAACTTTTAAGAAGGGGCAATTTGGGAATTCACCCAAATTATATATGTATCATCTTTGGTCATTTAGGGATCACAATTTGCAGCTCTCTCTCTCTCTCTAAAAGCCCTAGGAGTCTCTTTCTCTCTCTTCTTCTTATTCTCCATTTCCAACAAGAAGTGTTCCAAGAGCTTCAACATTTGAGTTCTCCATTGAAGACCCAACCACAAAGTTTTCTTCAAGACTTCACTAAGGTATGTAAGACTACCCAAAACATGGGTTGAGTCCACCCATGTGCCCTACTCTTGCTTTGAGGCTAGATGTCCATGAGAAAATAGAGTTTCTTGGTATGGTTTATGTTTGAATGAGTTTTGTCCCCTATTTATTTGATGTTATGTGTGTTGATGCTGTTGAGCTAAGAAGTTCCTAAAACTTTCATGTTAGTATGAGTTGATGAAGATGACTTGTTATTATGTTGTGTTGATTCTCTTTAGCCATGTGATTATGTTGCTTAAGTCAATTTCCTTAAATGTGTTATTCTTCTTGAATTGTTGAGCTAAAGTCATAGAGTTGTGATGAGTCTTGAGGAGATAACATAAATGCTTATCTAAATGAGGCTTGATTGAGTTAATTGGAGGATAGAATTGACGAGTGGACGAGGTCCTAAATGGAACTTGCCATTATGACTTAATTGAGTTGAGAATGAGGATAAAGTTGATGAGTGGGAAATGTTCCACATGAAACTAGCCGTGAGGGCTTGTTTGAGATGATTGGAGAGAGTCTTATGAGCAAGGAGTCATGGGAGGAGTATCGAGCACCGAAGCGGGTAAGAGTATAGTCCATACTCGAACCCCAGAAACTACGCCGCCAACGTAGGTAGGGATGGAACCGTTAAAGTCGGATGCTTCCCATTTTATTGTCCTGAAATGATAGGACTTGACTAATCGATGGTATCCATGATTAGGGAGGCGTTCATGCCCTGGCAAGGTATGGACGGATGTGGCAACAACGTCTGATTGTTGTACTATCACCGGCTCATAGGTGATGGTTGTCGGATAAGAGAAACTCCCATTTAGGTCTTGATAGTGCTCTGAGTTAGTTGAGTTGAGTGGTTTATGAGTTAGTCCCGTCTAAACTATTCTTGTTAGACTTAGGACATTTGATTGAGTTGTCATGTATATATATATGAGTTGAGGTCCTGAGTTGATATTGATGTCTTTTTGATGTTTGTTTTCATTCGACCATTTTACATACTCGTACATTCCATGTACTGACGCCATTTGGCCTGCATCGTTTCATGATGCAAAGACAGGTACTAGATATCATCGACCGGTGCTCCGTTGAAGATCCACATACACTCCCAGCTAGTTGGTGAGTCCTCCTAGTTTTCGGAGGATCTTGAGCTCCTTGCATAGTTTCGTTTTGTCTCTGTATTTTGATTGTTGGTAGCCATGGGCTTGTCATTAGCACCTTCCAGACTTTGATAGAGGCTTCATAGACTAGAGTGTGGGGAGGTCGGACTGTTATTTTGAGGAGTCCTATTATACTTATTTTGTTGAGTTAAACATGTTTGGCCTTCGGCCCCCATATTGTAACTAACATGTTATAATTGAGCCTTCCTTTGAGCGTATATGACTGAAAGACGGAATGATTGAGTTAGGTGGTTCGCTTGAAGGTCAGAAATGGCTTTCAAGTGCCGGTCACGTCTAGGGTACCCTCTCGGGGCGTGACAGAAGACAAGAAGAAGAGTATAAGATAAGAACAATACTAAGATAACTTTCTTTCTTTCATGTGTATTCAACATCATTCTCAGTACCTTTATTTATAGTATTACATTGAGGAATACCAAAGGGTGTCATAAACATGACATTAAACCTTGAGAATGATGATATTACCACCCAAAAAGGAGGAAATTAACCTAAGAGTTATGGTCATTCATTTAACCACATTATCAACAACATTACTACCATAAAGGAGGAAATTAACCTAGGAGTTATGATCATCCATTTGACCACCAAATTATTTACAACAATTCTCCTTTAGTTCTTTTTTCTCTTGCCTTTTTTTTTTCCTATTGGCTCCTTCTTTTTGTTTTTGTTTTTCTCCTGTTGACTCCTTTTTATTTGTTTTTGTTTTTTTTAACCTTTTTTTCTATTTTTGGTTATATTATCTTCTTTTTTATCCATTTCTATATCTTTGTATTTTTTTTCTCTTTTTAAATATAAAATAAAATATTAGCTATTTTTAGATTAACAAAAAATAGAAAATTAAGTAAATTAGACTACAATAGGAAATATTAAGAAAAATACTAAATTACACTAGATTATTTATTAAAATCTAAAGTTAAATAAATAAATTTTATAATTTTTTTCTTTTGCAAATGAAAAAAACTTAAATCTAAAATATAACTCTATTTTTTGTAATTATTTTTACAAAAATTAACTTGCTAAAACTGATGTAAAAATAAAATATCAAATTTAAGCATAAATTTTGTGATACCCTATCAGTATATGATATATATACCATATGTGTATTATAGAGGACTAAACAGTGTCTCGCCGAAGTACTGATGCATCATCATATCTCAATGATATCATGTCAATATATAGATAACTATGATGGTATCATAGAAGACTAAGAAGTGTCTCATTGAATGACTAAAGCATACCTCAATAATACTGTGTCGGTATATAGATATACTGTGATGGTATCATGAAAGACTAAGGAATATCTCACTGAAGGAATGAAGCAGACCTCAATGATATCATTATAATGTATAGATATATTGTGATGGTATCATGGAGAACTACAGAATATCTCACAGAAGGACTTAGTGCATGTTTGACTTAACTTATTTTAAACAGTTTATAAGTTGAAAACAGCTTATAAGCTAAAAAAAATAAGTTGGGATAGCCCAACTTATTTTTTTTGGCTTTTAAGTTGTTTTCAGCTTATAAGATGCTTTAGATAAGTTAAGCCAAACAGACCCAATTATTTTGGGGGGCTTAGTTTAAGCACAAAATGACTTTAAGTTTGCTAGTCAAATACTTAAAATAGCTAAAATAGCTTATAAGTCAATCCAAATGGGCTCTTAAGCATACCTCAATGATATCGTGCCAATTGTATAAATATATTATGATAGTATCATGGAGGATTGAAGAATATCTCACTAAAAAACTAAAGCACACATCAAAGATACAATGACAATATATAAATATACAGTCATGATATCATTAAGGATTGAAACACACTTCAATGATACCATAACAGTATATAATATTATGATAGTATTATGGAGGATTGATGAGTAAGGTGCTTGTGCAGTCATTATTGTATGTGATTGTGTGTGTTGTTTGGGTGCTGGTGATGGCAAGCATTGCATTGGATCATTGTTTTCATCTCATTGAATAACTTAAGTAGACTTCAATGGTACCATAACAGATTGACAGTATATAGATGTACAATAATGGTATCATAGAGGACTGAAGAGTGTCAGTATATGATATATCATGAGAATTGGTCATCTATGATAGCTTGTCAGTATATGATAGGTCACATAAAGGATTGAGTCGTGAATCAGTCCTATATGATACACTATAAGTATATGATATATATAAATATACTATATGAGTATCATAGAGGACTAGCGAGAGTTTTATTTTGGAGAAATGAACGAGTCTTCTATGATACTCTGTTAGTATATGATATATACCATATGGTATCATAAAAGACCAAGGAGTGTTATCTTTTGAAGAAATGAATCAATCACTTATGATATCATGTTGGTACATGATATATACCATATGGACATCATAAAGAACTAATTAGTATTTTTTGAAGGAATCTATTTGTTGTCTATGATATCCTGTCAGTATATGGTATATACTAGACTGGTATCATTGAAAGACTGAAGCAGTCCTCCATGATACCATGTCAGTATATGGTATATACTAGACTGGTATCATGGAGAGCTGAGGAGTGTTTCATTGAAAGAATGAAACAGTTCTCCATGATATTATGTTGGTATACAAATATATTGTGCCGGTGTCATGAAACGCTCAACATATTTTGTACTTGACTTCAGGACTTAGTGTACTTTAAGCGAGCCTTGGACAACACTGCCTCACACTACATCCATATATCACAAGATTTATGTTTTTACAGCTCAATAAAACATGTCAGCCAACATAATTGGAATCAATTAGACATCTTCTACCGTAGTTCCACGTGACCCAGTTACACTCTCATCAATTATTCTCTTGCTTTATATTCATTACATCTTATTATTACTGTATTTCATTTCATTATTGTTTATTCTCAAAAAAAAAAAATCAACCTAACTGGTGTGCCCTTAAACCACATTAGTAAATTCAACTGTATCATTTTTCGGGTAAACATATGCCTTACGTACTACCATGTCATTACAGTATGACATAAACACGTGATTTCCAAACAAATGAATTTCCCATTATCATTTTAAGCAAAAACATTATTTCAGAAAATGTAGTACATATATTTTTTTATCGTACTAGTTTAACTACTACTATTACTATAATAATAGAACATTAATCAACTGAAACAGGTTGCATGTTCTCTGCCTCTTTCCTGAGATCCTCATACAGAACAGATGACAAATACCTCTCTCCAAAACTTGGATGTATTGTCTGAAATACCAAAACCAACAAATTCAAGACAACTAGTTAACATAAGAAAATTGACATAAGGTAAAAAAAGAAAACATTGAGGAGAGAAAGTCGATCAAAGAAGCTAACATAAATTCATACCACTATGAGTTTTCCTTTGTTTTCTGGTCTGTTGGCGAGTCTTAGCGCGGCTACTGTATTAGCTCCTGATGATATCCCGACCTATACAACAAAATGTTTGTCGTATGATTAAAAACAAATTGGGGTTGGATATATGAATCCTTACAACTGACCAATATTTCGTTCTATATAAGCTTATCTACTCGTACTATTCGTATAATCCCATTTAATAATGGAAAATAGATCTAAGATGAAAGTGAAATATTTGAAATTTTACCATAAGGCCTTCCTTCAATGCCAACTCCCTAGCCATGTTTACCGATTCTTCACTTGAAACCTGCAACAGAATAAACATAGTTCATGTATCAATTACCAAAAATGACTAATTGTAGTCAAAGACGGACAGAAGATTTAAACTTGATTCAATTTACTTCAAATTGTGGGTTCAAAATTTAATAATTGTTAATATATATATATATATATATATATATAATGTTCAGTATGAAAATATTGGATTCAGTTGAACATATAGATAGTACATGCCATACACCTCTGGTTGTAGTTCTAATTGAACAGAACTCTGCAATCACATAATTCTTGTGCTATGCAAGAAACAACTGTCATAGTTCTGTTCTGGAATCAAAACAAAAAATGTAACTAAATAGGCAGCGAGCCGTTCAGATGAGACCCGAAGACCAGGAAGAATAAATAAGCAAAGAGTGGGGCTTCTTCCTTCAACAGAGGTAATGCTTATTCTTCTCCTTTCTGGTACTCTTGAATAAGGCAAGGCTTTTCCCTATTCCCTATCAAAAGCTAGCCCTTCAAGTTTACACGCTGATCCCTCTATAATGGCATTCTTCTTCCTCTCCAACTTTACGATATTATCCTTGCTAGTTTGATCTCTCGAATTAAGGTTTCCGATTGAATTGGTTATAAGTCTACCATACTCTACCATACTGTAGAGAAAAGAATACATGTTCATCTGGATATTGAGAAGGAAGGTCAAACCTAATCCGGTGTCAATACTTGACTGACCGGAGGACCTAACTAGCTTCAACCGAGTTTTCGGTAGGCTAGGAAGCATTTCTTTTACTCTTCTATGTCTATTAAGTGTTTTGATCCTTGCGCCGATTCTCGTCTCTCGTCTTTCGTCTTTTCTTTACCATGGTAAAAATGGTTGTTCAATCCCCGGATGATGCATTTTATAATTGTGAAATAAAAAAATTAAAAAAGGGGCGGGACCTCCGGAGGTCGATATTTTCTTGTGTTATGCAAGAAATGAAATTATTAAGAACTCAGCATACCATCAAAACTTCTTCCATTACATCCATGTCAAGGATGTCTGGCTTGAATCCAACACCATTGCCAGTTATTTGATGAGGACCTGTATACAGTATCCGTGTTTAGAAATCTACCTATAACAAATTCTACTCATATGCCACAACAAACGAAAAAAAAGAGAAAGGGCCTTTTTATTTGTGTCGATTTTTTTTAGTTCTATAGTAATGATAGAAAGTGAAGTTAATTACCTGGTTTTCCACCATTCAATACATTGCTTTCAGTTGGCTCAATTCCATATATCTAGCAGGACAGGAGAATATGTAAGAACGATGATGTTATGTTGTTTACACAGTATGCTGGCAATCACAAAATAAGTTGATTGTTAAGAAAATACCTTGACGTTAGGATTTTTGGATTTCAGATACTGTCCAACACCAGAGACAGTGCCTCCACTTCCTATTCCCATGACGAAGATGTCAACATTACCTTGAGTGTCTTCCCAAATTTCAGGGCCAGTGGTCTCAAAATGAACCTGTGTCCAACGTCAATGTTGATTTTTTTTTGATATAATGGAAAAGAATTAAAAATGCCCCTCCACTTTATGAAATATCTCAATTCTAATCTTCGTTGTACTTTGTCAGAAGAGAGTTAATTGACACTCATTCATTGAAAAATTACTCTGCCTAGGTAGGTCAAATCTTTTTATTTTAATGTATATATACTAATGTTGAATCCCTTTGGCTTCCTCGCGTATTTACTTATTTATATTCTTGAATCTCCTCAGTGAAAATTAATCATGGCTCTGCTATCGCATAAATTATCTATTACTTGCCCTTGAGTCTAAAGGACCTTCCCCGTGGACCCCAGCCAAAGTGTAAGAGTAGAGGAAATGCATCTGAGCCTTTTCTTAAAAATAGTGGTATCTACGTTGGAGCTCCGTCAAGGTCAAGGAAAAATGCGAGATAATTTGCTAACGACAAAGACTCGTGAAAAGATATGGCACATGGGCCTATTCAACCTCTTTTTTTGGCCTAACTCAACTCCAAAAGTTAGTTTATGAGGGGAGGATTGCTCAAAACCATATAAGCAGACTACAAGCCCATTCCTCAACCAATGTGGGACTCTAACCCTGCTTCACGCCCAAGCCAACTGAAGTGTGGATCGTGAGCCCAAACTGGGAATGAACTTGGCTCTGATACCATGAAAAGAAATGACACTTGAACCTAATTCAACCCCAAAAGTTAGCTTATGAGAGTAGGATTACTCAAGTCCATATAAACAGACCATCGGTCCATTCCCTAACCAATGTGAGACTCTAACCTACTCTAATAATATGAAATAATCATAGAAGAATAACATACCACAAAATACAATATATAGATAAACTTGGACATTTTCCTTCAATAGAAAGTCTAATGATAGAAGGGGGAAAAAGAAGAAAATGAAGATGGAAAATTACTTACTTGAGTATTGGCAGGATTGGAGAACTGTTGAAGCATAAAAGCATTAGGTGTAGATTCCAAAAGATCATAAGCCTTCTTAACAGTTCCTCCCATTCCTTTAGTTGGATCAGTGATAACTAAATCAGCTCCAAATGCTCTCATGGTCACCCTTCTCTCCAAGCTTGTGTAGGATGGCATTGTCAAAATCATTTTGTAGCCTTTCATGGCAGCCATGAAGGCCATACTTATTCCCATATTCCCTGATGTTGGCTCAATTAGTGTTGTCTGCATATCATCCATAAAATAGATAAGACATAAAATCTATGGTAACAATATCTCGTCCATATTATCTGTCTTTTAAGGTTTTCGTAAGCCTCTTAAGAAAGAGCCATGTTTACTTACTTTTCCAGGGGTGATTAAGCCTTTCTTTTCTGCATCATTCATCATAGCAAATGCTGGTCTGGTGGAAAAGGAATCACTTAATATTTAGAAAAAAATTAAAAGAAGTAAATTTCCAAATTATTTAATTACCTGTCCTTGATACTAGAAGTAGGCTGCATCATTTCTTGTTTAACAGCAATATAAGCACCACATCCTTCACTCACTTTATTAAGATAAACCAATGGTGTTTTCCCAATGAGCTGAATTGTGAAAATATTACAAATCAATCACATAAATTTTATCAAAATAAGAAAGAATTTAGTTATATTATATATTTTTTGATATGCAAATAATATTTGCATAATCAGGTTATACATAAAGTAATTAGAGATAAATCCTCATGATATTCGTTAGTATGGTTATCATAATTTCCTGTGTGAATAGTGCAGTAAACATGAAACTTTTGATTGGTAGTAAAACACTGATTCGCTCGTTGAGTTATATAATAAAAAAGTGAACTATGTTGATAGTGTATTTTATTTAAAGGTAAAGTTGTTGTCATATGACAAAAGGTCACGAGTTCGAGCTGTGAAAACAACCTCTTACAAAAATGTAGGGTAAGAGTTGCGTACAATAGACCGTTGTGGTTCAGCCCTTTTCTGGACCCAAAAATAACGGGAGCTTAGTACCCTAAGTTGTTTTATTCTTAATAAATAATCAATCCATCACAATAAATAAGTGATTGTTCTCATTTTCCACTTAACTGTGAACGAATTAGAACATTAAATTGGAGGTAAATGATATTTGTTAATGATGATTAAGGTTCTTGGACCAATATATTTGTCCAAAGATAGTAAAGAGTGATGAAAAGAGCTTCATTGAAATATAAATAATGTATTAATATGGTGTACAAAATCTAAATTCTAAGGGATCGTTTGGTTATTGGTTAGAGTTAAAGTTATTCGTGTATTAATTGTATACATTGTTTGGTTTTCCAATAGGATAAAAGTTATTCATGTATTAATTATATACATTATTTGGTTGGTATATATAAAATTTTGCATAACTATTATAGTGTTTGGTTGTGTTTTAGCAATTCTACACAACTAATACCGGCATAATTTTTGAGGAAATTTACGTATAACTCTATGCGGGTAGAAAGTGAATAAGTTATGCAGAGATTAATTATACATAAATTAAAATTAAAAAATTACAATTGACCCCTACTAATTCACTTTTACTTTTTGTTATTCTCCGTGTATTCAACGTGATTCAAGATTAGAAAAGAACAACATATTTAATGAATATCATTTTTTATAATCTTAAATACTAAACAAGATTATGATTGCTTGATCTTTCCTTAGGGCCAGACCATCTGGCAATACCTTCTTTTTTTTCTTCTTCAAAACTCATGCAAATAAAAGTGAATCTCCATATATCAAATGGTACGGTAATTTTGATTTTTGATTTTTTAAGAATATTGAATTATTACTCTAATAAATTAATTCAATATGATTCGATATTTTAAAGTTTGATTTCAATATTTTGTGGTGTGATAAATAGATAATCATAATTTAGTCGGCTTCAACTTACATGTCCTCATATAATAGAGTATTATGACTTTGAATTTTTAAAAAACGTCTAAATTCTATTAAACTTACACCTTATGCATTTAAAAATATTCAAAAGAAAGTATAGCAATTCCCTTGTTAATCAATCACCTAAAAAGACATTTCAACTAAGATAAAGTAGTCAAAGTCCAACGTATAAATAATAATTTTATATATTACATATTTGCTAGTAGATATTATAATAATATATATGAATTTTATATGTAATTAATACTTAGGTACGGTATACAATATTTCAGTATCTTATAAATAAATATCAAACTTTTAAAATGCATACCAAATATAATAATACTGAAATTGCGGTATTAAAAATTTTGATTTCGGTATGGTATCGATATCTACAGTACCATGCCCATCCCAAAACATGGGTAGGAGTGAAATGGTTGTATTTGGAGAAACATCTAGACATTTAAATTTTTATAAGATTGAACAAGTAGAGACACACATTTTTCATAATAATTCGTGTGAGATACACTTGAAATGATTGTATTATGCCATGTAGAAAACATATTATGATACGTGTATGATGCGTGTTTCTATTTATTCAACTTCATATAAATTTAAATGCCTATTTGTGCTTACCCATAAGTTGGAGGGCATAAATTCCAACTGATATCAAGTTAAAGAGCACGCTAATATATTATGTCTAAGAAATAAGTGAAACTTAAATATGCATGCAGATAATACATAAGTACTTAGTATATGTAATATTAAAATAACAATCATAAATAAATAAAATTAGATTTCGCAACAAACTTTTAGCTTATACAGCTAATGAGCTTAAATAAATCTATAAATACAAAGGATAAAAAAAATATATAGATGGATGATTAAAAATGGCAATGGTAAAATGGACTTTGCATATGATAAAGAGGGAGAATGATTATTTCTTAAAGTTGAGGAGTGAATTTGATTTTTAAACCAATGTTCAGAGATATAAATAATTTTCACCCATTTCATAAACTTCACATCTGTTGGAATTTCGCCAGGTATAAAAATGAGTGAACATGATATAAATTCAACAAAATACTACTTACCCCATCCTAATTTATATAAATCAATTTTTTTTATAATCAGTTTCAAAAAGAATAATACATATGTAAGAATAATAATTCAAAATTATAATAGAAATTCTAAATTGTTTAAAATTTATTATTTTTGGTATTTAATTAATTAATATCTAGTCAAAATTTGTTTGTGCTAGTTCATATAGAAATAAGTTTTTTAGTACTAGTTTGATTTAGTCTATTACTATTATAAATATGAATATTGCCAGATTATTTTTCACACAGAAGGAAAATACAGAATATACAGAAAAACAAGGAAAAAAGTCAAAAGAAATCTTGTAGTAAGATTTAAAAGATTTTGAATTTATAAATAAATTATTTTTCTTCAAATACATATTTAGATTTAGTAGAAATAATTTAATTTAAAAATATCTATTATTTTTAATAAAATAATTATAATCACACAAATATTTATGAATTATTTTAAACAATAAATTTTAAATTTATTATTTAAAAATTTTCATACCAAGTCTAACTATGGCGTCATTTTGCATAAACGCAAACAATTAAATAAACAAATCTTAAAGTGCAGATAGTATATGAAAAATTCTTCTTGAAACCTGTGCCACGAGGTCCACAGCATAAAAATGAACGGCAAACGATACTTTCTTTCTCTCAATTTAAGTAAAAACATTTTTTCCTTTTAAAAAAAATAATATATCTTTATATTTAATAATAAGTTAATTTTAACTTTTCATATTAGATGAACATTTTCAACTTTACATGGTATTTAAGAAATTAACTTTACCATTTTGGCTTGTGTTTATATCAATTCAATATATATAGAATAGAAATAGCTAGTATTGAAAATTGTTTACATTCAAAAAGTCATATTAATTATAGAGGTAAAATAAAAAAAATTAATTAATTCTATTCTTAATTTAATAAGTAATCAAATAATATGTGAGAAACATTTTTAATAAAATGCTCCTATATAATATAGAACACAGGTAAGAGAGAAAGTGAACATAAATGGGTTATGCGGGTCGTGCCGCGTGCGGATTCAATTGGGTATTAAGTAAATTGGATAATTAAAAGGGTAATTTAGAGAATCTGTTAATTGAAAGATAAATCTAATTAAAAACTTTCACAACAAAGATAATTTTGATCCTTTTCTACACCTCCAGTACTGAATATGAAGAGATAGAAAGAGAAAGTGAAATTACTAACTTGAGAAACTTGAGTTTTGATATTGGTACCAGGAAGGTACTTTGGCAGATCTCTTAGCCTCTGAGCAAATGATGATTCATGAGCTAACGATTCACTGGAAAAAAATCTCCTTCTTAGTAATGACGCCATTGATGAAATTTATTGGAAGCAGCTACAATGCGTAGCTCTCTACAATTTGTCTTGAAATTTGAAAGATAAAGATACCCATTTTATAATGGAGATTAACATGGACCCTCCTCTCATCATATCTCTAAGGTATATACAGATGAATATTTCTTATAGCTAAAAATAGAAATTTGTTGTAAAAATAAAAGACATAATATATAAACACGTTTTTTAACTTAATATTAATTGATAACTAAGCATTCTAATTTTAGGTGAGTAGACACTTAAATTTGTATAAAATTGAACAGATAGACACATTTGTCTTACCTACATAATAATTTTGTGTCCTATGCGGTGTCCTACATTATTATACTATGTAGAATATGTGTGTCTACATGTTTAATTTTATATAAGTTTAAGTGTTTATTTGTGCACACAAAAAATTAAAAAGCATAAATGGTTGTTGAACCCGAATTAAATAGCATATATATGTATTATGCAAAATAAAATTCATAAAAACACTACAAAATCATTTCATTTTTTTTGGCCGAGCATGTAATCATTCATTTTTATTTCTTAATTTGAAAAAAGAATGAGGTATGATGTGTCTTTTATGCAAAAATATCAATAGTTTATGCATTATTCAGTAAAGTTATATTGTTTAGCACACAATAAATTAACTAACAATATAAGTAGAAAGTTAAACATAATTGTAATTCTGATATTAGAATTATAATATTCAAAATAAAACAAAGATAATTCATTTACTTTTGAAAGAATTTTTTTTCTCTCTCTCTTTTAATGAATTATTTTTTTAATTTTCGTGTATAATTAATAACTAATAATCAAACCAAACTGAAATGTCATATAAAAGTACCCATTGGCTAAAAACAATAAGCTCGTTTAGTTACCAACGTGGACCCGTGATGGCTCAAAGGAGGGGCGCTAAAAACGATACATGCCGCCTCTATGGTCATTGGTCAAAGCCCAATTTCAAATTTTATTTCTCCCCTTCCTAGGTGCAGCAACTTGCTATTACAAATGATTAAAATGAAAATTTTTTTCTTCAAATTTTACAATAAAATATGGACAAACCGCACTTATACTCATTTCAACTTGAATATCGATGCTTGTGTATGCAATGATGTAACCCAAAGTATGTAATACTAATATAACCAAAAGTATACCTGTTAAAATCTTGTGCATAAAGTGTAATAATTAAGTTTTCTTCCAGAAAATTATGTGGTTAATCATATAACCCAATTTAACTTTTTGAAAAGCTTGTGAATACATGTGGTGACATTGTCACAAGTTAACTTTGCAAAATTTGGACGGACGAGTTTATAGTCATAGGTTAAAGAATTTTAACTTACGACTTATAATTTATTTATTTTTGGTTTAAAAATTGTGTTTAAATTATATTTTATTTATTTATTTATTCAAACATTATAAAAATACTTAAAAATTATTTTGAATTAAAAACATTTGACATAGGTCAATCTAAAGTTCCAAACAAACTCTAAAATTTCTTGTATTGTTAACTTCAATTCATTCAATAAAGATCCTGTGTTTTGAACACATCAACTTCCGTTCAACGCTTCTAAAATTTACCATCAAAGAATTGAGAATAGATAAATAAAATCCGGCTTTTAATTATAAATTTTAGATTTGAACTCTAAAAATTAATAATAATTTTTCGATAAGAAATTACGATTCTCCTCAAATAATTTTATAAAATATGAATTCAAATTAATCAAGCCAATAAATATTAAATACTAAACAACCCCTATATCAAAAAAGACCTTCCAAAACTTTGCACTTGTCTAAGGTACATTTAACCTAAAATATGTCACCTCCGTAGACCAGATTCATATGTATGACTTAATTTAGTTGTGTTGCACATGCTGTGTCCTTTAGATGATCTTATTTTTCTTTTAAAAATCTAAAGCATAAGTGATCGGCTGCGGCTTTCTTGAGGTTGTAGGGACAAGGAGAGTGGCGGAATCAGAATTTTTAGTAAGTTGATTTAAAATTTTAAAAAATAGATATTTGAACTAGTCGAAGGGGATTCAACATCTATTATATATACATATAAAATTATTTTAATCATGCATAAAATAGTATTATTTTTTGTCAAAGAAGGTTTGGATGAACCCCTGATAGTAAGGTGGCTCCGCACTTGGATAAGAATGTGATACAGCGAATGAGAATGATGTTCCTTTTTTACATTAGAGCTTTCAGTTTTCAATTTTGAGTATAGAAAAATTCTTACAAACGTTTTTTTCAAATATTCTCTAGGTTATATAAATTTAAATTAATTAGATTTCAATATAAATATCGAATACGGAAAGAAAATAAAAAAGAAGTCCTTTGCACCTATCCTACTATATTAATTTTCGTTTTCTACCAAATCTTCGCATCATATTTACTTTCCCCATTTTGTCTTTTTGCACAACATCATGTCTTATTGGGGTCGGCTAGCAGGTATTTTTGGATTAATATTTGAGTTGAGGTTGTAAAAAATAATAGTTTTGAAGTTAATGTGTTTTAAAATGAATTTTACTTGACAAGACCTACTAAACTTGAAGATTCGTAAGAAGAAACTAGCAATTTACTTGAAATATATGTAAACGATTAAATTTTGTCTTGAAAGTAATAATCTAGACATGAAAAATAGCGATAAGTAATAATATTTAATTTCAATAATTTATGCAGGACACGAATTACAATTTTTTATAAAATTTTATATAAAATGATATAATTCTATAATAAAATAGTTTTTGTTGGAATTTCACCACCAATGCGGAATCAAACTTTGATCACAATCATGGAGGGCAATATGAAAACTTCTCTCTATTTCCTCTCTCCCTGTCTTATGAAGAGCTCTATATATAGGTGTGAGTTAGAGTTTGGAGGTATTTTGGTCCCAAATAATTCTAGTGGACCTTGGACTTGAAGAGTATGAATTGGATTCATTTTGTAAACTTAGTAAACTAACCAAACACAATTGAAGTTCATTTATGTCATATAATTTTAACTTAAAAATAAAATTGGAATATGCAAGAATTTCTCATCTCACATAGCACAAGTATCAATTAAGATGACTCAATTCTACTTCTAAAACAAGCAGGGTCATACCAACTATAATATGACAAGTTATATACAAAGTCACAACTATAATTTTAGGTATCAAAAAATTTGTTATTTTATTAATTCATACGCATTCACAAAAAAATAGTACTCAAACGGTCCAAATATGCTAGTATTATCTAAGTCAAGAATCTACTTTTCTTTTCTCCTAACAATATTTCAACAATTTACTTCCAAAAAAAATAATCTACTCAATTCAATGGAATTATCCTCAAGAAAAGAACTGAAAACAAAAATCAAACTCTAAAAATTAATATAAGTTAGTCAACAAAAACAAACAACGAAAAAACAATATAGCAGGATTAGTTTATAATTCAATAATTCAGAAATCCAAAATATACAAGTCGATAAAATAACAATACAGGGAAATGAGATACGAGACTACAGACACTATCTAAAGATATAGCAAAAATATACAATGAATTTTTTCTGTCAACCTACACATAAAATATAGCACTGTCCCTAGTGGTCAAAATCAAAATTAGTGAGAATAAGAAAAAAAATATTTTCTTTGGCCATTATTCACCGTCATCACCCTGAACAAAGTCCGAATCAGCAACAATCTCGCCTGAATCCTCATCCATGAAATTTGTCCCTACATCCTCCTCCTTCTCTTCATCATCCTTATTGAGGGTGTATATATATCGGTTTGATTTCGTTTTTCATCAAAAAGAAATTAAATCAATTATGTCATTTTATTAAATCTAAAAATTAAATTAAATCAACATTATTTAGTTTTTTCGATTTCGATTTTAGTCGGTTTTTTCAATTTTTTTTTACAATTATACCATGATTGGAAAAGAATTAAATATGTTTTCACCTACATGTGTGATAAGCTAAAACTTGAAAACGTTAAATGAATAGGAATCTTCAAAAAGACCGTAAGATTCACGTAAGTACAAAATACTTTCATCGAAATATCATTGTTCAATATGTAAAATTTATAAGATTAAAGACTTCAATCAAACTGTATACAAAATAAAATATTTACAAAATAGATTGTTAACTTCTGATTCGAAAAATAATAACAATATAATTAACTTCTGATTTGATTACAAAACAAAATATTTACAAATGTTTATAAGCCCAATTTTGAAATATATATATATATATATATATATATATATATATATATATATATATATATATGGAAAAATTACATAGGAAGACAAACATGTGATATGTATTTACTATACACAACTATAGTTTAAAAGAATTATATTACAATTCGTAACTAGTTAAGGTGTTATGGCAATTCTTTCTCTTCTATATCCCTCATTTCTCTACCTCTCTCCCCTCTCTCTGCACTCTAGCTCGACTCTCTCCTCTTTCTACATCATCTCTTTCGCCTCTCTCCTCTCTCCGCCCTCTCTCTCTCATCTCTCTCATCTCTCTCTCTCCACATTACAAATGGTAGCAGTCAGTGATAAAAATACAAATGATAACACAAACACACATGGTAACACATAAATACAACACACAGGGCAACATATTAATATACAAATGCACATGAATTCAAATACAATTTCTTACGAATTACAACATTGATACAATTATATTTGTTGATATATACAATTGTATTTGTTGATACATATTATATTTGGATATAAATTGTATTCGGTAATATACTTGATAGTTGATACAATTAATTTGCATCATTGAATTGAATATAATAGTCTTTGATACAATTGCATTCACTGATACAAATCAATTGTATCAATTATATTTGTGATACAATTATCGATCAGATATATAATTATTGATTAGATATATAAATATTGGTCAAATATACAAATCAATTGTATGTCTCTCTCAGATATCGCTCACCTCTGTCCTTTCTCTCCCATATCTCGCATGCCTCTCTCCCCCCTCTCCTAATCTCACTCGCATCTCTCCTTATTCTAGTAGCTAGTTTTGAATACAAATTAATTGTATCAATTATATTTATGATATAATTATTGATCAGATATACAAATTAATTGTATCCCTCTCGCCTCTCTCCTCCCTTTCGCAATCTCACTTGCCTCGCTCCTCCTTCTAACATGCAACTATGAATCATAATTAAGCAAACTATAGCTATGTACTCTAATTAAGCCCAAACTATAGTCATTTTTGATAGTAGGATCATGGAATATAAAGTTGCTTACAGGAAAGTCCATAGAGCTTGAAGAGTCTTAAGAGGAGAAAGATTAATATAAGTTATGTTCAGGAGACTAAATGGGTAGGTATCAAAGCTCGAGATGTGGACATATTTAAATTATGATGCGCAGGAGGCTCATGTAACACCCCCTAAAAAATATTATATATGGTGTTCCAATTGTTGATGAAAATGATACTATTTCTGTATTTTGAGAATAACTTTTCATAGGATGGTATAAATTATGTGATTAAAATTTCTGAATAACTCCAACATCATTACCTACAACATTTGTGAAGAACATAGCTTAGGATTCGGAAGCTAAGTAGGTCAAATAAATTAATCTTTGCAACACCTAGTACTGTGACGAAATGGAGTATTTGTAAAAGAAAAATCATATCTCACTGCAGGTGTTTCAAATCAGTTGATTCTTGAACTAAATGAAAGAAGACTTCTAGAGCTACAATTCATATGAAGACATCAAATCCTAATTAGGAAGTTATCTTGTTCAAACATAGCTCCGAAAAAGGGTATTCCGTAAAAAAATATTCATCTCACCAACCATAGAAGATCTAGATCCATTTGACATCACATATGACATCAATAGTCCTTCATTTGACATCACCCATGACATCACAATCTTTCATTAGATTTTTATATTTTTTTTACAATTATTTTAATTATTGTTAGGTTCCTCCTTCACATCTATAAATACCCACCTTATTTCATCATTTTGTTCATCAAGCTTTCTCAAGCAACTCTTCTCTCTATACACTTCTTTACTCATTTTCTATACACTTCTTTACTCATTTTCAAAATATAGTTTTATTTCTTAGTAGTGTAGAAATACTATTTTGGTGATTCATATATTCTGGGTAGTACACAAAATGCTCCGGCGAGGAGAAAAGGCTAGGATTCAAGAGTGTTCATTAAGTCCTTCGATTCTGAGTAAAGATTCGAATTCCAGGTATATAAGACTTCAATGAGAGTATTCCTTTCACTCTCATGCCTAAAGTATTTTGATTATATGATAAACTATATTTATTTTCTTTAAGTTGTACTCTAAGGTATATGGTTGCTTATCCATGGGTTATTCTACCTATGTAGTCCAAAATTCTTTCAACTAAATCTCTTGATTTCAAATGAGACTTTCTTATGGGTAATTCCTATTTCTACTTAATAGCATGACTCATGGTTAAACTAATGATTATTAGTCTATTTTGATGCAAAATAATTTCATATGTATGAATTGATAGATTTCAAGTATTTTCTCTATTTAGCTCTCCAAAGGTTCTTGAAATTCATGGTGGGTTGTTTAAAGCATGATTTTTAATTAATAGATTTCAAAGTATTTATGCATATTCATTTACATACATGTTTGAAAGTTGAAGTGATTTGAACTCACATAGTTTTACTATATTTTTAATGAAGTTTGACTTGAAAGATTTGACTACAAATGAATATTTATGAAACAATGTCCATGATCAAAAGGGAGTATTATGAAATAAAAGAATGATGAAATGATATGAATGATGAATTCTTTATGCAATAAGGATAATTCTTGCATATTTGAATAACCAAAGGTTTTAATGAGCTATTCTACCAAATGTGATGTTTTGAATTCTCAAGCTATATGCTATGGCTATTTTGAAGTATTAAAGTATTCCGTGGGATTGAATTAGCACCGAATGGGTCATTGAGATGAGATTCGGTAAGGGAATCCTAGTAGCAACCTCTTGTCTCATTAACTATGTGCCAACATAGGAGCCCTTGTAGGCTTAGGCTAATCCACGAAAGCCCTTAAAGTTAAAGTTAAAAAATGAATATAAAATTAACGGAGTTCTACCCTAGGAAGGTAGACACCCTAGGGGTTATGTTGGATTTCATGTAATATCTCACATGGTCTTAATGTCTGTTGTAGTCAACTTCTACAAATGAACGTTTCAAATGTTATTTAAATGATTACTCATGCATGTATATATCCACATATGTATGATTTAAATGATATCTACTTGATTACTCATGCATGCACTCATTTATATACTTTACCTTATAAATGTCCTAAATTTTTTACTTTATAATGCATGCCGACATACTTAGTACATTCAAAGTACTAACACATACTCTTTTGCCTACATGGTATCACCATATAGGGACCGATGCTCCTCCTCGTTCTCCTCCACGTGGCTAGTTGAGATTTCATTTGAAGATTACTTTTGGTGAGTTCCCATGTTTTGGAAACAATACTCATTTATCTTTCTAGCTTATGATATGTTGAGATCTTTAGAAACTTACTATGACATTTATTTCTATTATGATTAAGGGTGAGTTAGGGACTTGTTTTAGCCCATTAAATCTAAAAGTTAGAGGTATTGTTGGACATATGTAAGTTAAAAATTTACTATTATGATTTTTGCTTGTTTATTTATTGTCCTTACCTATGAAAGTCTATAAGAATGCTAAGAGGCTTGTTTGAGGTACTTTTGGGTTTCTCATTCGCCATGTCACATCTAGGCCCTAGGCTTGGGTTGTGATAGATCAAGAGATAGAAATGGTATAAGTATTCTAGTCAACGCGAATCTTAGGGAGTGTGTGGTGGAGGTAAAGAAGATCAGTGATAGGTTGATAATTATTAAGCTAGTTATGGGCGGGCTTACTGTGAACATTGTTAGTGCGTATGCACCCCATATGGGCCTGGATGAGGAAGTCAAAAGGCTTTTTTGGGAGGATTTAAATGAGGTAGTGAGATGTATACCGAGTATCGAAAAGATTTTCATTGGTGGAGATTTCAATGGTCATATCGGTATAACTTCTAATTAGTTTGATAATGTCCATGGAGGCTTTGGTTTTAGGGAAATGAATGACTATGGGGCATCTTTATTGGAGTTTGCTAAAGCTTTTGAGTTGGTTATTGCTAACCCGTGTTTCTGAAGAGGGATAATCAATTAGTTACCTTTAGTAGCACGGTAGCTAGGACTCAGATTGACTACTTACTCCTCCAAAAGAGTGATAGAGACCTTTATAAGGATTGCAAGATTATTCTGAGTGAAAATATTACTACTCAACATAAGATTTTGGCGATGAAATTAGATATTAAGAGGGATATGAGAAAGAATACCCATTATGACTGACCGAGGATTAGATGAGGGGGCTTAATTCCTGTTATTTCTTGGGAGATAAGGGAGAAATTGATTGTTTCAGTGGCCCGGAGTAGTAGAGGGGATGTGAACAACATGTGGGATATGACTTATGGTTGCATTAGAAAAGTAATAATCGAGGTTCTAGGGGTATCGAGAGGAATCTTTAGTGGTCGTTAAGGAGATTAGTGATGTAATGGAGAAGTACAAGGTAAAGTGAAAGCTAAGAAGGTTATCTATATGGAGTGGTTGGTGTGCGTAGATGAGGATGGGAAGAGTAGGCTTAAAGATATCTATAAGAAGGCAAAGACGGAAGCTAAGTCGGTAGTCACTAGTGCTAAGACGACAACCTTTGAACACTTATATATCGAGTTTGGGGAAAAAGTTGGGGATAAGAGATTTTATAAGCTTGCCAAAATGAGAGAGAATAGCCCACAACTTGGATCTAGTAAAGTGCATCAAGGATAAGAAAGGTAAAGTGTTAGTGGATGAGACCTCTATCAAGCAAATGTGGCAAACTTATTTCCACAGACTCTTAAATGAAAAACGAGACAGAGACATTATATTGGGTGATTTGGTACACTCTGATAGTCTTCGAGAATTTAGATACTGTAGGTGTTTTAGGGTTGAGAAGGTTAGACGTGCTATTAGTAGGATGAGGAGGGGAAAACGACCGGGCCTGATGAGATTCTCGTGGAATTTTGGAAGAGCACTGACAAGAAAGGTTTGGAGTGGTTGAATAGGTTGTTTAATGTTATTTTGAAGATAATTAAAATGTCCGATGAATGAAGGTGGAGCACTATGGTTCCATTGTACAAGAACAAAGGCGATATCTAAAACTATAATAATTACAGGAGTATCAAATTTTTAAGCCACACTTTGAAGATATAGGAGAGAGTGGTGGAGATGAGGGTGAGGTGAAGAGTGTCAATATTAGAATCAATTCGGATTCATGCCGGGGCAGTCGAATACTAAAGCAATCTATCTTATGTGGAGACTGGTGGAGAAATTTAGAGAAAGAAAAAAGGATCTTCATATGGTGTTCATTTATCTTGGAAAGGCTTATGACAAAATCCCGAGGGATGTTCTCTGGAGGTGTTTGGAGGCCAGAGGTATCCCAATAGTATATATTAGGGTGATAAAAGACATGTATGCTGGATACAAGACACGGGTTAGGACGGTGGGAGGTGACTCCGAGTATTTTTCTGTTGAGATAGGACTACATCAAGGATCTGTGTTGAGTCCTTTTCTTTTTGCCTTGGTGATGGATGAGCTGATACGGTCTATGCAGGAGGAGGTTCTATGGTGTATGCTATTTATGAACAATATAGTTTTGATTGATGAGACTCGAGATAGAGTTAATGATAAGTTGGAGGTTTGGAGATAAACTCTAGAGTCCAAAGGGTTCATATTGAGCAGGACCAAAACAAAATACTTGGAGTGCAAATTCAGTGTTGTGATGGATGAAGAGGGCATGAAAGTGAGGCTTTCCACTTAACCTATCCCTAAGGAAGAAAGCTTTAAATATCTTGGATTCATTATCCAAAGTAGTGAGGACATCAACAATGATGTCATGCATCGCATTGGGGAAGCATGGATGAAATAGAGACTTGCCTCTGGAGTTTTGTGTGATAAGAAGGTATCACCTAAACTTAAAGGTAAGTTTTACAGACTGATGGATAGATCAGCGCTGTTGTATGGAGTGGAGTGCTGGCCAATAAGGAGCTCGCATGCTCAGAAGATCCATGTTGTGGAGATGAGAATGCTGATATAGATATGTGGATACATTAAGAGTGATAAGATTAGGAATGAGGTTATTCGGGAGAAGGTGGGAGTAGCCTCTGTGGAAGACAAGATGAGAGAAGCTAGACTAATATGGTTTGGACATGTGCATAAAAGGGGTGTCGATGCCCCAGTTAGGAGGTGCAACCGATTGGATTTGAGATTATGCAGAGGAGTAGGGGTAGACCAAAAAAGTATTGGGGAGAGGTGATTAGACAATATATGTCGTTACTCCATATCACCGAGGATATGACCTTAGATAGAAAGAAGTGGAGCTCGTGGATTAGGGTAGAAGGATAGTAGGGATAGAATGGTATCTTACCTTGTGTCTGTTTAGGGTTGGTCGTAGGCCTAGGCGTGCCATTTTAGTTGTGTTATTATTGCCTTCGATTAGCATATTAATTTGCTATCGGTATTATTCTTGTCTTGTAAAATTTGCATAGATTTTTATTTTTTGTCATTATGCTATATATATTATTTTTCTCTCTTATTTGGGACTATGACTTTTGAGCTGAGGGTATTTTGGAAATAACCTCTCTATCTCCATGAGGTAGTGGTAAGGTATGCGTACACCCTATCCTCCCCTGATCCCATTTGTGGGATTTCACTGGGTATGTTGTTGTTGTTGTTTCCCTAAATATATCTAAAGGGATAATGCCCTTAATAGATTAATGTCACCATGAAACTCTGTCCGTCTATAGGTGTTTGCATTACTAACCTTTACCCTTGATCTCAAAATTAGCTATTTTCAAAAAAGATCAAGTTATTAGATGAGAGTTTCTTCAAATCTACGTTGTATAATTTCTTTTTCCATTTGTTACCTCCTTGGTTCAGGAAATAAGAATATGAAAAGTTCTAATGTTAAAAACAATAAAAAACAAAGCAAAAAACAATATATGCATGCACACTTTTCAAGGATAACTATTGTAACACCCCAAATTTTTTTGCCAAGACTTAAACCATTTTTCGTATGCGCATAAACTCTAACTCAATGAGTTCTAATTGTATATATATGTTAGAATCAATTTCTAAGTATTTGAAGTGTATTAGAGGTAAATTATGGTCATAAGGAACCTCTAGTACTAAGTCGAGTTGAAAGATCCTTTACTGATTAAGTTTTCATATAAGATCTTATAAGGGTCAACTTTAAATGACAATATCTCTCAGAATATTAAGATTAAGGTGACCTATAACCTATCAAATTAAATAATACGTGTTCTCTTTCCAACCCCACCAAATTTGCCTTATTTTTAGTTCAGAGTAAAACGTTATAACCGTTTTACTAGAGATGCTCCATTCTAGCAGAAGTTCGCGATGGCTCTGCAATGTGGACTATATTTCCTAAGCCAAATGATGCCCCTTTTATTTTTTGAAGTGTAGTTTTGTCCTATTACACTTTGGAGAGTTATTTTAATATTCCTAAATGTGTAGAAATCAATATTTCCTCATAAGAAACCCTCTCATTCACTCCTAAACTTAACGCTCAAGAATTTTCAAGAAAAAAATATCAAGTTAGGGTTCTCTTGCAAGGTTCTTCATCAAGGTAAATTCTTCTTCATAGATTTCAAGCTTTTCAACCAAAATTTCTTCATATATATATGAATTGCTAAGAGAAATCTTAAATCCTAATCATAGGGTTTCCAAGAAAACAAATCCAAGAAGTTCAAGAAAAGGGTCTCTTGATTGTTCTTCTTCAAGTTAGGATTTTTCATCAAGATTTGTGGACCTTTTAAGGTATGTAAGGCTAAACTAAAACATGGACTTTGTTCTTTCATGTACCCCATGATTGTGATAGGTTGATTTTATGAATGAATTGAGTCCCCATGATTGTGATAGGTTGAATTGTGAATGAATTGAGTCCCAATGATTGTGTTTCTTGAGAATTTTCTTTAAACATAACATATTTTTATATAATATTGCGTAATTGATGATTTCTATGAACTTGTTCTTTAACAATTGATTTTTTGACTATTTACTTCATAAACCCTCATGATATTTTGACTAACATTGATGAATATGATTAAGGGTTGAGTCTAGAGCCTTAGACTTGTGATGTATGATTATGATTGGGATATGAGCATGATGAAACTTGATAGTCTTTCCATCTTCATTATTGAACTAAATTGAATGGTATTAACTAAATATTGTCATAAATAATTGTCCCAGCTACTCATAAATGAATGATTTCGGAATAATTGGATGATTGATTGTCCAAAAGGATTGATTGGATAGAACTGATGAACTGATAAAAGTCCATATGAGACTTGTTGATTGGTTTGATTGGAAGATTGATTGTCCAAAAGGATTGATTTGATAGAACATATGAAATGATAAAAGTCCATACGAGGCTTTTTCATTGGTTGATTGGGATTGATTGTCTTATGAACATTGATTCATGAGAGGAGTATCGAACACCAAATTGGGTAAGAGTAAGTAATAACTTAAACTCAATAACTACATATGATTGAACCGTTAAAGTCGAATGTTTTCCTATTTTATTGTCTAGAAAAGATAGGACTTGATTGATGATTGGATCCAGATTAGTAGATTTGTCCTTTACCTTGGAAAGGTATTAGTCAGTTGTGGCAACAACAATGAACTTGTTGTACAATTACTGGCTCATAAGTGATTGTTTTCTGATAAAAACAAATCCCATATAGGTCTTGATATTACTCTAATTTAATTGGATTGGATTGTATATGATTGGTCTCTATCTAAAACCTTACTCTTGCTTCAGACTTTTGACATCTTGATCGAGTTGATTATATCTTGATTTGAGTTATGCATGTTTTATTCTGCCATATTACATATTCGTACATTCCACGTACTGACATCCATTTGGACCTACATCATTTCATAATGCAAAGACAGGTTCTAGAGATCATCAACAGGTGCACTGTTGAGGATCCGTTCATATTCTAGCTGATTGGTGAGTCCTCCCTACTTTCGAAGGATGTCATTCTTTTATTATCTAGCTTTAGACTTTTACTTTTATTTGATTTGATATATCCATGAACCTGTTATTGGATCCATTAAGACCGTTGATAGAAGCTTCATAGACTAGATTGTTGACTTGTTGATTTGAGATTGTATTTTGGCTAGTTTCATTTGTACTAGTCTTGTTGATCAGATTAGACATATTAGTTGCCTTTGGCCTTATTCTTGTCAGAAACCGACCTAGGGCCTAGTCGTAACACGATGATTGGGATATGAAGGACCCCAACCATAAGCCATCTTATCATTCATTGCATACATAAGGTGAAGAATAATATAAAGATAAGCAAAAGTAATCATAGGTGGGATAAGGGACTTAGGGAAACCCAACTCTATAAATGTCCAAACCAGACTACACCAATATATCGTCTAAACATGCCTCTAGTTTAACCTTCGATGGAGGCTTAGGACTAGCTCCTAGCTCACCCTAGCAATAGAAGAAATGTTTAAGAAATAGAAACATGAAATAAAGTTTTGTCCTCAGTAGAATAAGGAATCGCCAACTCCTTAGAGATCTAAAGAAACTCTAGCCACGAGCGGGTTAGTCGTGAGTGTCTTCCATACCTACATTATGAGATAATATAGGCAAATTATGTGTTAGTATATTTGAATATACTATGTAAGGTATGCATGATAAGTAAAAGAACATAATAAACATGCCTTAAGATGCATGACCAATCATAATGAGCATGAGTATAGCTTAAAAGCAATTTAAAACATATGAAACTCATGGTCAATGCATATCATAAAACTTTAGCTTTCAACTTATAACTTGATATCTTAAAGCATAACTTGAACTTGTGTGGGATAAGACATTTAACTAACAACTAAGACCATGCAAGTTACTACATGGAATTCAATGAATCCTGTATTGAGATAGGTCGATGACTACTGCATTAAAATAGGGGAGGCTACCTTCCCAGGGCATACTCTAAGGATAACTCAACTCAGCTCAACTGGGCTATATAGATCCACTAGCTAGGCAATGAAGGTAACCTATGTGGGAAACGTAGTTTAGGACTTTAGGTTACTACTAGGATTTCCTTGGATAACCAACTGCGTTATCCGACCGAACCCTATCTAGAAGTCTTTTCGGTGCTTAGTCAATATCCTAATGGAAACTCATAAAACATACTCATAACATAGTAGGAAAAATAGTAACTGTCTATTGATCCATCTTTAAAATATTTAGGAATAGCTCATCTAGCTTGGTAATTCATAAGAATCTATAACTTCAATGAGAATTGTCCTTATTACCATCTTTAAACATCTAATGATCTTAACTCTGATCATTATCTCAAAATATCTAATGATCTTAACTCTGATAATTATCTTAAAACATCTAATGATCTTAACTCTGATCATTATCTCAAAACATCTAATGATCTTAACTATGATCATTATCTCAACTTTAACTTCAAAAATCATAATCTCAGCTATAACTCATTAAAAACTATCTTTATAAATCATTTAACTCATAAAAATCATCTTTAGCTCATGATCATAGCTTGAAAATAACTTTTATGCATGGGCATCTATGATTCAACTTGAAATCATGGAATTTATATAAAAACATGCATATAAAGATCATTGATAACATCTAAAAATGAAATCAACTCAGCCCAATACAATTCATCAAAACTAGGGTTCTCAATCAATTTTAAATTAATGTAAACTTGAGAAATCTTTGGGATTTTATGGATAAAAAGGAACCATGAATCAATTCCCACATACCTTGTTTGAATTCACTAGGAATCAAAGAAGAACCGTGAAGAAATCTGGAAACCCTAGCTTATAGATTGGAGAGAAACCTTGAGAGACCTTGTGAGTTCTTGCCTTGGAAATTTTGAGAGAATGAATTAAATAGTTGGGGATTTTGAAGAAAAGAGTATTTATAGACTTGAACTTGGCCATAAAAGTGTCTAGCTTTATTGAACCAAACTTTGTAAAAGACACAATTGCCCTTCATTAATTTTGGAAAATTGACCCTACGGACCCTATTATGCGAGCCATCTTGGCAATGATGAGATGACTCATCTTGAAGGTCTGAGAAAAGGTCTGAAAATATAGTCTCTGAAGTTTGGGAATGGTCAGGGTTTAGGACCCGTCTTTTGGGCTCATCCTGCAGGTCCTAAAAACCTGCAAAATTCAAGTCTCTAAAATTTTGTAATGGGTGGTATTTACAACCTGTCCTTTCTTCTATGAGCCATCCTGTCAAGTTATCATCTTGGCCTCAGAGGTCCTTGAAACTTGGCCACTGAAAATGGTTTATGAAGACTTTTTACGACCCATCATTTTAAGAATGACCCATCCTGGCAAGCCGTAGAACCTCTCCTGAGGGCAACATCAAAATTTTCTCGAAGGGTCACTCTAGACCTAACCTTACTAGCTGTGGAAAGCTCTACGAGCCATAGAGGGACTTTTCCATATGGACGGGTTTGAAATTTTGAGACTTTTCTCCTTGGTTCTATCTTTCCTACTTATGGGGTCTTACAATTCTATAAGTATCTATTCGATCATCTTGATGAGTTAAGTCTTCTGCTGATAGAGAGTTAATTGAATAATTGTGTGAACAGTTCAAGTGGTTCACTTGGGGACTAGCAGTAGACTCTGAGTGCCGGTCACGCCTAGGGTACCCTTCTGGGGCATGAAAAACTTGGTATCAGAGCCCAGAGTTGAAGAGTCCTAGGGAGTCTATGAAGCCATGTCTAGTAGAGTCTTACTTATGGGTATGTCGTGCACCACACTTATAATAAAGAGGCTATAGGACATTAGGAATTATTCCACTTCTTTCATTTTTTGAGTTCATACGATAGAGTTTAACTCTATAAAAGTTCCCTTCTGATTCGTGCGTTGCTTAAATCCATTCGACTACTGCTCATACTCAAGGTGGTTGGAACAGTAAAGCTCAGATCCTTATTAATGAGTTACTTTCTGATAAAGTATTTAGAGGTTAAAGACACTGCACTAGGCTTGAGAGGAGCCGATTAGTATGCACAAGTCTATTGATTTGAAATAATGCACCTTCAATCATATGAATCGCGCATTGATCAAGAAAAAGATGTATTTTCATACTCTCTTCTCTATAAAATCTTTCTTCAGATGTTATCCTCTAGAGGAAAATGTTATCTCTTAATGATTTGTGTCACCATCCGATGGAATGTGATTTGAGGCATGATAAGTTATTATTCATAGAATAATCCTAGAGCTAGAAATATGAAGTTAGAGGAGTAGAAACCAAATAGTAAGAACGGTTGTTGATTGAGGAATATAACTAGAGTTATGTATCTATAAGGTAGGTGATGGGGTTAGAAGTCAAGTCCCTTTGACTTTTACTAAAGATGTAGTAAGTATAATCTAGATCTCATGACAGTATGTAGAGGAAGACTTATTGATTAGGATGAGTTAGAGTATGCTCAAAACATGAGAAGAGTTTTATGTTGAGGTGTATTTGTGTTAGTAAAATACCTAGTATAGGTGTTGAACAGAAGGAAAGATTAGACATGAGATGACAGATCTAAGGTAGGCTTATGATTTTAAAGAGAGTACCCCATATTATTTAGAGGGAAATGAATCTAAATAGGCAATGAGGTGTAATGAATGGGTAAATAGTACTTAGGTTAAGAAAGGAGACAAGGTGATAAATTATAATTAGACAAATAGTGAGATGAGGATTGATTACTTGTCATGAGGTATTAGTTGGAGAGTATTTCTTAATTTCACCTAGTAGTTGTAAGTTGGTATTTGCATGTGAGTAGTGTGTGATGTGTGTGTTAGTATTAAACCCTAAGCTTGAATTTGAGATGAGTAGTATAAAGAAAGAGGAGATATCATTATGAGTGTGATAGTGCTAATTTTAAGATTTCATTTAGTAGGCTTGACATAGCATATATAAAAGTTAAGATGTTGACATACAAGAAGTATGATGCTATGAGTATCGTGTATGTGACCTTTACAGGGAAATAGTGAATTGGGGCCAAGTTATTAAGTAATAAAAGGCCTAAGATGTATATATGAGATAGTATATAGTGGTGTGAGGATTTAAATTTATGATTTTCTATGGGTACTTAAATAGTATAATTGAGTTGTCAATATGGAGAAGGTCGATGTAAGCATTTCTTATCATCTTTAAGAGTTGGGTCGAAGGAAGTTATGTATAGATGATGATGAGTCTCTTGTTATAATTCAAGTTTTCTTCAGTCAGATGTATGAGAGCCTAGAAGTTGAGTGTTGGCAGACTAAAAGAAGCGGTTAAATTATAGGAGTTATAGAAAGAGGCTATATATGTTAATAAGAGCGGCAAGTATAGAAGAATGCCTAAAAGATAGAAGGAAGTTAAGAGAAGTATCTTAGAATGAGGCCCAGTAGCAATTTGGTATCTTTGAATATAATGTAATAAGAGAGTTAAAGTGTTATTATGGATAGTTAAGGGCAAGTTCTACAAAGTGGTCGTTAGACCAACTATGTTATATGAGACGGAGTGTTGGCCAGTTAAGGTCTCCCACATGCAAAAGATGAAGGTTGTCGAGATGAGAATGTTGATATGGATGTGTGGGCATACTAAGAGCGACAGGATTAGAAATGAAGCTATTCGAGACAAAGTAGGAGTGGCCTCGGTGGAAGACAAGATGCGGGAAATGCGACTGAGATGGTTTGGACATGTGAAGAGAAGAGTTCCAGATGCACCAGTGCAGAGATGTGAGAGGTTGGCCATGGATGGTTTCAAAAGAGGTAGGGGTAGGCCGAAGAAATATTATGGAGAGGTGATCAGACAGGACATGGCGCATTTATGACTTACCGAGGATATGACCTTAGATAGCAAGGTGTGGAGGACACGCATTAGGGTAGAAGGCTAGTACATAGTGGCTTTATTCCCCCTTATTCGTAGGTGTATTAACGCACTATGATTTCTTGTACCCTCATTTATGTTATTTATTGTATTTATGTTATTATCTAATAATATCTACTATTTTTTGTGCTTTGATTATACTATTGTTTGGACCATTTTCGTTATCTACTTATTTACTCTAATATTCTTGTCTGACCTTTTTCTATGCTTCTATTGAGTCTAGGGTCTTTCAGAAATAGCCGTCCTACATTGGTAGGAGTCAGATCTGCGTACAATTTATCCTCCCCAGACCCCACAATGTGGGATTTCACTAGTTATTGTTGTTGTTGTTGTTGATGCCCCGATTATGTGGAGAATTGTTCTTATACCTTAGTTAACAAAAACAAATCAGTTCACAGACTTACGGAGGTGACCTTTGAGCTAAGGGAGAGATGATAAGGTAATGAACCAAAGTAAGTCCTGAGCTTTCTATAGTGATGAGTTGATCAGGATAAGACATCGATGTTTTCCTATCTCGTATGATTAGGATGAGATATCGATCTTTTCCTATCTCGCATATTCCTTATATTTCAGTCGAGGTGATACTCTATTCCTGTCATGTGTATGAGCACCGTGCCCATGGACTTGACCTATGCACCCCATATTGATGCATATCCATGTTGAGTTCGAGGATGAGAATTGATAATTTCATTCAGTAATCTTGATTTTGTCTCATGAATCTACAAATTTTTAGCTCTATATTATATGAGACATGACTTGAGTTTCACAATATGTACAGTTCCATGAACTCATGATAGGCCCTAAAAGACTAGAGAGATCATATTAGTTATGGATGTTCCTAGATCAGACTTTCTTGAATGAATCGTGCTTATAATTTTTTTCTCTAAACTTTTTTTGTGATTCTTCCTTTCCATTCCTAATAGCGATGTTGATGATAGTAGACTAAGTTGAGTGAAAGTAGATGTGGGAGAGTGAGTGTTTCCTGATTGTGATAGTTGTGTTGTACTTGTGTAGTTAAGGATAGAGGTGTAGAAGGGGAGCGAGATGAGACCCAGTGATGTACAATAGATAGGTAAGAGTATGTTAGTATGTCTTTGGGTAAGAGCTCATGCAATAATGGAGGTAGAAGTGTTAACGTAGGCTTGACAATTCTTACATGCGGTCGAGTTGGTTAGAGTGATAGGCTTGAGTGTGTGGTTGTCACTATAAGAGTGATGGTAGTAGGCTATTAATGACTTTTGGGTGATGATTGTGAGTGTTTGTATGAAGTGGTGAGGAGGAGTAGTATTCTATAAGTAAAAGGTCCCTATGAAGGTAGAGAGTATGAATTTGAGGGTTAGATTTGTATAATTATGATCATCTTAGGACTAGCACCTTGGGACTTAGAGCAAGGCTTGAACTTGGTAAAAGGAATGTTGAGGGGAGCATTTGAGGTTGTAGCTCTTCTCTTATCCATGATATGATGTCTTCTAGCTAGTGATCTCCCTATCTTTGAGTGGGTTGGACAAGACTTAGTTCACCAAGTTATAGAGGAAGTGAAATCCATTCCAGAGAGTGTGAAAAATTAAGATGGGGAAAAGACTTGAAGTTTGAGGTGAATGATTGGATGTACGTGGAAGGTGTTGGGAGGCTTGAAAAGAAGGGTAAGCTTGGGCATCAATATATTGGTCTTACCAAATTATGAAGAGGATTGGAGATGCCACTCATGAATTGGAGTTACCTTCTGAGTTAGCTTCCATTCGTTCGGTGCTTCATGTCTCAATATTCTAAGGAGTGCTTGGGAGATCATTTGTTGGTAGTTCCCATTGAAAGTATTTAAATCAAGGATAGTCTGTCCTATGAGGATGAATGAAAACCAAATATCCACTTCTATTCGTGCCATCAATGATGATGTTGAATGTAACATCCTATTCTTGATTCGAGTTGATGTCTTATTTCTTGAGTTTTGTGGTTGATGATCTAGAAGTTTGAATGATTCAATTGATGGATTTTCGATGTTCTATTCATTCCTAATGTTAAGAATATTGAAGGTAATGTCCCTACTCTTAACTTGAATTGATTTGTCTATTCTTGAGTCTGAATAGTTGATTGTCTAGATTGCTTGATTTGGTTGATTGGCTGATTTAATTAAGTCTCAATTGTTATTCATGCCTCGATTCCAACTCTGTTTGATCTTTATTCAAGGACGAATGATCCCAAGGGGGAGATAGTATAATACCCCAAAATATTTTTGCCAAGATTTGAACCATTATTCATATGAGTATAGACACGAACTTGATGAATTCTAATTATATATATGAGTTAGGATGAATTTCTAAGTATTTGAAGTGTATTAGAGGTAAATTATGGTCATAAGAAACCTCTACTACTAAGTCGATTTGAAATATCCTTTACCGATTAAGTTTTCATATAAGATCTTATAAGGGTCAACTTTAAATAACTATATCTCTCTGAATATTAAGATTTAGGTAGACTATAACCTATAAAATTAAATATATATGTGTCCTCTTTCCAACGCACCATGTTTGCCTCATTTGGAGTTTGGAGTAAAAAGTTATGAATATTTTTCTGGAGATGCTCCATCTTGGCAGAAGTCCGCGATGGGGAGAGGACGCGAACTTTATTACCTAAGCCAAACGATTCTCCTTTTATTTTTAAGGGTATTTTTGTCCTACAACACTTTGGAAAGTTATTGTAATGTCCCTAAATGTGTAGGAATCCATTTTTCCTTATTAAAAACCCTCTCATTCACTCTTAAACTTTAACACTCAAGAATTTTTAAGAAAAATATCAAGTTAGGGTTCTGTTTCAAGGTTCTTCATCAAGGTAAGTTCTTTTTCATATATTTCAAGCTTTCCAACCAAAATTTCTTCATATATATATATGAATCGCTAAGAGAAATCTTAAATCCTAACCATAGGGTTTCAAGAAAACAAATCCAAGAATTTCGAGAAAAGGGTCTCTTGATTGTTCTTCTTCAAGTTAGGATTTTTCATCAAGATTTGTGGAGATTTTAAGGTATGTAAGTCTAAACTAAATCATGGAATTTGTTCTTCCATGTGCCCCATGATTGTGATAGGTTGATTTATGATTGAATTGAGTCCCCACGATTGTGATAGGTTGAATTGTGATTGAATTGAGTCCTCATGATTGTGTTTCTTGAGAATTTTCTTTAAACGTAACATATTTTTACATAATATTGCGTAATTGATGATTTCTATGAAATATTTCTTGAAAAAATAATTTTTGACTATTTACTTCATAAACCCTCATGATATTTTGACTAACATTGGATGAATATGATTAATGATTGAGTCTAGAGCCTTGGACTTGTGAATGTATAATTGTGATTGGATATTAACATGATGATGGTATTGATGAAACTTGATAGTCTTTTCATCTTCATTATTAAACTAAATTGAATGGTCTCAACTAAATGTTGTCATAAATGATTGTCCCAACTACTCATAAATGAATAATTTTGGAATGATTGGAAGATTGATTTTCTGAAAAGACTAATTGAATAGAATCGATGAAGTGATAAAAGTCCATATAAGACTTGTTGATTGGTTTGATTGGAAGATTGATTGTCCAACAGGATTAATTTGATAGAACCGATAAATTGATAAAAGTCCATATGAGGCTTGTTCATTGGTTGATTGGGATTGATTGTCTTATGAGCATTGAGTCATGGGAGGAGTATCGAGCATCGAATTAGGTAAGAGTAAGTAATAAATCGAACTCAATAACTACATCACCAAACATAGTACAGGATTGAACCATTAAAGTCAAATATTTCCCTATTTTATTATCCTAAAAAGATAGGACTTGATTGATTGTTGGATCCAGATTGGTAGATTTTTTCTTTACCTTGGCAAGGTATTGGATGGTTGTGGCCACAACAATGAGATTTTTGTATGATCACTGCCTCATAAGTGATTATTGTCTGATAAGAGAAATTCTCATATAGGTCTTGATAGTACTCTGAATTTGATTGGATTGGATTAGTCTCTGTCTAAAACCTTACTCTTGCTTTAGACTTTTGACATCTTGATCGAGTTACTTACTTTTTGATTTGAGTTATCTGAGTTGATAGTATTCTACCTTAAGCATATTTTATTCTGCCATATTACATACTCGTACATTCCACGTACTGACCTTCATTTGGACTTGCATCATTTATGATGCAGAGGCAGGTCCTAAAATTCATCAACAGGCGCACCATTGAGAATCCGTTCATATTCTATATGATTGGTGAGTCCTTCCTGCTTTTGGAGGATGTCATTCTTTTATCATCTAGCTTTAAAGTTAAGACTCTTACTTTTATTTGATTTGAGATAGCCAGGAACCTGTCATTGGCACCACTCAGACAATTGATAGAGGCTTCATAGGCTAGATTGTTGATTCGTTGATTTGAGATTGTTTTTTGGCTAGTTTTATTCGTACTAGTCTTGTTGATTGGATTAGGCATATTTTTGGCCTTTAGCTTTATTCTATAAATATCTATTTGATCATCTTGATGAGTTAAGTCTTCTGCTGATAGAGAGTTGATTGGATGATTGTGTGAACAGGCCATGAGGTTTGCTTGGGGACTAGCAATAGTCTCTGAGTGCCGGTCATGGCTAGGGTATCCTCGCGGGGCATGACAACTATGTATTAGGTCTACCTCATTAATTGTTCGTGGTTCTCATAACCCTAGTTGTGGATTTATCTACTCTTGTTGTATGATAATAATCAATGATAAATAAATTAAGCATAATCATACACTTACTAGATGAAAAGTAAAAATCCAGAATCTTGAATTGAAATTCATAGTAAAAAACCACAAATCACAATATGATTTCTCTCCAAATTCAATAACAAAAAACAAAAGCCTTGTTTCTCTGAGCGTTCAGACCAGAAAACAAGAGTGAAGTGTAAAAGAAAACCTAGAAAAAATATTTATATACCTCAAAAACATATCCTAAACAAACTAGAAACACTATATTAGACAATTTTTACAGACCTCTTTATGGATGGTAGTTTCCTCTACAGGTCATGGAACCCTCTCGTAAATGATAGTGACTTCATAGTCTCAGGACTTTTTCCATGGACAAGAACTATGGCCCGTGGAGACTTTTGCAGTTCATAATCCATCCTTGTAGAAATCAGACATTTTGTCCCTTTTCTGAATCTCAACCACGACTTCCATCTATGGTCATACATCATTTTACGGCTTGTACTGCTCACTCATAAATATCAGGCTTCTTGGCATGTTTATGAACCTCATCTTCAAGCTCTATCTACTACTCATAAAATCATTTATAGATCATGGTTACTGGTCGTAGAACTCAGGCTTTTCAACCTCGCCTCTGAACCTTTATCTACAAAGGCATCTACTTCTCATGGTTCAAACCATAGATTTTAGACTGACCTCATGAATTCCAAAACTTTACTAAATAGTTCCTATTTTTACACTTAGCTACTAAATCCTGTTTTACCTACAAAACAACTACAAACCACATCAAATCTACTAAAAATATAAGAGAACTTACACAACTCCTATGTTTTAATAATCAAAAGTGTCATAAATTTATAACACATCATGTCACGACCCAAGCCTAGGGCCTAGACATGACACGGCAAATGAGATACCCGGAGGTACCTCACCCAAGCCTCTTAGCATTCATTAAGCATTTCATTGGTAACGATAAACAATAATAAGCGGAAAATAAAAATATTTTTCCATTTGTCTCCAAACATACCTCTACTAATAGACTTAGCAGGGTCTAAGACATGTCTCTAGCTCACCCTCAAAATAAGTGTCAAGAAATGCCTTAATAAAAGTCTTACTATTCTACATAACATAAGTTTAGAATAAAAAGGATGTTGTTCCCGGAACATGGGAACTCACCACAAGCAATCTTCAACTAACTCGAGCTAGCCACGTGAAGGAGGTCGAGGGGCGACGTCGGTTCCTACATAGTGATATCATGTAGGAAAAAGTATGCATTAGTACTTTAAATATACTAAGTATGTGCGTATGCAATGCAATATATCATTATACAATAAGGTGAAATAATAGACCATACTAGAACTTTGTATTCATTCGTAATACCATTTGGAGTTATGAAGCTTAGTCAATAAAATATAGAAACCATCATGATTCATAAAAGAAACTTGAATATTATAGAGGTAACCATGAGTTATTATAAGAAATCATATACTTGCAAAATACCATGAATCATAAATAAGTATTCCATAAACCTTTTTGAAAGAAATCTTTAGCTTTGTGAGAGCACATACTTTGCTTTGTGATAGACGTAGTAGACATCATATGATATATCTTAAACATTGGAAGAGGGACCTTATACCTTTGTAAGAGCGACCCTTAACCGACATAAACCATGTGAGCTATAATATGGAGTCCCGATGTTACCCCTATATCGGAGAAAAGGGGGAGACTACTTGCCAAGGTAGACTCCGTCATGCCTAAGTGGATCCACTAAGATACTTAAGGAATCAAGCCTCTACTAATGGGTGACCTTTTCTAAGGAATCAAGCCTCTACTAACGGGAGATCCTTCTTCCTATGGTGGCACATAGTTATGGGACAATGGGATCTTTCTACGGGTCTCTTGCCTTTGCTATGGGAGAGAATGCCTATCCTAAGGTCCACTCGGTGCTAGGTAAACTCTCAACGGAATAGACAAACCACAAAACATAAAGTCAATCATCGTGGGGGAGGGGCCATATCTACTACCTGTCCATTCTTCACAAGAACAAAATCATAGAATAGCTCCTTAACTTTGTCTCATATGATGTGAATGTAGATATTTCTTCATCACATATCTTTAATCATGAAATATATTTAGGGCCTTAACTCACCCTATCATTAACTTGGTTGAACATTATAGAATCATCATTCACAAAACTTATTTGCAAAGAGCACCTTTAAACTCATTTGTAGACATTGTCAAACATTCATTTCAACTTTACTTTATCATAAGAAACTAGGTGGGTCCAAATAAATCCACCTTCAAGTCATTTAAATCAATGCTAGCATGCATGAGAATGAAATAATTTATCATTTGAAATATCTTAAAACAACCCACTGATATACTTTAAAACTACTTTCAAGCCTTCATAGAGGGACCTTGATAAATCATCCATTTCATGTAAATAAGAATCACCATAAATCAACATAGACAAAAAAACTTCAAATGTTCAAGAATCTATACATTTGAAATCGTAGTATGAAAATCCATAAAAACTCATCACTTGGAATTGAGAGTCAATATATATCAATATAAGTAAATAAACTTCAAATATAACATAATCTATGCATTTGGAACCATCATGTAAAAACCCATAAGATTTCATCATTTTGAATTAAAATGCTAGGTTGAGAAAACATTTGGGCTCCATGGGTGGAAGAACCCATGGATGAAAACCCACATACCTTGAGGAGTCAACTCTTGAATGAAAAACTTGAAAAGAAATGGAGGCTTGATCTTCTTGGAGATGGAGGAAGAAAGCTTGAGAGTAACTTGAGAGGTTAGAGTTTTTGTTGGAGAAGTTAGAGTGAAAGAAATGAGGGATTTGAAGGGTCTAGGGTCTTTAGATATGAGGATTTTGCCTCCAAAATGACACCACTTTTGGCTAAAACACAAGAGAAGACTAAAATGCCCCTAAAACTTGGAAAATGGGCTCAAAACCCTAATGGCACTATAGTGGCACGCCGCGCCAAGGGACAAACTACTGAGGCTAGTTTTGGGCGCTATAGTGGCGCAGCTTTTTGGCATCAGGTGTTCTTTAAGGAGCCCTTCATGAGTTATGAAGATGAGCAAGGACTATGAAAGGGCATCGTGGTCCAGCCTGGTACAAGTTAGTTTATGGGTGAGGTCCAGGAGAGGCACCACGGGCCGTGGTGGCCACTGTGAAGGTCACTCCTCACACCTAAAATAGAACTGCATCATCACGAACACCACCAAGGCCTGTGGTGAGCTTCATGGACTGTGGTTGGCCATCCATCCAAAGGTCCACTCAGTTATTATCTCAGGGGTGTTGTGGTCATTACCCACTCTTTTATATTAATGGTTGGACGTTTTTAGGACTTTTCCCCCATAACCTATAAATACCCAAAACCCTCTTTAACCTTTCATTCTCTCTCAAACACCTAGCATAAAAATTGTCTCTCTAAGAATTTTCCCTCCTAAAGATCTTTCTTCTTCCTCAAGTCAAGTTAGGGTTCCAAGGTCAACATCATGTTTCCATTGCTAGAAGCTTGCACTTAGGGCTTTAAATTTCCAAGTTATGTGGAAATTCATCCATGGGCTCTTTCATCCATGGGATCCCAAGTTTTTTCTCAAAATCTCTTATGAATTCTTCTTCTAAAATCCTTAATTTTATGAATTTTGCATTGGGTCTTCTTAATTATGATGTATTTCATTGTTATTAGTCTAATTATGTATAATTCACAATACATTGCATGATTTCAAGTTGAATTTAAATGAACCATGTTATATACTATTTTCAAGTATGTTTTCAAGGATATATGATCATGAATTATGAAGGATTTCCATGAATGTTTTATGAATATTTATCAAGGCTTATGGAGGACTTATGAAAGTTAAGAATTATATTTTTGATAATGTTTTAAGCAAGTGACCATGAATTATGAAATATTTTCCCATGATATGAAAGAAATCACGATTTAGATGTCGTTACTAGAGGCGAGAATCTATATGAATTATGTTATGATCATGATATGTTGAAGGAACTATTCTTATGATTTTCAAGTATTTATGATGAACTTAGTATTACTATATTCTTACCATCTTCAAAGATTATGATGTATGATATGTATGATATTCCATTAAGATGTAGCACTGAGTGGACCTTGGGGTAGAGGCTCACCCGTTAGTAGAGGCATGAGGCCTTTAATAGAAATCCCATTATCCTATAACTACGTGACACCATAGGAAGAAGGACCACCCATTAGTAGAGTCCCGATTCCTGAGTAAGGGTCATTAGTTGAGGAATGATTCCTTAGTAGCTTAATGGATCCACTTAGGCATCATAGAGTCTACCTTGGAAAGTAGCCTCTCCCTTCTCGATGTTGGAGCATATTGGAATTCTATGTTATAGCTCACATGGTCTTATATGTCGGTTAACTGTATCTATCACAAAGACGTATGGTTCTCAAAGGTGACATTACTATCCCACTCATGTATATACTATGCTACAAGTCCCCATGATGATGTTTTATAACGCATTGACCACATGTTCATGATGCTTAAATGTTCTCAAAGTTTTGCTCATATTTTAAGATATTGGTCATACATCTCATGTTCATATTGATTATTTCCTATTTTCATTATTCATGCATGCTTCTCACATACTTAGTTCATTCCATGTTCTAACACATACTTTTGCCTACATTATATCATAATGTAGGGTCTGACGATCATGCTTATCCTCCTACTCATGGCTAGAGCTTTAGCACTTCTTCTATTATTGGTGAGTCCTCACACTTCGAGGGCAAGATGCTTATCTTTTTATTTTTCTTTATGGTTTTTACTTTCATATATTGGGTGAACTAGGAACTTGTCTTATGACCCTATTTAAACTTAGTAAAGGCATGTTTAGACGTTCATGAGTTGTAGCTCTATTTATTCGAACAATTTGTTGAAGTTTCTTCTAATTCAAGGTTTTTAGTTTGAGACTTATCTTCTGCTTATGATTTTATCGATGTATTTTTCTTAGATTATGTATGAGATGTATGCTAAGAGTCTTAGTTAGAGTCCCTCAGGATTCTAATCACCGTGTCACGCCTAAGGCCTAGTTTGGATCGTGACACAAACTCTTGTGGATCTTTATGCACCTTGAAACCATGTAATTTAGATGGGTTCATATGAGTGGTCTCGAACCCTTAATGCTTATGTACCCATATTTGGGTTCACGGGATATACAACCTCACGATTAGCTTGAGCAGTCATGGCTTGGGCAAGCACTTGAAAAGCAGCCCTACACTTAACATGAGTGACTTGCTTGGCCAAAGGATCGACCAGCTTGAAGTGCTTGTTTCTCCTAATCTTGGTTTGCGTTCTTTCTCAATGGAGATATTCTTGGAGGCATGATTTTGAAACATATAGAACACGAGTTAAAAGGAAAAATTATAGAATTCAACTCTATCGCACGACTTGAGAGTAATGAAAGAAGTGAAGTTTCTTGAATGTCTTGTAGCTTTTTATTAACAGATGTGGCTCGCTTCACACCAAGACACCTAAGACTCTTTATAAACCTGGCCGAATACCAACTTTGTCATGAACCAAATTACCCCCTAGGCATTCCATGGTGAATAGAATCCTGAAAGACCCTAAACAAGCCACTTAACATAATCATGACGCTATGATAATGACACAACTGAAAATAAAGAAATAAACAGAATATAAGTCTCAATAATAATCTCATACCAAATCAAAGTACAAAGACTTTATAGGTTGAATCATACTATGTCTGACAAGAAGCCTCTACTAATCATAGGTGTAACTATGACAAGACCTAGCTCACGAAATGGTCTGAAAGCCAAAAAGACTAAAAAAAGCATAAAGAAGTCATAATGTTATCATGTCCTCAAATCATGAGGACTCACCAAATTCTAAGAAATATTGAACAATGCACTAGCCACAGTCGGATAGAGGAACATCAGAATCTATATTATAAAATAATATAGGCACATGAGATGTATGTGTCAGTACTATGAATGTACTGAGTATGTAGAACATGCATGGACGTGATATAATAACATGATAAATCGGAGAAAGGAAAATGTAAGGACCAAGCTAAAACATAACATAATCTTGTCAAAACACCATTTAAAACATAATCCATGGTAAATGCAATGTTCATAAAAGAACCATAATCATAACATATGTGAGAGATAACGTTAACTGACATAAACTGTGTAAGTTATAACATGAAGTTCAGTGTCTTACTCCCACATAAAAGAGATTGTCCTACTTTCCAAGTAAGAACCATGATCATAAGCTTAGGTGGATCAACTAGCTAGTCTTACCCAATTGGGATATTCTATAGGGGCACGTAGTCCTGGGACCTAGGTAATCACCCCTAGTTCAACTTGGTGATAAGTAAACTCTCAATGGAATAACATACATAAACATATCATAATCTTTGAAATGGTAGAAATCTAGTAATACCAAAAATCATGAGAATAGCTCCTTTCAAAATATCATGATCATAACATAACCAAATCATAATAGACACTTAATCGAAAGCATCTAGATCATAATAAATTGTTCATATTAAGATCATATTTCAATCAGAAGTAGCTAAATCATAATAATCTTTCATAAAGAGAATACTTTTATCAAAGCAACCTTGTTTTATAAATGTCATGACCCAAGCTAAGCCTTAGACATGACACGACGATTAGGATCCCGAGAGACCCTAACCAAGTTTCTTGACATATCATACATGAGAATATATTAGGAAAACAAGAAATTATCAAGAGAAATCATGAATGCAGACTAAAAGTCTTAACATGAATATCTCGATATAAAGATAACAAACTAAATCTTTGAATAATCGGACACATCAGCATAACAAATACAACATGCCTCTATAAGTCTAGATAGGGCATAAAACAAGTGTTTAGCTCACCAACATAAGAAAGAAAGTCATAAAGCATGAAATAAATCATAAGTATTACATCCTCGGAACACGAAGACTTACCAACAAGAAAAATAGTAAACTCCAAATCTAGCCACGAGTAGGATATGAGTGATGATCGTTTGTCATGACCCACCTAGGGTCTAGTCGTAACACAGTGATCGAAATTTCAAAGGGATCCAACTAAGACTTTTGTACATATCATAAGCATACATAAGGTAAAGTAAAAGTGGAAATATCATATAAGAGTCTAAACCATGAATAGAAATTGAAGAATGTCACATGAAAACATAGACTCGAAATATTTATCCAACTAAATGCCTCTACTCCTGAGTATGGGCAGGGGATAAGAAATATCCCTATCTCACCCTCAATATGAAACATAAAAAAAGTCTTTGAAAATAATAACCAACTCGATGACTAGTCCTGGATCAATAAGGACTCACAACATACACCGCCGGATAGGAAAGCTTAACTAGCCCCATAGATGAATATGATCTTCAACCTCAGCCCCTACATTATGAGACAATGAAGGTAAAAAATATGCATTAGTACATTGGAATGTACTAAGTATGAGGGCATGACATGCAATGTAAATCATGAAATGCAAGGGTCAAGTAAAACACATGATAAGATGAGATAAGTAATGTCATGAGAAAATCATAATGACCAACACATTTAAAAAGTATAATTTAAAAATCATGGCATACATAAGAGATCATACATATGTGGGATAGGAACCATAACCAACAATAAGACCATGTGAGCTATAAAATGAAATCTCGGTGTCTCCCCATATAATGAAAAAAAGGAATTTACTTGTCAAGGTAGACTTTACATGCCTAAGTGGATCCACTAAGCGGTTATGTGAACTGGGTACTCACCCCTAGTCTTTAGACTCGGGTACTCACTTTCAAGCCTTGATATTTCAGGTACTCACCTCTTAGAGATTTGGGTATTCTCCTCTAATCCCTTTGTTCCTATGGTGGCACGTAGTTTAAGAGATATAAGGTTTCTACTAGGGCTTTTGGTAGGGCCCCTACCTCAAGTCCACTCGGTGCTAAGTCAAATCCCACGGAATATATATATAGCATAGAGATCATAAATGACATATATCATGGTTATGATCATAGGTTTGAAAATATAGTGTAGCTCATTTTCATAACATAAGGTACCCCTCTTCCCAAAACTCATCACATCCTTCAAGGAAAAAACCATGAGAAAAAGTTACTCTCTCACCATGAACTCCATATCTCCAACCTTTCTATTTGCATATTCTTTCTGTCTACTCTAAGCTGTTAAAAGTTTGTATTGAATGTGACATTCCATGCCCTCGGAGAGTGCTTTGTCATGCTAGGTCACTGACATATCCTTTTTTGTCTTTATTTAACCCCAAGAATCTTAACCTTCTCCATGAAATCTCTTAGAAGATCAGCACCACCCTATAACCTCACCTCAAATGCATTAATCTAACAAATAAGATATCTACACATCCTACCATACAACACCTCCAATAGAGTCATGTCAATGCTAGAGTGATAATTGTTTATATATGCAAACTAAGCTAATGGCAAAAACTGGTCATAATAACCACCAAAGTCGATCATACATGCATGGAGCATTTTCTTCAACACCTGAATAATCCACTCAAATTTTCCATCAATCTAAAGGTGAAAATCCATACAAATCTAGTCTAGTGCCCAACTCAGCTTGCAAGGTTCTCTAAACATTAAAAGTAAATATGTACCTTTAACAGAAATGATCAAGATGAAAACTCCATACAACCGAACAATCTCACAAAGATAAATCTTTGCTAACTTTATTGCATTATAAGTCACTCGAACCAGTATGAAGTGTATATACTTAGTCAACAATCATCAAAATCGATTCAAACTTACCCAAGGTCTTGGGAAGACCAACCATGAAATTCATAGCAATTCTTTTCCAATTTTGTTTAGGAATAGGCATCCTCTGAAGTATACCTCTAGGCCTCTGGTGTTCATACTTAACCTTCTAGCAATTCAAATACTGAGAAATAAACTCAACCATATCAAGCTTCATCTGATCCCACCAATTATATTGCCTTAAATTCTGATACATCCTAGTGGCTATAGGATATATAGAGTATCTCAAACTGTGAGCATTAGTCAAAATGGTATTGATCAAACACATGGCACAGACACATCCTCATAACATCCTCATTGTCTATCACGACCTTTTTAGATTCTCCTTGTAACACCTTATCACAAATCTTTCTTAAATTAACATCCTCAAATTTTCTAGTCTAGATCTTATCTAGAAACAAAGATCTTGCCTCCAAGTGAGACAATACTCCACTAGAATTTGATAACTCAAGTCTCATGAGAATCTTAGCCAGAGTTTGAACCTCTCTAGCTAAAAAATGCCTCAAAACCAACAAATAAGCCAAACTACCCATCTTTTCAGACTTCCTACTCTACACATCATCTATCATATTAGCCTTACCCAGATGATATAAAATAGTCACATCATAATCCTTGAGAAATCAAAAGATTGAAAATAAATATTGATAAAATTTACATAAAGGGACACCAACATAATTTAAATCTAGAGTGGAGGAGAGTGTGATTGTGTATAACTAGTTTATATTGTTGTAATCTTCAAATTTAGAGTACATAGTGTAGATCACCTTAATCTTCATCTATTGATTAGATTGCCAATTTTAAAATATCAAGAAATAAAATTTAAAAATTCTAGTGGCATGCTTGTTCAATTAAAAATATATTTATCTCATGAACCAAAAATTGAGGTCTTGATGACACCAATCCCAATCCTATAGATTGGTAAGCTAATCCTTGACATACCAATTATTTCACATAAATTGTAAAACGTAAATTAAATAAGAAGCATGTTGGGTAATGCCAACATCCTGCCTATAGAAAGGCCCACGAGGGGCTAAAGTGGTCCGAATCAGAGTCATGATCGAATATGACACTTGCATGGCAGACTACATTAAGAAATAAAGTTACGCCATGCTATCAGCAATAGCTTGGTATAATGGTAAACGCTTGATTCTAACAATTGGTATTAGAGCCAAGATCATGGTTTGATTCCCAAGAGAAACATGTTGCATGAGGCAGGTGTTGGGAGGAGTATTATTGGGTAATGCCAACATCCTGCCTATGACAAGGCTCACGAGGGGATAGAGTGGCTCGGGTCGGAGTCATGATTGAACATGGAGCTTGCGTGCTGGACTTAGTTAAGAAATAAAGCTGCGTCTTTACCATCAACTATAACTTGTGACATAATGGTAAGCGTTTGATTCTAATAAAGCATATAAGTCTTACACAAAACCTATCACTAAATCTTTTATATATAGAGTGCAGAAAATGAAAATAGTAATACTTAATAAGATGGGTACGAACTAATATATAGAGTTGTGACACTATAGGTACTACACTATAAGGGAAACTAAAAGACAAATATAAAAGATAGGGATTTTTTTGTGCTGCTGTAACAACAATCATGGTCATTTAGTTATTTTTCATCTCGTTTACCTACTTGACCCTTCGTGCAGCTTAAGTATGGTTTTTAGTTCTAGAAGTTTGGAACTTGGAAAATTTAACCAATGTCAAAATTTAGGGATAACATGGTTGGTGCAAATTTAGACGAATCGACTAAGTTGTATGGTTGACACGGGTTCTAATTCTATGGCACTCAGAAGAGATTTGGATCCTTGGATAGAATTTTAGTGTTCATGAAGTTTGGAGTTGACTACGGTCAATATTTAGTCAAGATGACCCCAAAATAGTGATTTGATGATTTCAATAGGTCCTAAATATATTTTATGATCAATTTTCACTATTTGATTTATGTGCATGAGGTTCCAAACAAATTTAAGGGCCCAAAATTTGAATTTTTTATGAATTTTATTCGTGCTAACTTTTGTCATCTGATGTGGGTTCGTAATGTGGTTCACAAGTGTGATGTTTGAAGTTCTCTGCAAATCTTTCAAATGTAATATTTTTGATTCGTAATTGCGAGGTTCGAAGACTGTGTATATAGGATTTAGAAGAATCTCGCAATTGCGAGGTTTTCCCCTGCAATTGCGAGATTAAATGGTTGTCAGTTAGCAGTTGGAAGACCAATGTTTCACAATTTTGATATCAGGTAAGAAACTGACAGTTTGAAATTACGACATTTTATTTGTAATTGTGATGGTACCAAGGAGTTCAAATAAAATATTACTTTACATGGGTTCATTTGTTCAAACTCAAGTTTTTTGAGATTTTTAGCTCGGTTTGGGGTGATTTTTGAAGCTACTTGAAGGTGTTATCATGGGGTAAGGTTCTAACTCGCTACTTGCTATTTCCTATTGATTAGTATATCTAGCAACCTCATGGATAGATTGGTTATAGCACTTGCAGTCTGCAGTTGGTACGTCCTCTTTATTCAGGGACTTCATAAAGTAATCAGTAGTTAGATTTTTACCTTAAACAATACTAATCTTGAAGGTAGCTTGGGGCTATGTTCCATCATATTTATTTTATTTTATTCACTAGAGGCTTATATTTAGACATTAGTTGTTTAGTAGTCTTCCATAGATTTGCTTGCAGTTATTTCGTTATGTCTTAAATTTAAGCATCTCTTTACCTAGTTATGTTTCAGCTTCTGCTTGCATTATATAGAATGTTCAGTTATTCATAAGAAGTAAGCAAGCACCAAGGGTCTGCATAGGGTCACATGTGATTATAAGTACCGGACACACCTTGGGTGTAGACCTGGATTATGGCATATTTCCAAACAAGAACTTTTTTATAAAGAAGCAGCGAAGATAGATTCTACGGATGAAGCTAAAGCTATTTTAGAATCATGTAAGTACTAACAACTAGCCCAACATATGAAGGAAATTATAAGACCATTTTATGCTTCATATGCAGGTAATAGAAGGGGTTTGAAAACCCCCATGGAACATTGCAATATGGATACAAGAAATTTGGATAATTTTAGCTAACACAAAAGCATAAATTCAGTATATTAGTTTTGTTCTCTGAAATTAATGTGAATCCCTCGGGACCATGTCACCCACCCTACAAGATATGAAATATACAATAAACTTACGAAAAATGTCATTTAGAACAAAACGTTCTATTAATCAAGATGACTGATAGATCGTTACACAACAATAAAAATTTATTACTTAAAAGTTCAATCCTTATGATATTTTATTATGAAGAAACAACATACTAAATAATTATTTTTGGGATCTACTGTATGGAAGTTTCTATTTAAGGATTAAACTAATTAGTTGGTATAGTCGAAGAACTAGCCACATTGATTTTAGGTACAAGGTTTGAATCTTCATGTTTTTTGATCTCTTAGTTCAATTGTGTAAGATCAGTCTCCTTAATCAATTGATCTTCAAATTCTGTGAGCCCTTGGTACAACTTCAGAAGACTTTCCAAATGAGTAGACTCAAAATCTTCTGATGGCCGATGTCTGATATTATTTTCGATAGATGTTCCTTTCTCCTTATTTTCTTCTTCCTTCTTTTTCATTTTCATATAAAATCGAGGGGCGGTTGGATGATTGGCATCCACAAACTGGTGGATAACTGACTCAACGTCGGGCTTACCAAATAAAATTGGTTGACGCCCGGTTGAGAAAATGATAATTGCAATCTGAATTCCACATAAAATGGAAAGCTCATTTGCTTTTTTAAAAAGCGATTTTTGCATCTTTGAGATTTTAACATCCTCAGCATGTTTATCTTTGGTAAGTGCTAAATCAACATTAGAACTCTCTGATTCCATGTCTACAACAATAGCCTATGGAAAGATACAATAATTTCTTGCCCAATGTGTACAAGAAACTTGAACTAGAGTGAGTACATGCTCATCCCAAACCTTCACATTTATAGAAATTTTCTTCCGCATCATATGACTTTTAAATTCTAGAATTTATTCCCTGGACGCCTCAAGATTTACTATTTACAAAAGCCTCCCTTGTAGTTTGATAACATAAAGTTACGTCCTCTCTACTCTTTTCAACTGAAAAATTATCGAAAATTTGAAGTCATGAAAAAGTATGCAAATTACTCAAATGTATCCTTACTAATATAAACCATCATACATACTCATTATACATTTTATTAATTTTTATTTTATTTATGCCTTTTAAATCCAATCAAAAGAAAACAAAAAAAAATAAGGAAAGAAAATGTTTGTCAATGAAAATAATTTTAATAAAAAAGTTCTTGAATGAAATTGGAGGAAAAACTGACTAATTAAAAGGAAATCATTATATATCATTGAATTACAAAATAATTATAAAGCTTTCATATTCCGTATAAATGTTTGTCATTTACTCTAAATATTTTTGGCAATGTAATTATTCTTTATTTTGAAAAGAGTTTTGATTAATTAAAGGATTGTGTGTCATTTTTCAATCAATAATCTACTAAAGAGTGGACTATTGCAATAAAACTTTCATAAGGAGGACACCAACATAATTTTAAAGCTAGATTGGACTTGAGTGTAATTATGAATAATTGATGTATATTACCTTAATCTTCATCTTAAAAATAGATTACCTTAATCTTCATCTTAAAAATAGATTACCTTAATCTTTATCTATTAATTTGATTGCCAATTTTAAAAAATCAATAAAACAAAAAGGAAAATAATCTAATAATGAACCCAAAATTGAGATCATGATGGTACCAATCCAAATCCCACTGTTTGATAAGTCAACATTTTGATAAGTCAATCATTCACTTACCAGTCATTTAGCATAAATTATATAATTTAAATTAAAAAAGGACCTGAAACAAGTCTTAGATAAAACTTATCACTAAATCTAAATAGAATGCGAAAAATGTCACGATCCGAAATTGGTTCATGATGGCGTCTACCATAAATTTTTAGTAAGCAAGCCAAAACCCAAAACTGAAAGGGATGATTATACTAAAACATAACTACACAGTAGCAATAATCATAATAGGAGCGGGCTATGATATAGATGTGTACATCACGATACAAAATATATATGAAAGGTCCAGAAGTGATCGAGAAAGACAAAATTATACATAAGAAACCAACCCCGTATCTGGTGTCACCGATACAAGAGCATCTACATACTGAAAGGAAAATATAAAACAGATTTGTCTAATCAAAATATAAAATATATATATTGTACAAAAGAGGGAAAATAGCAAGTCTTCGGATGCCAAGAGCTTACCACTATCCAAATCAGCAATGGCCACGGGAGATCCAATATCAACAAGGGTGTTTTGTATTAGGTGCTGCATCAGAAGAAGATGTAGAAGTATAATATGAGTACCAAAATACGGGGTACTCAATAGGCATCATATGCTGACCAAGCTTAAATTGAAGCTATATAAATAAAAGAGGCACGATAGTAGTAACACTAACTACGAGAGTTGACTAGAAACATGCTTATAGTACTGATAATAGTGATAATAATAATAATAATAATAATAATAATAATAATAATAATAATAATAATAATAACAATAATGATGTAAGCCTAACCCTTAACCCATATCCTAGAACCTGAGGCTACGGATTATCAAGTAAAAGATGGACTATAAAGCGGAGAATCAATAATAATAAAAAGAGGGAGATTGCAACTAAAATAAATTATAAGGAACCACTCCAAGACGTAGCACCAGTAGGTAATCGAGCATCTAGATCCAATACTAATACAAGGCTTTTTAAGATACAAAATAAGTACAGACAGTCTTCAAAAGAAAATAAAGACTAGTCCTTATCTAACATAGATGGAAATCGGCAACTTCGAATGCCAAGAGCTCACCCAATCTCCGAACCAAGAGCTTCTCCGCACCAGTCCATATCAACAATGAAAACCCATACTATGATCTACATGGGCAAAAGTGTAGTGTGAGTACCAAATGAATGATACTCAGTAGGCATAGGCCGACAGAGCTCCACAAATAAAGAAGATATAAATCATAGGTAAAGGAGCCAACTACAAGCACGACAAGAGATAAGAACAAATATAATCAGACAATAACCGACCGAACGTCCATACCCCTAGAAGGTACAAACAATGACAAACATAACCCCAGTTCCCATAAACTAGGGGACCACTCCAAAAAAGTATACTAGTGATGGGTGATGCTAAAGAATGAAAGTTTGTAGTAAAAACCAGTAACATCATCGGTGACTCTCAGCAATCAACAACAAGTGTATAGATCCACCCTAGCCCTTAGCCTATAAGATGGGACCCATGAGACTCCCTCATCTAATTCAGTGGTGCACTAGCTAGAGGGGCCCATAGGAAAAGTACGTATACACTACCTGGGCCCAAACTAGGTCTTACATAGATATATAATGGCACCAGAGAGTGAGTGGCTAAGTCGATGTAGAAAAGGGTAACACCAAGCCGGATAATTAACTATAGGCTAAAGACATCCCAGATGCAGCCATATTACAAAAAGGGAGACACCGCATTAGATATCAATAGAAATTGAGCACATCCTCGATGCCTCTAAACTGTCATTATAAAATAGAGCACGTCCTCAATGCCTTGAAAATCTCAAACCATTTGATCAAAATAGTTCAGGTGGTATGGCACTCGTTAAAAACTAATTTAAAAGTAGTAAAAATGAGAGAATGTCCTCTAAAAATAGTAGTAAAAACCCATAAAGAATCTAGGATCATACCACAAAACAAGTGAATATGCTCAATCAATGCAAGCGTACCATCACCAGTATTCAAACAAGGTACATGAAGTCTGAATAATACATCAAGTCATACCATACTAAGAAGGCAAAAGAACTACCTTAGGGTCCAAGCTAAAGTATCTAAGGCTCATACCTAGCTGAACGCCATTAGAATCCCTCCTAAGAAATATAATCTCACCAATCCCAATACATAAGTTATAATGACCCTACATGTCATTTCTTTTATCTTCCTACCTTTTCAACTTTTAGATCTTTCATGTAGAGAGCCTAAGTTATTTATGACTTGCTAGCAGTGACTGTTTGATTGCCTAGTAATTTATTTAGATTTTAGGCCCGTTTCCCAGTTTTGGAGCTGTAATAACTTGGTAAGTTGACTTCGATCTTAACTTTAGGAAAATGACCTCAGAACAGAATTTTGATAGTTCCATCGGATTTGAAATGACCAAATTAGGCTAGTCGCATAGTCAGCATGAGTATCAAGGAAATCAATATGAGTTTGAGGCCATGTGGCTCTTTTGCCTTTGAAAGTGAGCTAATGGTTGACTTTGGTCAACATTCTGGGAAAACACATTCGGATAAAAAAAATTGATAACGTGGTTAGTTTTAAAATATTGAGTTTAGTCTAGAACTATCCTTCGTTCACTTCTTGAGGTTTCTGGTCTAATTTCATGGCCCGTTGTGGAATTAGGCTCAAAATAGCACTTGGGTGTGGGACCCACCCATTTTTTGTTAAAATGACCATATATGGGAATTTCAAATGCGCCATTGAATCCAAAATATTAAATTTGGTGGGATAGTATATCTTGTTTGTGTGCAAGATTTTCCTAATGAATCTTAAGCACCCTGTCGGATATTTTGGGCGGTGCCAAAAGGAGGCGTTGCAGCAGTACTGGTTCAATAGGTTTTTGTTCTTTTTCTCCAATTTCAAAACCCCATAACTTGAGTTCTAGAGAGCCAAATTGGATGGTTGAAAAGGCAAACTTGTGACATTGTTTGAGGAAAATGCATTGGTGAGCTCAGAAACTGATTTGGGGCATTCGATTGAGGTAAAATCTTGATTTTAGCTACACCATTGGGTAATTTCCAGAGTGAATTTTTGAATAACTTTAGAAATTAATTTCTTGGTCTATATAAATCCAATTTTGGAAATTCAAGGGTCTAACTTCAAGAAAATTCCGTTAAGAATCCGTTGGTAAGCTTGAAAACTTGAGGGGAGGCTTCATGTGAGGTAAGATTACAAAATTAACTGTTGTCTTTGATATTTTCTAGTTGGAAGTGTGTTGAATTTTGAGGTCCTATTTCTGGACCATTATAGCTCCGTTTTCAGCGGTTCTTGGGTCTAAATTATGAGATTTTCACGAGGAGCACATTGGTGGATCAGAAAGTAACTTAGGAGCTTCGTTAGGGGTGCATTTTTCAATTCCAGTTGCTGCATTATCCATTTTCTAATTGGAATTTGAGGGATTTTTGGAAAATCATATCTTGATAAATATAGGCCAAATTGGGTTATTCATAGCTCCAAATCGTGGGGTTTTCTGCAAGAAATATCGTGATATGATTAGTCTCATTTGTTAAGGTATCATTTGAGGTAAATTTCTTCCCTAATGGACTCCCTCCTTCTTGAATTATCCTTTAATGGTGAAATTACGCATGGGCTGATTTTCATACTTTTTGAGCGTCAAATTGTGCTATAAGTTGGATTTAAAGTTCTCTAAGCTTAAGTGTACCTTTTTATAGAGTCAAATTTGAGATTTCTGATACGGGTTCCACAATCCCATTTTAGATTCGATTTTGGGTCCATTTCTGAAAAATGTAAAATTGGTATCAGAACATCTATATTGATGAGATGATTACTATTTTGTTAGTATGGCGGTGATTAGAGGTGAGTTGGAGGTCGAGAGAATCTATTTGGTGGATTCAAAGTGTGGGTATTCCTCTTCGATGTAGGCTATGGTCTCCCTCTTTTACTGAGTTCTATTAGACATCGTTTAGTATATATTGCATGTGATTTTGGTTGGTATTGGCCGAGTTTGGGCCTCCCACCTTTCTATTCTATTTCCTTGACTTTGATTGAACCTTAGACTAGCGTAGTCTCTTGAGATCCTCATTTTGGGTTTTTGGTTTCACTTGAGTTATGGTTTGGTGATATCATCCTTCTTAAGATTAGTACTAATGGCCTTAGGCTAGGTTTGAGCCATAGATGCTTTAGTTTGTGTTAAGGTGCCTTTATAGCTAGGTATAGCTTTCGGTGCCGGAGACCTTTGTGGCTTAATGTAGTCATAGGTTTGGCTTAGCTGTGCTCGTTGGGAGATGATATGGCATATGTTGGGGTAAGGCATCGATCCTAGAGATATTTCTCTTCCTATCTGATTCTGAGTTATGTCTCAATTATTCGCTATTGTTCAACGGTAGGCTTAGGATGCCTTTATATCTGTTATCTATTGATTGATCCCGAGGCTGGTCTCGAGGAGAGATTGGATCCAAGGTTAGTCACTTTATTTCTAGACTGTGTGGTTTAGCTCGTTGTTACTGTTTGTAATTTGTATTTCTTGTTTGGATGCTGGTGATGGAATGCTTGCATGATTGAGCATATTCACTTGTTTTGTGGCACGATTCTAGTATTTTATTGGATATTCACTACTACTTTTGAGAGGAAATTTTCTCATTTTTTCTACTTTTAAATTGGTTTTAAATGGGAGTTGTACCACCTCGACTTTTTTGGTAAAATGATTTGAGATTTACAAGGCGTGGAGGATGTGCTCTATTTTATACTAAAGTTTTTGAGGCATCGAGGATGCACTCAGTTTTAATTGATATCCGACGCAGCATCACCCTTTTATCCTTTGTCTGCATCTACGATGCCTTTAGCCTATACTTGATTATTTGGTGCGGCGTCGCCCTTTTGTATATCGACTTGGCCACTTATCTATGATACCACTCTGAGGATACTATATGTCCATGTAAGAACTATTTCAGGCCCAGGTAGTGTGTCACACCCCGGGAGGGTACCCTATACGTGGTCGGTACTAAAAAACCATTGATGGTCTTCAAATGAACCACTTGGTCTAATCACACTTTCATTCAATCACATTCTAATAGCGGAAGACTTAACTCACTAGAATACTATTCATAAATAAGGCCAAAGGACAACCACATATCCAATCAACAACTAGTAAGAATGAAACTAGTTAAAATGAAACAAATCAACATCATCTCCACTCTAATCTATGAAGCCTCTATCCACCATCTAAGAGGTGTCAATGACAGGTTAATGGCTATCTCAAATCAGAATGAAAAGACTAAACTTGACGCAAGAATAACATAAATGGTATCCTCTAAATGTATGGGGGACTCACCAATAAGCTGATTGTGAATAGATCCTCAACGGTGTGCCTATTGATGATCTCTAAGACATATCTCTGCATCATAAAATGATGTAGGTCCAAATGAACGTTAGTATGTGGAATGTACGAGTATGTAATATGGCAGAATAAAACATGCGTCAAGATAGAATAATATCGGTTCAAATATCTCAAGTTAGAAAGATAAGGGAGACTCAATCAAGGTGTCATAAGTCTAAAGTAAGAACAAAGTTTAGACATAGACCAATCATATACAATCAAATCCAATCATATACAATCCAATTCAATCCAATCATTTACAATTCGATCCAATCCCATCATATACAATCCAATAGTATACAATCCAATCTAATCATATACAATCCAATCCAATCATGTATAATCCAATTCAATCAAATCCAATCATTTACAATTCGATCTAATCCAATCATATACAATCAACTTAACAATAAAGTCAAAGGACTCAACTCAATAGATATGCAAATTAGAATTTAGCAATGTTTTACAATTTGATTCAATCATCTGCAATCTTAATCAAACCAATCATATCATGCATAATCCACTCAATTTGGGAAATTCTCTAACCTACAAACATCACCTATGAGCCAGTGATGTACAACAAGACAGCGCTGTTGCCACATCCGTTCATACTTTGTTAGGATATGAATGAATCAACCAATCATGGATCCATCAATCAATCAATTCCTACCATTTCAGGACGTTGAAATAGGAAAACATCCGACTTTGTTCCAATCCCTTCCTACGTTGGCTACGTAGTTCATAGGATTCAAGTATGGACTATACTCATACCCAATTCGGTTATTAATACTCCTCTCAAGACTTAATATGCTCATATCTATCAGGTGAGTAAAATACTCAAAATATTTATTTCTTTGGACATAGTTTTAAATCAACTCATTTAGTCTCATTAGTCTCTTTTCAAAACTCAATCAATTAGGTCTTATTGGACCTTCTTTAAAAATCAACTCATTTCAATCATCAAACTCTTCTTTTTAAATTTGATAGAATGTCAACTCAATGAATGCAGTAAATATTGGATGCATTTAAAATATAATTTTAACCTCTCAACTCAATCTCAAAATAGACATTTTAATGTAAAAACTTTCAACTCGTTTATACTTAAAATACTCATGTTCAAAGTAATAATTAAGAGACTTTTTAAAATCAACTCATACTTAAACTCTTTCTAAATCAAAGATGAAAATAATCATTCTTTAAACTCAAAATAATTCATAAATAATTTATGCAAAAACGTTCACAAATCATTTTTTAAAAACTCCTTTTCAAATAATCATTAATACTCAAAATGCTCATAAGACTATAATCAAATTGAATTATGTAAATCATATCATGTAGTCACATTAGACTCCAATTCATTTCATCTCAAAACAGCATCATCAACATAACCTCTGTATCAATCATTTTACCTTTGTTAAAGATAAACATCATTCACATCATCATCAAACATCTTGCTCCAAAATCATCATTTAATTCTATATTTAATTTCATCAAACTCATTTAAAAAATACATCATTTCACTTTAAAAGCAATATTCTTTTTTATTATATATAAAAACCATCAATCTCAACCTCAAGACAAATTATGACAAAATGAAATCTCATCTTGGTTTCATGTGAATGAATACATTAATTCATACTCTCAACAAAACTCAACTCCAGAACATCATTAATACATATGAATTTATATACAAAACTAGATAGAAATTTTAGATAACTCAACAACTCAACTCATGGAACCTCAAAACTCAACTCAAATCGAATTAATAGAGATGTAGGGCATGTGGATGAAATTAATCCAACGTTGTAAGTAGCCTTACATACCTGTAATGAAGATCATCTCACCGAAAATCAAAAACATGACTTGAAGATCTTGAATCATAGCTCTTCTTCTCCTTTCCAGTTTCTTCTCTCAAATCTCCTAAGGTGAAGGAGAGGAAACCTCCTTGAATATTATGAGGGAACTAATTTTTAGTCCCAAAATGGCTAGGGTTATACTTGGGATAGGTGGACAAAAGTTCGGAATGCCCTTTCTTAAGAAAACATCTGAAAAACGAGTTCAAAACCCTACAGGAGCTATAGTGGCGCACCGCGCCAAAGACCAAACTACTTCAACTAGTTTCGGGTGCTATAGTGGCATCGGGTGCCAGGTATGAAATTACTGCAGTGATAGTCTATAGTAAAATGGTCATAACTTTTGACTTTGAACTCCAAAAAATACAATCTTTGTGGAATTGGAAAGAAGGATCAAAGACATTTAATTTGATAGGTCATGGGTCACCTAAATCTTAATATTGTAAAAGTTATGGTCATTTGAATTTGACCCTTGTACACACTCATCGAAAAACTTAGCCAATAAAAATTTTTTGGACTTGGCTTGGTGTTAGAAATCCCTCATGAACCTAAACCACATCTAATACCCTTCAAATAATTAGAAATTTATCCTAACTCATATATACAATTATAAGTCATTCATTTTGAGTCTATATGCATATGAAGAATGGTTCGAGTCTTGGCAAAATATTTTGGGGTGTTACATAGTGTATATAGACTTCCCGCATCCCCTATGGGCCTCTCTGGCCAATGCACCATGGAACTGAATGAGGGAGTTGTATGGGTCCCACCTAGCAAGCCAAGGGCTAAGGTGGGTTTATACACTTGTTGTCGTTGTTGATTGCTGAGAGCCACTAATGATGTTATTGGTTTTTACTACAAACTTTCATTCATTGGCATCACCTATCACCATTATATTTGTTTAATATTTGGTCCCTTGATTTATGGGGGACAAGGGTATGTTTGTCATTGTTTGTACCTATCGAGGGTATGGGAATCAAGTCAGTTATTATCTGATTATATTTATTCCTAGATCTTATCGTGCTTGTAGTTGGGTTGTAGAGTCTGGGTTGTTGTTATTGGTGTTTCCTGTTAGACTCAAATGGTTTGGTCCTTAGGTGGTATGTGATTAGTGGTGGTAGACAATGCTTTCGTCCTTGATTAGTTAGTTCCTTTAATGCCTTTTTACTGTAAATAGGTTGAGGCTTGCGAGTGTAGATGCATTCTTTCACTCTGTCTCCTATGTTTATATATATCCCACCTTTTTACTCTCATTTCCTTCCTTACGTTGTATTAGATCTTATTTTCTTACTTTTTCTATATTTACCTAATTATATGTTATTTATATTTTCTTTATCTGTGGAGTTCAGTCGGCCTATGCCTACTGAGTACCATTTATTGTTTTACTTATACTATACTTTTTCCCTCTACAGATTATAGTACGGGTTATCGCCATTAATTTGGATTACTGCAAAGCAGCTTGATTTGGAGATTTGGTGAGGTCCTAGCATCCAGAGTTGCCGATTTCCATCAGTGGTGGATTAGGAATAGTCTTTACTTGCTTTCGAAGATTGTCTGTACTTATATATTACATCTGAAAAGCCTTGTATTCGTATTCTGATTTAGGTGCTTGATTATAGACTGATACCAGGTCTTAGGGGTGGTTCCTTGTGTTTTTATTGCCTTTATTCTCCTGTTTATTATCATTTATTTTCCTTTTTATTGTCCATCTTCCACTTAATAGCCCATTACTTTGGGTTCTAGTCTATGGGTTAAGGTTAGGCTTACCTACTAGTAGGTGTTAGCAGGTGCTATGATGACTAGAGAAATTAGGTCGTAATAAGTTGGTATTAGATCCTTAGATTGATCGACATAATTGGTATGAGGAAAATGCCTACTAGAGTCATGTGGATCGGTGCGGAAACCTCTGTATCCTATCTTTCGGAGGCTATAGGGCATTTTTAGGAAAATCTTTTCTTGAATCATTATCATGTGTTCTTTCTTTGAATAATCTCTAAAGTTATCATTTGGAATCCATTCTGTCTTATATGGATAGATGAGCTTTTTTGGTGGGTACGGTTAGAGTGTCAACAGGTTCTGCTAGAGCTTCAGTGATAGTTCCCAGGCCAGAGATGAGTTGGTGGTTCTCCAACGGGGTTTGTTCTTAGTATTAGAGTTTGTCATTGAGTTTCATGAGTGTGCTGGGAACAACCCCATATCATCCCTTACAGATAGGGATATGAGTCGGGAATTCATCAGGGGATTGTCTTTGCCACTCTGTTTGGCGTCTGAATCCTTGATAGAGGTTGGGTCTACCTTTCCTCAGGTGGTTAATCATGCGAGAGCCGTGGAGTAGGAATTCCTTGGGGCTTACAAAGATAGCGGCAAAAGGCCTCTTTATTGTTATAGTGGTGATAACATCCCACTTTTAGATGAGTATTAATTTGGCGAGGGTCATCTTTTTTCTTGGCGAATTAGGCCCAAATGGGAGAACCTCAGGTCCTAGGAGGTTTTGAGATAAGTCAAGGAGTTTACAAAGGACAAAGTTCAGGTAAGGTTTCTTGAGATGAGCACAGTGGGCCTTCGGATGTTGGAGAGTATCCTATCCCATTTGGGTTCTTTCAACAAGATGTGATTAGTGTCGGTTGGTATGAGTCTGACAAGGAAAACCACTTTGTTAAAGAGCATCGCAGGGCTCTAGTGCAATTAACAAGAGGAAGGGACCCCAATGGTACCCTACCCCATCAGGATGGTCCTAGTCGGGCTATTTTTTTAGGGGATCAAATTCACTCCCTTCTTTTCGATGCTGGATTATTATAGGGCATTCAGCTACAGGATGTTATGGTTTCTGTTCACTTGACTACTGGTCCCAAGAATGCCCCATACAATAGTTGACATCTCCGATATTTTAGACTCCTCCTACACATCAGGCTAAAGCTTTTGGACCTTGGCGTACCTACGAATAGATTAGTCATTGGTCTAAAGAGTGCCCCCGGTGTAGGAACCATGCACAATTTGCTCAGCTAGATCAATATCATGGTTTATGCCGCCTCCAGTTAGAGGTAGTGCTCAGAGTGCTACTAGTGATGCATCAGGTGCTCAAGACGAGGTCGGTCACGATCCATTCCATGCTTCTACAAGTCAACCTGAGGCCGAAGATCAAGTATTTCTGGTTTTTTTTAATTTCCTTCTTCTGCTCTATATTGCTCATTTTGTGTGGTTTTGGAGTTTTCATACCCTTACATGTCTATTTGGCTTGTTAATTACCTCCTAACCACTGTGGCTTCCTTATTTAGACTTATGTGTGTGTTTTAGCCCTATAGTTGATTTCTTTTAGTAGTTGTTCAGCTAGATCAATTTCCTGTGTTAAGTAGTGGCGGTTGAGTAGCTCTTCGTACCTTGCATGGGTAGTATTGTTTCGGGTTTGCTACTGGTCTAGTTAGCTTTCCCTTTTTCCTCCCTTACCATTGATTTTGCAGTGGTGTCGATCTTTGTTAGATTAGTGGCTAAACCAGCTTTGTTAGTTTTGAGAGTTGTGGGGCTGGTGGATTTAGTTTGATTAGAAGGTTTCCTTGGCTTCAGGTTATCCTGGTGGGTTAGTGGTTGGATGGCACTTCTTACTATTAAGCATGGCTAGCTTTGCTTTACATAGTAATCCTCCTCTGTGGTTTTCGGTTTTCTTGTCTTAGACGGTTGTCTCTATATCTTGGCATCATTTAGTTTGTAGTTAAAAGATTGGTTGTTGAGGTAGTATGTGAATGGAGATATATCATCTTTGGAGTCATGGTAGATTTTGTATGTCGATTCCTCTTTATGCCTTATTGGTATTTTTATCCCTTAGGTTGTGGAGTTGAAGTTTACTCTCTTTTGCCTACCTTAATAGAGATATATCATTTTCCCGTTTGCCTTAGTCTTGTTCTTAGTTGCAAAGTTGTGGTCCATTCGTTCATTATTTTAGGAGCGGTCTCTTTTGAAGATTCTAGTGCTTAGTTGCGGCGAGTTGAGATTTTGGGATGTGTGATCTCCCATGTTCCTTATTACTATTCTTATTGGTTCCTTCCGGTTATTTTGTTAGCTCTCGAGTCTTGAGTTTCAGATAGAGTTAGAGCAGTAGTGTTCATAATTGGCTCTAAATGTAGCCTAAGCTGGAAGATGGGAAGTTGATTAGAAAGTTCATCTACAACATGGGGCCAAAGTAATTCGTAGAGTCTGTGATTTTGAATTTGTTCAGGATGGAAGGTTTGCCTTTGGTGTATCCGGTAGATTGAGGTACTTGAGAGTCAGAGCTAGTGCTCTTAGACTATTACTGATGAGTTGATCATGTTTATGTATCGATACCAACATGGTTCTCCTTGGGCGAGGATAGTTGGATCCAATTTAAGGTGGCCGAGTGGTTGGTAGGCATATGGTGCCAAAGTTTTGAAAGTTCCTATGATAGGAGAAAGTTAGCGAGGTTGGAGCTAGTACGGCCTGGTCATTCATGGGATAATATTCTTTTGGATTAGAGTTTTAAGTTTCAAAAGATTGTGTTTTCCCGCTTGAATTGTGGGTTTTGAAGTTAGGATTGGAGTTATGGGCTATGCCCTGATTTGTCCCCTTGTTTTGGGTTGTTATCATCAGCTAAAATGTTCAGATAGAGTATGTAACCCCTTCGAGGTTGGTATTGTGTAGTTCTATAAGAAAGTTTCAAATGGTGTTGGTAGCATTCAAGATAGCTAAGGACCAGCAGAATGCCTGGGTGGCTAGAAGAAAAGAGACTTGGAAGCATAACATGAGTATTTGGAAAATTTAGTTGAGTTGTATTTGCCATGGTCCTGCATTTCCCAGTTTAGTAGTTTCGTCATAGTTTGGTCTTTCTTGGATGAATATGGTGTCTTTGGTCATGATCGGACTAAGCAAGTAAGAGTTGGAACCCAAGAGGAATTGGAGGAGTTTTTGGAGTCATAAGTGGATTTGAGGATTTTTCTCTTAGCCTGATTATATGACTGCATTTTTCAAACCAAGAGGGTGTCTGAGGGTCTGGCAGAGTGTGCGAGCCCAGTACTTTTCTCCTTTTGTGCCTCCAAGCCATGACTGTACTTTTACTTTTGTAGATGAAAGTTCTTTCCGTAGTGGATGTTGTAATGACCCTCTAGGTCATTTTTTTCATCTTTCGACCCTTTCATCTTTTATATCTTTTCTATAGCAACCCTAAGTCATTTATGAATTGTTGGCACTAACTATTTAGTCATTTGGTCGGTCGTTTGGGTTTTAGGACCGTTTCCCTATTTTAGAGTTGTTATAACTTGAAATTTTAATGATTTCCTCAGCTCTAGAATGGTCAAATTAGGCTAGTAGCATGGTTGACACGAGTATTGAGGCAATTAGTATGAGTTTTGGGCCATTTGGCGCTTTTGCTTTGAAAGTTACCCAATGGTTGACTTTGGTCAACATTCTAGGAAACACACGTTTGGATGAAAATTTTAATAACGTATTTAGTTTTTAAATGTCTAGTTTGGTCTAGAATGATTCTTCGTTCGCTTTTTGAGGCTTCCACTCTAATCTCGAGACCCATTATGGAATTAGGCTCAAAATGGTATTTAGGTGTGAGATCCACTTTTTATTAAAATAACCTTATATGGTAATTTCACATACGCCATTGAGTCCAGAATATCGAATTTGGTGGGTTAGCATATCTCATTTTCTTGCATGGGGTTCCGAATGAATCTTGAGCACCCACTAAAGATTTTGGACTATGCCAAAAAGATGCGTTGCAGCAGTGCTGGTGCAACCCATGTTTGGTCTTTTTCTTCAACTTTAAAAACCCATAACTTGAGTTTTAGATCTCCAAATTGGATGGCTCAAAAGGAAAAATTGTAAGATTTTTTGAGAAGAAAGCATTGGTGAGCTCGGAAACTGATTTAGAGCTTTGATTGAGGTAAAATCTTGATTTTAGCTTAAACATTGGGTAATTTTTTAAGTGAATTTTTGAAAAACTTTGAGAATTAAGTTCTTGGTCTATATAAATCCATTCGTGAGCTTTGAATCTTGAGGAGAGGCTTCGTGTGAGGTAAGATTACGAAATTAGCTGTTGTTTTTAACATTTTTGAGTTGGAAGTGTGTTCAATTTTGAGATCCTGTTTCTTGATCATTGTAGATCCACTTTCAGCTGTTCTTGAGTCTAAATTTTGGGATTATTTTGTTAGGAATATGTTGGTAGGATCGTAGAGTGACTTAGGAGCTTTGTTGGGGGTGAATATTTCAATTCTAGTTGCTGCATTGTCCATTTTTGGATTGGAATTTGAGGGATTGTTGAAAAATCGTATCTTGGTCAATATAGTCTGAATTGGGTGATTCAAAGTTCTAAGTTTTGGGGTTTTCTGTAAGAAATTTGTTGGTGTGATTAGTCTCATCCGTTGAAGCATTGTTTGAGGTAAATTCTGTCCCTAAGGGACTGCCCTCCTTGAATTATCCTTTAATGGTAAAATTATGCATGGATGATTTTTGCACTTTTCGAGCATCGAATTGTGCTATAAGTTGGAACATAAGTTCTTTAAGCTCATAAGTATATTTTTACGGAGTCGAATTTGGGATTCTCTGTGTGGGTCCCATAATTCCCATTTTAGACTCAATTTTGGGTCTGTCTTCAAAAAATGTAAAATTGGTGTAAAAATGTCCGTATTAATGAGGTGATTACCATTTTATCAGTGTGCCAACAATTGGAGGTGATTCAAAGGTCGAGAGCATTATTTTGGTGGATTTAGAGTGCACGTGTTCGGCTTCAATGTAGGCTATGATATCCCCCTTTGACTGAATTCTATTAGATACCATTTAGTATATATTGCATATGATTTAGGTTGGTATTGGCTGGGTTGAGGGCCTCCCTTCTTTCTATTCCATTTCTTTAACTCCGGTTGAACCTTAGACTAGCATAGTCTCTTGAGATCCTCATTTTGGGTTTGTGGTTTTGCTTACATTATGGCTGGGTGAGATCATCCTTCTTAAGATTGGTACTGATGGCCTTATGCTAGGTTTGAGACTTAGGTGCTTTAGTTTGTATTCTGGTGCCTTTGTAGCTAAGCGTAGCTTTCGGTAGGGGCTTGAGATGGCTGGTGTGACTTAGTGCTAGTGTTGAAGACCTCTGTGCCTTTTCATAGCAGTAGGTTTGGCTTAGATGTGCTCGTTGGGAGTTGAGATGGTATATGTTGGGGTAAGGCATCGATCCTAGAAATATTTCTTTCTCGATCTGATTCTAAGCCATGTCTTGATTGTTTACTCTTGTTTAGCAGTTGGCTTAGGATGCCTCTATATTTATTATCTATTTGTTGGGCTTGAGGCTATGGTCGAGGAGCGATTGGATCCCAGGTTAGTTCCTTTTTATTGTGACTTTGTGGTTTAGCTCGATGTTACTGTTTGTATTGTGTGTTTTTTGTTTAGATGTTGGTGATGGCATGCTTGCATTGATTAAGCATATTCACTCATTTTGTGGTACAATCCTTATATTTCATTGAATTTTCACTACTACTCTTGAGAGGACATGCTCACACTTTTTCTACTTTTAAATTGGTTTTTAACGGGAGTCGTACCACCTAGACTTCTTTGATAAAATGATTTGAGATTTATGAGGCATCAAGGATATGCTCTGTTTTATACTAAAAGTTCTGAGGCATCAAGGATGCTCTCAGTTTCTATTGATATCCGGCGTGGCATTGCTTTTTTGTACATCGTCTTGGCTACTCACTCTTCGGTACCACTACGAGTATACTATATGTCTATATAAGACCTAGTTTGGGCTCAGGTAGTGTATACAGACTTTCTACATCCCCTATGGGCCCCTCTAGCTAGTGCACCATAGAACTAGATAGGGAGTCGCATAGGTTCCACCTGATTGGTCGAGGGCCGGGGTGGGTCTATACACTTGTTATCGTTGTTGATTGCTGAGAGCCACTAATGATGTTACTGGTTTTTACTACAAACTTGCATTTATTTGCACCAGTATATTTGTATTTTATTTGGTTCCCTGATTTATGAGGGCCTGGGGTATGGGTGTCCAATCGAATATTATCTGATTATATTTGTTCTTATCTCTTGTGGTGCTTGTAATTGGGTTGCAGAGTGTCTTAATCTAGGTTATTTTTGTTGGTGTTTCTTGTTAGACTTAGTTGGTTTGGTCCTTATGTGGTATATGATTAGTTGTGGTAGATAGTGTTTCCGTCCTTGATTAGTTGGTTCGTTTAGTGCCTCCTTACTGTAAGTAGGTTGAGGCTTGCGAGTGTAGGTGTGTTCTTTGACTATGTCTCCTATGTTGATATATATCCCACCTCTTTACTCTCATTTCCTTCCTTACCTTATATTAGATCTTATTTGCTTACTTGTGCTACATTTATTTGATTATATGTTATTAATACTTTCTTTATTTATGGAGCTCAGTCGGCCTATGCCTACTGAGTACCATTCATTTGGTACTCATACTATACTTCTATCCCCTACAGATCATAGTACGAGTTATCGTCGTTAATTTGGATTGGTGCGGAGCAGCTTGATTCGAAGATTTGGTGAGCTCCTAGCATTTGGAGTTGGCCATTTCCATCGGTAGTGGATTAAGGCTAGTCTTTACTTGCTTTCAAAGACTGTCTGTACTTATATATTGCATTTGTGAAAGCCTTGTATTCATATACTGTTATAGGCGCTTGATTACGTACTGATGCCAAGTTTGGGGATGATTCCTTGTGTTTTAATTGCCTTTGTTCTCTATCTTTTTTTATTGTTATTTATTTTCCTCTTTATTGTTCATCTTCCACTTAATAGCCCATTATCTCTGGTTCCGCTCTATGAGTTAAGGGTTAGACTTACCTGCTGGTGGGTGTTCTCAAGTGTCATCATGGCCCGATAAATTAGTTCGTGACATAAGTAATGCTAGAAGCTTGAGTTAAGAATTTCAAGAGACTACACTAGTCTAAGTCTCACTCGGAGTCAAGAAAATGAAATCAAAGGAGAAATATCCTAAACTCGGCATATACAAACCTAAATCACATGAAATATATACTACACAATTTCTACTAAAGTTCAGTCCGAGTGAGAGATCGTAGCCTACCTCGACGCCGATCAAGCAAGCTTAAAATCAACTAAATTGATGATATCTGCCTCCAAATCACTTCCAATTGCCGCCACACTAACAAAATATTAATCACGATGTCAATATGAATATTTCGACATCAAATTCACAGTTTTCAAAGACGAGCCAAAAATTGAATCTAAAATGGGATTATGGGACCCATACCAAGAATCCAGAATTTGACTCCATCAAAAGGTGCATTTGGGCTAAATGAACTCATGTTTCAATTTATAACACAATTTAATGCTAAAAAATGAAGGAAACAGCCCCATGCAATAATTTCATCATTAAATCTAAATTTCAAGCTTGGGCAGCCCCCTTTGGACTGTAAAGTACTTCAAAACATCGATATACACGGTTCAAAAAACACTCCACATAAAACCCACAATCCACAAAAACACCCAACACTTTAAATCACCTCATTCGGATCTCTGTTACTCAAGACATCAAAACCTTCATTAAAGAGAAGAGTCAAGAGGAGGGCAGCAGCTAAAACTAAGCTTCCCCAGTACTTTCTGATCAAACCACTACGTTCTCCTCGAAAGACCACACAAGATAACCTTTTGAATCACTCAATTCAGATTCTCCCAATTCTAGAAATCGTGTTCTCAATATTGAACAAATGGGCTGAAAATTTGGACTTTAAAATACCCCAGGTACCACAAAAGTGGCTCTTTGTTAGCTTAAACGGATGGTAATAATTGGTCAACTATCACTGAAGCATTCCGGGGGATCTCTTAAGCGGTTGCACCAACATTAGCACAAGCTAAACTTTGGTTTTGATGCTCCCGACTCATCTAGAGTCCCGTGAACGCAGACAATATATGAAATCTAATTGGAATTGACATTTTAGACTAAACAGTGTAGTCAAAATTCCTAAAGAAGGTTGTTTTGACAAAAAGTGGGTATCACACCCAAGCACCGTTTAAGCCAAAATCCTTAAGGAGACTTAGAATGAGACCGAAAGCCTCAAGACTGCACGAAAGGTTGTTCTAGACCAAACTTGACATTCCCGAGCTAATTGCGCTGATGGAATTTCAATCTAAGAACGTTTACCAAATAACCTTAGGCAAAATTTCAAAGTCTAAAGTGAAAAATGGCCCAAACTCACACCAAATGCCTCAATACTCATGCTGGCCATACTACAAGCCTAATTTGGTCATTCCGGTGCTAATGGAACCGTCGGAATTTCATTTTGAGATTGTCTTCCTAAAGTTTTGACCAAAGTCAACTGTTAAAATTCCAAGAGCTCCAAAATAAGAAAACGGGCATAAAACCAAACGCATAACCAAGCGATCGAACTGTCAGTGCTAGCAAGTTATAAATGACTTGGGGTCGCTATAGAAAAGCTCTAAATGTTGAAAAGATTGAAAAACAAAGAAAATGACCCGGATATAGAAAAGCTCTAAATGTTGAAAAGATTGAAAAACAAAGAAAATGACCCGGAGGGTCATTACATAATAATAATAATAATAATAATAATAATAATAATAATAATAATAATAATAATAATAATAATAATAATAATAATAATAACAATAATAAAAAAAAAAGAAAAAAAAGAAACAACAACAACAATAAAAATATGAAAAGTAATAATAATAATAATAATAATTTTAAAAAAGTACTAGACTGGAAGAGGTTGATATACCTCTAAATCTTGACTTGTTAAACATCTGTACTATTCCTAAAGTTGATACACAAAGCATTTATGATTATGGTTGGTTTAATAAACTATCTTATAAACAGATGATAAAAAAATAGAACAGTTGTTAGCTTTAAATTTTCATGAACAGACTATTCGTTTATTAAATAAACATGATATTGATTCTTACAAAAATAGATTTAATTATATGCATATGGGCATGGTGCAAAATGTTTTTAAGCCTTTGGCCCTTAAAGGGCTACCTGAAACCTTTCTGGAAACTTTACGAGATGCTGGAAATTTGAATTTTAGACAGTCGCTGATGGGTTCAATTGAATCTATTATGGCATATGGTCAAGTTTATTTCAATAAACAACCTAATCTTCAATTGTCTTTATCGGATGTAAATATTCTTGTTGTTTTAACATTAAATGTTAAGACGCATGGTTATAACTATGCTTCTGAATCTGAACTTATATGTTTATCTTATATAATTTATTTCAAATTATTATCTACTCTGAATCCTAGATGTCAATTATATAATACATTTGACCAGACTATATTGGTGGAAATCAATTTTGTAAAGTCTAAGGTCACCACGAGGAGACCTATTAAGTGGGACAAAATTAATTTCCCTACTACATTGACTTTGAATTCGGTTATATCTTCAAGTCAGGTCACAAATGATTTGACTAAAAGTAAATATTCTCATATTACCCCAAATCCTGATGGAAGGATTTGTAATCAATTTGATGATAAATCAATTATTTATGACATACATTTTTTCCTCATTTTAATAGATTACTACCTGATATTCAACATATTTCTCCTATTGAACCTACTTATGGACCAGCATGTAACAGGACAACATCATTATATATCTCAGTGATGAATCTGTTGCAAGGATAAAAATTAACCCTACAACAAATATTGTTCAAGATAGTGATAATATTTCTGATAAAGATATTCCTACTCAATCCGATATAGATTTTGATCATGATCCAAATGAGTTTTAAATGATGTCACACCAAACTGATTTTAGTCCAGGATCTCTGGCACAAAAATATATTCAAAATGAATTTTGTTCTGATAAATGAAATAAGTTTAAAACTTGGTTTTTTGAGGCGTATAGCCAAGATGATTTGACTAATATTTCCCAAGAATTTTATGAGACTTTTTCTTTAAATAATCAAACTATGTACTTTGTTCTTTGATTTATAACTACTTATTTACCTTTATACATAAAAGTTTTAGCAAGAACTTTTAAAGATATGAGTGGTAAGTTAATAACTGCAGTATACCCTTCTCAAGCACCTTTTGTTTTACCTAATAATACTGGTATTACATTTTCTTCTTTTCAAAAATTTATTGAAAATGATGTTGCTAAGATTATCATTAATGAGACTAAAATGTTTTCTGGCCTAAGTATCAAACCTATTGATTTATCAAATGGTTTTGCTGATAAGCTTGAAAACAATTTTGATTTTAAAGATCAAACGTTGTCGGAGTTTAATAAACTCAGAAGTATGGTTATACAATTTGCTAATAAACTCAATCTAAAAACTTTTTAGTATCCACGTCCTACTCCTCTAGATGTTCTGATAGAAGAAAGGGATTGAATTCAAATAAATGTGTCTTATAGTGGTTCAAAAATTTATTAATGGAATCTTGATGGTCTAATTGACAGACAAGTTTCTATTATTGTGCATTGTATGTTGATGTATGCTACTATTTGTAAATATACAAATAATAACGATGCAACAGTTTGCAAAATGCTAGTTGCAGGTTTTACCGGCCAACTTCATGGTTGGTGGGATAATTATTTGACATGTGATGTTAAAATAGCTATTGTTACTCTGCCAAATCTAAAGAGGAAAGTGTTGATAATCTTGGATCCCCCCTTCAAGCAGGCAGGGAAGATGCAGTGTATACACCGATATTAAATATCCTTGAACATTTCAATGGACGATTTACCAATAACAACGAAACTATTCGTACATTGCTAAACGGTCTTCGATATAGGGATCTGAGTGATTTTAGGTGGTACAAAGACATCTTTATGAGTCATATAATGGATTTACGTGACAATAAATTGGCTTATTGGAAGTATTGATTCATAGATTGCCTTCCTTCTTTATTTTCAAAAAGAGTTAGGAAGACTTTAAGGGAAAATTTTCCGCAAGATACCTTATGACCTTTACACCTATGGTAAGTTAATTATTGTTTTCACACGAGAAGAATTAAATATGTGCAATGAATTAAGGTTATTAAGACAGCTTAAGACAGACAAGCTTAAAGCAAAATCATAGCTTAGTGATTTCTACACTCAATTCGGTCTAACCAGAGTTCATTCTAATAGCAAGGATAGGTTATAAGAAACACAGGCGTCATAGACATAATGAAATTGATAGACCTTATAGGAAAAGGCATTCACAAAGAACCAAAAAACAACATGAAGCTAGGAAACCTTACTGGAAGTCTACTAGATTTGCAAAGAATTATTCCAGGAGAGAGCTTAAAGACATTAAATATTACAACTGTGGAATTTATGGACATATAGCTCCAAATTACAAGCTTGAAAAGCTAAAATATTTAAACCTTGAGAAAGAACTGCATGAGAAGGTTTATGGTTTGTTATACACTTCTGGTTCAGAATCTGATTATTACTCTGAGTTAGAATCTGAGGATGAAGTCAAACTATATGAGGTTGAACTTTATGATTTATCTAATAATAATAAACATGTCAATACTGACTATGTAGGTGATAATTGTGCATGCAACGATGATGAGTTTTATAAACTCCAATCTTAATTTGAAGATTTAAATATGAATACTATCACTTCTGATAATATGATAGAACTATTGAAAGAACTTTCAGATTATAATCTTCACAATAAGATTCTTAATAGGGATACTAGTTCAAAATTAAAACCTTTTGAAAATTAAAAAATGAATTTGAATATTCAGCCTCCTATTCATTATCTGAAGTTAATGCTCGTCTTAATAAGACTTATACTACTGTAAGAGACACCTCTTTTCATGATTTAAAAATAGAAGTTGAAAACTTGAAATGGGAGATTAAATTTCTTAAACAGAATCAAATGATTCATGATTATAGGATTTCTCAATTAGAGAATGATGAGAAAGATGATTCTACTTCAACACCTCCTATTGATAAAGGGAAAGGTAAAGTTGAAGAAAATACTATTCTTAATATCTCTTCTATCTCTAAACATGATATGTTTTTAGGAATGATGCAGATTGTAACTGCACATAAATGGTATGTTAAATATATTATTTTAATTGATAAAGATTTCTCAATTACTGATATTGCAGTGATTGATAGTGGAGTAGAGGGTAGCTGTATTCAAGAAGGTTTGGTACTTTCAAAGTATTTTCAGAAAGCAACTTATATGGTGAGATCTACATCAGGACACTCTTTAGATATAAAGTATAAATTGTCCAACACTCATATTTGTCAAAATAAAGTCTGCATTCCTCATTTCCTTTTCTTGGTAAAAGATCAATTATACCCACCAATTTTACTTGGAACACTTTTTATAAATGCTATTTATCCTTTTTCAAAACTTGATTCAAAGCTATAATGATAAAGAGATATCTTATTCTTTTATTACTAATCCAATAACAAGAGATATAAATGCTTTAATTAATATAAAATAAAAACATGTTCACTCATTACATCTAGAGATATTCAGTATAAGTATATTTGATACACTGCATCCTGCTAAAGTACAGGAAAAAATCAAATTAATTTCTCAGCAGCTGGCCATTGATATTTGTGCCGATCATCTGAGTGCTTTTTTTAAATAGAAAAAAGTGTATTTTCACTCTTCCATATGAAGAAAACTTTTCTGATGATGATATCCCCACTAAGACACGTCCCTGTCAAATGAATACGGAGTTAGTGGAATGTTGCGAAAGAGAAATTGATAATTTATTGCAAAGAGGTTTGATAAAACTGTCCAAGTCTCCTTGTTCGTATATTGCTTTCTATATTAATAATGCAACAGAAAAGAAACGTGACATTTCTAGATTGGTTATTAATTATAAACCTTTAAATAAATATTTGAAATGTATTAGATATCCGATTTCTCATAAAAGAGATATATTATCAAGGTTATATGATGCCAATATTTTTCAAAATTTGATTTAAAATCTGGTTATTGGCAAATTCAAATATTTAAAGAGCATACTTATAAAACTGCTTTTAATATTCCTTTTGGGCAATATGAATGGAATGTTATTCCTTATAGTTTAAAAAATGCTCGTGTTGAATTTTAAAAAATTATGAATGATATTTTTAAGTCATATTTGATTTTATTATTGTTTATATTGATGTTACGACCCCAGCCCAACGTGACTGCCACCTACACTAACCTTCTAGTGGGAGAACCATTAATTACAACCCAGCTAACAGTAATCGCAAAAGATAAATAAATTAAATTTGAGGAAGCGAGTTTAAATACTTAAATAAGACTGAGTTCCCATAAACTCAGAAAATTCAGTCAACAACTTAAACATACATGAAAATTAACACCAGGACCTAAAAGTCATAGTATCAAAACTCTAGCAACCATCAAGTCTAAGAAAAGGGAATGCAATCCCAAAAGAAATTCATTAAAAGTAAACCAGTGATTAGGTATCTAAGTCCTGGAAGAAAGAATAGGATAAAAAGATTCCACGGCAGTCTGAAAAAATGGCTCACCCTTGAACTCGAACAACTATCTATCTTCTAAGTGAGGTCTCTCCACAAATGGCTGAATATACCATATAGTCAACAAAGATATAAAAAGTGTAGTATCAGTAGAAAAAGTTAACAGTGTACTGGTAGAATCACGCGGTTAGCCAGTAAGCTAGTCATGATGGGTAAACCCAACATAATAAGCACATATATATATAATCAACTTAACCATTTTCATCTCAATCAGTACTCAACAAGATCATAGTTCATCAATCTCAATATCATGCAATTTAACATAAAGGTCCTCTCATGGGACAAGCAAACACTTATTATGTGCTGGAATATGATATCCGATCCAAGGTTTGTGTCGGAACGTGACACCTTATCCAAGGTTTATGTTGGAATGTGACACCTTATCCAAGGTTTATGTTGGAATGTGACACCCAATCCAATTATATGTCGGTATGTGATACCCAATCCAAATGTGTGTCGAAATGTGAAACCCAATCCAAATATACAAATCAGCCATAATTCAAGCAATAGCCAACCATCATATCACCAAGAACTGGTTCATCATAATTCAAGCTAATAAGTGATCATTTCACATAATTCATAGCATGCTTCTCTATTCATATACACATATTCATACAATGGAGTAATTTAGCAAGTACATGGTTAAAATACGGAAAACAAAACCATCACCTATCGCGAATTTAAGCTTCAACAACTCTAAAGTGCAAGAGCTTTCCCTTTCTGGGTTTGTTCATCTTATTCTTGGCCTAGATATAGTTAAAACATACAAACGATCAATATAATGGTATACTTTACTCCAATTATAGTATAATTTCCCTCTTAGACCAACCCATGATCCTAAACCTCACCTAGGGCTAATTTCCACTATTAGTTTTCTCGCCCAAATTCTTTCCGCATTGGTCTATTCATAACGATGGGAAAAGACCATTACAATAAATACTAATTTATCCATCACTCATTCTAGATTGACTAACTAGGGAAAATAGGACTAAGGCAAGGATAAACTTATACCTGAGTTAATGAACAACTAGGATACTTATCTTGTATGTCCTTTTTAATATCCCAAGTAGCTTTCTCTATCGAACGATGCTTCTATTGGACTTTCACAAAATTAATTTCCTTGGTTCTCAGCTTACGAAAATCATGATCTTATATTAAACTAGCTCTTCATCGTAATGGAAGATCATTGTCTAACAAAACTAAGTCCCATTTAATGATGCAATCTCTACCTTTATGGTATTTCTTCAGCATTAATACATGGAACACCGGATGTATCCCAGATAAGCTAGGTGGTAAGGCTAATCTGTATGCCACTAGACCTACACAGTCAAGAATCTCAAAAGGGCCTTTGTAGTGAGGACTGAGTTTGTCCGTTTTACCAAATCTCATTACCCCTTAAATAAGTGAAAGTTTTAGAAGCACTTGCTCACTGCCTGGAATGTCATATCCCTCACTTTACGGTCAACATACTCTTTTTGATAACTCTAAACTGCTAGAAGCTTATCTTGGATGCTCTTTACCTTATCCTAAGCATCCCTCGCTAAGTCTACCCCAATAGTTCCACTTCTCTAGCTTCAAACCATCACATGGAGACATGCATACCCTCCCAAAAAGAGATTTGAAGGGTGACATCTCAATGCTAGAGTGGTAACTATTGTTGTAGGAGAACTCACACAAGGGTAAGAACTTGTCCCAATGCCCCCCAAAGTCGATCACACATGATCTCAATATATCTTCCAGCATCTTGATATTCTTCTTTGATTATCCATCTGTCTGTGGATGAAAGGTCGTGCTGAAAATGAGTTGAGTGCCCAACCCTTTATTCAACTTTCCCTAAAATTTATAAGAGAATTGTGTATCATGCTCTGAATTGATGGAAAAAGGCACCCTGTGCAACCTTACTATCTCATTCACATAAATCTTTGCTAATTTTTGTGTATTGTAGTTCACTCTACCCAGAATAAAGTGTGCTGACCTTTTCAACAACCACCCAAATGGATTCGCACTTCCCCATGGTCTTGGGAAGTCCCACCACGAAATTCATGACTATTTTTTCCCACTTCCATTCAAGAATAGTCATTCTTTAGAGTAAACCTATATGTCTTTGGTGCTCATATTAAACTTGTTGGCAATTTTGGCACTTAACGACATATTCGGCTATGTCCTTCTTCATACTCGACAACTAATATAGACATTTTAAGTATTTATACATCTTGGTTACTCTAGGGTAAAAAGAGTATCGCTTACCATGAGATTCAAAGAGAACTTTCTAAATTATGCCATCTATTCGAGGAACACAAATACTCCCCCTAAAGTTGAGCACCCTACCTATATCAAGGACTAAATCTTTGGCCTTGCCTATCAAAATGTTTTCTCTAATATCATTCAAGTTTTTAGCTTTAAACTGTTTGACCTTAATTTTTTCTATAAAAGTGGGTCTTAAATCAACAATGGACATCACCCCACTCTTCTTTGAGATACCTAGTCTCATGAACCTGGCCTCCAAGGATTGAATCTCTCTAGCCAAGGGCCATTTGCAAGCTCCCAAATTGGCTAAACTGCCCATACTAACTAGTTTTTGGCTTAATGAGTCTACCACGTTAGCCTTACTTGGATGATACTGGATGGTGAAATCATAGTCCTTGAGCAACTCCATCCATCTCTGTTGTCTCAAATTCAAAATTTACGGTGATTACTAATCACTTCACACTTGACACCATACAAATAATATCTCCAAATATTTAAAGCAAACACTACTGCTGCCAACTACAAGTCATGAATGGGTAATTTCTCTCGTGCACCTTCAACTATCACGAAGCATAGGCTACAACATTCTTATCCCGCATCAATACAATACCTAAACTTAAATGTGAAGAATTACAATAAATAATAAAGTCTTTACTTTTAACTGCAGGGTTAATATAGGTGTTGTGGTCAAAAGTGTCTTAAGCTTTTGGAATGTCTCTTCACATTTGTCAGTCCACTCGAGTAGTATATTTATTTTAGTCAATTTGGTTAAATGAGTAGAGATAGAAGTAATGTTCATCATGAACTGGCGATAATAACTGGAAAGTCCCACAAAACTCCTAACTTTAGTCACAAAACTCGGTCGAGCCTAGTTCTTAACTTCTTCAATCATTTGTGGATCTACTCTTATCCCTTTTTTTGAAATAACATATCCTAAAAGGAAACTAAAGGTAACTAGAATTCATACTTAGAGAGTTTTGCATATAATTTTTGCCTTCCTAGAACACATATAACAATACAAAGATAGTCTGGATATTCCTGTTCACTCGTCGAATACACCAAGATATCATCTATAAACACAATAACAAATGAATCTAGTAATGGTTTGAAAATACCATCAAACTCATGAAGGTTGTAGGTTCATTCGTTATCCAAAAAGACATCACCAAAAATTTATAGTGTTTGTACTTGGTTCTAAATGCTATTTTGGGCACATCCTCATGGCTAATCTTCAGTTGATGATACCCAAATCTGAGATCAATTTTTGAAAAAACTGATACACCTCGCAATTGATAAAACAAAAGGTCATCAATAAGTGTTAAGGGATACTTATTCCAGATGGTAACCCTATTTAGTTGTTAGTAATCAATGCACATTCTCATGGTACCATCATTTTTCTTAACAAACAATACTGGAGCACCTCATAGAGAAGCACTAAGACAGATAAACCCCTTATCAAAGAGTTCTTGGATTTGAGCCTTGAGCTTTCTCAACTTTCCTGGAGCCATGTAGTAAGGAGGTATAGAAATTAGGTGAGTGCCTGGCTCTAAGTCTGTAGAAATCTATGTCTCTATTAGGAGGCGTACTAGGAAAGTTTGCATGGAACACTTCTGGAAACTCACGCACTACGGGAATAGACTCAATAGAGGGAGACTCTACATCAACAGTTCGAATATGGTCCAGATAGGAAAAACAACCCCGCCCCACCACTTTTCCATCCTGGAGAAAGTAACCTTAGTTGTCTTAGGTTTGTACACCCCTTCTCATTCTAACCTTTCTTTCCCCGGGATTTCTAGAGCCAAAATTTTAGCATTACAATTAAGTACAATAAAATAGGGGGATAACCAAGTCATACCTAAGATTACATCAAAATTGGTCATATCTAAAATTACTAAATCAACCCAAGTTTGGAATCCCATAAACATAACATAACTAGCATGATAAACATGGGTGACTATGACCGATTGTCCAACAGGGGTAGAAACATGGATGGGGACATCAAGTATACCACTGCTCTATCATACTGAGGTGTTAAATTTGTCCTACATGGGTGAGAGCTGACTGAATCAACCGGGGTGCAATTACTAGCCTGACTGACCCTTTAGAATATGATCCATGGAAATTACCTATGCTTTTGGGCTTCTTAGACAATGCTCTAGCCTGGCCATCTCGCCTCACACCCTCTACCTTCTTCACAAAATCTATGACTTCATTGAAAATCCTGCCTGATAAAGTCATGTGAACTATAAACACCTGCAATTTAGGGTTCAACCCTTTCACAAACAATCTAATTTCTTCCTCTATAGTTATAAGCTGAGTAGCATACCTGGACAGTGCATGAAATTTGGCCTCATAAGCATCTATCGACATACCATCCTGCTCTAATGCCCTGAGCTCATCCTTTTTTTGGTCTCTCAAGGTACCCGACACATATTTATCTAGGAACAAAGCATAAAACTGGACCCAAGAAAGTGGGGGCAACATTGGTGAGCGATAGTCCTCATAAGCCCTCTACTATTGCTTGGCCTCAGCCTGCAGATGGAAAGTTACATACTCCACCCCGTGCTGATATACTATCCCCAACCTATGAAACCTCTCATAATAGTTAATGATGAACCCATAAGCATCCTCACTCTTAGAACCATTAAACACTAGAGGCTTCAACCTTAAGAACTTAGTCAGCACCCTGTGTTCAGTGTCAGTCGTCACTAGACCTATTAATGGATAGAAAAGTGAAGAAGATTAGATATAATTTGGATCGCCAAATACCAATAGGAATCAAGTTATAGCATGAAAGTAGAGAAGATAGAGAAATTTTCCTAATGTCCTGTAGCCTCTCGAAGAAAAGTACAAATGTCTTCATAGCGTTCCACAAGATTCTACTAGACTCATTTTGGTACAACGAGATCAATGAACTTAGGGCTCTTTTCAAGCCCCGAGAGGGTACCCTAGGCATGGCCAGCACTTGAAAACCATTGCTGGCCCCAAGAAAACCACTTGGCTTATTCACTCATTCAAACTAATCAGCAAAAAACTCAACTAAAAAGGAAGGTCAACCCATACTAGACATTTAACAATCTTCATAAATAAGTAAAGAATAAATTAAAAATACTCAAAGTATAATGTAACCAACATCATAAACTCAATAATGAAATTATGGTTTAAGCACAAGATCTGAAAGAAGCCATCTAACTTGACTCATACTCGGTATATGAAGCCTCTAATTCAATACTACAAAGGTATCAAGAAAATTCCAAGGCTAACTCAAATTAATTTCAAAAGAATGACAAATGAAGGAATAAAATGAAGTCCTCTGAATGCAAAGAGGTCTTACCAAAATCTGAACTAGATCTAGTCTTCAACGATGCTCTTTTTGAGGACTGCGTCATTACACAATGCAAGCCTAATAGCATTAGTACATGAAATATACGAGTATGTAAAATGGTTGGAAGGGAAAAAATCAATAGTACTCAATTTCATGCAACTCAACTCAAAAGACTTGCTCAGAAAAGATTCAACTCAATAAAGCATGAAGTAAAATAAGACAATGCTTTAAATAATATGTAATAAGAGACACAACTCAATAAATAAAAGTATGATAATTCACTCTTTGGGAGGTTCTCTAACTGACAACCATCATTTATGAGCTAGTTATGATACAACATTTAAGAATTGTCATTGTCGCAACCATCTAGTACTTTGCCAAAGTAAAGGATACTTAACTCAATGGATCCAAAATTAATCAAAGTCCATCTTTTTGGGACTTGAGAGACATGACCTATATCCTACACTACATAGTTTATGGGGTTTGAGTTACCTCTACTCTTATTTAATCAGTGCTCAATACTACTCCTAAAACACTTTATTATGCACATAGAATGAATAAAATACTCATTTGACTCATCTAGTCTCTTTTGGACTTAGCTCAAACTCGACTCATGTCAACTCAAGAAGTGCATTTAAAGCATAATTTAACTCTTCAACTCAACCTCAAAATAGATGTTATAATGTAGCAATGCTAAACTCATTTATACTAAAATGCTCATACTAAAACAATAGTGAAGAGGTTTCTCAAACTCACCCCATGCTCAACTCTTTCTCAATGAAAGGAGAAAATAGTTATTCTTTAAACTCAGAAGAGTGTATAACAAAATTAACATAAAATGTTCATAAATCATTCTTTTACGAAATCCTTCAATGCATAGAATACAATTGAAATCTCAATTTGGGTTCATGGGAATGCAAACATGAATCCTCACTCTCAACAAAACTCAACTCTAATAACTCATCAAGCAATATAGTAATATATACAAGAACACAAGGAAATTTTATATACAATCTCAATAGGGGCTACCTTTATCTCAAGAACTTGATTAATAAAACCTTGAAAATCAACTCAACTCAAAAAACTGGAGATGTAGGGAACGTGGATGAACTCAATCTACGTTATAGGTAGCCTAGCATTCCTAGAAATCGAAGAACAATCAAAAGTTGGAAGATGGGAGTGAACATTTTAACCTTAGCGTTTTTCTCTTCTCCAATCCTTGCTCTGAACAATCAAAAGTTGGAAGTGTTAATGAGGGCTTAGGCATATAGGGTACTATTAAGGGACTAAAACTAGTTCCAAAACATTGAGGTTTTGATTGGGGAGGAGTGGGAAAAGACCAAACTATCCTTCATAAATATATGATTCTGGCTATATACAGGCCATTTCTATGACTTGTTTTAACTTTGACGAGTCATAAGATCCACTCGTACCAAAAACTCTAAAATCAAAGTCTTTAAATCTCTCCTATAATTTATTTCTATGACTAGTAGACACTTTGATGAGTGGTCATCATTACTCATAAGAATGACTTCACTTTTGGAATTATTTCTAAGTGTTCGGAGGTTCTACGACTCATTTCTATAAGTCGTACGAATTTCTACGATTCATAATCAAGACTAGTAGAAAAGACCCTAAAGACTGAATTTTTTTTAAGTATTTAGAGGTTCTATGATTCATTTCTATGATTCGTACAAAACTCTACGAGTCATAATGTTGAGTCATAACTTTTGATAATCTGACAGCCTCTAGTAAAACGGTCATAATTTTTTACTATGAACTTAAAATAAGGTAAATTTGGTGGCGTTGGAAAGAAGACTCAACAAACTTTAATTTTATTGATAATGGGCCACCTAATTCATTATATTCTAGTAAATATGATCATTTGAATTTGACCCATGTAAGATCTTATATCAAAATTCAATCAGTAAGAAAACTTTCAACTCAACTTTATTCTAGAGGATTATTGTGACCCTAATTTACATCAAATATACTTCAAACACTAAAGAATCAGTCATTCTAATTATATTACAATTAGAATTTGTTGGATTTGGGCCTATACGCATATGAAGAATGGTTTAGGTCTTAACATAGAAATATCAGTGTGTTACAATATCTCCCCCTTGGGATCATTCATCCTCGAATGATGATCAAGCTAATAATTTACCCAAGGCACGAATGCAATCCAAGAACTCAAAAGATTAGAACTCAAGAATAACTCACTCAATTGGTCAACTCGGGAAGGGACTACCTCAAACATAAGAGTAGGAATAGTACATTCAACATGGACACTAGAAGGAATAAATAAGTATGGGTACTTGGATTTCATATCCTCCTCATCTTTCCAGGTAGCTTCCTCAATGAATTGATTTCTCCATAAAACTTTATCTGAAGCGACCTCTTTGGTCCTCAATTTATGAACTTGTCATCCTCATAGGATAAGCTATCTTTCACTCTAATGTTTTTTATAGGAAAAATGAGTGAATGATCTACCAAGAGTTTCTTAAGCATAGAAATATGGAATACTGGATGAACGACATCTAACTCTGGTGGAAGCTCTAACTCATAGGTGATGTTGCCAACTCTTTTTATAATCTGGTAAGGACCAATATATTACAGACTCAATTTTCCTTTCTTCCCAAATTTCATAACTCCCTTCATGGGCAAAACCTTTAGGTTCATCCAATCATTTACCTCGAACTCCAAGTCTCTCCTCCTAACATCAGTGTAGATTTTTGACAACTTTGCATAGTCTTTAACCTTTCTTGGATAATCTTCAATTTTTTCATAACTTGATGAACCAATTCTATCCCAATCAACTCAGCTTCACCATCCTTAAACCAACTAATTGGTGATCTACACCTCCTCCTGTAAAGAGCCTAATATGGAGCCATTTATATGCTCAAATAAAAGCTATTATTATAAGAAAACTAATAAATGGAAAATGGTCATCCCAATTACCTTTGAAGTTGATAGCACAAGCTCTCAACATATCCTCAAGGGTTAGAATAATATGCTTTGCCTGACCATATGTCTGCGGATGAAAAGTGGTACTAAGATTCTCCTTCAAACCTAAATCTTTCTAGAATGACTTCTAAAACTAAGCAGCAAATTAAGCTCCCCTATCTAAGATGATAGACAAACGAATCCTATGAAGTCTGAAAATTTCTCGAAGGTACAATCTGGCATAGTCCTCTATGATGTCCTTAGTCTTAACAGGTAAAAAATTGGCTGATTTGATCATCCTATCCACAATCACCCAAATAGACTCATGTTGTCTACAAGATCGTCGTAAACTTATAATGAAGTCTATATTTATCATCTCCCACTTCCATTCTGGAATCTAAATATTCTAATACACTCCACAAGGTCTTTGATGCTCAACTTTGACTTGTTGGTAGTTCGGGCATTTGGATATGAACTCTGCTATATATTTCTTCATTCCACTCCACCAATATACTTCCCTCAAATTATGGTACATCTTTGTAGAATCTAGATGGATGGAATACCTGGAGCTATGGGCCTTCGCCATGATCCTCTCTTGAATACCATCAATATTTAGAACACACAATCTCCCTTGATACCTTAATACTCCATCTTCCCCTTTGGCAAAATCCATTACCTTTTACTTGTAGATATCATCTTTCAATGGGGGAAGAATGGGATCTTGATCTTACTTTACTTTTACCTCAGCAACTAAAGATGATTTAGCCTGATTCCGAAAAATGTTACTACCATCACTAGCATCAATAAGTCAAACTCCCAAATGTACAAGACTATGCACCAATTTAGCCAACTCCTTCCTTCCCTCTTCCACATGGGCAGTGCTCCCCATAGATAACCTTCTAAGAGCATCAGCAACCACATTAGCTTTAACATGGGTTGTAGAGAATGCTCATATCATAGTCCTTGAGCAGCTCAAGCTATCTTATTTGACTGAGGTCATGTCTTTCTGAGTAAACACATATTATAGGATCTTGTGGTCTGTGAACACATCAACATGCATGCCATAGAGATAGTGACATCAAATCTTGAGAGAGATACTACAGATGCCAACTTAAGGTCATAAGTCGGGTAGTTTCTTTCATGAATTTTAAGCTATCTAGAAGTGTAGGCAATAACCTTACCCTTCTGCATCAATACACAACCCAATCCAACTCTGGTCGCATCATAATAGATAGCAAATCCATTTGTTCCTTCGGGTAGGGACAAAACTAGAGTAGTAGTCAATCTCATTTTTAGCTCTTGAAAACTTTTCTTGCAAGCTTTTGACCATTGGAACTTAGCCTTTTTCTGAGTTAACTTAGTCAATGGAGATGATATAGATGAAAAGCCTTCAACAAATCTTTGGTAGAAACCAGCTAAACCCAAGAAACTTCTTATTTTATTCTGGGATATGGTCTTGGGCTAATTCTTTACCGCTTCAATCTTATGTGAATCAACTCGTATACCCTTGCCGGATACAACATGACTTAGAAATGCCACAAAATTAAGCCAAAATACACACTTTGAAAACATAGCATACAACTCCTTATCCTTGAGAGTCTGAAGAACAATTCTGAGATGATTAGAGTGTTCCTCCTCACTCCTCGAATAGATTAATATATCATCTATAAATACAATCATAAACATATCCAAATACTATTTAAACATTCTATTCATCAAGTCCATAAATGTTGCAGAATTATTAGTCAAACCAAAAGACATAAAAAGAAACTCTAACTGGCCATATTGGGTTCGAAAAATAATCTTTGAGATGTCATATTCTCTCACTTTCAACTGATGATAACCTGATCTGAGGTATACCTTTGAGAAATAATTGGCACCCTTAATTTGGTCAAAAAGATTATCTATTCTTGGAAGGGGATACTTTCTCCTTATGGTGACCTTTTTAGTTGACGATAGTCAATACACATTCTATATGACCCATCTTTATTTCTCACAAAAAGGACAAGAGCGCCCCAAGGTGAGATACTCGGCCTAATAAATCCCTTATCTAGGAGATCCGTCAGTTGTTCTTTTAATTCTTTCAACTCAGCAGGAGCTATTCTAAATGGCGTAATGGAGATAAGTTGCATATTAGGAAGGAAATCAATCCCAAAAGTCAATTTCCCTATCAAGAGGGACTCCGAGCAGATCATTAGGAAAGACTTCGGGAAACTTCTTAATAATCAGAACTGACTCAAGAGATGGAGACTCTACACTATCATCTTTAACTCGCACGATGTGATAAATACACCCTTACAAGATTAAATTTATGTCATTAAGGTAGGAAATAAATTTATCCTTAGGCACAATAAGACTACCCTTCCACTCTAAGACAGGTTCATTCAAAAATTTAAACTTGACAACTCGAGTTCTATAATCAACTGATGCATAACAAGCGTATAGACAATCCATGCTAAGAATAACATCAAAATTAACCATGTCTAACTCAACTAAGTTAGCCATGGTATCTATGTGATAGATAGACATAGGAAAGTCTCTATAGACCCTCTCAACTATAACAGATTCACCGATAAGAGTAGAAATACTAAAAGGCTCAAGAAGACACTCAGGAAGGATATCAAACTTATTAGCCACATATAGGGTTAGAAGAGACAAGGTGGCACCCGAATCAAGAAAAAACATTTATAAGAAAATACTCGAAGCATACTAGTGACAACATCCGGTAAGTTCTCCTGCTCCAGCTAGACATAGCATGCAGACGGTTTGAACCTCTACCTGCACTTGCAGTGGTACCTCTCTAATTACCTCAGCCTGGTGGTGCCATGGAAGAAGATTGAGCTCTATCTCCTAACATCGGGAAACCTCTCTGGAAATAACCCACCTTACTATAGTTAAAATTACCCTTGGTACCTAATCTACACTCTCCTAAATTGAGTCTACCACACTTTCCACAAGACGGCTTCCCCTTTGAACCTTGAGCCACACTTCTTTAGGATTGGGACCTTGAGCTCTGATATTCTGGTGACTTTATGCCTTTTGGTCATACTATGGCATGGGGTAGGTGCACTTGTTATCAACAGAGTATAGTTAGAAGACTTCTTATGGAAGAAAGACATGTTGCCCTTACTTTGCCTCTGCTCATTCTCATGTCCGGCTGATTTGGACTTCTTACTCAGATTGTCTTCTCTATCCTTCTTCTTGTCATCCTCTATATGTTGCACATACGCCATCAACCTGGAAATATCCATGTCAGAAATTAATAATAAGGCCTTGCACTCTTTCTTCATATGTTTGCCTAGGCCGGAGACAAACTTCCTCATCTTTGATCTCATATCTAGGATCATCTCTAGAGCGTACTTGGATAGCTGGATGAACTTGAGACCATACTCTTTAACTATCATTCCCTCTTATTTTAGGTTTATGAACTCTTCAAATTTTGCTTCTCTTAATTCTCTGGGAAAGAAGTGATCAAGGAAAATCACCCAAAATCCTCTAAAGATCTGGCAGGTCGACCCCTAGTTCTTACTCTAGATGGTGGAGGCCTCTTAGTCTGTGGGATCTCGATGCTAGAAGTGTTCCTCTATCTGGTGTTACATTTACGAGGCATTATCTTCAATGTGAAAAGACACAAATTAGGAAGAAACTTTGAGAGTAACACTCTTTCGCACGAACTCAGAATATAAAGTGGAAAAAAATCCTAATGTCATATAGCCTCTTAATTATAAGTGTGGTGCATGATACACCCATAAGCAAGACTCTACTAGACTCTTGAATTCTATGCTCTGATACCAAGTTTTTCACGCCCTGAAAAGATACCCTAGGCATGGCCAGCACTCGAAAACTATTGTTGGCCCCAAGCGAACCACTTGGCTCATTCGCTTATTAAAACTAATCAACGGAAGAATCGACTAAAAAACAAGGTCAACCCATATTGGAAATTTAACAATATTCATTAATAAGTAAATAATAAATTAAAAATACTCATGTATAATGTAACTCAACATCGTAAACTCAATAATGAAATTATGGTTTAAGAATAGGCTCTAAAAGAAACCATCTAACTCGAATCATACTCAATCTATAAAGCCTCTAAATCATTACTAGAAAGGTGCTAAGAGAAGTCCAAGGCTACCTCAAATGACTATCATAAGAATGACAGATGAAGGAATAAAATAAAGTCATCTGAATGCAAGAAGGTCTCATCAAAAGCTAAACTTGATCAAGTCTTCAACTATGCATCTGTTGAGGACCTCTATCACCTGTATCTGCATCATAACATGATGTAGAAAAAATGGCATCAGTACATGGAATATATGAGTATATAAATTTTACGACCCGAACCTGGGCCATGATGGCGCTTACTATAACCCCCGAGTAGGCTATCCAAACCCATGCCAAACGGAAGTCAAATCTCAATCTAATTAAATAATTAATAACATAAGGAAGCGGAAGAAAAAAGAATATAACAAAATAAAAGTCGGTCCAGAGTATAGATATGTAAATACGATACAAAATATACAAAGGCCTAATAGTGACCAAAATAAATGACGAACTGAAACTAGACCAAACCTCAGACCTGGTGTCACCCATACAGGAACTACTAAGTACAAAAGCTAACAATGTAAGAATATACAATACAGATATGACTATCCAAAAGTACAAGTATAAGCCAGTACAAACGAAGGAAAGTAGTAAGTTTCTAAAGCTAGAAGCTCACCACAATCCGAAACTAGCACCGCTATGGAAGATCAAGCGCGCGCTGGGGGTGGCTCGAACTGGGAGATGTATCAAAAAGATACAGAAGTGCAGTATGAGTACCAAAACATGGGGTACTCAATAGGCATCATAGGTCGATCGAGCTCAAAAAGAATAAATATATAATATGCAGTACGATGATAATAATTACAATAAGAGAGGATCATAAACTACAAATATGAGAAAAGAGGGTATGAGAATAATCATACGGTAATCAAGTAAGTCCAACCAACCATGTAGTCACATTAATAATCTTAACTGACAAAATATCAAGGGAATGCACAATTGTAACTTGTAGCTACGGCTCAATATCCTCTAAAAGTATCATGAAGTGCCCGGAATAACCCTTGAGCTCATCAAATAATGAGGCACCCAGAATCATACCTCGAGCTTATCAACAACAAAATACTAAGTCAGAATATATATCAACGGGCTAACCCAAATCATACATCGAGCTCATCAACTATGAATTTCCATAAACAAGATATCACCGGTTTTTCCTTAAATCCCTCTTATTTATTCATTAACCAAAAGTCCTATTATGATCTTTTACTCTTTCTTTTAAACAGGGATTTTAACACCGATCAGGTAAGTAAAGCAATTAGTATGTAAAAAATCATCTGAAATTCACTTGATACTTTGGTGTATTGAAAGTACGGCCTCGGGCCAATATTTCAATGTCATAAGTAGCCAAGGCATAAGAATAAGCCAAAATTATATCAAGTGACCAATCGAAACCATACAAGTTAACCAAGTGGCATCCTAAGTTCAAATCACCAAGGAGCAAGTTCTATGGACTCTAATCAATGTAAACAAGTAAAGATATCACCTATACTAAAGATCCAACAACTAAAACCCCAACTAGTCACTAACAATGATCATCGACTCCAAATTTCTCAATAGGATATCAACAGTTAAATCACAACCCCAATCACGCATTAATACTCAAAATATATGATTCTAACCAAGCCAAGTCTAACAAGAGTAAGTCATAACCTACCTCAAAGTCGAAACCACATCTGAAATGCTAAACTTTAGTGTTTCCTTTCTGGGCCACCTCCAAACGATGTCACTCTATCAAATTATCGAAGAACACATCAAAACAAAGGCCAATGATAACTATATTACTATAAATAAAAATGGAACTAAAATCGGGTCAAAACCAACTCCATCACAAGGTTTCAAATAACTCACAAAACTTGTGCTCCAAAAAATGGGCACATTTCGAGCACCGACAGAGCTCAAACAACCCCAATAAATTCAAACCCTAAAATAGTTCAAAAATGCAAGAAACAACAAAATTAACGCAAAACTTAAAGAAAATTTATGATGAGAATGGGTTTTAGAATATTCCCACATAAATCCCCAATGCACCGGAACAAGAATGATCAAAAATGGTCAAGATTTGCTCCCAAAAATATGTTTGATATGTTAGAAATGAGGAGAAAAGGGCTGGCAACGGGTCTTAAAAGACTTCACTACCAGGTACCCCATTGGTTTTAGCAAAATGCGAAGGCTTATCTAAACGAAGAGAACAACCAATTAAACCTCCGCCAACGCGGCCTAACACCCGCGAATGCAGAGAACAAAGAGATTGACCTCCACAAATGCAGCTAGAGGCCCACAAATGCAGAGAGTAAATTTCATGTGCTTTAGCAACTGTGTTGGTGTATTTTCACTATGGGAAAACAAGTCCATCAATGGGGCTCGAAACTTGTTTGGAATCATGTTGACGTAAATGAAATATGCTACACAACTAGAAATGGTATTTCGGACTCAAGAAAATTGATGGATTTCCCAACGGATATCGTTTTGATGGAATGTTGACCTAACTACACTCAAAACAAAGAATCCAAAACCCAAAGCAACCTTCCACCTAGACTAAAATGGACCCTCCAGAATTGATGGAACCATCAGAATTCTCATATTTCAAACTTGATCTGGATAGTCGTATGGACTATCACCCATCTTGTACTCGATCAACATTCCTCTATAGATAGTCTTCTTTATTCTTTTTCTTTTAATTTTTTGAGAAAATATTCTACCTTTTCAATAGAATTATCAAATAATATATTATTTGATTGTATTGACTGGCTATCTTCAGCTGCAAGGATATCATCGTTGTTAGTTTCACTTCTCATAGATGTATCTGATTTTTCATATTCAGTGAGGATGTTTAGTAAATTCTCTCTTACTTCCTCCAAATACTCATTAATCATTTCATTTTTATCTCCCACTTGAATAGAGATTCTTCGAGCAATATGCTTGACTGATCCTTCATCGACCAACTTCTTCTAAGGGAGAGTTGTATACTCTTTAACTTTTTTTTGAATTGAATCCAAGAGTTCTTGACAATACAAAGCCTTAGTTTTGGGATTTGTCTTCATTAATTTTTCCCAAAACCTATTATAATAGATCCTATAAAAACATGGGATATGTTCATCTATAAAACCAACTTCGATATTCCATTTGTGAATCCGTGGAATAGAAAATTCAATAATGAAATAAATTTCATCAATTCTGTCCAAATAACAAATATGATCTGAATGATTCAACATATTTAAAAATGGTGAACATTTAGTCCATTCTTGATATAATCTTAAAAATGGGCTAGGTAATATTTCCATCGACGGTCCGTGGTATGACCACCAATTTAAAAACCAATTTGGAATTTTTTCTGTAAATATCTTTGCACAAATTTTAATAAATCAAGTATGTTTATGGCAATCATTATTATAGTATAGCACTTTATCAAAGTCCTGGTTATAATCCCAATATGTGAAGCTCATACGTATCTTATTAAGGATTATGTACCTTTCTTTCATCATAGAAATTCCCCAATCTTCAACAAATATAATTTGTTTGATAATAATCTTAGAGAAATTATAAACATTCTCTCCTTGGAAATGCTGGAATTCAGCACTACCTGTTTCTATCAAACTAGTCTCATAATACGAATGGGTTTTATATGATTCACCTGAGTAATATAAACCATTTATCAAATATCTTTGGAAAATCTTCCAAGGTTCATTTTTTCTCTGAATCTCAGAGTTTTCAAGAAAAAATATCATTTTTTTCTTTTCGACCTTTTCTTAGGACTGGATATCATTTTTGTCCTCTTCTTTAGTTACTGAGGCAAAAATATCACTTTGCTTTTTAGAGACTATATAAGCCTATAACTACTCATATAATGAACTTTTCTTTGGAATATCCTCCAAGTTAACCGGAACAGGAGTTGATGATGATGAGACTTCTCCAATTTTTGAGTTTATCAAACTCCTATTCCCTAATATGAGAACTAGAAAATTATTAGATAAGGAGAAACCGTATAACAATCATTGTGATGATGAAGATATGTATGACGATCCTCTTCCCGGGGTTGATCTTCTCCTTCCTCTACCTTTAACAAAGGACCATAGAGGGTCCTTGCCTTCCGTTCTGCAAACATAACAAACCATATTAATCTGAGAAATAATAATCTTCATTGAGAGGATCTTCTCTAGATATCTCTGGATAATAAAAGGGAGACATTTCTTCCCTAATAATTGCTTCAATAATTTTGTCGATTATGATATCTTTGAATATCTCGACCTAGATCAACCACCTTTAGAATGGTGATTAGAGTTCTTTCATCAAAGAAAGCTAGAAAATAATTCATAATTTTAATTATTCAAATATTCTCTAGATAGAAAGTCTGGGAGAGAATTATCAATTTCCTTTTTATACAGAATATCAAAGTCGAAGGGAGCCAGTTGAGCCTGCAATCTTGCAAATATTAATTTAGAGGCATCATGCTTAGAATCTTTGTCAAACATTTATTTGACTGACTGCGCATCCATTTTTATCAAAAAATTCTGATTATAAAGATCGTCCTGAAATTTCAAAACATATTTAACAATGTATAGCATTTTCATGAGCAACAGTAGCATATTTTCTCTAGGCTGCGATCCATTTTCCTAAATGAAATCGAATCAAATATTTACATGTATCATATGGATTAACTTGTTTAATTATTCCACCATAACCAATGTTAGACGCATCTGTCTCAATAATTCTTTGCCAAGCAGGGGTAGAAAGAGTTAAACAAGGTAAACATTTAACTTGTTGTGTAGCATTTGTAACTAATTCAGTAAGACTATCAATCCAAAGAGATTTATGATTCTTTTTCAACCTTTGATATAAAGGAGATAAATCTCAAGAAAGATTTTTATAGAATGGAGATATATAATTAAGACTTCCCAAAAATCTTTGGAGCTGAGTCTTGTCAGTTATAACATTAGGAAATTTAGAATCAAAGTCAATCAATCTTTAAATGAGAATAATCTTCCCTTGGCAAATATTACAACAACAACAACAACAATCCAGTGAAATCCCACATCGTGGGGTCTGGAGAGGGTAGAGTGTACGCAGACCTGACTCCTACCAATATAGGACGACTGTTTCCGAAAGACCCTCGGCTCAATAAAAGCATAGAAAAAGGTTAGACAAGAATATTAGAGTAAATAAGTAGATGACGAAAATGGTCCAAACAATAGTATAATCAAAGCACAAAAAACAGTAGATATTATTATTGGATAATAACATAAATACCATAAATAACATACATCAGAGTGCAAGAAATCATAGTGCGTTAATACGCCTACGAATAAGGGGGAATAAAACCACTATATACTAGCCTTCTACCCTAATGTGTGTCCTCCACACCCTCCTATCTGGGGTCATGTCCTCGGTAAGTCGTAAATGCACCATGTCCTATCTGATCACCTCTCCCCAATATTTCTTCGGCCTACCCCTACCTCTTCTAAAACCATCCATGTCCAGCCTCTCATATCTCCGCACTGGTGCATCTGGGACTCTCCTCTTCACATGTCCAAACCATCTTAGTCGCATTTCCCACATCGTGTCTTCCACCGAGGCCACTCCTACCTTTTCTCGACTAACCTCATTTCTAATCTTGTCACTCCTGGTATGCCCACACATCCATCTCAACATTCTCATCTCGGCAACCTTCATCTTTTGCACGTGGGAGACCTTAACTGGCCAACACTCTGCTCCATATAACATAGCTGGTCTAACGACCACTTTGTAGAACTTGCCCTTAAGTTGTGGTGGCACCTTCTTGTCACATAACACACCGGAGGAGAGCCTCCATTTCATCCATCCTGCCCCAATACGGTGTGTGACATCCTCGTCGATCTCTCCGCTGTCTTGCATGATAGAACCAAGGTACTTAAAACTACTTCTCTTTTGGATGGCTTGGTCCCCGAGCCTAACTTTTGCGCCAACCTCTTGAGGTGTCTCACTGAACTTGCACTCTAGGTACTCTGTCTTGGTCCTACTCAGCTTAAACCCCTTAGACTCCAAGGTGCGTCTCCGATCTTCCAGCTTAGCGTTAACTCCGCTATGAGTCTCATCGATAAGGAATATGTCATCCGTAAAACGCATACACCATGGCACCTCACCTTGAATTTGTTGCGTCAATCCATCCATCACCAAGGCAAATAGGAATGGGCTAAGAGCTGATCCTTGATGCAACCCCATCATAATTGGGAAGTGTTCTGAATCCCCACCTATTGTCCTTACCCTGGTTTTTGGCACCCTCGTACATATCCTTGATCACCCTTATGTACGCTACAGGTACACCTTTAGCCTCCAAACATCTCTATAGTATCTCTCGTGGGACTTTATCATAAGCCTTTTCCAAGTCGATGAACACCATATGCAAGTCTCTCTTCCTCTTCCTGTATTGCTCCATTAGTCTCCTCATAAGGTGGATGGCTTCTGTAGTTGAGCGTCCCGGCATAAATCCGAACTGGTTCTCTGAAATAGACACGCCTCTCCTCACCCTCATCTCTACCACTCTTTCCCACACTTTCATAGTATGGCTTAGAAGCTTAATACCTCTATAGTTGTCACAGCTCTATCTATCCTCTTTATTTTTGTAACGCGGGATCATGATGCTCGATCTCTATTCTACGGGCATCGTTGCCGTTGTAAAGATGATATTAAATAACCTAGTCAGCCATTCCAAACCTACCGAGCCCGCACTCTTCCAAAATTCTCCAGGGATCTCGCCAGGTCCGGTCGCTCTTCCCCAGCGCATCCTACGAACAGCATCCTTAACCTCATCGACCGTAATATTCCTACAACCCCCAAAATCATGACTCCTTCCTATATGTTCCAAATCTCCCAACACAATTTCTCTGTCCCCTTTGTCATTCAAAGTTTTATGGAAGTATGACTACTATCTTTGTTTGATAAGGGTCTCCTCTACCAATACTTTTCCGTCTTTGTCTTTAATGCACTTCACTTGATCCACATCGCGTGCCCTTCTCTCCCGGGCCCTAGCTAGCCTGAATAATTTTTTGTCCCCACCTTTCTCTTCCAGTTCAGCATAAAGATGTTCAAAAGCTGCCATTTTTGCCATTGCAACCGCCGACTTCGCCTCCTTCCTCGCTATCTTATACAGTTCTCCATTCGTCCACTTCTCCACCTCATCCTTGCTCTCCATCAACTTAGCATACGCCACCTTTTTTGCTTCTACTTTCCCTTGCACTTCTCCATTCCACCACCAGTCCCCTCGATGCCGACTATGACTACCTGTCGAGACTCCTATCACTTCCTTTGCTACAACCCTAATATAACTAGCTGTTCTATCCCACATATCGTTCGCATCCCTACTACTATCCCAGGCCCCCATATCCTTCAATTTCTTTCCCATCTCAAGGGCACTAACCGTTGTCAAACTCCCCCATTTGATCCTAGGTCGTTCTTCCCCGACCCTCCTCATCCTTGTCATCTTTATCCCTAAATCCATCACTAGGAGCTTATGTCGGGTTGTAAGGTTGTCGATCGGGATGACCTTATAGTCTTTGCACAAACCCTTATCATCTTTCCTGAAGAGTAAAAAATCTATCTGAGTTTTAGCCACTGAACTACGGAAGGTTACCAAGTGGTCCTCCTTCTTTGGGAAACTCAAGTTGGCTATCACCAATCCAAAAGCTCTTGCGAAATCCAACAGTGTGGTTCCTCCTCCATTTCTGTCCCCGAAGCCAAAGCCCCCATGCACATCATCATACCCTCCCGAAATAGATTCGATGTGCCCATTGAAATCCCCTCCCACGACAAACTTCTCAGTAGGTGGTATGCCTCCCACTAACTCATCCAACTCCTCCCAAAAGTGCCTCTTATCCTCCTCGCATAAGCCCGCTTGTGGCGCATAAGCACTAATAACGTTCAACGTGATCCCTTCAACGACCATTTTAATCGACATCATCCTATCATTGACTCTCCTAACCTCCACCACCTGATCCCTCAAATCACTGTCTATTAAAATGCCTACCCCATTTCTATACTTCGATTTACCAGAAAACCAAAGCTTATACCCGTCTACCTCCTTAGCTTTAGAGCTGACCCATTTTGTCTCCTGGACACAGGCTATATTTATCTTCCTCTTCTTTAGAATCTAAACCAGTTCTATTGATTTACCCGTTAACGTCCCAATGTTCCAAGAACCTATTCTCAGTCTAAATGCTCCTTTAACCCACTTACCTCTCCTTACCCTCGTCCCCGTCCATGAGCGAGAACATGACCCTAGTCTACCATCACTATCCAAAGCCACGAAAATGCGTATGAACTAATAAATTATTCGGGGGTTTAAAATCGGCAAAGTGTAACTACAAGTATATGAACAAAGGATAGAATATAAAGATATAAAAACCGGAGGTACCAACTCCGGTAGAAATGAACCTGGTTGCCGCCGAAAAATACTGCTCACATCGGAATACTGTTCACGTCGGCGTACTTAGTTTAGTTGCAGCGGTTGTTCGTCACCGAAAATACAGATCTGAAAAAAAAACACTTTGCCGGAAAAACTAGAGCTTCACCGGAAAAACTTCTTTGGAGCAGTAAACCGGAACTCAAACTCAGAGGTGATGACTCCACCACCAAAGACAAATTCCTATAAAGCTCCGATGTAGCTCTGATGAACGAAAAGAGTGAAATGTTTGGGCCTAACCCTTTGTGTGTTTATCTGGATGAGATTTTAGAAGTGGAAGATATGGAGAAAAAGTTTTCCGATCTGATGGCTAAAGTCTCCCTTGGCAAATATTATGTCCTAGAAATTGTACATCTGTTTGAAATAAAGTACATCTATTTGAAATAAAGTCATTTTTTATTTAGAAATTACCAAACCATTTTGTATAATAATTTTCTTGAAAATATCAAGATGCTTAATATGCTTTTCAAATTTTTTTTAATATACCAAAATGTCATCAATATAAACATTGATAAAATCCAAATATGGATTAAAAATATCATTCATAATTTTTTAAAATTCAAAAGAGACATTTCTTAAACAAAAAGGCATAACGTTCCATTCAAATTTCCCAAAATTTGAATTTTCCAATATCCAAATTTTAAATATATTGGCATCATATAATCCAAATTTTAAACCAAATTTTGAAAATATATTGGCATCATATAACCTTCATGATAAATCCTTTTTATTAGGAATCAGATATCTAATCCGTTTCAAATATTTATTTAAAGGTTTATAATTAATAACCAATCTAGGAATGCCACATTCTTTTTCTGTTGCACTATTAACATAGAAAGCAGTACACGACCAAGGGGACTTGAACGGTTTTATCAAACCTTTTTGCAATAAATTATCAAAATATTTTGCAAAATTCCACTAACTCAGCATTCATTTGACAGAGACGCGACTTAGTAGGGATATCATCTTTAGAAAAGTTTTCTTCTATAATGACCCTGTAGGTCATTTTTAGAAATTATCATAAAAAGACTATTTTACCCCCCACCCCCTCGATAGTTTTCTCGAGTCATATTTGACTGACATCTAATGTCGGTTTCTTGTTTTTCTTAAAAAGTTGGAATTTTTGGTAAACTTTGAGTTTTAGAAGTTTACAATGTCTCAAAAGTGGTATTTAAGATCATTTAGAGTTTTGAGTCTCGAAATAGAATTCTATCGATTTCATCAGTTCTAAAATATTGAAATTGGTGTGGAAAAGTTTACGGAATCATATTTGGGGTCATATCATGGATTTGAGTGGTTGAGTTGGAAATAGTTGAGTTTTTGGCCATAGGTTTGACTTTAGTCAATATTTGAGGATCGAATGTTCGGAATTGAATTCTGATGACTTCGTTGGATTCGGAGGATGATTTAGTCCTAGAGAGAGTTCTTATATGAATTTTAGAAGCTCCGAGGCTATTTTCATCATTTGAGGCATAATGTTGGTCTAGTTGCAACTTTTTGGTTTTCGGGTCAAGGAGGCCTTGAAATTAAATTTTGATGGTTCCGTTGAGCTCGGATTTTGATCACCGTCTCTTTTCTTGATCATTTGAGGCTTTTGGGAGTTTATAGAGGCAACCATTGATATCTAGCGAACTCTCGTACCTTCTGTATTTTTCTGCTTTACTCTATTTGAGAGTTGAAGACATATTGAGACTTGTTCTTTCATTTCAGTTTCATTATTTTAGTGGCTTGTACATGTGACAACCAATCTTTGGGGGTATTTAATTTGAAAGACTTCCAATTTTGGTTTATTATTTATTTATTTAGACTGTTTCCGCTATATTTATCAAAATGTTAGGTTTTTAGGTTGACTAGTCTGATGGAAAAGGACAGATGTCATCACACCCAAAATCAGGTCGTGACAAATTAGTACTAGAGCCCCAGGTTCATTGGTCTCAAGTGTACAAGCCAAGTCTAAGTAGAGTCTCGAGGATCGATACGGAGACTTCTGTACTTATCTTCAAGAGGCTATGAAGAATGTTAGGAAACTTCCTTTATTCATTCTTTATTGATGTGCCAAGTCATTATTACTAGTGCTGAGTATGACGTATTATTTTGGTAGATATCGAGGACCAAATCTATGGGTAGGGGGAGAGGCATTCCTCAAGGCAGCTATTGAGACCCTAGATAGGGATAGAGGTAGGGGCTAAGTGAGAGGTCAAGGCATTCGGGTGGTTGCTGGCAGAAGAGCAGCACCTGACCGAAGTCATGCTAGAAAGGCCTCCCTAGAGCCACAGGTTTAGATTTCTGATGACCAGGTTCCTCTAAAGCCCGCACCACATTGCTTCAGGAGACCTTACTAAGGCTGTTGGATATATTGGAGAGTTTTACTCAAAGTGCTAGAGGCACACCGCAGGGTTCACAGACTAGAGTCCGTGTACAGACTCCAAGGCAGCATCAGGTTCTATTGGTTTAGGTTCAGGTGGGCCAGCCACCATTGGTTCCTACACCAGCTACCGATGCGCAGATTGCTCCAGATATGGTTATGACTATAGCAGATAAGCAGTCCTATGAGAGGTTTCACAAGATGAAATTACCCTAGTTTTAGGGATGTAAGAGCGAGGATACACATAAGTTTTTGACATTATGTCATAAGATATTAAAGACAGTGAGCACGACTGATGCTGCAGTGTTCGATTTATTACACTACAGCTCTGTGTGTCGGCCAAGGAGTAGTAGAGGACATTCATGAGGTCCAGACTAGTTGTATCCCCTCCGGTTGAGTAGGGAGTTTTTACTAGTATTTTTAAGGATCGCTTCATCCCATAGAGCATATGAGAGGAGAGCAGACTGAGATTTGAGAGTTTGAATCAGGGCGACATGTTAGTTGCCAAATATGAGGCCCATTTTTGCCAGTTGTCGAGGTATTCCACAACATTAATCCCAAATAATATGGAGAGAGTCCGCAGGTTCGTGAAGGGTTTGACCTTCTCTATTCGATCCTATATGTTCAAATTAGCCCGTGAAGAGGCTTTCTTCCAGTCCATTATGAGCATCGCTAAGCAGGCGGAATTGATGGTTAGATAGGAGTTTGGGGACCCCAAGATAGCATATACTAGTGGTCAGTTCTCGGGTACCTCGTCTGGAGGTAGAGGTCAACATAAAGTCGGCAGTCAGTTTCAGCGCTAGAGACCTGTTCACGAATTTATGCCAGCAGCTGATAGTGGGAAGTTAGTCTGAAGGTGTCAGAGTTCGGCTGAGGAGGTTATGGTATTCCATTAGGGTCGTCGCAACAGTCTTTGGCCCTGAGGTCATATTTTAGTTATGGAGATCTAGGTCATTTGATGCACCAGTGCCCACTACAAACTCATTCAAGGCCCTAGGGAACTATTTAACAGCTCTAGAGAGAAATTTAGCATCTCCGGCTAGGGGCCAATATAGAGCTTAGACAGGTAGAAGTGGTAGAGCCTCTGGTATTGGTAATGTGGTTCCATGAGGTAGGGGTACAGTTCAAGAGGGTGGTGGTAGAGGAGCTCAATGCTATGCTTTTTTAGGGAGACCCAAGGTTGAGGCTTCTGATACGGTTAATACTAGTATCATCCCGGTTTGCCATCGACCTGCATCTGTGTTATTTGATCCTAGATCTATATTCTCCTATGAGTCTACCTATTTTGCATATGGATTTGATTTGACTTATGATCGTAAGCCCATACATATACATGTCTCTACACCAGTGGGTGAGACCTTAGTGGGGGATCGAGTGTATCGAACATGTCTTATTTCTTTAGCCGGGTATGATATTGGGGTAGACATGATTATATTAGGGATGTTAGACTCTGATGTGATATTGGGAGTGGATTAGCTTTCTCCTTATCGTGCTATTCTTGATTGCTATAATAAGACCATGACTTTTAGCGATATCGGGTGTTCCGAGGATCAAGTAGAAGGGTACTAGTGGTTCTATCCTAGTAAGGTCATTTTCAGTGTGGTTGTGGGACCAAGGTCATTTTTGGTAAGAGACTCTGAGACCAAGTTCATTTTTTATAAGAGATATGAGACCAAGGTCATTTTTGGTTAGAGACTATGAGACCGAGGTCATTTCTGGTCAAAGATTATTACATCGAAGTATTTTCTAACAATTCCACACAGGCATGATCATTGAGTGTGCATATACATATTCTGCATATCTGTGTTGATAGTTTGATGCATATTTGTGACATTTTGAGTATTTGTACAATATATCTGTGATATTGAGCAGTGATATGAATCTTATTGAACTGTATAGTATGAATTGTTAGGTTCAACTGATTTTTGTGCAGTTTGTAGTCTGGAGGTTTAGTTAGGTTGGAAACGGAGTTCGTGTATTCTTTTAGATTTACTTAGTTCTTCTAGTTAGATTGATGGGTACCGTGTTGTGTGGTACTCGCCCTTGCTTCTACACTTATGTAGGTTCTGAGCCCAGACTTTGATCACTGTATTTTTTCTTGATCATTCGAGGCTTCTAGGAGTTGAGAGAGGTAGTCATTGATATCCAACGAACTCTCACATTTCCTGTATTTTTATGCTTTACTCTATTTGAGAGTTGAAAACATATTGAGACTTGTACCTTTATTTTAGTTTTGTTATTTTAGCGGCTTGTACATGTGACAACCAATCTTTGGGGGTATTTAAGTTGAAAGTCTTCCACTTTTGATTTATTATTTATTTATTTAGACTGTTTTTGCTATATTTATAAAATATTGGGTTTTAAGCTGACTTGTCTGGTGGAAAATGACAGGTACCAACACATTCAGAATCGAGTCGTCACATCTTCATATAGAAGAGTGACAATATACTTTTTTCTATTCGAAAAAGCTCTTGGATGATCAGCACAAATATCAATGGCTAGATTCTCGGAAATTAATTTGATTTTTTCTTGTACTGTAGTAAGACACAGTGTATCAAATAAATTTATGCTGAATATCTCCAGCTGTAATGAGTCAACATGCTTTTGTTTAATATACCATTTATGTGCAGTTACAATCTACATCATTCCTAAAAACATATCATGTTTAGAAATAGAAGAGACATTAGGAACATTATTTTCTTCAACTTTACCTGTCCCTTTATCAATAGGAGGTGTTGAAGTAGAATCATCTTTCTCATCATTCTCTAATTGAGAAATCCTATGATCATGAATCATTGATTCTGTTTAAGAGATTTAATCTCTTATTTAAAGTTTTCAACGTTTATTTTTAAATCATCAAAAGAGGTATCTCTTATAGTAGTACGAGTCTTACTATAGTGAGTATTAACTTCAGATAATGAATAGGGGGATGAATATTCAAATTCATTATCTTATTGCAAAGTTTATCATCTGAAACTTCTTTCATTAGTTCTATCACATAAGACGTATAAACAACACAACAACAACAGCAACAACAACAACAGCAACAACAACAACAGCAACAACAACAACAATAGGAATAACAATAACAATAACAATAGGAATAACAATAATAATAACAATAACAACAACAACAATAATAATAATAATAACAACAACAACAATAACAATAATAATAATAATAATAACAACAACAACAACAATAATAATAATAATAATAATAACAGCAACAACAACAATAACAACAACAACAACAACAACAACAACAATAATAATAATAATAATAATAATAATAATAACAGCAACAACAACAATAACAACAACAACAACAACAACAACAACAACAACAACAACAACAACAATAGGAATAACAATAATAATAACAATAACAACAACAACAACAATAATAATAATAATAATAACAACAACAACAACAATAATAATAATAATAATAATAATAATAATAATAATAATAGCAACAACAACAATAACAACAACAACGTAAATTCAAAATTCAAACTACAGGCTACTAGAGCTCATCAACATATGCAAAATGCAAGAAGTGCAACTCTAATCATCCCTTGGGTCTGCTATACCATGTAAAATAGTCTATCCTTCAAAAAGTCCATGGAAAATCCACAACTTTAAATCAAAATCCCTTTTTAGGTTTCAAGTTTTGTAAAATAGTATGTTTATCAGAAAAGTCCATGTCTGGGTAGTAAAACTCAGCAAGTTTTAAATATACATCTCTTGAAAGCCAAAGTTTCAAGAAAATGATATAATTTCCTTTCAAAACTCCAAACTCCTCGAGTGAACCCATATTACACTCCCTTGAAGCCCAAATCAAGTAACATCTAAGGCAAATCAGTTTCAAAACCAAATTTCCATATTTTCTTAAGTTTCAACTCCAATTGTGATCATATATAAAGGCCATGGGTATGAATACATCTCAATCATAAACAAACTATTCATAATACATTCACATCACTCAACGATTATGGTAAACACACATCATAGTAAAATTATACCAATTGTCATGACCTGAATCCTCGAGTCATTATGGCACCAACTATGACCCACTAGTAGGCAAGCTAACTTTTATATCAAAACTGCGAGCAATGGGATGTAATTAAGGGTAGAAGACCAACATTCAACTAAAAACAGAAATAAAATAACAAGAACACAAATGAAAGGGCGGAAGCAGACCAAAAGTATATATATAAATAAAAGATTCCTCCCAGAACCTTGAAGTCATAAGTACAGAGGTACTACAAAATGAGTACAAGTCCCAAAAGTGGACAATAGAAACAATACTATCTAACAAAGAAAAAGACATGTCAATATATATACAGAACACTACCCCGAAATTGTGTTCCAAAATGGAACATAATTCGAGGCTCGAAATAGTGGAAAATAAGGCATGCAATATTTCAGAATTTAAGCTTAAAATTCAACAAGGAAAGTAGGTTGTAGTGTTATGTTACCTCAAACGAAACCTCTCTGCTAACTTCAGAAAATTCTTATACGTTCTCCCAGCAAAACCACACATCTCAACTTTCGAATCACACAATTTGGACAATAAACAGGGGAGATATTCACATTTTAATATTGAGAAATGGTGATGATCGCGTCTGGTTTTTACTAAAGAGACCAGACGCATTGCTCTTTATGATCATGGAGCTCTAAGCTCGTGATTGTTAGCCACTGAAAAAAGCCTCAAAAAATGAATGAAGGGTCATTGTAAACCAAACTCAACATTTTGAAACTAACTACACTGATATAATTATCATTCGAGCGCATTTTTCAAGAGTGTTGACCAAAGTCAACCTTAGGCCAAATTTCAAAGGCTTAAAAGCCAAATAGCCTCAACCTCGCATTGAATGCCTCTATACTCATGTCAACCATGTTACAAGCCTAATTTGGTCATTCCGGAGCTGATAGAATTGTCAGAATTCTATTCTGAGGTTATTAACCTGATATTATGATCGAAAAAAACTTTTCAAACTATAAAGGCTCCAAAACAAGAAAAAAGTCCTAAAACTCAAACGAACGATCATGCGATCGAACAGTCAATGCCAACAAGTCATAAATGACTTGGAATCGCTATAGAAATGCTCTAAACAATGAAATGAATGCATTAATTCAAAAATAACTTGGAGGGTCATTATACTAACCTTGAACTCTAGCCAGTCCAAGTTTAACACCTTGGGCCTACAATCACAATAACCACCATAAATGCTGATAAAAATCTCAAAAAACACACAATCATATTTAAATAAACCAACATATCTAAATCTAAGTATCAACCACCTAACAACATTCTAAGGATCCTAGCCAAACCAAAGCTAAATCCAACCTAAACTAAGACTTTATGGGTAAATTTCTAGTCTAAAGTCGCAAAAATGGCCAAAATGAGACTAAGGATCAAGAAAGCCTAATATTTCATCCTACAACCTTTCTAACGATCATGCAACCCCAAATTATGTAGTAACTACCTGAGATAAGTCTAAGGAAGTAGACTGTAACCTACCTCAAAACTAAAAACCACGCTCGAATCTCTACTACAAAGCTTTTCCTTTTCACAGAACCTCAAAAATATTGCCATACATTCAAAAGCATAAACTAAATGATAATACGGGACTACATATATTCATATCAATGTTATGAAATTCGGATCAGAAATTAACTCAAAAATTGACCCTTAAAGCTTGACGATGAAATAGAAAACTAACATTGTAATTACATCCCCTAGATGTAAGGATAACATGCTCCAGAGTTTAGCGAAGACGGGAATCAAGTCATACCTTAAATATCTAAAACCTAAACTTGGAGAATTTAACAAGCAAGGATTTTTATAGTGAAAATGTAAAAGGAATGAAAAAGACTAAAGAACATTAAATTATCATACCAGAGATGGATGGAATGAAGAACCAACAATTCCCAAGATTAATATCTCAATAATGGTGAAAAGTCGAGTAGAAATGAAATAAGGATGGAGGAGATATATATAAGCTGCCCAAGGAATTGCTCTTCATAAACTTAGGACCCTTAGTTGTAATCGCAAGGACTGGTCAAAGTTGACCTCCATGAAGGCAACTGACTCTCGGCAAATGTGAAGAGTAGCCCAGACTAGGGACCTTCTTTGTGAACACCATGCCAAGGCCCGCAAACACAAAGACCAAATTCCTTGGCCTTCACAAATGCGGCGCTAGGCACATGAACATGAAGAGATTTCATGGTTGCACCAACAAAGAGCTAAGATGGAATTTTCGCCGAATATATACTAGGGATTCATTCAGAACCCTGTGAACACAAATGAAATTTGCTACCATACCAGAAATGAAATTTTGGACTCAACGAAATCAATAAATGACCAACGGAGATCATCTCGAGAAAGTGTTGACCAAAGTCGATACTCACACAAAAAAAACATATCAACAAATACCTCAAAATCATCCTAATCACCTTGGAAAGCAAACCAAAGGTTATTATAGACCAAACTCAACTTTTAAAGCTAATGACACTAACGAAAAATCTCATCCGATCCCTTTTACTAAGAATGTTGACCAAATTAAACTATTTCAACATAAAAGCTCCAAAAAGGGGAAAACTTATCCAAAACTCTCTCAACCACCTCAAAAAATGTGCCACCTATCCCAACATATCAAATACACCACATAGAAGCTACGAAAAAGTGCAAAATTTTCAAAAAATGAAAAAAGAAAGAAAATGACCAAGAGGGTCATTATAATATCCGATACTAAATGAACTTTTGTCTTCAAAAGTTAAAAAAAGGAAATTATATCTAGTTCGCATGTTATAACACCACGGAAGTTGAAAAGTTGTGTTAAAGAAAAGTGCTGCAAATGTTATTAGTGCAAGTTTGTACAAGACAATCATAGACTGTATAAGTTTTCGTAGTCCGTGGAAGGCAGTCGTGGAAAAAGCCTTGATGCTTGGAATTTTAAGTCAGGGTTTACATAGGTTTGTATGGTTCGTATAAAGTTCTATGGACTATAGACTTGGTCATAGATCCTTTTCTGCAAATTGTTTTTTGGTTGACCAAAATGGATGACCTATTTGGCCCGTAAAGAGGTCTACGGCCAGTAGAAGGATTCGTAGATCACACCACCATACTTGGAAATTTTGGATTGAGGAAGGTTCTACGAGAGATTTTTATGGCCGTGTAAGGATCCATAAACTATATACCTAACCGTAGAATGAAACCTCAGAAAGTTGATTTTCAGGACTTGAACAGGACGAGAGGGTTTTATGGTTCGTGGAATGTTTTATGAACCGTACAAAGTGGCCATAAAGAGAACTTCAAAAAGTTGGATTTTTCTCTTTGATTTCCACGAGACCTTAGATGGTCTATAAAGAGTTCTATGGACCGTAGAAGGCGTCCATAGAACCTGCTCGTTGGTTATTTTCCAAGGTTAATTAGGTCTTTTCCTATCCTTTTAATACCTATACTATGTTGTTTCTAGGCTATTCCTAAGTCCTATAACTGACTTTTACCCTTCAAAATTCTATCATTCCCTCTCATTCACACAAAACCCTAAAAGCTCTCAAGTCTTCTTTTCCAAGGATCCTCTCAAGGTGAATTAGAGTTCTTCAAGCTTCAAATCTTTTCCCCCAATCCAAAGGCTAGAAATCATCAAGGTATGGGGGAAGTTTATCTAATGGTAACCCTATCTCAAGTTTATCTTAGAGAATAATGTTGCACCCTGAAGCTGGTCAAACAAATCATCAATACATGGCATTAGATACTTGTTCTTGGCATTAGATACTTGTTCTTGATGGTCACCTTGTTCAACTCTCTATAGTCACTACACATACGCGAGGACCATCTTTTTTCTTCATGAACAGAATATGAGCACCCCACGAATACTCACTAAGCCTAATGAACCCCTTACTCAGGAGATCCTAGAGCTGCACCTTAAGCTTCCTCAACTCAGTTGGAGTCATCCGATAAGGTAGAATAAAAACCAAATGCCTGCCCAGCTTAATATCAATGATGAAATTAATATCACGGTCATGAGAAAGACCAGGTACATCAGTAGGAAACAAATCAGGAAACTCTCTAACCATAAGACCTAACTCAAGGGAAGGGGTGTTGGTACTAGTATCACAAATATAGGCAAGATAAGCTAGGCACCCATTTCCTACCAACCGATGCGCCCTTAAAAATGATATCACACCCCTCGGCATATGGCTATCAGTACCCATGCATACAACCGAAGGGATACCATTCATATACAAAGTAACAATCTTGGAAAAGCAATCCAAACTACATAATGAGGAGATATCCAATCCATGCCTAATATCAAGTCAAAATCTATCATATCCAAAAGAATCAGTTCTACTCCAGTATCATACCCCAAGATGGACATGTCACTAGATCTATACACTCGATCCACTACTAAAGAATCACCTATAGGGGTAGATACACGCATAGACACAAGCAATAGCTCACATAGTTCTTCCAAACGCGTAGCATAATAGGCAGAAACATATGAATAAGTAGACCCCAGGTCAAATAAATTATAAGCAGGCTAATAAGAGACAGAGATCGTACTAATGAAAGTGATGGCTGCCAAATCCTCATAAACTGCAGGCAACTTCATTGCCCTATATACATCAAATACCCTAATGGGACAGCGCGCATCACTTAGCCAGGAAAGGACTTTCCTATATAAATAGGACTTTAGGATCCGGATTAAAGTTTAAGATGATGAAATACATAGGGAATATCAAGTACACCATTTGCACTAACACATATTATACAATGCTTTCTAGTCTCGCAACTGAGTGATCAATAAGCTGCAAAATGATTGTGATGGGCCTGGGACTACCCAACCCCAACCTTTTAAACAATGAGATGGGATTTAGTGTGATGCTATCCCCAAGATCACATAACCCTTGGGCATGAATGTGTTTCCCTATAGTAATCTATATTATGAAGCTGCTCGAATCTTTTAGTTTTATAGGCAACTTGTTTTGGATTCTAGAAATGCACTGTTCTGTAAGTGCAACTATTGTGTACTCAGTCAGCCTCCTCTTGTTTGCCACAATATCTTTCACATACTTGGAGTACTTTGGAATTCCCTAAAAAACGTCAACAAGAGGCAGATTAATGTGTACTTTCTTAAGTACAGAGAGAAATTTACCAAAGTACTCATCCTTCTACTTTTTGAACTTTTATGGAAATTGAGGAGGTGGTTTGACATTTTTCACCACAATATCATCTTTTGAGCCCTTTTCAAACTCACTTTTCTCCACATTCTTTTCACTGCCTCGAGAGCTTCTTTTTGTGGAGCTAACTCCTCCACTAGTTTACCACTACCTGTAACTATTGCATTTACCTTTTTGGATTAAGATTAGTGTTACCTGGCAACCCTACTTGAGGACGAGAGTTTTGAGCACTAGCTAACTGCCCCAGTTGTTTTCTAGATTCTGAATATCTAGTTGATCTTTTTGCACATCTACACTAGCTTGGACTGATCTTCCATTATTTGTTTGAGTATATCCTTAATTTCATATTGTCTTGCTTAGAATTACCTATTTCCTTGAGGCCTATATTGATTTTGATTTCAATTGCCTCCCCATGAGAAATTCAAATGGTTTCTCCAACTAGGATTGTAAGTATTCCCATAGTTTTGCATGCCACTAACTCATTAGGCATTGCCCACAAAGTTCACATAATTTGGATTTGACCCCCAGAAATCAGTAGTAACAACCATAAACTTCACACCATACTTGAGATTGTCACACAACATTCAATAAAGCTTGTTGCCAACCCGATTTCATGTTGCAAAAGTGGTTTTTATCTTGTTCTACATTACTACAATCTATGCAGCTATGGACGTCAGCCTATCTACATCTAAAATCCCTGCAATCTGTTGTACCACAACTCTAGATCCTCAACCATTCCACTTAGGAATTCCCTTCGAGATTCTATTCAGTAGCGTAAACAACTCCTCCTAAGTATTCTCTAGGGCATGTCCTCCTGCAGAAGAGTCAGGTAAAATATTTACGTTAGGCTCAAGACCCTCAATGAAGGTATGAACTAACACTTAATTATCTTGGCAGTGATGCAGGCATTTTATCAACAATGACTTGAATTTGTCCCAAGTTTGGTACAAATTCTCTCCCTCTTTCTATTTAAAGCTTAGGATCTTGCTCCTCAACTTAGCTGTCTTTCCTGATGAAAAGAATCTGATCAAGAATTTTCGAGCAAGATAATCCCAAATAGTGATGAAGTTTGTTGGCTCTAACTTCAACCATCTCTTTGTTTCTCCTAGAAGAGATAAGGGAAACAAAGTGAGTCTCACATAATCAAGAGATACCCCAGTTGGCATGTATGTATCACTGATTTCTAAAAAATTCTAGATATGCACAGCGGGATATTCATGAGGAAGACCAGTGAACTTTCCATAGGTGTGCAAGAGTTACACCATGTTCTGCTTCAATTCAAATCGGCCACCAGCTGTCAATTTCTAAGTACTAGAGGTGACATTGGTTGTTAGTGGGATTGCCACATCATGAACTGTCGTAGTTGCCATTCTTACAGGTACCAATAGTTTGGCTTCTAGTTCAACTAGAGTGATTGGATATTGCAAAGCGGTTTGCCTTCTCTTATAATGGAAGAATCGTTCAGGCTCAGGCTGCGGCTCCACCAATTCATTGTCTCTTTCCAGTTTACCAATTTGAATTACCTACAACAATAACTGCTAAGTTTAATTTGAATATGAGATATGAAGATTTGAATATATGAAAACTTGAAGATATGAACATGTGAAGGTTTGAAGATATGAAGTTATGAATATTTGAAGATTGTATTAAAATTAGAATGATGTCTCCAATATATATTAAAAAATTTATTGTGCATGTAATATATTGTATTATAAGTATATTATAAATTATTTTGGTAGGTATCACTAACAAGGGAGTGTTATCAGCAATATGTTTTATAGATGTATTGTTAAAAAAAGAAAACATGTATTATATGTGTCTTATAAATTATTTTGGTTTGTATCACTAAACAAATGAGTGATGTTTGCAATATTTATTTAAAATGTTCTATGTATGTATTATAAATGTATTATAAGTGTGGTATCTAAAATATTTTGGTTGGTATCACTAACAAGGGAGTGTTATCAGCAATATGTTTTATAGATGTATTGTTAAAAAAAGAAAACATGTATAATATGTGTCTTATAAATTATTTTGGTTTGTATCACTAAAAAAATGTGTGATGTTTGCAATATGTATTTAAAATGTTCTATGTATGTATTATAAATGTCTTATAAGTGTGATATCTAAAATATTCTGATTGGTATCACTAATAAGGGAGTGAAGCCAACAATATATATTATAAATGTATTGTTCATAAAGAAAACATATATTATATGTGTCTTATAAATTATTTTGATTTGTATCACTAAGAAGAGGAGTGGTGTTTGCAACATGTATTAAAAATGTGTTGTGAATGTATTTTAAATGTATTATAAGTGAATTACCTAAATTATTTTGGTTGGTATAACTAAGATGGAAATATGTTTGCAATATGTATTATAAATGTATTGTTCATAATTTTAATATTATTTTAATACAATTATGACGCAATCTAATTCAAGATTAATGCAATTCTGAAATCTTCATCTTCTTCGAGCTTTAATCTAATATTTCTCCTAAAATCAATTCTAAATTTAATCAATCCCCCTTAAAATTGAGATATAAACTTCAAACATTATTTTTAATTATTTGTAAGAACAACCAATCCAGATTAATCACAAATTCGTAAAACTAAAATAATAAATATAAAGTTTGAAACTTTTTAATGGTCATTAATGGTGAATCCTTACTGCTGTAAGTTTAGAGATTTGAAATCTTTGCTTGCGCACATGATTTTTTACAATTTTCTTTATATTCTTCTCCTCGTCATTTTTTGGGTGAAAATTGTGAAACATGGGTAAAAATCGATTAGATATGAATTAAGAGATAGTTATTTAGATAAAAATTTTGAAGATGGATAAATCAAGAGTGTAAGAAAAATGGTAGAGAAAGAGATAGAGATGAACAAATAGAGATGAAGATGGGTCCTTTGGAGTGTTGTACTGCTTTTAATTCCAAAAAAATAAATATTATATTAAGTTGAAAAAATTATATTAACATAGATGGTATATATTTTCTTAATATAACATACCTAGGTGATTTATACTTTTAATTTTCTCTTTGATTGATTATAATAATAATTAAAAAAGGCGGGGGGAGGGGGAGTGGGGGAGTCCAACAAGCCATTATTTACTTTTACAAAATTGACATCTTAAAAAACTTCTCATAAGAATTAAGGTCAGAACATTACGCACAGAGTTTCCCTCAAAGTGTGTGGTTTTGATTATTTTTCCCCCATAAGAAAAGTTTTAAGAGTAGCCTTTCTTTCCTCTTTATGTGGAGAACAAATACATGGTTGCTCCTCTACACCTCAAATATTGTAATGACCTTGAGAGTCATTTTTGGTGTTTTTGACAAAATTATTATTTTACCCCTCTCGTCAGTTGCCTCAAGTCATATTAGATTGGATTTGAAGGTTGATTTTTGGAAATCTTTTGAAAATTGAGGTTTTTCAAAAGAAATGAGTTTTAAAGGCTTAAGTTGTCAAATTTCGAGTTTCAGAATCATTTTGAGTTTCAAATTTTGGAATGGAATTCTGTTTATTCCATCAGTTCTACAAAGAAGAAATTGATCAGGGAGAGTTGTTAGAATCAGATTTGGAGTTGAAACGTGGATTTTAGGTCTGAAGTTGGAAAATTGGTTAAAGTTTGATTCAAGTATGACTTTGATCAATGTTTGGGTTCGGCACTTGGATCAGATTTACAATGGTTCTAATAGTTTCGGAGGATGATTCTAATATTGGAATGGGCTTTGTTGTAATTTTTGGAGGTCCCGGGGGTATTTTAGGTATTTATAGTGCATAAGTTAGTTTAGTTGCAACTTATCGGATTTCGGGTCAAGAAAACCTCGATTCGATTTTCGACGATTCCATTGAGTCCAAAATTTTATTTTCAAGCTAGTAGCATATTTGGTTTGTGTTCGGAAAGTTTCAAACAAGTTTTGGCTGAGTTTTCAAGCTTCATGGATGCTTTGACACTATTTCAGCAAATTATGGTAACTAAAGGGTTCATTATTAGTTTTAAGGATCTAGAAATAATTCTAAAACTTTTGAAATTTTGAGCATGAATTATAAAACTTATCTACAAAGTTTAGTGCATTTTCGCTAAACCGAGATTGAACTTTTATCACAAAATAAGAAATAATTATTTACCAAGCAGAAATAATGTTTGACTAAGCAAATGAGTTCAAAATTAAGTTTCCATTAAAAGAGCAGGTCTGTATCATTATTTAAGAAATTTAAAACAAATAATCGGGTCATTTCGCTATCATATGAGGAAGTTACAGCCTTTTTAGTAAAGAATTAGCTACTGATAGCGAAAACACAGCTGGTGCTGATATTTAAAATTTCAGATTTTGTTCATTTGGTATTTTAAGCATATTGGGATCTAGAGCTCGGAATAAAGTGATTCTTGTGGGATTCTTCTCGAATTAATATGGGGGTTAGTATCTGATCCTCAATTCGACATTTTCTTATGATTTCTTCATCTGGCTTTTTTACCTATTCATAAATTTCTTGGAAAAATTGAAGTTTTATCGATTTGGACTCTATTTTTATGATAAAGATATATTTAGGATCCTTGTGTTGTGGGTAATCTGATTTTGACATAAATTTATTGATTCATCATTATTTTCATCATATTAATCGCGTATAATTTGGATTTTCCTAGTAAAGCTAGAGTTTGCTAAATTGAGGATTTCAAGGTCGATTTTAACTCTATTTTTTATGAAATTTCATATTTGAACTTTCCTAAACATGGGTGAGATATTTTTTCAAGTTCAGATTTGAGTCGGGGTTTCGGATTCGGATATTGGGGATTTTCTCAAGGTAATGAATTTTAATAAAATTGGTGTTTGAGGATTGATTTCAACTCCAAATTCAAATTCATTTTCAACATTAGTTTCTAAATACTTCAAGGATCATTTTCATGTAAAAAAATTAGATTTTTTATTTGTTTACGAAATCAGGTGTTTCGGGTCATATTTGGCCTGATTTTTAAAAATATTAATTTGAATATCATTAGACTCGTGTTCTTATTGGAATTGGATATTTGAATAGATTATCTTGATTCAGAGCGCCAATGTAAGGGAAAGGCTCAAGTTTTTGACTACTAAAATTTGATTCAAGGCAAGTGAATTTCTAAACCTATTCTTAAGCTTGTAGGATCATGTATTCGTGTCTTATGTGTTGAGGATTTATAGAAAGTAGTTGTAAGAACTATTGATATTTAGATGAACTTGATGATAAAGAGCTGGGTAATAAATGGAAAATTGAGATGAGATAACATGTTATGTTTGATGTGATAGAAACTTGGGCTTGTTGTGGATATTTGGATATATTTATGTGTTGTTGTTATGATATTGACTAATTGGGTGATTGTGGACTATATGTCATTATATTTGAATATTCATTATGTATTCACTCATTACTTGTGCATATACTTATCTGTGATGGCTGACAAAAGTGATATAAGCGAGATGCTGGATATTGGGGCTGAGGTTTTCTACCAGTCAAGGTGATTTTCCGAGTTCTTTTCTGGCGGTCGATGTCTTTTCCAGCGAATATTATAGCCAAGGTCTCTTTAGGAAGTTACATGGTCTATTTGAGGTGTCACGACCCAATTCCTTAGGTCATAATGACACCAACTATAACCCACCAGTAGGTAAGCCAACCCGTCAATTCGGAACCTCAAGTAATGCGTTTGAGGGCAGAAACTAAACAAGAGTGACGAATTATAAAGATAGGGTGAAAAAATAAGCGGAAGTAAATCAAAACATGATATAACCAACTAAAGATCCCTCCCAAAACCTGGAAGTCACAAGTATAGAGCTGTTACAAAATAAACAATGAGTACAAGTCCCAAAAGGCAAAAGACGGTCCATCCATACTGAAGGAGACAAGAATGAACCAAAAACACCAAATGCTCAACCTAGTCTCTAAAGTTGACTGCAACAGGCTCGATCTATCTACAGAGGTAGCTGGTGCTCAGTACTGCATAACAAAAATAGATGCAGAGTGTAGTATAAGTACCAAGACAACAGGTACCCAGTAGGAATCATAGGTCGACTGAGCAGAAAAGGTAAAAATAATATGAAAATGAGGAATAGCCTAAATATGAGTCAATATAAATATCAAAAGGGAAAAAAGTACTACCTATGAGAACTACAGCTAACTATACCCAACAGGGCCCCCATAAGCCCACTCGAGACAGTCGTGCGCAAGTAAAATAAAACTCCGAATGAACCCCCATAAGCCTAGTGAGTACACAGAATAGCTACAACTATCAAGGCTAGGAACCAAGAATCTACGAGGTCAGGAACCGAAGAACTGTATCATTTACAAACTCAGAATCTCCAAGAGTCAGAAAACTAGTGGTGCTTTAGGGGTCAAGGCTGGGACTGGGACCCAGATACTCACCCGAATGTCTAATGTGGCCAAGGCCGGGACTGGGTACCCGAATGCTTGCCATAATACATAAGTACAGTTGAGGCCGAGATTGGGTACCCGTATGCTCACCATAATACATCGGTATGATCAAGGCTGAGACTGGATATTCGGATGCTCGTCATACTAGCAAGCCGGTAGAGGTCGAGGCTGAGTACCCAGATTGTCACAACCCAAGCTTAGGGCCTAGACGTGACATGGCGAATGAGGAACCCAAAAGTACCTCAATCAAGCCCCTTTAGCATTCTTTTAGCCTTTCATAGGTAATGATGATAAATAAACAAGCGGAAATCATAATAGTAAATCTTCGACTTACATATGTTCAACAATACCTCTAACTAATAGATTTAATGGGGCTAAGACAAGTCCCTAGCTCACCCTCAATCATAATAGAAGAAATGTCATAGTGAAATATCTTAACATATCATAAACTAGAAATATAAAGGAGTATTGTTCCCGGAACATGGGAACTCACCAAAAGTAGTCTCCAATGGATTATCAACTAGCCACGTGGAGGAGAACGAGGAGGAGCACCGATCCCTACATGGTGATATCATGTAGGCAAAAGAGTATGCGTTAGTACTTTGAATGTACTAAGTATGTAAGGATGCATGAACATTGAGGAAACATTAAAATATTTATGTAATATGGAAGATAATTTAATGTATGCATAATAAATCATATAGATATCCTTTAAAATATTCATTTTGTGGGAAATTAACCATAACCGACATTTAAGACCATGCGAGCTATTACATGGAATCCAACATAACCCCCTACGTTGGCCGGGGAGACTACTTGCCGGGTAGAACTCCGTCAACTTCATTCGTTTCTTTAACTTTAACTTTAAGGGCTATTTATGGATCCATTAGCCTAAGCCTACAAGGTCTCTTATGTTGGCACATAGTTAATGAGACAAGGGGTTGCTACTAGGATTTCCTTACCGAATCCCACCTCAATGTCTCATTCGGTGCTAAGTCAATCCCACGGAATAGTTTAATACTTCAAAATATTCATAGCATATAACTTGAGAATTCAAACATCATATTCGGTAGAATAGCTCATTAAAACATTTGATAATTCAAATATGCAAGAATTGTCCTTATTGCATAAAGAATCCATGATTCATATCATTTCATCATTCTTTCATTTCATAAGACTCCCTTTTTGATCATAGATATTACTTTCATAAATATTTATTTGGAGTCAAAGCTTTCAAGTCAAACTTTGTTAAAAACATAATAAAACTAGGTGGGTTCAAATCACTTTAACTTGCAAATATGTATGTAAATAAATATACATAAATACTTTGAAATCCATTAATTAAAAATCATGCTTTAAACAACCCACCATGAATTTCAAGAACCTTTAAATAAAAGAATTACTTGTAAACCATCAATTCATACATATGAAATTATGTTGCATCAAAATAGAGCAATAATCATTAGTTTAACCATGATTCATACTATTAAGTAAAATTAAGAATTAACAAAAGAAAATATTACTTGAAATCAAGGTATTTAATTGAAAGAGTTTTTGGACTACATGGGTGGAAGAACCCATGAATAAACACTCACATAACTTAGAGTAAAGCTTAAAGAAAATAAACATAATTTATTATATAATCAAAATAATTTAGACATGAGAGTGGAAGGAATACTCTCATTGAAACCTTACATACCTGGAAACCGAAGCTTTAGTTGGTACCGGAAGACTTAATGACCGTTCTTGAGTCCTAGCTTCTCTCCTTGCCGGAACGTTTTGTGTACTACCTGGAATATATGAATTACCGGAATAGTATTTCTTCACTACTAAGAACTAAAACTATATTTGACAATGTGTAAAGAAGTGTATAGAGAGACGATTTGCTTGAGAAAGCTTGATGAATAAAATGAGGAAATAAGGTGGGTATTTATAGGTGGGAAAGAGGGACTTAACAATAAATAAAATAATTATAAATAAAAATCTAAAAATTTAGTGGAATATATTGATGTCATGGATGATGTTAAATGGAGGACAATTTATGTCATGAGTGATGTCAAATGTATCTAGATCTTTCTATGGTAGGTGAAATGAGTTATCTTTGATGGAATACTCTTTTTGGGAGCTGCGTTTGAATACGATAAATTCCTTATTAGGATTTGGTGTCTTCATAAGAATTGTAGATATGGAAGTCTAGTTTCATATTGTTCAAGAATCAACCAATTTGGATAAACCTACAGTGAGATATGATTTTTCTTCTATAAACACTCATTTCTGTCACAGCATCCTACCTTACAAAGATTAATTTATTTGACCTACTGAACCTCCGAATCTTAAAATATGGTCTTCATAAAGGTTGTAGGTAATGATCGTTTGGTTACTCAGAAATTTGAATCACTCAATTTGGATATTCCTATGAAAAGTTATGACCAAAATACAGAGGCTGTATCATATTTAGGCAAAAATTGAAACATCGTATACAACGTTTTTAGGGGATGTTACACAGATGCTCCTCGATAATTCAGAACGAAGGTCGGGACTGGGTACCCAGTTGCTCACAGGTATTTTATCCTATTGTGTCGAATATTCTTCTTTCTAACTAAAAAATAACAGTATCGAGAATCTTCTTCCCAATGAGTCAACCGATATATCGCCAAAACTGGAATCAGATCCAAATTCAATGATCACAAAATCTAGTATTTCCAACGTATCACAAATGTCACAATTATACCGATTTATGGATTGGGATATTTTTAAGAGCAAGAGTAACGCCTAACTAAGGCCAAACTACCAAGCACTAGCCCACTACACCATTCTACAAGGATCTAAGTCCATTGGAGTGATGTCAGGGCATCTAAAGCAATTTTACATCTCATACTAAGGCCAATATACTCCACGGTATTAATAACATGCTCATTCAACTCTCCTTATAATACTAACAAATAACGATAAGATACACATGCTTTTAACTATCCGAAAAACCCAATAACAAGCCTAAAACATGATTTCTAACAGCTAAAATATACAATCAAACTACCCAACCCAAATTCCAACTATTTTAACATGTTTTCACACATTCCAGCTCAATCTAAAGAAAAGTAAAACTGTAGCCAACTTGTAGGCTAAACACGTAGGCTCCAAATCACTGTACCAGAGTTTTTCCCTTACGAACTACCTCAAAATGTTACCATGCTGTCAAAATAGAACCACGACGTCAATACGGTCGTTTAGACACTAATTTCATAATCTTTAGAGCTGGACCAATTTTGAGGTCTAAAATGGAAATTGTGGAACCCACATATGGAATTTCGGATTTGACCCTCCAAAATAGGTTCTAAACGTCACTCCAAGCTCATAAATCATATTTATTACATAATTCAGGGTGGAAACTACGCGGGACGAGCATGCAACCAAAACTCATAAATTCTGACTAAAGGACCAAAATGACAACATCAAAATTAGTAAATTCTTAAAATATGAGACTCTTTCCAACCAAAAAAATTGTACTATGACGATCCTTACGAAAAACGCCACAATCTGGCCTCGAGAATCACTCGAAATGGAATTATATTGACCAAGATACACTCGTCCAAAATTCAATAAAATTTCATTACAAAAATGACTAAATCAGTAACTAAAAATGCATTTTTACCTCAAACGAAGCTTCTCCTCATGTTTCTGAGATCACCACGAGATTTCTCACAAAATTCTCTTGAATTTAGACCCTTGAATCACCAATATCAGATTTATATAGGTCAAGAAATAATTTCTCAAAGTTCTTCAAAAATTTAATCCGAAAATGGACACTACTACGAATAAAATCATGATTTCTATCTGAATCGAATTCTCTAAATCAGTTTTTAATCTCTCCAATGCGTTCTCCACAAAAAATCTCACAAGTTTGTCTTTTGAATCACCCAATTTGGAGCTATACAACTCAAGTTATGGGGTTTTAAAGTTGAGACTAAACCCAAAAATGGCCTTGCTACTGCTGCTGCAACAGAATTTGGAAAAGTCCAAAATCTCCGACTGGGTGCTCGAAACTCATTCGGATTCCGATAAAAATAAACCATATATGCTACCCCACTAAATTCGATATTCCTAACTCAATGACACATTCAGAATTCCCATACAAGATCATTTTAATAAAAAGTAGATCCCACATCTAAGAGCCATTTTAAGTCACATTCCACAACAGGCCTCGATATTAGTTTGAAAGCCTCGAAAAGTGAACTAAGGGTCGTTCTAAACCAAAATTGACATTCCAGAACAAACTGCGCTATCAAAAGTTTTATTCGAGCGCGTTTTCCAAGAATATTGACCAAAGTCAAATAAACTAACTTTCAAAGTCAAAAGCGTCAAATGGCCTCAAACTCGTATCGATTGCCTCGATAGTCATTCCAACAAGTCTATTAGCCTAATTTAGTCATTCCAGAGATGATCAAATAATCAGAATTTGAATTTGACATAAACTAACTTAAGCTTTTAAAATACCAAAATGGACTCGGGACCTCTAAAAATTCAACCAAATCTTCTCTAGACCAAAAACCATCTTCCTAATCCAAAGGAGTCATCGGAATTCCATTACAAGCATTGAAACTCTAAAAGTTGACCAAAGTCAACTCAAGGCCTCAAAACTTCGTTACAACTCCAAAACTAATTATGTAAAGTCTCCTAAGCCAATTTTGATATTTTGGAGCTGCTCGAATTGATGAAATTCCGTTTCGAGACCTGTAGCTCCAATTGACCCCAAATACTACTTTTTAATACTTAAAACTTATGAAAACTCAAAATTTCCAAATACAAATTTTCATAAGATTTTCTAAAAATCAACACACGATACCAATCAGAAACGACTCGAGACATCTAAAGGGAGGGGCAAAAATGGTCATTTTATAAAAATTTCAAAAATGACCTTGAGGGTCATTACAACATCCACTATTAAAAGAACTTTCTTCCGCAAAAGTAAAGACAAGTGTACACCTGGAGGGACAAATAAGCTAGGGAACTGCTTCTACATCTCCTGCTCGGTCTCCCATGTAGCCTCCTTAATCGGACGATTTCTCTACTAGACCTTAATCATAGGGATGGACTTAGAACGAAGCTGGCGAACATCTCTAGCAAGAATAGTAACTGCTCCTCAACAAAAGTCAGTCGATCATCCAACTCAATAGAGTCATACTAAAGCATGTGAGACTCATCTGGGATGTACCTGCGCAACATAGAAACATGAAAAATAGGGTGTATAGTTGAAAATATTGGTGGCAAAGCCAACTCATAAGCAACCTCTCCAACTCTCCTCAAAATCTCAAAGGGCCCGATATACCTGGGGTTAATCTTACCCCGCTTGTCGAATCTCATCACGTCCTCCAAGGGTGACCCACAAGAACACCTAATCTCCTACCTTAAAGCATAAGGGCCGATGCCTTCGATTAGCATAACTCTGGTGCCTACTCTGAGTTGTCCTTAACCTATCCTAAATAACCTCAACTATGGCTATGGCATCCTAAAGTAAATCGGTACTGCATGGCCCAGGCCCTGAAGACTGAAACCAACCAACTGGAGTGCGGTAATGCCTATAATATAAGGCCTCAAACGGGGCCATCTGAATACTAGAGTGGTAGTTGTTTTTGTACGCAAACTCTACCAAAGATAAGTACTACTCCCAATGACCCTTGAACTCTAATACACAAGCTCGCAGTATATCTTTTAGAACTTGAATAGTACGCTCTAACTGACCGTCGGTCTGTGGATGAAATGTCATACTAAGATCAACCTGGGTGCTTAATTCTCTCTGAAAGGCCCTCCAAAAATTGGAAGTAAATTGAGATACCCTATCTCATATAATGGATATCGGTAGGGCTGGGCATAAAATACCGAAAACTAAATTACCGAATCGAATCGGCTATTTCGGTATTTCGGTATTCGGTAATTTGGTATTTCGGTTCAGTATTTGGTATCGAAATTGATATTTCGGTATTTCAGTTTCGTTATTCGATATTTCGGTTTTGGTATTGGGGATTTCCCGAATACCGAACTTTTTAATTTTTTTTTTTTTTTTTTTTTTACAAAAAAACTGGAAAAACAATTACCAAAAAAATAAGAGTATAGTAAGAAGAAACTATCTCATTTTTTCATTTCCCTTACCATTTTTATTTCAACTTTCCCACGTTTACCGTATATTATATGCACGCTTACACGTACATTATGGATAACTGCTAAAATTTAATTCATGTACATGTAAAAATTATAAATTCTAATTTCAAATTTATGCAATTGATTAAGAATTCTAATTTCGCTTTGCATGATTCTCACGTTAGTTATCTACATAAATTGTTTGGTAGTTACATTGAAATGAAAGATTCCAACTCTTTCATATCTTTGCAGGAACTAATTAATAATTAGTGCAGTGATGTAGAGTTTTTGGATAATTCAAAGAAAAACATATGTATAAAAATTATGTATGATATATTAGAGATTTTTGTTTTCACTCTTTTTCATTATTTTTATTACATGGTAATATTTTTTTTATTCTGTATCGATTCATAAATTATTTTCTCTTTGTTTACGATGTATCATTTCTCCTCCGTAGAATGTGGCTTATGAGCAATTTTGATTTTGATATTCGGCAAGTTAAAATGCATATATTACTTAATTATGGTGTAGTAATAAAAATGTAAGTTAAGATATGTATTCTTTAGGTTAATGTAAATATTAAATGCGGATAAATTTGTATTGTATATTAACTATTAAAAAAATATGGTATTACCAAATACCGTACCGAACCGAAGTTTGATTTACCGATTACCGAATTACAGAACCGAAATTTGAAAGTTCAGTATTTGGTATATACTTTGAAATACCGATTACCGAATTACCGAACCCGAACTTTGAAAATACTGAACCGAATACCGAACGCCCACCCCTAGATATCTGTACCCCGTGCAAATAGACCACCTCCTGAATATAGATTCGAGCTGGACGATCTGCAGTAAGAGTGGACCGTACTAGCAAGAAATGTGCTGACTTGGTCAATCGATCAATGATGACCCAAATACCATCATTACCTCTGGATGTTCGAGGTAATCCCATCACAAAATCCATGGTAATCCGTTCCCATTTCCACTGGGGAATGGGTAATCTCTGAAAGACTCCACCAGACCACTGATGCTCGGCCTTAACCTGCTGGCAACTTAAACAATGGGATACATACTCAGCTATATCTCTCTTTATACCACACCACCAATAATGCTGTCTCAAATCCTGATACATCTTTGTGGTGCCCGGATGGAGAGAATATCTGGAATCGTGGGCCTCGTGAAGGATCAACTGAATAAAGTCTCTAACTCTGGGAACGCAAAAGCGACCATCGAACCATAGTATGTCATTCGAATCTATAAAAGCCTGGCCACCCTCGCCTCAAAATACTAACTCTCGAAGCTCTACCAATGCTCCATCCTCAAACTGCTGGCCACGAAATTGGTCTAGCAGAGATATTGAGATCCCACAAAAGCCAAAATCAGTCTAGAATCTGGGATTTCCAACCTGACCATTCGATTAGACAAATAATGGATGTCCAAGGCTAGGGGTCGCTCCGCAGTAGACAAGCAAGCTAAACTACCCATATTGTCTATCTTCCGGCTCAAGGCATCCGCTACTACATTCACCTTGCCCGTATGGTAGAGGATAAAGAGGTCATAATCGGCCAATAGCTCAATCCAATGCCGCTATCTTGAATTAAGATACTTCTGACTCATAATGTACTGTAAACTGCGGTGATCTGTATATATCTCGCAATGGACTCCGTATAAGTAGTACCTCCACATCTTGAGCGCGAAAACTACCACCGCCAGTTCCAGGTCATGAGTGGTATAGTTGCGCTCGTGCACTCTCAACTGTCTGGAAGTATAAGCAATAACTCGGCCACGCTGCATCAGTACACACCCAAGACCTACACCAGAAGTATCACAATATACCAAAAAGATCTCTCTCTCAACTAGTAGAGTCAGAACAGGAGCGGTGGTAAGAAACTCCTTAAGCTTTCAAAAGCTCGACTCACACTCCTCGGACCACACAAATGGAACATCCTGGCGGGTCAAATGGGTCAATGGGGCTACAATGGTAGAGAAACCCTTAATGAATCATCTATAATATCCACCCAATCCAATAAAACTCTGAATCTCCATAACATATGTGGTCCTAGCCCAACCACAAATAGCCTCAATCTTTGTCGAATCTACTCTGATACCCTCTTTGGACACCACATGTCCCAGAAATGCCACAGACTCTAACCAAAACTCACACTTTGAGAATTTAGCATAAAGTTGTTGATCTCTCAAAGTCTGGAGCACAACCCTCAAGTGTTGCGCGTGCTCCTCCCTACTTCGCGAGTATACCATTATGTCATCGATGAATACAATCATGAAGGAGTCAAGATAAGGCCTAAATACTCGAGTCATAAGGTCCATAAAAGCTACGGGGACATTGGTAAGCGCAAAAGACATCACAATGAACTCATATGGCCATAGCAAGTCTGAAAAATAGTCTTAGGAATGTCGGCTACTCTAATCCGCAACTGGTTGTCGCCAGACCTTAAGTCAATCTTAGAAAACATTGTCTCACCCTGAAGCTGATCGAATAGATCATTGATACAAGGCATGGGGTAACAGTTTTTCACTGTCACCTTGTTCAGCTGCCTGTAAACAACACACATCCGCATAGTCCTATCCTTCTTCTTAATAAACAAGACGGGTGCACCCTACGGTAACACACTCGGGCAAATAAATCCCTTACCTAGAAGATCCTCAAGTTGCACGATGAGCTCATTAAGCTCGACAGGGGACATATGGTAAGGTGGTATAGAAATGGGCTTAGTTCCTAGCTCCAAATCTATAGCAAAGTCAATATCTCTCTCTGAAGGTAGACTAGGTAGGTCAATAGGGAAGACATCAGTATACTCCCTAACCACAGGGACTGAATCAATAGTAGGGGCCTTGCTGGACACATCATGGATATATTTTAAGTACGCCAAGCAGCTGGATGCAACTAGCCGTAGAGCCTGCATAAAAGATATGATACCGATTGATGAGCGACTATAAATACCCTGCCATAAGACCTAGGGAATACCAAGCAAGGCTAATGTAATGGTTTTGGAATAACAGTCCAAAACTTCATGATGAGGGAATAGCCAATCCATGCCCAGAATAACATCGAAGTCCTTAAGTAAAATAAGATCTGCCAGAGTTTCATGCCCCTAAATAGTCACCGCACAAGATCTACAAACCTGATCCACTATTAAAAAATCCCCTACTAGGTCGAAATATGTAATGGGACCTCAAGTGACTCATAAGGAATACCCAGACGTGGAGCAAAATATATAGACACATAGGAATACATAGAAACTGGATCAAATAAAGTTGAAGCAGTCTGCTGATAAATAAGGATAGTACATGTGATAACATCATATGATGTCTCAGCCTCTGCCCTCACCGAAGTAGTATAGAAGTGGTACTGTCGGCCTCCATCATGAACATTCGCCCTACCACATGACCTGCCTCCCGGAGAACCTCTCTGAACACCCTACTGACCATCATTGTGGCCATGACCCCAATCTATACATCTTAGGGGAGGTGGTGCTACTACCAATGGTCTAGCCCGACTGGGATACTCCCTAGCCTAATGCTCCAGTGAGCCAAAATCAAAGCATCCTAAAGCTGAGCGACCCGTGATAACTCATTTGCGGTAGTAAAAAAGTAGATCTGATCCCCACAAGCTCTGCCATGCGGTGGAACCCCCCGAATAGGGCTACTACCCTCAACTGCTGGTAGGGCGGCCTGAATCGGCTGGCTGGATTAACCCTATTGGTACCTATCCTGCTGGAACAACTGGAGGGGCCTATCATAACTATCATACCCTCTAGAATGGGACCCACTGTAGCTATCCAGATGCTTGGGTCTCTTATCACTGCCCCTTTGGGCCCAACGATGAATAATCTCAATTATGCGGGCATGATCCATCACATCTAGAAAATAGAGCAGCCCGCAGAAATAAGGTGCTCGGTCCCCAACCTCAAGTAAGGTCTAAATTCATGCATAAAACATCGTACCCGCTCCTCCTCAGTGGGTAGAATCATAGTGACATATTAGGAAAGCTGATGAAATCTAGCCTCATACTCTAAAATCATTATGTGGCACTTCTCCAACTGAGTAAACTAATCCTGAAGTTGGTCCTGAACATTACTAGGGATGTATTGATCAAAGTAAGCCTCTAAGAACTGGTCCCATATCAATAGTGGTGACCCAGCTAGTCTGGACTATAAATAAGAGCGTCACCACTGTCTAGATTCCCCTCTGAACTGGTGAGCAGTGAAGTCGATGCCTCTGGACTCCACAAGACCCAAGGAATGGAGCTACTCTTGATAGGTAGTCAAGAACTCCATGGCATTCTCGCCAATAGCTCTAGAAAATATCAGGGGTGATAGCCTCCGAAATTCTCCTAACATCTTCTGATCCTGTAATGACATCATACCCTCTGGAATTGCTGGCGGGGGTGCAACAACTAGTGGAGGTAGCTGAACCTCAGGTGTTGGCTGTACAGGCGAATCTCGCGGTACTGGTATGCCCTCTATTGGGGTCGAAGCTTGTGGTACAACCCCAATAGCCGTGAGGAGCTGCACAATCGCTGCCTATAGTGGTAGGGTCATAACTGGTGCAGCTGGAGGCTATTCTTGTGGTAGTGGTCTCTCTGGCTGAGTAAGAATAGGAGCATCCTAATGCTCCTCTATGAGCTTCGGCTCTATCTCCGGGTCGGGAGCTGGTGCTACTCCCTTATCTATCCCATGAAGATGACCTCTAGGCATGCCAAGCCTTGGTGCCTTATCATGATCGATGGTACCGCGCGTACGAATCATCCCTGCGAAAGAGTGGAATAAATGAGATTTCACAAAATCAATAAGACACAACACTACACGAAATGATACAACATAGAGAATGTTTCTAATGACATCATGTAGCCTCTTGAAGATAAGTGACGGATGTCTCCGCATCTATCCATGAGACTCTACTAGATGTTAGCTTTATACAAGTGAGACCAATGAACCTGGGGATCTAATACTAACTTGTCACGATCCAATTTCTTAGGTCATGATGGCCCAACAATAACCCACTAGTAAGTACATAAGTGCGGGAGCTGGTGCTCGGTCCTGTATCATAAAAGTAGATACAGAGTATAGTTTTAGTACCAACATAACAGGTACCCAGTAGGCATCATAGGTCGACTGAGCATAAAAGGTAAAAATAATATGAAAATGAGGAATAGCCTAAATAGGAGTCAACATAAGCATCAAAAAGGAAAAGAGTACTACCTATGAGAACTACAACTAACTATACCCAACAGGGCCCCCATAAGCCCAGCTAGAACAGTCATGTGCAAGTTAAATAAAAACCCGGACGAATCTCCACAAGCCTGCCGAGTACATAGAATAGCTACAACTACCAAGGCTAGGAACTAAGAATCTACAAGGTCAGAAAATAAAGAACTGTATCATTTTCAAACTCAGAATCTCCAAGAGTCAACGAACTAGGGGTGCTTAAGGGGTCGAGGCTGGGACTGGGACCCAGATGCTCACTTGAATGTCCAATGTGTCCAAGGCCGGGACTAGGTACCCGGATGCTTGCCATAATACATAAGTGCGGTCAAAGATGGGACTGGGTATCGGGATGTTCCCCGTAATACATCAGTATGATTGAGCCCGAAACTGGGTACCCGGATTCTCATCATACTAGCAAGTCGGTAGAGGCCAGGGCTGAGTACCCGGATGCTCCCCGATAATTCAGAATGGAGGTTTGGACAAAAATCTCCTCATAGGATAAACTACCTTTCACTCCAATATTTTCTGAAGGAAAAGTGATTGAAGCATATCCTAAGTACTTCTTAAGCATGGAGAAATAAAACATTGGATGAACGACATCTAACTTTGATGGGGGATCTAACTCATAAATGACATTTCCAGCTCTCTTGATAATATGATAAGAACCAATGTATCAGGACTCAACTTTCCTTTATTTCCAGACCTCATAACACCTTTCATGGGAGAAACTTTCACATACACTCAATCATTCACCTCAAACTCCAAGCCTCTCCTCCTCATATCAATATAAGACTTCTGTTGACTTTGCACATTTTTTAGCCTTTCTTGAATAACCTTCACCTTCTTCTTAGCTTGGTGAATCAAATATGACCCTATTAATTTGGCTTCACCAACTTCAAACCAACTAATCGGCAATCTATATCTTCTCCCATAAAGAGCCTCATATGGAACCATTTGAATACTCAAATGAAAGCTGTTATTATAAGAAAATTCAATAAGCGGCAAATAGTCATTTCAATCACAATATAAATCAATAACACAAGCTCTCAATATATCTTCAAAAGTCTGAATCATACTCTACCTGACCATCTGTTTGTGGGTGAAATGCGGTACTAAGATTCACCTTTGAACCCAAACTTTTCTGGAATAACTTCAAAACTGCATAGTGAATTAGGTACCTTTTTCTGAGATGATGGGCAAGGGAACTCCGTACAATCTGAATATCTCTCGAATATACAACCTTACATAATCCTCTCCTAAGTCTTTAGTCTTAACGGATAAAAAGTAGGCTGATTTGGTCATCATATCCATAATTATCCAAATCGAAACATAATAACTACGAGATCGTGGTAAGCCCGTAATGAATTGCATATTGATCATCTTTGTCTTTCATTCTGGAATCTCAATGTTCTGAGCCATACCACAAGGCCTTTGATGCTCAACTTGACTTGTTGGTAATTTGGGCACTTGAACACAAAATCTACTATAGCTCTCTTTATTCCATTCCACCAATATACTTCTCTCAAGTCGTGGTACATCCTTTTAAAGCCCGGATGAATCAAATATCCAGAGTAATGTGCCTCTTCCATGATTCTTTAATGAATTCCATCAACACTTGAAACACACAATATTCCTTGATCCCTTAACACTCCCTATCCTCTTTTGCAAAAGCCATGAACTTTTGCTTATGAACATCATTATTCAACTGAAGTAAAATACAATTTTGGTCTTTCTTTTCCTTTACCTCAACATCTAGAGATGATTTAACCCCATTCTGAATAATAGCACCACCTTCACTAGAGTCAATAAGCTGAACTCTCAAATGTGAGAGTCTATGCACTTCTTTAGCCAACTCTCTCTTTCCTTCCTCCACATGGGTAGCATTCCCCATAGTTAACCTTCTAAGAGTATCAGCAACAATATTAGCTTTACCTGAGTGGTAAAGAATACTCATGTCATAATTTTTTAGAAACTCAATTTATGTTCGCTGCCTCAGGTTCAATTATTTTTGACTAAATACATATTGCACGCTCTTGTGATCAGTAAACACAACAATATCAACTCCATACAAATAGTGATGCCATATTTTTAAGGCAACCACCACTGCTTCTAATTTGAGGTCGTGAGTCAGATAATTCCTTTCATGGATCTTAAGTTGTCTGGAAGCATAGACTATAACTTTACTTCTATGTATCAACACATAACCTAATCCAACTCTAGATGTATCACAATAGATAACAAAACCATTTGTTCCCTCTGGTAGGGACAAACTAAAGCAGTAGTCAATCGGGTTTTCAACTCTTGAAAACTTTTCTTACAAGCGTCTGGCCATTGAAACTTAGCCTTTTTCTAAGTTAGCTTAGTCAATGGTAACAATATTGATGAGAACCCCTCTATAAACCTTCTTCAGTAACCATACAAACCTAAGGAAATCCTTATGTTAGTCAGGGATGTGGGTCTGGGCTAGTTCTTTAACTCCCTCAATCTTTTGCGAATCAACTTGAATACCTTCACTAGATATCACATGGCCTAAGAATGCCACAGAACCAATCCAAAATTCGCACTTCAAAAAATTAGCATATAACTCCCTATCCTTGAGAGTCTGAAGAATAATTCTAAGATGGTTGGCATGATCCACCTTATTTCTAGAGTAGACAAATATATTATCGATGAACACAATCATAAAAATTTCCAAATATTGTTTGAATACTCAATTCATCAAGTCCATAAATGTTACAGAAGCATTAGTCAAACCAAAAGACATAACAAAAAATTTAAAATGACTATATCGAGTTTGGAAAGCCATCTTTGGGACGTCATATTCTCTCACTTTGAACTGATGATATCCTGATTTGAGGTCTATCTTTGAGAAATAAGTGGAACCCTGAAGTTGGTCAAACAAGTCATTTATTTTTAGAAGAGGATACCTATTCTTAATATTGACCTTGTTCAACTGACGATATTCAATACGCATTCTAAGGGGACCATCTTTCTTTTATATGAATGGGAATATCCCAAGGTGAGACACTCAGCCTAATGAATCCCTTATCTAAGAGATCTTTCAACTCTTTTAATTCAGCGGGGGCTATTTTATATGGCAGAATAGAGATAGGCAGTGTATCAAGAAGAACATCAATACTAAAGCCACTCTCTCTATCAGAAGGGACTCCGAGCAGATCATCAAATAAGACTTCGTGAAACTTATTGACAATATGAACTGACTTAAGAAATTGAGTCTCTACACTATCATCTCTAACTCGAAATATGAGGTAGATACACCCCTTGAAGTTTAAATTTTTAGCCCTAAGATATGAAATAAATTTACCCTAAGGTACTACTGGACTACCTTTCCACTCTATGACAAGTTCATTTAGAAACTAAAACTTGACAATTTGAGTTCTACAATCAACTGAGGCAAAACAAGCACAAAGCCAATCCATGCCAATAATAAAATTAAAATAAATCATGTCTAACTCAACTTAGTCAGCCATGGTATCTATGTGATTAATGGAAACAGTATAATCTCTATAGACCCTCTTAGCTAGAATAGACTCACCAACAGGAGTAGAAACACTGAAAGGCTCAAGAAGACAATCAAGAAGAATCTCAAACTTATTAGCCACATATGGGGTCACAAAAGACAAAGTGACACTCGGATAAAGTAAAATATAGATATCAAAAGAAAAGACTCGAAGTATACTAGTGACAATATCTGGCAAGTTCTCTTGATCTTGGATACAAGAAATAACATACAAACGATTTAAACCTCCACCTATACCTGAAGTAGCAACTCTCTGATTACCTTAACCTGGTGGTGCCACTGTAGAAGATTGGGTTTTGTTTCCCCACATCGAACACTCTCTCTAAAAATGACCCATCTATCCATATTTCTAACAACCATTGGCGCCTTCTTTGCTCTCTATGAAATAGAGTTTACCATACTTTTTACAAGGCGGCTTCCATTTCCAACCTTGAGCCACACTTTCTTGGGATTGGGAATCTTGAGCTCTAAAATTCTGGTGACTTTGTGACCTCTGATCATACTTGTTATTAGACATAGGTGCACTCACTGATGATGGAGCATAGGTAGAAGACCTCTTTTAGAAGAAGGACATGTTTCCCCTACCATCGTTCTCATGCCCAACTGATTTGACCTTCTTGCTCAAATGCTTCTCTCTATCCTTTTTATCATCCTCTACCTATTGTGTATATACCATAAGTATGGAAATATCCATGTCATAGATCAAACTCTTCAACCTTTGCTTTCCTCAACTCTTAGCGAAAGAAGTGATCAAGGAATGTGCTTCCAAACTCATCCCAAATAGTAGGTTTAGCATCCTCACCACAACTCTCTTCCCACTAATTATACCAGACATTAGCAGCATCCTTGAGCTGATAAGAAACCAACTCAACTCCCTCATCAATGAAGTTTTGAGGGTCCTCGTTCACCTTACACCTTGTAAATATTAGCGGGCTCATCCTTAGAAAATCACTAATCCTCATAGCAACAGACGACTTAAAAACTAGAGTTAGGAGTTGGTGAACTCCGACTACCATTTTGGGCAGCTACCAACTGAGTTTGCATGGAAATATCTCCTCTGAAATCTCCTATAAAGCAGGAGTAGGCTAAGTAGTAGGCATTGGGGCACCACAGTAGACCGTGCAAGTCGACCCTTAGTACCTACCCCTAAGTATGAGGGTATCTCGGGTTGTGGAACCTCGGTGCTGGTGGTGTTCCTTTGGATGGAGATATGTTTAGGAGGCATGATCTACAATGCGTAAATGCACTAATTAGAAAGGAGATTTTATAGAGTTAAACTCTATCACACGAACTCAGAATACAGAAAAAGTGAGAAAATTCCTAATTTCTTATAGCCTTCTAATTATAAGTGTGGTACACGACACACCCATAATAAAGACTCTACTAGACACAACTTCATAGACACCCTAGGAGTCTTGAACTCTAGGCTTTGATGCCAAGTTCGTCAGATCCTGAGAGGGTATCCTAGACATGATCGGCACTCGAAGACTATTGTTGGTCTCGAGCCAACCACTTGGTCTGATCATTCATTCAATCATTCAGCAGAAAACTTAGATAAATCAAAGAAACACACAAGTGGGCTAACGAATCAAGTGTTCAATAAAAGAAAAGTTTAAATAAACAATTCAAATCAACTCAATATCATTAGAATAGTTATTCAAAACAAGTTTCAGAATGAAAGCATTAACTTTACTCTGTTACTGTGTATGAAGACTTAAAACTCATTATAAGAAGGTACTGGGACAAGCCCACAAGTACCTCAAAAGAGCTACTATAATAAAGGAAATAAATTAGAAGGAAAATATCTCTCCAAAAGTAAGGAGGTCTCACCAAAAGTTGGAATGGAGTGGTCTTTAATTAAGAGCATGTTAAGGATCTGTAACACCTGTATCTGCATTATAAAATGATGTAGTGTCGAATGACGTCAGTACATGAAATGTACGATATGTAAAATAGCTGAAAGGAAATATGACCAACAATACTCAATATCATGCAACTCAACTCAATAAGCATGCAAGTTTAAAAATAAACAATGTTTTGAAAATAGATTCAATAATATGCAACTTAACCAAATCAAACCATTCAATTTTAGGAAGTTTTTCTAACTGACAACTATCACTCATGAGCTAGTGATGATACAATGCATTGCACAGCCATTGCCGCAGCCGTCCAATACTTTGCTAGGGTAAGATATAATCAACTTCATTAGATCCACAATCAATCAAAGTCCTCTTTTTGGGACTAGAGAGGCATAACCTTTATCTTACACTGGCTACGTAGTTTATGGGGCTTGAGTTGTTATTTACTCTTACTCAAATTGGTGCTCAATACTACTTCCAAAGACTCAATATGCTCGTATGCTCAATTAGATCATTCTATTCAATTATCTCATCTAGTCTCATTGGATTCTCATCAAACTCAATCTCATCTCAATCATTAATTCTTTCATTTAAAACATACTTTCAAACTCATTCATACCTTCTCAAAACTCTATCTTAAACCATTATTTATAATAAAAAATACTCATGTTCAAAATGGTAGAAGTTTAAGAACTTTTTAGTCTCAACTCATTCTCAAATATATGTTTAAAAAGTAAAATGTATTAACACTCAACTCTTTCATGCTCAGAATGGTAGTTACATGACTCCTCAAAATTCAACTCATGCTCAAACTATTTCTTAACTAAAGATGAAAATAATCATTCTTTAAACTCAATACAGTGCATAAAATAATTAATGCAAACTCAACTAGAGTTCATGTGAATGCAAACATTAATCCATACTCTCAACACAACTCAACTTAAGAAACCCATATAGGTAATTCAAATATATACAAGAACACAATAGAATTTATATAGATAACACAAGAATTCTTATTTAAAACTCGAACTCGCAACTTAGCTTGACTATATAGAGATGTAGGGCACAAGGACGAACTATTTCAATGTTGTGATAGCCTTACATACCTGGAACGACGATTATCCACACAAAATTTGAAGACAGGCTGAAACTCAAGAACCGTAGCTCTTTTTCTTCACCCTACTCTTCGCTCTCAAAATTTCTAAGGGTGAATTAGAAGAAAACCCCTTTGGTACTGTTAAAAGATTAAATTTAGTCCCAAGACAGTCTGGGTTTTATTTGAGAAAGGCTAAGAAAAGAAAAGTTTGTCCCTCATTAAACTAGCGATGGGCAAATTTACGTTTCAGGTTCGCGACTCGGACTCGTTCCCCCTATTCAATTTCAACAAATTTTCTCTTCTTTGCGACGCGGACACATAGCTTACTCTACTATCTCAAATTTCTCCTGAGTCAAAATTAATTGCCCACGCCTGTGGTACGGACATGGTCCCCTTACCTTATTTATTTGAGAGCTCTCTCTTGGTTCTTAGAATAATCTAAGTTAGAATAATATGGGATGTTAAAATTGTATATATTACCACTAGTCAAGAGTTTCGTATCATATATTGAGGAATATATATTTAGATACACATATTCCTAAAAATTAGCCTAAATTAATTATCTGCATAATTAAACCATACCCAATTCAAACTTTCATGTTAATCAACGTACTCTCTCTCATCAACCTCCATCTCCACCATCATTTTCTCTCTTCTTTTCTTTTCTCCACCATGATTTCCATCATTAAATCCTTAAAATCAAAATTTGAAATAACAACACAACAATTTGATGTTTTTATCTTTCGACTATTATTCAAAGTCATGTACCTATGATAGATTTGTTTTGTCTTCTAATTTTTAAAAGTTAAAGTAAAACTCCATTGATTTAGAGTTATCTTAGTTTTCTTTTATGGCTAGTGATTTGAAATGAGAAGAATGTTTATTTATTATTGCTTGAAAAAGGGTGTGAAATGTACCACTGTAATTCTCGATATTTTCAGCCGCTCAAATTTAAAAATCCAAAAATGCAACTATTTTGACGAACAAAAGAGAAAGATAGTATATAATTTGGTGCAAATGGAAGGAGGGCTTATGTAGTAATTGTGATAAACCTTAACGAGGAAGAATATGAGAAAGGTACTTTTTGGATTGGGTTGAAATTATTGATGTATCTGACACATTATTGACGTACCTGATATATTATTGAGTTAAGATTATATGTATCTAACTTTTATCCGTATATCTGATTAAGTCTATATGTATATGAATAAACATACGCATGTATTAGAGATTTACGCATATATCTGACACATTATTGATGTATCTGATATATTATTGAGTTAACATTATATGTGTCTAGTTTTTTATCAGTGTATCTAATTAAGTGTATATGTATTTGACAAAATATACATATGTATATAAATAATAGTTCATGAATATGAGTTAGAAGTCTAAACTTTTCTGAATTGTCAAAAAAGAAGAAGGATTTTGATTGTTTTGAGTTTTTAAGGAGTTGTGATATGCCATATCTTTTAAAGTTGTTGCAAGCGTGATTTTCTCTTTAATTAATGGTTTTCAGTCATATTCCTTAATTAGATACTCCTTAATTAATGACTTTCAATTATATCCCTTAATTAGACACACTAAATTGATATGTGTATCTTGGATACATCTATCTGAAAGACGCACGTACATGTATTCGAGACTCAAAATATGTATGGAACATAATATTGTAAACAAGCATGAATCTAAGTAATTAGCTCCTAAAATAGTGAAATTTGTGCAAGCTCTCCTATTTATATCCCACAGTGAGTGAAAGAACTAATCTCGAGATAATTAATTATGGGATAAATTGTTCCCTAATCAAACGAGCCCATATATGTGGAATGTTGTAAAGTTTCTCCATTTCACTATTTAATAGTATATAATTAGAGCATGATCTTAATAGGATTAAATTCATAAATGACCCTTATAGGAGTTAGTCTTGATATTTTGTCCTCCATAAGAAAAATTTTACAAAACTAACCACCATTCATTAAATGAAAACTCTTTGAATGAAATTGCCCTTCAAACATAACAAATTAAAGAGAGATTAATATTATATCATAATTTGTGTCTTGATAAATTAATGGAACTATTTTTTTCTTTTTTCCGTTCTTTCTTCCTTTTTTCATTTTTATTTCTTTCTTCCTTTTTAAAAAAATTATTTTTTCCCTTTTTTTCTTTGATTATCTTTATTTTTTCTATATTTTTTCCACTTATGAAGCTAAAAATCTATCTATTTTATACATTTTGTACTTATTTTAAATAAAATTTAGCCCAAGGACTATACATTCCATGGACAAGACTTGACACTACCACAATGTATCTTGCTTTATCAGATACTCTATAACTCTTGTCTTCGAGGTTATACTTAGCTCAAGGACTGTCAAAGAACAAGTTAAGTCCATGGACAAGAGTTGACACTACTTTATTGTGTCTTATTTATAAGATGCTCTACAACTCTTACCTTAGAGGCAAGAGTTAGATTAAAAATTTCAAAACAAAGAGTTACACCTCATGGGCAAGACTTAACACTACCACATTGTGTCTTGATTTATCATGTGTTCTATAACTCTTGCCTTAGAGGCAAGACTTACTAAATAATAAGTTACGCCTCATGAGCAAGTGATCTTGATTTATTGATTTATGAGATACTCTATACGTATTGCCATACAGGCAATAATTAGACCAATAACTTCAAAACAACAAGTTAAGTCCCATGGATAAGACTTAACACTATCACATTATGTCTTGATTTATGAGACACTCTATAACTCTTGCTTTAGAGGTAAGACTTAACTCAAGAACTTCCAAAGAAAGAGCTTGCCTCATTGGCAAGAGATCTTGATTTATGAGATATTCTATAACTACTGCATTAGAGCAATACTTATTAGCCAAATGGCTTCCAAACAACACGTAGCCCTATGAGTAAGACTTGACACTATAACATTATGTTTTAATTTATTAGATGCTCTATAATATTTTTCGTAGAGACAAGATGTAATGACCTTGAGGATCATTTTCAGAATTTTTATGAAATTACCATTTTACCCCTATCTTTAGTTCCCCGAGTGTTATTTGATCTATTTGTGTAGTTGTAATTGTTTGACTCTTATTAGATTGTAAATTGTGCAAGTTCTTGAGTTTTAAGGCTTAAGTGGTTCTAAAAGTAAGATTTTATGCCATTCAGAGTTTTGAGTCTCGGAATGGAATTTCGTCGACTCCAATAATTTTGTAATATGGAAATTGGTCTAGGATAGTCATTTGAATCAAATTTGGGGTCGATATACGAAATTGAGGTCTTAAGTTGAAAAGTGTGATTTTAAATGAGTTGATTTGACCTTGGTCAATATTTTGAGATCTGAGCACCGAATGACAATTATGATCATTCTGTTGCGTCTGGAATGTCGATTTTGATCTAGTTGAATATTGTCTTAGATCCCTGGGACCTTAATCGTCGTTTTGAGTTTTTAGGCCAAAAGTTGAGTTTTAGGCCAATAAGTGGTTCAGGAGGGTATTTTGTCAAAACGGCTTCCTTTTAAAAATCTGATGATTCCATTGATTCCAGAATATTGAATTCAGTGTAGTAGCATATCCGATTTATTTTTCGAGGGTCCAATCGAGAGCATTTTTAGACTTGGCAAATCTGTTGTGATTTGGTTTTTGGTGCAGTACATTTTCTTCATCATGATCGCGAAGTGGGGTCACGCAATCACGATGTACTGGGTTTATGGGCTCCACAATCGCATGGATGGGCACCGCGATCACGAAAGGTCTCCTCTTCCAGTGATCTTCGCGATCGTTGTGTGGTCTCCGCGATCGCGATAGGGGATATTTTTTTATGCTTCGTGATCGCGAGGTTTAATGACTAGCGATCGCGACGTATAAAAATGACATGAACAGTGTTAAGTTATAAAAACAGACTTATTTCCAAATACCACCACTGTTATTGATTTGGAGATGTAAGAAGGTGATTTTGGGTAGATTTCTTGAGGAATATTTTGTGGGTAAGTCTCTTTTTCAAATCCACATCATTTAGTTATGAATTCCTCTTCCTAAATTATTGGAAAGTCCAGTTCTTAAATGAGAATTGTTGGTGGGTTTTGTTCTTGAATTTTAATTCGAATTTCATTGATTTCTACCTTAACTTTTGTTTAATATTTATGGGGTTTTCACCCAAAAACTTCCCTCAATGAGTAGAACTTGTTTTTGAAAGAAATTTTCAGATTCAACCTTTTTTGAAAATGATCAATTTTTAGACTATTTACCCTCGCTTCTGAAACTATCAATATGGGTGTCATTATGACACGTATGCTTCATTCTTGATAGTGGGTTATCATTTCGGGGGTTGAATTCAAAGGTTGTTCATTTGGTAGAGTGTTCAAGTGTGGTTTCGAGAATTGAGGTAGGTTTGACTATCTTTCTTGAGGATGATTAGTCAAATTCTATGTTGTAGACTTTGGAATGGGGTCGTAGTGTAGTTTGGGACTGTTAATTTGCTTTGTGATGTCCGTGTGGAGACATATATGTATTTTGTAGCCCATGTGGTGGTCGTATTTGATATCTTATCTGTGTTTCGACTTTGCTATCCATGACTTAACTGAGTTATAGATGTGAAATGGTTATTTGACTTGATATGCGGCATGAGGGTTTGAGTTGGGGATTTTGAGCATGCCTGAGTATTGAACTATTATTGAAAAAGGGTGAACACTTAAATTGAGGTAATTCCTTCTTATTACTGTCTATTGAGGGTGAATATCATGTTTAGGTTAAGTTTTGAGAACTTTGAACCTTGCACTACATGTTGAGTTGAATATTACCACCATGCCTTATATGTTATGAATGTATTCATCCTCATTTATATCATCATTGATTATTGGGAAGTTGAGAACTGTGGAAATCCTTTTTGAGACAGAAAATATGACACCTTTTATATCCTTAACCATGAGATACATGGCAAGAGGATGAGATATTAGTGTTATGAGTGCTTGGACATGAGATGGGTGGCGAAGTAGTTGATACATTGAGGTTGTGATGAGGTATATGGTCTGCGAGACCCTCATGGGTCCTTCTTAGGAGCACAGCTCGGCAGGTGTGTATAATAGGTTGTGCGACAGCCTTAATCCCATCGTACCATCATATCATTACATCAATATATTGTATTCTATTACATTTATACTTATGATACTTGACTTATATGTTTAACTGTAATATTGAACTGTATTTATGTATTTACTTTAATTGCGTTGATTTATTAGCGGCGGCGTAACTAGAGTAGGACTTTTCTGCATGCAGGTGGAAGCATTTCTTAGTTTATTTAATAGTTTTGATTAATTCCTTATACTCAGTTGGTAAAACCTACTGAGTACATGTGGAATGTACTCACCCCCACTTCTGTGTCTCTTTTGATGTAGATTCTAGTTAGGGTATCCAATGAGGTAGTTGATTTCTAGCGGATACATCATCATCAGATCAGTGGTGAGATCTTGGAATCTAGATCGCCACTAATCCATCTTTCATTACCAATCTTTACTATATCCGAAGATTATATTTTGTATTCAATTTTAGATTTATATTAGATGCTCTTAAACTTATGATACCAGGTTTTGGAATAATTTTGTTGTTTTCCTTTTATTGTGTTTATTTGTAGTCTGATTCCCTTTGGGAGTCTCGTATGGTTTTACTTTTAGGCTTACACATTGGGATGGAATTTGGGAGTGTGCCATCATGACCTCGATTTTTGGATCGTGATACAAGACTTAGTCCAAGGACTTTCAATGAACAAGTTTCTCCACATGAGCAACAATTTACACTATTTTCACTAGTTTAAGTTATGGGGAATGCAATAACTATTGCTTTAAAGGCAAAACATAGCTCAAAGATTTTTAAAAACATAACATATGCCTCATGGGCAATAATTTACAATATTTCAATATGCCTAACTTATGAGATACTCTATAATTCTTGCCTTGGAGGCAACACATAACTTAGTAGCATAAAAAAATAACTTATGCCTCATGGGAAACACTATTTCAAAACTACGATATTATTCTCCATAGATTACTTTATTAATTAGATGCTAACTTACATCAATTTTCCTACATTAGATATGTGGTTGATTCCTATTACAAATTTTGTTAACTAACTTTACAATAAAACTCTAAAGTTTACTTACATGTCAAAGAAAGAAGATCCTCTTTGCGGAGTACTCAACTTTTGATTCATTAGCAAAAAATAATAAGTGTTAAGGGAAAAAAGAGATATATTTGTAAATAAAATTAAAAAAAGGAAATATGAAAGAAAAATAAAGAAAGAAAAGAATGAAAAAAGAAAAAGAAAAAAATAGAAGTTGAGAAAAAAGAAAAAAATGATGAAAAAAAAGGAATTGTTTTTTATTAAAAAAGAGAAAAGAAAAAACAATAAAGAAAATAAAGAGAAAATTAAATAAAAACATGGAGAGACAATTAAGTATTTGTCAAGATCTAAAACCGAGCGTGATGGCCTTATCCTTTTCCACCGAAAAAGTCAACCTAAATCCACTAAATGCGGAACATAAAAGTGGAAAACAGTTTAGATAGATTAATATACATAAAATGGAAACTTAGTCAACTACAAACATTCCCACTAGTTGTCACATTTACAAGCCTTCTAATTACAAGATATGAAGTAAGTACAAGTCTCAATCTTTGTCTCTCGAATAGAACAAAGTAATAAGTAAAGAGGAATAGGAAAGACAGGTGGCATCAACATCTACCTCTCGAATCTCCTCGGATGAAAATAAGAAAAGTTGGGTCACTGTCCGGGCTCAGAACCTACATAAGTATAGTTAGCAAAGAGTGAGTACCAACAACGCGGTACCCAACAAGTAAACTACTAAGACTAAGCAAAGCTATCAAAATACACGTACTTTTGTCACACCATCCAACCCCCAGACTACAACCTACATAGAAATCAACCCATTCTAAAGTTCTAACAACACATTATTCATATACCTCAACAACTGTACAATTCAACTCGCAAGCGAATCAGCACAATCAGTAATACAAATCAAGGGAATATAAGGGGTTAAACAATCCACATTGGAAAAACATGTATGATGCAATGGAATGCAATACAATGTCATATATCGTGAAACATGTCTCCCTTAAATGGTACATCTGTTGATCACCTCTGACCGAAACCCATGGGGGCCTGCATGACCCTCAAGGTCATTTTTGGAATTTTTGTAAAATGATCATTTTACCCCTCCCTTTAGATTCCCTAGATTGTTTTTGATTGGTATCGGGTGTTGATTTTTAGAAAATCCTATGAAAAGTTAAGTCTTTGGAAATTGTAAGTTTTCATAAGTTTTATATATTAAAAATGATATATGGGTCAATCGGAGCTACAGGTCTTGGAACAAAATTTCGTCGATTCCAACAACTCTGAAATATCTAAATTGGCTTAGGAGACTTTACAAAATCAGTTTTGGAGTTGTGACGAAGTTTTGAGGCCTTGAGTTGAGAAATTGAGGAATATTAAGCTGAGGTTTGACTTTGGTCAACTTGTGGAGTTTCGATGCTCGGAATGAAATTTTGATGACTCTGTTGGATTTGGGAGATGGTTTTTGGTCTAGAAGAAGTGTTGGTTAAATTTTTAGAGGTCCCGATTCATTTTGGTATTTTGAAGGCCTAAGTTGGTTTAGTTGCGACGTTCCAAGTTTTGGGTCAATGAAATCTTGAATTCAAATTCGGATGGTTCCATCAGCTTCAGAATAACCAAATTAGGCTACTAGCACTATTGGAATGACTATCGAGGAAATCGATACGAGTTTGGGCCATTTGGCGCTTTTGACTTTGAAAGTTAGTCTATGGTTGACTTTGGTCAACATTCTTAGAAAACGAGCTTGGATGAAATTTTGACAGCGCGGTTAGTTCCGGAAGGTCGATTTTGGTCTAGAACGACCCTTCGTTCTTTTTTGAGACTTCTAGACTAATATAAGGCCCATTGTAAAATGTGGCTTAAAATGGCTCTTAGATGTGAAATCTATTTTTTATTAAAATGATCTCGTATGGAAATTCTGAATGTGTCATTGAGTCCGCACGAATAAGAGAGAAGGAATGGAACTACTTCCTAAAGTGCTTCATAACTTCCTAAAGATTAGATGTGCACGTCAACACACCAATCCGCAGGAGTCTATTCCACACTTGCTCTTGTACTGAGAGACCAGTAACCTAGGCTCTGATACCAAATTGTCACGATCCAACCCACCGAACCATGCAGGCACCCACTGTACACCCTAAGTAAGAGAATCTTTAATTTCTTATATAAGAACAGTTGCAGAATTTAAAATAAACTTGATTAATTAAACCAGAATTTCTAAAGAAAACTATATTAAAGAGCAGCTTATGCAAGTATACAAAATCCCCCAAGAATATTAGTCTAAACAGGTACAAGAGCTACTAAGAGTAGAAATAAAATAAAAGACCAATGACCCAGCTTCCACCAATATAACGGAAAAATAGAAGCTACTGGAGAATCGCTTTCATCTTCACCTAAGAGACATAACTGACCCTGCAACCAAACTATGCCAAGTGTCATAGCAAGAATAGTATCAGTACAAACAACACCTACAGGTAGGCATCATTGTCCATTTGATACCCACCGCATAATATATGAACAGAGAAATAAGAGATATCATAATACTTAAACTTCCTCAATTTAGTCACCCCGGCCCAATAAGTGCACTCATTATTCTCACCCTTAGGGTATTCACCACCCTAAACAACACGGTTTCACTACCACCCTAGTCACAACTTAAAACCTGTGGATTAGGAACCCACCATACTATTATTCCATCACCCCAATAGTACCTACCTAGCAACCTTAACAGTACAATGATTTTCCTCAACCCTCACTAGTTGGTTTAATTGTCTCACCACATAAAGCATATCCGTCTCACAACCACACTCTCCAACTAACTTGAGTTCTAGATAGCCACTATCCCTACCTCAGTTATTCATGGAAATCACAATGGTAACACTCTTTAGTTACTAGAACCTTAAATTCTAAGTGTATAAATATAGAATACGATTATACCATATATATCACATCCGGGCCTAACAGGGCCTATCTTCTTACCCACCAATAAGTGTATAGATGATCATAATTCTCTATATCTAGCATACCTCAGCTCAAGGGTTCATTTATAGTTCTTAGTCCATGGTACATCTACCACTAACCTTATTATTACATGAAAATACATATATCATCAAATCCTCTTATGGGACCATCCACACATATACTTGGCCTTCTCAAGGGCCTAATTCAGTCATATTTGTGTTGGAACGTGACATCCGATTCAAATACATGTCAGAACGTGACACTCAATCCATATATATGTCGAAACGTAACACTCGATCCAAACATACCACATTCACAATTTCATTCAGTATTCACATTATTATATTACCAAGAATAGGTTTATCACAAAAATAGGCCAGCGAGATCTCATTTTTATAAGGACTAACTTGTTACCCTTATCTGTAAACGTTTAGGCTTATCATAAGTTTCAATAACACATTTAAGACATTTCTGGGAATAATCAGCGTCCACACTACCAAACCTTACAGGTCTAACCTCAAAATCTACTAGTTTTACTTTTCTGTACGAGATTTTATGCCCGATTTAAATTAACTAACTGCACACAAAAATATCACATTCAATAACTTCTCAATTCACTGCAGTACCTTTCTACCTAGGTCACTTTCGAATTTGACCCTATCACAATCGGATCTCTACCTGTAACCCATGACCCAAAACTTAGTACATGAAGTCTCATTAAATTTGCTTCTGTAATACATAGTAGGTATAGGTTTGCTACTCAGAGAAGAGAAGCCTAGCCTACCTAAGCGTCAAGCATTCACGGAGAGATAACACTACTAAAATCATTGGTTTCAGATGTTCGACTAGCAAAACTAGATTGAATTCTCTCCGGGTTGAAGCCTTCCAAAAGTTGAGATTTCCTCCCCTCCTCTTCTTCATTCAAGCGCAACCTTTTTGAAATATTTTGCAGAAATCCTCGCCTCTAACTCATACTTGGGAGAAGTGGAAAAAATAAAAAATTAAAGACTTAAGTTCTGTCGCACGACCTCCTGCTATGGGGGCCATATTCCCGCTCTAGTAGGATAGTGGGATCCAGTCAAGCCAGATTCTTGTGATTTCTTTCTAATCAAAATTAACGACTGTTTGGGTTATTACAATAGATACCAATTTACCCCTTATTTTTCCCCGAATGACACGCAAGGGAAGGTACGAACCGATCTAGTGCTCCCTGCAGGGAATGAACACTGTCCATAATCTAAGAAAAATTCGCATACTCCGAATTACAGTGCAAAATGAAATCACCTCTAATACACACTCGACAAGGATTATCCAAAGGAGGTGGACCCACCTTTCAAACCACACTAACACCCACTTCATCCCGCTCTAGCGAGAATATTTTCGCTGGAGTAGGATATTGTCGCCCTGGCTGGATGGGCACGATCAGTAAAGAATGGGAGAAGAATGGTTTCTCCCATTCTCCACATTTTCTTGCTCAAAATCTCCCAAAACGCTCTCTAACCTTCCACTCTAATCGCCTGTGTAACAGTCACAACTCGTTCTTAACTTTAACTTCATGATAATATTTACATTCAATGCTTAATCATGCTAGGAATTCGTAAAATCAGAGGCCAATAGGGTAGTTTTCAACTTTTTTAGAAATATTTCGCTTGCATTGCTAGATTAGCGTAGAATGGACTATCCCCTTACGTCCACAATGTCTCCCTGATATCTTGGGCGTAAGGTTAACAACAATTTTCATCCATATCAGACTAGAATGCGGGGGTGAAAGTTGAAAGGTTTTTGTTAGCCTAAATCTTGATTATGCTAGTTATTTGGAGTTTTTTACCCAAATTCCTTTGTAGATAATGTTGCTAGGACACTTAGGAGTACTGATCTGCAAAATTTTGGAGGAAATTTGTGAGTTGGGGTGAGGAGGCGCCATAGATCGTACCTGGTGTTCATACAGGATGAATCACACTCTGGTGGCCTTCATCCCGCTCTGGTAGGATCCTGCTGCTCTGGTGGGATTTCGCTAGGTAGTGGCCTCGTTTTAGAGACCCTTTCCCCTATGATTTCACATTTACCCTATTTAGTTCTAATTGAAATTTTGTGAAACTTGCAAGTACTTCACTATGGCTCACCACAACGATGCCAACCTCCCATTTGCCAGGTTTCCCGATGCCGCCTCTCGGGAAAGGCACCATGACTTTAGAAAAACCAAATTCCTTCCCAAGAGGGGATTCCACATGCTAGGAGTAGAAGACAAGATACTTGCCTTCTATGCTCGATTGGAGGAGTTCGGGTGGGGTCCCTTGACCGAATCCCCTACATCCGCACGTATTGGTTGGGTGAGGGAGTTCTATGCCATCCTTCCTACGGTCCGCTAGGATGATCTTAACCCCACCATTCGCATAAGAGGATTGGACATCCCCCTGAGTCTTGCTTATATTAATGTTGTGCTCGAAGTATGAGAGGACTTAAATGCTGAATATGAGGCCAAGCTAAGAGAGATGAACCTAGAGTGCTTACAAAACACTCTAGTGGTCCCAGAGCGCTAGAGCAGGGTCTACTGGCCCAGCACCGAGGGCATCACTAGCAACGACTGGTCTGACAATGCCAAGAGATGGCTACACTTGGTGGCTAAGAGGATTCTCCCTTCTAGCAACTGTACAAATATGACCTTTCCGAGGGCTCTAGTGGTGGCTTGTGATATTCAGGGGATAGGCCTAAATGTTAGGGCCCAAATTGTGTCAGAGTGGAAGATGTTCTACCGTGGCAACAAGAAGGCATTCTTCTTGCTGGGCCTTATCACTGCCATGTGCAAGATGGCCGAGGCCTCATGGATCCTCCTTTCCACCCTTTACTTATCACGAGAGCCTCCTCTCGGATACCGAAGAAGTGGAGGGTTGACGGGGCTAAGAGCAGTCGGGCAGCAGTAGTAGAGGACGAGGACAAGGACGATGAGGTTGCCCCTCCCACTCAGTCACAGCCACCAGTTGACCCTCGCTTGGAGGAGGAATTAGTTGTAGTTCGGAGGCGATTAGGAGGCCACTTTGCCCAGACCCTGCTCTAGTGCCACCAGCTACTGCCATGGAGGTGGAGATGCTTCCTTGTCAGCTGCGGTGGGAGAGGAGGAAGAGCATTGAGAGGGACCGCCTTATGATGAGGATGTGGAAGACTATCAAGAACATCTTTTCCTGTGTCGCTCCCTAGAGGAAATTGTCCAGGTTGGAACCCGACGAATTTCGCGAGTTCCCCTTTTTAAATGAGGCCTGGGCAGGAGAGTACCCCCCGAAAGACCTAGATTCAGATGTCGACACTCCCCCTCACCCCCGTTAGGATTTGTTATTTGATTAGGTTGCCCCGTTTGGGCAAGGAACAAATAATTTATCGCTTTGATTTACTATTTCTCTTATTTTTGTAAGCACCGAATGCTTTTTAATTCCTTCACATCTTTGTACATATTATCACTACCGTTTTTTTAGCTATTCGGTCTTAGTTGATCACTACACAACCTTAGATCTAGCCATTGCGCTTAAAGGATCAATGCCAAAAACAAGGGAACCCCAGGGGACCTCTTTCTGAGGATTCTATCTCGCGAGATCCCGCTCTGGTGGGATAATTCCCACTTTGGCAGGATATTCCCATTGGTGCAGTATTTGTTGAGATAGTAGCTTCAGAGAATTCCCTTGGGGCATTCTTCCTGCCCCATATTCCCCCTTAGACTCCCAAGGTTAAACTCAACCCCTCTGACTTCTTTTTCTACGAGAATTTTGACGTCGATTGTCCCAAAGTCAAACCCCGCACTATACATAGGGGATTATCGCTCCCCTTAGAAACAAGGACATCAAGATAAACAAGGCATCATTTAAACCAACTTGTGACATCAAATTCTTATTAACTCAAGCCAATAGTTCAATCCATTATATCAGATAGGCACAATTCAGCAACACCTTATTTTAGCTCAGTTACAAAATATGCTAAGGATCTTTCGTGATCACCATTAGACTAGTGTACAACACTAGATCTTTTTCTCACCTGATTTCAAACCAAATTCCGACTGCCCCAAAATCAGAGTTTCTCCACAGTCCCCACTAGTTAAATTCCTTTACCAATTAGCACAAATGGTAAGTCCATGCACCATTTACAAGCCGCATTCCCTTACATGAGTATATCATTCAACACATTAGGACTCATCCCTTAATAGTCTTGGGTCTTACACAGTTCAAAACACATAATACAGTTATGACTCCTCCCTAACATCTAGTTCGTAAAACTTATTAGAAAACATATACCAACAAATTCAACACACAAACAAGGATATTTCACACTTTAAATCAGGAGCCACAATACACATAATCAAATGTTCAGCTACATAACTCAAGCAAGTAAAGTAATTTAGTTAGCTTCATGGATGATCATTAGTTGATCATATATATATTCTCACCGCCTCTAAGGCAAGATACCAATTGAAATCTTCTTGGTTCTAATTTCTTTGCTTGTGTTACTTCAGCCTTGACAACGGCATTCAGTTTACCTCATTGAGATACCAAATGAAATCCAGAGATACTAATTGGACTCAACCCATATCACAAGCGATAGGTCGCACGAATAAGAGAGAAGGAATAGAACTACTTCCTAAAGTGCTTCATAACTTTCTAAAGATTAGATGTGCACGTCAACACACCAATCCGCAGGAGTCTATTCCACACTTTCTCTTGTACTGAGAGACCAGTAACCTAGGTTCTGATACCAAATTGTCACGATCCAACCCACCGAACCATGCAGGCACCCACTGTACACCCTAAGTAAGAGAATCTTTAATTTCTTATATAAGAACAGTTGCAGAATTTAAAATAAACTTGATTAATTAAACCAGAATTTCTAAAGAAAACTATATTAAAGAGCAGTTTATGCAAGTATACAAAATCCCCCAAGGATATTAGTCTAAACAGGTACAAGAGCTACTAAGAGTAGAAATAAAATAAAATACCAATGACCCAACTTCCACCAATATAACGGAAAAATATAAGCTACTGGAGAATCGCCTTCATCTTTACCTAAGAGACATAACTGACCCTGCAACCAAACTATGCCAAGTGTCATAGCAAGAATAGTATCAGTACAAACAACACCTACAGGTAGGCATCATTGTCCATTTGATACCCACCGCATAATATATGAACAGAGAAATAAGAGATATCATAATACTTAAACTTTCTCAATTTAGTCACCCCAGCCCAATAATAAGTGCACTCATTATTCTCACCCTTAGGGTATTCACCACCCTAAACAACACGGTTTCACTACCACCCTAGTCACAACTTAAAACCTGTGGATTAGGGACCCACCGTACTATTATTCCATCACCCCAATAGTACCCACCTAGCAACCTTAACAGTACAATGATTTTCCTCAACCCTCACTAGTTGGTTTAATTGTCTCACCACATAAAGCATATCCGTCTCACAACCACACTCTCCAACTAACTTGAGTTCTAGATAGCCACTATCCCTACCTCAGTTATTCATGGAAATCACAATGGTAACACTCTTTAGTTACTAGAACCTTAAATTCTAAGTGTATAAATATAGAATACGATTATACCATATATATCACATCCGGGCCTAACAGGGCCTATCTTCTTACCCACCAATAAGTGTATAGATGATCATAATTCTCTATATCTAGCATACCTCAGCTCAAGGGTTCATTTATAGTTCTTAGTCCATGGTACATCTACCACTAACCTTATTATTACGTGAAAATACATATATCATCAAATCCTCTTATGGGACCATCCACACATATACTTGGCCTTCTCAAGGGCCTAATTCAGTCATATTTGTATTGGAACGTGACACCCGATCCAAAAATATATCAGAATGTGACATCCGATTCAAATACATGTCAGAACGTGACACTCAATCCATATATATGTCGAAACGTAACACTCGATCCAAACATACCACATTCACAATTTCATTCAGTATTCACATTATTATATTACCAAGAATAGGTTTATCACAAAAATAGGCCAGCGAGATCTCATTTTTATAAGGACTAACTTGTTACCCTTATCTGTACACGTTTAGGCATATCATAAGTAACTTAATTACACATTTAAGATAATTTTGGGAATAATCAACGTCCACACTACCAAACCTTACAGGTCTAACCTTAAATCTACTAGTTTTACTTTTTTGTACGAGATTCTATGTTCGATATAAATTAACCAGCTGCACACAAAAACATCACAATCAATAATTTCTCAATTCACTGTAGCAACTTTCTACCCAGGTCACATTTGAATTTAACCCTATCATAATCGGATCTCTGGCCGTAACCCATGACCCACAACTTAGTATATGAAGTCTCATTAATTTCCCTTCTATATTACACGGTAGGTATAGGTTTACTATTCAGAGAAGAGAAGCCTAGTCATCTGGGCGCCAAATATTCGCGGAGAGATAACACTGCTATAATCATTGGTTTCAGATGTTCTACGAGCAAGACCAGATTGAATTCTCTGAGTTGAAGCCTTCTAAAAGATGAGATTCCCTCCCCTCCTCTTCTTCATTCAAAAGCAGCCTCTTTGGAGGATTTTGCAGAAACCTTCGCCTTTAACTCATACTAGGGAGAAGTGAGAAAAATAAGAAATTCGCGACTTAAGTTCTGTCCCACGAACTCTCACTCTGGCGGCGCCACTGGGGTGGGACCAGTCCGCTCTAGAGGGATAGTGGGACCCAGTCAAGCTAGATTCTTGTGATTTCTTTTTAATCAAAATTAACGACGATTTAGATCGTTACACTACCATTTTGAGCATGAAAGAATTTAGTGTTAATACATTTTTTTTAAAACATATATTTGAAAATGATTTGAGTCTGAAAAGTTCTTAAATTTCTACTATTTTGAACATGAGTATATTTTAGTATAAATGATTGTTTGAGATAGATTTTTGAGAAGGTATGAATGAGTTTGAAAGTATGTTTTAAATAAAATAATTAATGACTAAGACGAGATTGAGTTTGATGAAAGTCTAATGAGACTAGATGTGATGATTGAATAGATTGATCTAATTGAGCATATGAACATATTGAGTCTTTGGGAGTAGTATTGAGCACCGATTTGGGTAAGAGTAAATAACAACTCAAATCCATAAACTACGTAGCCAGCATAGGATAGGAGTTATGCCTCTCTAGTCCCAAAAAAGAGGACTTTGATTGATTGTGGATCCAATGAGGTTGATCGTCCCTTACCCTGACAAAATATTAGACGGTTGCGGCAACGACAGTGCAAAGCATTGTATCAGCACTAGCTCATGAATGATGAGTGTCGGTTAGAAAAACTCCCTAAAATTGAATGGTTTGATTTGGTTGAGTTGCATATCATTGAGTTTATTTTCAAAGCATTGTTTATTTTTAAACTTGCATGTCCCTTGAGTTGAGTTGCATGATGTTGAATATAGTTGGTCATATGTCCTTTCAGCTATTTTACATACCATTATTCCATGTATTGATGTGATCCGCCGCTGCATTGTTTTATGATTGAATGAGTCATCAGACAAAGTGGTTCGCTTAGGCCCAACAATGGTCTTCGAGTGCCGATCACGCCTAAGGTACCCTCTCGAGGTGTGTCGGTAATTGTTTAAAAGTATAGGTAAGATTAGTGTATATGGCAGCGATGTATGTCTAATAATGTAGTTTAGCCATTAAAAATAATTCTACAATTCCGAAATAACTAATCTAGATCGAGATAAGTCATCTTGCAATTTTATTCAACCAAACATGAGATAAAATCATTCCTAGGATTAGTTATCTCTTATCCTCGTACCAAATGATCCCTAAGTAGAGGCAGACCAACGTATAGCATATCGAGTGCTCGAGCACCCATATTGACTAGGAGGAAAACTTTTCATATATATAATACTCGAAAATTGCTATAATCTATTTGTGAGCACCCAAAAACCAAACCCTAAAAATAGTAATGAACTATTAATTCCAAAAAAAAAAACTTTTAATTCCTTGTCTCCAACCTCAAATAAAAAAGAAAACAAGTGTAGTGGAACATTCATGCAAGTGCTGCTTAATTTCTACTTTCTAACATATTAATGCACATTTCCACTTTGCAGCACGTAATTTCTGATTACATATTTATACCCAACACGCACGCAAGTATTATAGAAGAAGCAAGAAAAACAAATCTCATAATTGAAATTAAATTTACTGACAACACTATGAAGAGGCAAATTCGGAATGTATTACCAGTAATTCTCTGTTCGTTGCTTCTATTGATTGCTACTGAAATTGGAAATTTTTACCGATTTGCCGATGGAGCACAACGGACGATTCAAGTTTCCGATGATCTAGACGACGTCGTTGACGATGAAGAGGATGAGGCTTGGAGAGAATGGGGCAGAAAGAAATCGACTAGCTCCGATTTCGATCCGCCGCCGACGGATTTTGGTACGATGAGTCCGTCGGAAATTCAAGCGGAAATGATGAAGCGGCAGCTGGGTCCTGTCTTTGGGTTCGTTAAACTCCGACTTGGAACTCGTCGGACTCAGGTATCTATTGCTTTACCTTTTTTGTGTGTGTTAATTCTGATTAATTTGATGAGTAATGAAGCGCTAAATTGATTTTCCTAACTTTGAGCATCGAATCTAGTAAAATAGTTGTCTTGCTGAAAGAGTAATCTACCAATTGTCTTTCAACTTCAAGCTACTACATGTTGCTTTATTTACTTAAATTATCTTGCTATTTTATTGTCTTTATTTTCCTTCCAATCTTTGCTTTGATTACACTTCCTCTCTACCCCACAAATATAGGACTAAGTTTGTGTACATCTTACCTGCCCAAATCCCACTTGTGAAACTACACTGGGTATGTTGTTGTTTATACCTAGATAGAATGAATTAAATGTAGAGGATTACTAAAGCTGACCTCAATTGATTCGGATTGAAATTGAACCATAGTTGACTGAATGGAAGGTTATATAGTTGGGAAAGGAGACTTTGGGAGGTTTGCAAAGTAATTGTATTGTATTATTAACTGAGATAAAACTTGTTTCCAGGAGAAAGTTTCTGAAATAGCCATGAGATGGACCAAACTAGCAAGAACTGGAGCAATTGAGGCAAAGTTCATAAGCGTCGATGTGAGCACAATCATGTTTACTATGGAGAAAGGTCAAGACTCTATAGAGGTTTGTCTTACTTCCAAAATCTGGTGTTTTATTCTGTACCTGCCAACAAAGAGTTGAATCATTTATATATTATCACAACACTAGTATGAAGAATGCCAAGGCTCTAGTTTTGCTTTATATTTTTAGCCCTCCAAATGCATCCTTTATCGCATGGTTTTGCTTGGTTCAATTCTTCGTCCTGTTGGGACGACATGTTAATTGGTATTTGATAGAATCACTAGTTCTGTATACTAGAAATTTGAGATTCTCTTACTCCATTTTGCAGTTGAAAGAGTTTTTGTTGGACCAACCAGAAGCATATGAGATCAAACTAGGGGACCAACTTTTTCGAAGACCAGGAGATCCTCCTTTTGAAGAAGCATTTGAAAAGTTTCAGAGTGAGAAAAGCAAAGTCGATCGTACCAGTTCAAAAAAGAAGGATAGACATAATGAGTTGTAATCACCAGAAGAGAACTCTTGACAACTAATTTTGATCACTTATAACATGTATTATCAGGAGGGTAGGTGTACACGACTGGCATCTTACACGTTCTTTTTTCGATATACACTCAACACTGTGTGCTTACAAGCTATGTGCCCAAATAATCAATGAATTCTTCTGATTTTTGATCAATGAACATCTTGTGCTGGACTCGTTATATGACATTCCTAAAGTTTGTGCTGCTCATCATAAAATTGTTTTAATTCAAACATAATATAAACCATCCCACAAACTTAAGTGTGTATACATAGGGATGACCAGAGCGGACCCGATGCTCAATACATAATTCTGTAAGAAAAGATTATTGATACCGGAGGATATTGCAGCAGACCCTGTCGGCTTTTAAGAAATGCAAGTTAGTTAACTGAAAGAATACAGGATCATTTCAGCTTATTGCTGAAGTCAGAGAGCCCGAGAAGGCAAATTCTGGAAATGCTAGCAGCTTCCTCCCTCTCCTTTTGAGTATTGTAACCCCAGTCCCCTGCTTCAAGAAATCAGATCAGCATTCACTACAACATTGCAAATCTATAAGAAACCAAGAGAGTATGATAAGTCACCTAGATACAAGTTCCATCCATCCAACTCGGACTCTTTAATCACATTCTTTAATGTAGCAAGCCGGTCTTCCACAAAGCTGAGCAATATGGAGAAAAGTAGACACGCTTAATTTCAAACAGTAGAACCCAGATGGCTATTCAAAAGAAGTTTGAGTAGTTCTTATGCTATAAAAATCTTACTGTAGTGTCAGACCCTGATGTTCCGGCATTTCCTGAAGTTGCTTAAGCACTTTTACTTTAGGTCTGATTAAAAAGAAGTTTCACATAAGCACAAGTGTGTTCTTGAAATAAGTAACACTAATTGACCGCATCTCTTGATATGCAGTTAGCTTAATCCAACATCACATGCGTGAATGTAAACTTACCCTGTGCCGAGACCATAGATCCTTTCAGCTGGAATGGTTATCCCAGCAATCCCTCTAAGTAATGCATCTGCAAAGCGACTCTACAAATAGCAGTGAAGAAGAAATATTAGATGAATGGCTTATCTCAAGGCTCTATGATTCCAATTCCACTTTCATCAAGAACAAGCTAAAGATTTAAAAAAATATAATATCTTGTATGGGTGGTGAATATTTCAGGATAAATTAGTTATAAGATTTTATCTTTAGGTGTATGTGCACATTCTAACGAACCTGCTTTGTAGTGACTATATAAAGCTTTGAACTTGCAAATTTCAGTGCATCAGGAACTCCAGGATAAAACCTGTAGAGAAAGCATAGACTTTTTAGTACTTTTCTAACACAGTATATTCTTTAACGTGATCAAGTACTACCTGTAAATAGGGGCAAATTTATTGTGCAATTTATGGTGCACGTGAATGCATAGTCTTTCTGCAAAATTAGATATTTTATGTACGATATTTCCTTGAATTGATCTAATATTGCCTGCTGGCACCCATGTTATTAGAGGGCTTAATGGTGTACTTGGTTGAAAGTTGAGTTATTTACCTAGAAGAACAAGGATCGATTCCTACTTAATTTTTTTTTCTCTTTTCTTTAGTAGTGCACTCATGTTCTTGAAATCTTAGATCCACCTCTGACAGTAAAGAATAGGTGATTCTAGAGAACGACATAAGATGAGCACCAACCAACTTATAGGTCATAGTACTACTCAGAGTCTTAAAAGTTTATCAAGCTAGGAACTGATAGGCAGATAGATTTAGCTTGTTTTGGAGTAGATCACTCGATATAGATAGTCTATAGAGTGTTTGTTTCTCTGTATTTCTTTAAGTTGGTTCGATGATTATACATTAGCCAAGAGATTAGGGCTAGTCAGGATCCTCAAGTGGCTGATTCGATCTCACAGGCATAACCAACAGCTACATTTACCTGTTTGCACCTATCCAAGTAGCCAAATCATTGTCCATCCATTCATCTCTAACCTTACCAAAAAGATCTATGAGAAAATCCCTGTCTTCATCCCATTCTGCCACTATAATGGGTTTAATCTTTGCCCAGTTCTCAAGTATTCCCTCAACTGTTAGTCCCTCTGCAACCTATCACATTAAGAAAGATATCACCTCGACGAACTTTATGATACATCAGCTAGAATGAATAGATTTGTGTCATCATATCCAAGACACTTGTATTTTTTTCTGTGTACCCACCGAAGACCTGCGAATAGAAGGGATTCTCGACTCCAAAAGCAACCTCACAAGTAAGAGATTTTCATATCCAGTTTCCACCACAGGTCTAACCTGCAGAAAGTTTGAAGCTTTATCACTTTCTAAAAGAATAACATACCCCATAGTGGGTGTATGCGGACCTTACCCTACCTTTGGGTAGAGAGGCTACTTCAACTAGATCCTCGGCTCAAGAAAATCATTTTTCAACAAAATAGTTTGAAAGAAATGCAAAATTAAAAGCTACGATGATTAGCACAATTAGCACCCGTATATGGATCTCAAATATCATTGTTATTATAACAGAAATAGTTCACTAGCTGACAAAAGATTCTCTGACAAGAAGGAGATGATTGCCAGCGACATTCACTTATTAGAATAGTATATGTGCAATTATTACCAAATGCAATTCAAAACACTTCTGCTCAAGTTATTAAGGGATGAGAAATCAGTTCAACATTAATAGGAAAATCAGTATTTCCCATATAATGATATTACCAAATAGGAAAATTCGAGATTAATTGATGTAGCAGTCTAGTGGTTGTAACTCTACATTGCACAACTTAGACGGAAGATTCAACAACAACAATAACATATCCAGAGTAGTCCCACAAAGTCAGAGAAGATTCAAATATTACCAAATTTCTCCTCCCTCTACTTCCATTTCCTCCCCTTATTCACAAGGTACCCCCACCCAAAAGATAAAAAGACCAAAGGAAAACCTGTTGCTGAGAGTCAAAAGCATGGAAGTTTCAGAGCACCATCAGCATTTCAAGAATGACACTTACGAGTTTGAAATGCATACTTCTCCTGGTTTTTGCAATTACATACATGACACAACCCAGAGGTGCACAGCTCATCGGTCCATTGACTAAATCACTGATTTCAACATTCACATGATTATATACACACAAAACACCAATATTTCTAGCCTTAGGAGTGGAGTGAAAAGCCGACATACAGGTTTGGCTGAATCTAGTAGCTTTAGTTCAAACCCTATATTTATATTAAGAAATTCACTAAAATAGGGCAAATATTACCGCTATCCTAGAATTAGAACCCATAAAAGTTCAAATCCAGGCTCCACCTCTAACTAGCCTAGTCCAACCTCAGATTGATATGCTAAGAATATTTAACAAATCACTTATGGAAAAGCAAAACTCTTATGAACCAAACTTGGAATGATGTTGAACTCAATGTGTGCATTCAGGCACACCCTTTATAGTAGTGACTGTTCTCATGAGAAAAGACTTTGTTTTCTGTCGAAGAAGCATGCTTAACACAACCTATTGCATATATAAACATTCTAGACATATGTTAACTAAATTACAGGCAAAAGCTTGTCCAAAGCCACCTCTACCACACATAGCCAGGGCCACCTTACGCGTAGGGTGGTCCGGCGCACACCTTTCACTAGAAAATTATACATACACACACACACACACATATATATATAATTTTACGCACCTTTAACACAACTAAAAAAGAAAATTTCCACACCCTTCGCCAAATTCTTGTCTCTGCCCCTGCTACTACTAATGTATCTCCTTTACATGAATAGCTTTTCTTTCACTATTTCACCTGTACTATTACTTTCTAAGGAAATGGGAAGACAAACATGGTATAGCCACATTCCAATGTACATCAAAAAGCAAATGAACAAAGAAAGAATCATACTTTGACAAGCTAAGACAAAAAGAGAAAAACTTTACCACATGCATCTGATCTACAATCCAATCTTCCAAAGAAGAGTCCACCCCATTGAAAAGGCTGGGCCATCTCACTCTAGCAGCCTGTAAAACCAACAAATTTTCTTTAAAATAAAATTGAATATTGGGAAGCAAAAAGGGACAAGTAAGGAAATGACCTTAACAGCAGAAAGAGAGCTTTCTCCACAGCTATCGCAGAGAACTCCGTCAAAATCTAAGGCATACAAATCCCCCATCCAATCCCAACTATGCCAGTTGTGGGCTCTCAGGATGTAAAATCTAAAACTGTTGGGATGGGGGGTTCAATACCCGCCAATCAAATTTGATCAAATACCTTTGACTCAACTGGCAGCAGATTTCTTGTAAGATAGTCGTCGTTTTTATCGATTCGATGGGGCCTTTTTGACCCGGATCCGACCCGAATGACATGTCCAACCAAACACACTTCCATTTTTTATTTTTATTTTTCTAAAATTAAAATATATTGACTTAATTAATCTGAATTCATACCTAGTAAAGTTTTATATTAAGTTATTCTCTATTAATCATTTACAATGACAACTTTAAGGGATGCATCTTGGCTATCTTTTTTATTTTTAGTGATTTCTCACACCTAAAAATATTGGTATTAGTATTATTTTTTTAAAAATGGTGAATAAAAAAGTAAAATTAGTGATTACAACACTTAAAATAATATTTTTTTAGCACACTTATATACAAAGCTTGAGAGTAAAGGTAGGGATAGAAAGGTGTATAGGTTCGTTAAGGCGAGAGAGAGGAGAGCTCGTGATTTGAACCAAGTGAAGTGCATCAAGGACGAGAATGATGAAGTTTTGATAAAAGAGAAACATTAGAAGAAGATTGAGAGATATTTCCATAAGCTCTTGAATGAAGAAGAGGATAGGGATATTGCATTGAGAAGTTAGAGCAGTCTGAGAATCATTGAGATTTATGGTATTGTAGATGAAAAAAGACTACGGAGGTGAAGGGGAGATTCGTAAGATAAGGAGGGGCAAAGCTATTCAATCAGACGAGATTGTAGTGAAATTTTGGAAGAGCGTAAACAAAATAAGGATGAAGTGATTGACCGTATTATTTAATAAAATTCTTAGGACGATTAGAATATCAGAAGAATAGAAATGGAGTGTAATAATTTTCTTGTATAAGAACAAGGGAAAAATCTAGTATTGCAATAACTACATGAGTATCAAACCACTAAGAGCTTGTTTAGATTGACTTGTTTTAAGTATTTTTAAGCACTTTTAAAGTATTTGGATTAGTTAAAGAAGTGTTTATAAGCATTTAGTTTTAAACTAAAATGCTAAAAATAAGTCAAAAGACATAAGTTAGAAATTTTAACTTATAATTTTTGACTTATAAGCAATGTTTTAAAAGACTCTGTTGGGACTCGTCTGGGGCTCTAGTAAAATACCCCAAGACTCAAGTGTGGAACTTAGTTTTGTAAGACTTACGCCCTAAGCGCCCGACTATATGCCTTCAGCACGTTCAACGCCCAACACTCAGGGCTCACCTAACAGATCTTACTCAAATTATGTGTTAAAATCTTAATTAATATTGTTGACCTTCATAATTCTTGAATAAATGAAGATACTTAATAATTTTTAATCTATAGAGATAAGAAGATTGAGAGTAACTCAAATAATAAGTTGTAGTATCACATCTTTCCGATTTGGTAACACTATGAAGGTGATTATATATTACGTAACATTTAAAAAAAAATACGTAGCAAAATTTTACTTTTTCACTTATCATTGGTCTTCATGATTTTGTCATATGTCTCAAAATTATCATATTTTATTTATCTATTTGAAAGTAATTTTATTTTTATTCATGATAGAGTGATATTTTTATTATAATACTAGTAAGTTTTATTAATTATTTTCTTTTAGGGGATAAATTATGTAGTATGATAAAAAATATTTTGAGAAATAATGATTCTTTTATTATTAGAAAGTTAAGATATTAGATTATATATACTTGTATAGTCATGTTAGAAGTTTTAATTTCTATGAGTTTCCTTAATCATATTTGTAATTATTTCAAACTATTGATGTATTTTTATAATTTTGTGTTATTATATTATTATACCATATTGTAAATTAAAAATTTAAAGATTCATAGGGCTTACGCCCCACGTCTCGAGACTTACGTCTCGCCCTATACTAAGTAAAACACCCTGTCTCACGCCCCTGACTTTTAAAACGCTGCTTATAAGTCAAAAATGAAAAGTCAATTCAAACAGGCCCTAAGACACACTATGAAAGTTTGGAAGAGAGCGATAGAGATGAGAATGAGAAGGGGTGTGATCATCTACGAGAATCAAATTTGAATTTATGCCAGAGAGATCAACTACAAAAGTCATTCACCTTGTAAGCAGATTGGTGTAGTAATGCAGGGATAGAATGAGAAGCTTACATATGGTGTTTATTGACCTAGAAAAAACATATGACAAAGTTTCTAGAAAGATTCTATCGAGATGTTTGGAGTTTAGAGATGTTCTAGTGATACATTTGGCGCAATTAACAATATATATGATGGCGTCAAAATCCTAATAAGAACAATGGGAGAAAACTCAGAATATTTTTCGATCGAGATGAGATTGCTCTAAGGTTCAACCTTAGCCCACTTTTATTTCCCTTAGTAATGGATAAATAGACATGACATATCTAATAGGAGGTGTCATAGTATTTGTTATTCGTAGATAACATAATATTGATTGTCGAGATATGGTGAAATGTTAATGATAGAATTGAATATTGGAAAGCAAAAAGGGACACGTAAAAAAATGAACTTAACAGCAAAAAGAGAGCTCTCTCCGCAGCTATTGCAGAGAACTCCGCTAAAATCTAAACATACAAATGCCCCATCCAATCCCAACTCAGTCGGTTGTGGCTCTTAGGATGTAAAATCTAAACTTGTAGGATGGGGAATTCAACACCCGCCAATCAAATTTGATCAAATACCTTTGACTCAACTGAAATCTGATTTATTGTAAAATCATCCTCGCTTTTATCGATTTTATGGGGCCTTTTTGCCCCGAATCCGACCTGAATGACATGTCCAACCAAACACTCTTCCACTTTTTATTTTTATTAAAATTATTGATTTAATTAATCTGAATTCATAGGAGTAACGTTTATATAAAGTTATTCTCTATTAATCATTGACAATGACAACTTTAGAGATGCATCTTGGCCACATTTTTTTAGTGATTTATCACTCGTAAAAACTGGCATAAGTACTTTTTGAGAAGGTACAATACATAAATATATCATTTAATTTGGCATTAATTGACATCTATCTCTTCTAAATTTGGATGAGCATAAGTAGACACTTAAATTTGTATAAAATTAAATAAATAGATACATTTGTCCTAGTGGCATCCTAGATGGCAATTTTGTGTCCTACGCGGCATCTTATGTGTAATATGTCATGTAGAACACGAGTGTCTACTTGTTCAGTTTTATACAAATTTAAGTGTCTATTTGTGCACATCCAAAATTGAAGGGCATAAATACCGGCTGAATTCAAGTTAAGGGGTATATTTATATATTATGCCTTTTGAAAAAATGGTGAATAAGAAAGTACAGTTAGTGGTTACAATATTTAAACTGACAATTTTTTAGCACTTATATAAAAAGCTTGAGAGTAAAGGTAGGGATAGAAAGTTGTATAGGTTCGTCAAGGCGAGAGTGAGGAGAGCTCATGATTTGAATCAAGTGAAGTGCATTAAAAACAAGAATGATGCAGTTTTGATAAAAGAGACACACAAAAAATGGAGAGATATTTCCATAAGCTCTTGAATGAAGAAAGGAATAGGGATATTGCATTGGGGAGTTAGAGCAGTATGAGAATCGTAGAGATTTTGGGTATTGTAGATGCATAAAGATTGCAGAGGTTGAGGGGGCGATCCGTAAGATAAGGAGGGGCAAAGCTATTGAGCTAGACGAGATTGCAGTGAAATTTTATAAGAACGTACACGAAATAGGTATGAAGTGATTGAATGTATTATTTAATATAATTCTTAGGACAACTAGAATGTCAGAAGATTGGAAGTGGAGTACAATAATTTTCTAGTATAAGAATAATGAAAATATGTAGAATTGCAAAAACTATAAAGCCTATTTGGTTAGCTTATTCTAAGTGCTTTTAAGCACTGGGTAAGTTAAAATGTGCTTATAAGCATTTAATTTTAAGCTAAAATTCTAAACATAAATCAAAAGTCATAAATTAGAAATTCTAACTTATCACTTTTGATTTATAATTCAAAAATGAAAAGTCAATCCAAACAGACTCTAAGACACACTATAAAAGTTGGAAGAGAGTGATAGAGATGAGGATGAGAAGGGGTGTGAATAGGGGTGGGCATTCGGTTCCTTCAGTTAGATTTTATTAAATTTTAGTTCAATTCTTCTATTTTTGATTTTGAAAAAGTGTGCACCGAATACCAAACCGAACTAATTCTGTTTGATTTGGTTTTTCAACTTCAATTCATTTCGAATTAATTCAGTGTTTTTAAAATGATTTTTCGGTGCGAATTAAATATAAAATTAGAAAAAAATCAAAGTATAAGACACTTAAAAAATTAAAATCATATTAAGTGATGATGTATCTCACCATGCAATATTTATTGTGCTTCAAAGACCATATTTGTCTTTGTCAAGAACATTGTGCCTCCAACTAATGCTCGAAAAAAACAAGGACGAAGACGAATTCCTTTTCATGATGTACATTAGCAAAAATACATGTTGGTTCCTCTTGAGCATTAATATTTGAATTTAACTATTTGAATTATAAATTTTTCACTACTTTGATTTGTTCATGAATGGTTTAATTGCTAGTTGACTTTTATTTTTTGGTTACAAAAGTGGGCATAAATATCAAAAAATTATAAATCAGATCGAATCGAACTAATTTAGTTCTTCGATGTTTTGATTCGGTGTCAATGTTTTTTTTCTTCAAAAGTTTGATTCTTCGATTCGGTGTTCATTTAAGGGTCTCGAAGTTCGGTGCAACGAAAAATCGATCTTATACATATATATTTATGCCCACCCCTAGGTATGATGTCTGAGAATCAAATTTGGATTCATGCCAGAGCTATCAACTACAGAAGTCATTCACCTTGTAAGGAGACTGTTGGAGTAATGCAGGGATAGAATGAAAAACTTACATATGGTGTTTATTGACCTAGAAAAAATATATGACAAAGTTTCTAGGAAGGTTCTATGGAGATATTTAGAGTTTAGAGATGTTCTTATGACTTACGTTCGCACAATTAAGAATATATATGATGGAACCAAAATCCAGTTAAGAAAAATAGGAGAAAACTCAGAACACTTTTTGATCAAAATGAGATTGCACTAAGGTTCAATATTAGCCCACTTTATTTTCCTTAGTAATTGATGAATAGACATGACATATCTAATGGGAGGTGTCATAGTATTTGTTATTTTTAGATGACATAATATTAATTGATGAGACTCGTAGAAAAGTTAACGATGAGCTAAAAATTTAGAGACAGGCCCTAGAGTTTAAAGATTTTAGGTTAAGCAAGATTAAGATTGAGTACCTTAATTGCAAGTTTACATAACGCAATGAGACATAGGTGGAAGTGAAAATTGATATACAAGCTATACTAAGAAAAGAAAGTATCCAGTAGTTTGGGTCCATAATACAAGGTAACAAGAAGATATAGAAGGAGGTTGCGTATCATATTGGAGCGGAGTAAGTGAAATGGAGACTCACTTCTAAGGTTCTATAGGATAACATAGTGACACTAAGCCTTAAGGGTAAATTCTACGGAGCGGTAGTTAGACTTACTTTATTGTATAAAACAGAGTGTTCACTAGTCAAGAATGCACATGTTCAAACGATAAAGATAACAGAGATGAGGATGTGTATATGAATATGTGGACATACTAAAAGAGATATGATTAGGAATGAAGTTATATTCGATAAGGTGAGAATGGCCTACATGGTGGAAAAAATGAGGAAAGCGAGCCTAAATTAGTTTGGACATATAAAGAAAAGGTGTGTGAATGCACTAGTGAGAAAGTACGAAAAGTTGACATTAGCTAGATGAGACATTTTAGTACCTTTTGATAGAAGATATGATTCAAAGGAAAAATAAGAATTTGAAATTCGTTGAGAGGAGAAAGTAAATCAAATACGCTCACTAGACAAAAGAAAAGTACAATCCGGAGAACATGGGGACTATTTGTATAGGATAAAAATAGTCAAGACACTTGGTCATATCTAATCATGACACTTGAAGAGTAGTGAGAATTACCCAAGTCAAAATTAGATAATACAAGTGGCCAAGCTATATAATGATGTATGGGAGATTACAAAGATAGCGATGATACCCCAAAAACTAATGATACGATTCATTCAGTGGGAAAAACATCGGGCTAATCGTTGAAACGCCCAGAGAAAAGTCATCAATCAACATTAGTCGTTATGAAATCGTCCTAGGAGCAACGCCGAGCCAGGGGTGTATCTAGGGGGATTCCGTGGGTTCACATGAGCCCATGCTCCCCTCCCTAGATCATATATAGTAGTGTTATATTATTTATAAAATATTTAAATATAGATGTATGAACTCACGTTCAAAATATCATACAACGTGATGATGATTGGGTGCACCTCTCTAAGTGAGGTTAGAAATTTAAATCTTATATCTATCTTGTTTTTTCTCTTTCTAAAGTTTAGTAACACCTCTCCAAGTGGTTATCGGTAACACTTTTGGCGTTTCAATTAATTTTTCTTGTGTTTTTTTGTTTTAATCTTTCAAAAACCGTAAGTGTGTCACATTGAATATTACTAATATTTTTTAGCATTGTAACACATTTAGTGTTAAGAACCTAAAAGTCAAATGGATCAATTTTTTATCTTAGATTCATTTGTTCTTAATAATGCAGTGTTAAGAACCTAAAAATCGAACGGATCAAATTTATATCTTAGATCCATCTTTTCGTAATAATGCACCCATACTCTTGAAATTTGGAATACGTCTATATGCGCCGAACATTACTCTTTTATCCTTGAATGTCATTTAGTTGATCATTTATAGTGAGCCAAAAGAGGTTAATTCTTGACAATCAGCTCCAGAATAGTCACCCCTATAAAAGCAATAAAATCACTACTTTGTAGATAATCGAATTTTAATACAACATACTTACATTTCTTTCTAGCATTGTCATTATTTGTTCAGCAGCTTTGAGCATTTATCAAGTTTTCCTAGAAATATCTTTAGCCAAGAATATTGCTGGAATGAGGTCCAACAAAAGCTATATTTATTTAATATTCTTTATTTCAGTCAATTTGATTTATGTTGTAAATTAAATTGGCAACATAACAAATAAAAGATAAAGAGGAGAACAAAGATATAGGAGAAAGGAGCAGAAGAGAAAAGCAAAATATGTAAATGTTTGTATTTCGATCCCTTCTTTACTTCATTTACATGCCTGCAATATATAGGCAAAAGATAGGCTAGAAAGAGAGGAAATCAGTGGGTTGCCCACTTATCAGTGGGCCCCACTTATATAAAAAAAAATCCACCTAACATCCACTAATCTTTCTAACACTCTTCCTTGGATGTCCACGTGTAATGTGCTTCCATAGATGTTGTGTCTACATATCTGGTAATACGCCTTAATTGCTACCTCATTAAAAACCTTATCAGGAAAACCCAATGGGACAAAACCTTGGTTAAGGAAAAAAGAGTGCAGCGCGTATTTTACTCCCCCTGATGAAAGCTTCATTTGATATTTTGGAGACGGCGCATTCCAACTTTATATCTTAATTTCTCAAAAGTTGATGTTGGTAATGCCTTTGTGAATAAATCTGCAAGATTATCACTTGAACGAACTTGTTGTACGTCAATTTCACCATTCTTCTGAAGATCGTGTGTGAAAAATAATTTTGGTGAAATATGTTTCGTTCTGTCTCCTTTTATGAAACCACCTTTCAATTGAGCTATGCACGCGGCATTGTCTTCGAATATAATTGTGGGTATTTTAACATTATTTTCCAGACCACATCTTTCTTTGATGAACTGTATCATCGATCTCAACCACACACATTCTCTACTTGCTTCATGAATTGCTATTATTTCAGCATGATTTGAAGAAGTAGCAACAATGGTCTGTTTTGTAGATCGCCATGATATAGCAGCCCCACCGTGTGTAAACAGATAACCTGTCTGAGATCGAGCTTTATGTGGGTCTGATAAATAACTTGCATCTGCATAACCAATAAGGTCTGCGCAACCTTTGTTAGTATAAAACAAACTCATATCAATAGTACCCTTCAGGTATCGCAAAATATGTTTGATACCGTTCCAATGCCTTCGCGTTGGGGATGAACTATACCTTGCTAGCAAATTAACAGAAAATGTTATATCAGGCTTAGTTGCGTTAGCAAGATACATAAGTGCACCAATAGCACTGAGATATGGTACTTCAGGACCAAGAATTTCTTCATCTTCTCTTGGAGGTCGAAATTGATCTTTTTCCACTTCAAGTGATCGAACAATCATTGGAGTACTTAATGGATGTGCTTTGTCCATGTAAAATCTTTTTAAGATTTTCTCAGTGTAGACAGATTGATGGACAAAAACTCCGTCTGCTAAATATTCAATTTGCAAACCTAGACAAAGTTTTGTCTTTCCAAGGTCTTTCATTTCAAATTCTTTCTTTAGATATTCAATCGCCTTTTGGACCTCTTCAGGGGTTCCAATGAGATTTATGTCATCAACATAAACAGCGAGTATAACAAACTCTGATTCCGTTTTCTTAATAAAAACACATGGACAAATAACATCATTAATATAACCTTCATTTATTAAGTACTCACTTAGGCGATTATACCACATGCGCCCTGATTGTTTCAGACCATATAATGATCTTTGGAGTTTTATTGAGTATACTTCCCGAGATTTTTTACATGCTTCAGGCAATTTTAATCCTTCTGGGATTTTCATGTAAATTTCATTATCAAGTGAACCATAAAGGTAAGCTATAACCACATCCATTAGGTGTATTTCAAGATTTTTATGTACAGCTAAACTGATGAGATATCGAAATGTTATTCCATCCATAACCGGTGAATATGTTTCTTCATAGTTGACTTCGGGTCTTTGAGAGAATCCTTGTGCAACAAGACGTGCCTTATATCTTACAATTTCATTTCTCTCATTTCGTTTTCTAACAAAAACCCATTTATAACCAACTGGTTTTACACCTTCAGGGGTTTGGACTACAGGTCCAAAAACCTCACGTTTAGCAAGTGAGTCTAATTCTGATTGAATTGCTTTTTGCCATTCTGGCCAATCACATCTACGTCGACAATCTTCGACGGATTTAGGTTCAAGACTTTCACTATCTTGCATGAGGTTAATTGCAACATTATATGCAAAAACATTATCCACAGTAATTTTTGATCGATCTAAATTTATCTCATCACCGGTAGAACTTATTGAAAGTTCTTCATTCACTTGAGTCTCGGGTTCACTGATTTCTTCAGGAATATCAGGATTACTCAAACCTTGACCTTCTTCAGGAAGTTCGTGTGTAGTATCATCTTTATTATTTCTTATGCTTCTTTTTTTAGGATTTTTATCCTTTGAACCCAACGGTCTACCACGCTTCTGGCGTGTTTGGGATTCAGAAGCTATGATACTTGTAAATGGTCCTTTTGGGACATCAATTCGGATAGGTACATTCACTGCAGGGATATGTGACTTAGTTATCCGTTTCAAATCAGTAAATGCATCTGGCATTTGATTTGCTATTTTCTGTAAGTGGATGATCTTCTGGACCTCCTGCTCACATGTGCGGGTGCGTGGATCAAAATATGATAGTGATGAAACTTTCCACGCAATTTCTTTTTCTTTTTTGGGTTTCTTTTTCTCTCCCCCTAATGGCGGGAAAATTGTTTCATCAAACCGACAATCTGCAAATCGAGCAGTGAATAAGTCTCCAGTCAATGGTTCAAGGTATCTAATTATGGAGGGTGAGTCAAACCCGACATATATACCCAACCTTCGTTGAGGGCCCATTTTTGTACGTTGTGGTGGTGCTACAGGCACGTATACCGCACAACCAAAAATTCTTAAATGGGCTATATTTGGTTCATGACCAAATACTAATTGTGACGGAGAGTATTTATTATAATGTGTCGGTCTTAGACGTACAAGTGCTGCTGCATGTAAGATAGCATGACCGCAAACAGTAATTGGCAATTTTATTTTCATTAGTAAAGGTCTTGCTATTAATTGTAGGCGCTTAATAAATGACTCTTCAAGGCCATTTTGAGTATGAACATAAGCAACAGGATGTTCAATTTTTATCCCAATTGATAAGCAATAATCATTAAATGCTTGGGATGTAAATTCTCTAGCATTATCAAGGCGAATGGCCTTAATTGGATAATCTGGGAATTGCGCTCTCAATCTTATTATTTGTGCTAACAACTTTGCAAACGCCAGGTTGCGAGATGATAATAAGCACACATGAGACCATCTAGATGATGCATCTATTAGGACCATAAAATATCTAAACAATCCACTAGGTGGATGAATAGGTCCACATATATCTTCATGTATACGCTCTAAAAAGTCAGGAGATTCGATACCAACCTTCAGGGTCGATGGTCTGGCAATTAATTTGCCTTGATAACAAGCAGCACATGAAAATTCATCATTTGTAAGAATCTTCTGGTTCTTTAACGGATGTCCAGTTGAATTTTCAAGAATTCGTCTCATCATTATTGATCCAGGATGACCTATTCGATCATGCCATAGCACAAATGTATTTGGATCAGTAAACTTCTGGTTTACGATCATATGTGCTTCAATTGCACTAATTTTTGCATAATATAGGCCAGATGACAAAGTTGGTAATTTTTCCAAAATATATTTCTGGCCTGAGACACTCTTGGTTATACCAAGATATTCAATATTTATTTCATTTAGTGTCTCAACATGATATCCATTTCTGCAGATATCTTTAAAACTTAACAAGTTTCTTGGGGATTTAGAAGAAAATAGTGCATCTTCTATAACAATTTTTGTTCCCTTAGGCAGAATTATAGTAGCTCTTCCGGAGCCTTCTATCATTTTTGAATTACCAGAAATTGTAGTAACATTAGCTTTTCTTCTAAGTAAATTGGAAAAATATTTCTCGTCTTTAAATATAGCATGGGTTGTTCCACTATCAATTACACAAATATCCTCGTGATTTATCATTGATCCAAACAAGATTTGAGGCATTTCCATATTTTCTTCACAAAGAAAGAAAGTAAATATTATAATTAATACATAATTTATTATACAAAATTTTATTTTATTACATGGATCTAGAAAAATACAAACATAATATTTAATACATACAACAACAAAGAGAATTGTTTAAATATTATCGGGCTTATCAACATTCATATTTACTTCTGGAAAATTAAAGAAATAAGCTACATCCAGATGCATGGGCTCAATATTGTCCTCAGAGATAAAATTTGTCTCTGGATTATTTTCTGCCCTCTTTAACGATGCCTGATATAGCTGAACCAAGCGTTTTGATGACCGACAAATACGCGACCAGTGCCCCACACCTCCACATCTATGACATATTGTTTCTGAATTATTCTTCGGTAAAGCTTCTGGCTTTTTACCCTGCCTTTTATATTGCTGGTTATTTCTCGATGCCAGTCGAGCATCATGATTAAAATTTCTTCTTTGACTACGACCACGACCACGACCACGACTGGGGTCATGGCCTCTTTCTCGTTGGTTAGAATTTGCTTGATTCACTTCAGGGAGTGGCAAAGAACCAACTGGCCGACTATCATGATTTTTCATTAATAGTTCATTATGTCTTTCAGCAATAAGAAGGTGAGAAAGTAATTCAGAATATTTTTTAAAGCCTTTTTCGCGATATTGCTGCTGCAGGAGCATATTCGCGGGTGGAAATATGAAGTATATTTTTTCAAGTTTATCTTGTTCCGTGATTTCATCTCCGCATAAAGTTAACTGAGCTATAATTCTAAATAAAGCAGAATTATATTCAGTTATATTTTTAAAGTCCATCAGTCTCAGATTTAACCAGTCATAACGTGCTTGTGGAAGCATGACCAACTTCAGGTGGTCATACCTTTCTTTTAAAATTTTCCACAATTTCAAGGGATCTTTTAATGTAAGATATTGTAATTTAAGACCCTCGTCAAGATGGTGGCGGAGAAAAATCATAGCTTTTGCACGATCTTGACTAAATGTCGTGTTATCATCTTTGATGGTGTCTGCCAGACCCATCGATTCAAGATGAATTTCGGCATCTAGTGCCCATGAGGAGTAATCTTTCCAGAGATATCCAAAGCAACAAATTCAATTTTTGAAATATTTGCCATTTTATGAAAAGAAAATTAAATAAAATTCTTACCGCTTTTTGTTACCTTCAAAAACAAATAGCCGGAGCCTCGTGCTGATAACGTGTTGTAAATTAAATTGGCAACAGAACAAATAAAAGATAAAGAGGAGAACAAAGATATAGGAGAAAGGAGCAGAAGAGAAAAGCAGAATATGTAAATGTTTGTATTTCGATCCCTTCTTTACTTCATTTACATGCCTGCAATATATAGGCAAAAGATAGGCTAGAAAGAGAGGAAATCAGTGGGTTGCCCACTTATCAGTGGGCCCCACTTATATAAAAAAAAATCCACCTAACATCCACTAATCTTTCTAACAATTTAGCTTTTCTCTCTCTTACAGTGTACTATTTACGTATTTTGTTATTTCTATCAATTCAATTCACTTATCATTTAAATCTCATATATAAATTGAACTATATTTTTTTGGAGGTAAATACAATACAAATATGTTAATATATGAGTTCATACAATAAAATAACTCTTAACACCTCCATTTCAAAATATGTGTATTTTTTTTTTGAGAATCAATTAAATTAATTTAGAAGCTAAACTGAATTATATTAATTTAATATTTTAAAATTAAAATTAGATATTCAAAAACTACATTAAAATATTATAGGTTGTAATTTTTCTCATATCACTATAATTAAAAGATATATTTTTAAATATTTATCATCAACAACAATAACATACCCAATATAGTTCCACTCTATAAGACTCGGAGATGGTAGAATGTATGCAGATCTTATGTCTACCTCAATATATTAAATATATACTCCCTCCGTCCCATATTAGATGGGTAACGTACTAAAAATAGTTATCTCATATTACTTGATCACTTACTAATTCGAGATAAAATTAATTTAATTATTCGATTTTACCCCTACAATTAATATGACCTTTGGAATGTGAACAATTACCAATACTAGCTATTCTTATACTCTTGTATATTTTTTCTAACTTATTTTTGTGCATTGATATGAACAAAGGGCAAAATAGTAAAGTTGATCAATTTGTTAATGATTACTTAATTATCATGTAAAATAGAAAGTATTTATCTAATATGGAACGAAGGGAGTATTTTATATTTCGAGAAACAAAATGTGATATAAATTTTGACCCCAAAAGAAGAAAAACTCCCTCCATTTCAATTTATCTGATTTTAACCGACACATAGTTTAAAAAATAAAATTTTATGATTCTAAACTATATATATACTTTAATCTTATGATTATAAATATGTCATATGAAAAATAAGAATTAAAAATTATTTTTTTAACAACTAAAAAGAAAAAGAAAAAAAAACAAATTGAATAGGGAAAATATTAATTTCTTTTCCCAACCAACAAAAAAAAAACAAAAAAAAGAATTAATCGCGTGCCGCACGCTGGATGCTTCTCGCCTCACGCAAGCAATCAAACAAAAAGAAAAACCGGGGACTATCAAGGACCCACAGTTAAGCAAACAAACGGCGCCGTTTCGCATGTAAATGTCCTTGAATCAATTACCGGCTCTCCCGGTAGCCTTTTCTTCACCCAAAAAATCGCTCACTATAACGAGTCTCTCTCTTCTCTCGTTCTTCGAGACAGTTTCTAAAAAATTTCTCACAGTAGCATCGTTATCTTCAATTATTTCTTCATCTTCACTTCTGTAAGTATTCCAAAAAAATCGAACTCTATTTCTTTGTTTTTTTTGATTTTATGTTTCTTTTTCTATGGTTTTGGTAGTGAGATTCTATGATCATTGACTTATGTATTCAGTTGCTCTGCTTTGGTATAATCATTTCAATTGGATATGGTTCTGGATCTCTTTGCATGTCCTCCTTTTGTGTGACTAGATATTGATTGAGCAAATTGAATGTTAAGAACTTTGTGTATAAGCTTTTCACAGACTCATCATATTTGCGTAGTTATAAATTGATGAAGACTGTGAGAGAGCGGTTTGCTGGTAGGTAAACAGTTAGAAAGAGAGCGATGAATCTAGTGGTGGTTCATCTGAACCTTTTTTTTTTTTCCTTTCTAAAATTTTGGGGTAGGGGAAATGGGGAAGGATTACAAGGTAGGGGAATTGAACTCTTACTAATAAGTCTGAAGTTCAGGTAGTCAATCAACTAAGTTACTAATATTCTCTCGATTCATCTGAACTCAGTGTTCCCGATGCAGATCATAAATTTATTTGTGAAAATCTCTTAATTTTAGATATGAACTCATAACTTTAAAAATACACCTGACTTTAATGCGAAAAAAAACTCAAAAGTTGAATCCATAAAATTTAAATTCCACATCCTCCTATGAGAGAGGGCACACTTTTATTGGCTTAATTATAGTCTCTCTATTTTAATTTATTTGTCTTGCTTTCCTTTTTAATCTTTTTAAAAAAGAATGTCTTTTTTCTTTTTGACAACTTTTTAATTTCAATTTTTCACCTGATTAAAATCATAAGATTAAAGGATATTTTGGTTGCATTCTACATATCTTAAATTTAAGATCACAAAAATCAAAAGTCTTTTTACTTTCTTAAACTTTGTGCCAAGTTAATACTAGACAAACAAATTGTAACAGAGACGAAGGGAGTATATGTCATGGTAGCGCCCTCGAAACATGTGATTTATTTATTTTTATACGGGTGGTGGCGAGCAGTGGAGATCCAGGTTTTCTAACAACAACATACCCAATGAAATCCGATAAAGTGGGGTTTAGGGAGGACAGAGTGTACAAAGTTCTTACCACTACCTCTCCAAGGTAGAGAGACTATTTCCGAAAAAATCCTTGGCTTAACTCTCAAGCAAATCAAAACAGTAATAAAACGAAAAAAGGTAGTGGGGAGAAACATGACAACTAATAGCAAAGCAGTACAACACGTATATGCAAGGAACCGTAACAACAAGAATGTCCTATCACATAAACACAGTAAACCACAAATGAAATCAAATACCAAAAGTCAAAGACAACATTAATACTACAACCTACACGATGCTCTATACTACCACCAAACCCAATACATGAATGAGTTAGTCATAGGAAAACTCTTAACTACTTACTAATCTTCTATCCTTATCCTTGATCTTCATGCCCCCTATCTAAGATCATGCCTTCGCTAAGCTAAAGCCGAACCAAAACAAAGTATTCTTCCTCTCCCTATATTTCTCTATCGGTCTCCTCACAAGATGAATGGCTTCAGTAGTTGAACACCTTAACATGAATCCAAACTGGTTCTCGGAAATGAACAAATCCCTCCTCAGCCTCTTCTCCACCACCTTCTCCCAAACTCTCATGGTATGACTCAACAACTTAATACCCCTGTAATTATTGCAGTTCTGGGTATCACTCTTGTGCTTGTACAACGGAATCAATGTACTCCACCTCCATTCGTTGGACATTTTATTCGCCATGAAAATGACATTAAGCAATCCAGTCAACCACTCCAAACCCTCCCTATCTGTAATAATTGTAATAATTGCTATATTTAGAAGCTTCCATTATGTTAAAAGGATTTAACAGCTTATATATGTACCAAAACTAAATAATGTTTACGGGTTTGAATCTCCTTCTTCAGCGGCAGATTATGTAGAAGGAACGGATTTGAATCTCCTTCTTCAAGAAATTATACTGCACAAATAGAATAAAATTGATTTTTTTGGCTATATGTTGACTGTTGAATACCCTTGATTTGAAGAAAATTCTACTATAGTAGTAGAGATGGTTTAAAAGTTGTTGTAGGTCATAGCTTTATATGCCAATTATGACATTCTAGGATTTTATAATCCACCACTACCTAGTCTGTTGGCAGTTTGGAGATGTTTTTAAATAGTGTAGAAGTTTTGGCTTTATAGGTATAAATATGTTTTTTTTTGACGGGGCAAAGTATTTGCCTTGAAACTTCAGGTTTTGAAATTTGTCGACTGGCTAGGTAAAGCATCAATTGATGTTAAACTAGCTACTGGATAGGTGGAAAATTTTGCAAATTTCAAGTCTTGAAAAATAATGTTTCTAGGATATATTTGATTTTTCAATGTGGTTCATGCTTTATTAGCTCCTAAGCTCTAATCTCTATTCATTTTTTTTGTTTCCCCTTTCTCTCATGAACGTAAAGTGTATTGAGTTTCGATTCCATAAAATGGAAAATAATGAAGAAGGGGAGGAAACTGCTCCTTCTAAAAATGAGTGGGAAGTGGTATCGCTCACACAGTCAGCATATGCTGCTGCTCCTGATTCAAGACAGGTTGATCTCGTTGATGATAGTAGTGCAGAGTTTGTAGCTGAAACTTCTGATCCAATGATTATGTCGGGGCACTTTGGCTTTCCACCAAATCAGTATGAGAATGCGGCATTGCAACCAGATAATGAGGAGATTCTCAATGAGCAGGGCAGTGAAGATGCTAGTCCTGAATTTGTTGCTGACAAAGCGGTTAATTCAGATACTCATGAAGTGAGTACAAAAACTAAAGGATTGAGCACAACGGAATTTCCTGGAGATCAAATGTTTGATGAAAAGGTTAGCATCTTATCCTTAAGTGGTGCAGAATTTGAAGAAGATGCGGTCTTGCAGGGATCAAGTTTGGTAGACAAAGAGCAGAATTTCTTTAGTTCTACTACATATGGTTCTTTCCATAATGAAGAACCCATGGGTGTGTCAGCATCAACAGAGGAAAGCAATATACTTGCAGAACCTGTTGAACTCGTTCACCAGGGCATTGATTCTGGCATATCTAATTTGCCAAAGGCTAAAGATGAAGATAATGATGATACAGAAAATCTTCCTTGTCAAGCCTGGTGGAAAAGGCGGGCTGTTTCACTTATTGCCCACGCAAAAGATGCCAACACAGTCTGGTCCATTTTCTTTGCTGCAGCTGTTATGGGCCTTGTGGTTATTGGTCAGAGATGGCGGCTAGAAAGGTGGCAGGTACTGCAAATGAAGTGGAAGTTTGGAGGCCATGATGAGGTAAGCTTATTACAGTTCAACTTGAAAATAGTATAAACTGGTGTCTTCACTGAGTTGATCATGTTCTACCTTGGGTCTGACATGTTCTTTGCAGCCTAAAGTTTTTGTTCTTAAGTTTGTTTACGAAGACATGGGGCACAACAAATGAATGATTGCTGTGGTTTAAGATTCTTTTAAATCATATGACACTATTTCATATCTGCACCTCAAAATATTTACTCTCTGATAAGTTGCATTGTTGGATTCACCGACTTGTTTTCCTTGCATTGGCAGATAATAAGCAGGGCATTTATTAGTCCCATATCTCGATTGAAAGAAGTGATAATTGGGAGTGATCACCGTGGTTCCTTTATCCGTGGGAGTGCATCAACCCAACGTTAAGATGATGATGACGAAAATGAGCTTGTCTGCATGCAAGCCATAGCTTAGGTTTGCTTTTCAGTGTTACTTTTGACGGGGTTTAACGAGTGGATAGTTGTTATGATGGGGGTTGTAATCGTGGAATCTACAAGCAAGAAGTAAATTTTGTCATACCTCTCTAATATTGATTCCCAGAATTAACAAAAAAAGTGCATAAGATTGAAGCTATATTCTGGAAATTAGCTCCCAAAACATGAAACCATCATAAAGACTAATATAAATAAGAGACAGTTGTAGTATGCAAGTGATTCTTAGAACTATTTATCGTGAAACTTATGACTATACTGTGTAAATCTTATAATGAAGAGGGTGCAGACCGCAGTACAATATTTCATACTTCATTTCTCTTCTCTCTTTTTTTTTTTTTTTTTTTTTTTTTATTATTATTATTATTATTATTATTATTATTATTATTATTGTTCATTTACTTATTTATTTTAACAACGGAAATGGGTTAAAATGCTCTTAAATTATACAAAATTGAACAAAAAAACAATTCGTTAATAGCTTGGTCAAAAATGTCTATATCATCCATACTTTGATTCAAAAATACTCTTATCGTTAAGACTTTGGTCCAGGAATGTCCGACTTTATTTTTGGGTAAAATGTGCTTTTCTTAATAAACACATTGATTCTTTTCTTTGAAACATATTTTTTTTAATAAAATATTATTTTTTAATTAACCTTTTTTTCTTCTTTTTAAACTAATATAAAAGTGGGAAGTAATCTTTTTCTTCTTGCTCTTCTTTTATTAATTAAATTATAATTATTTTATATACTTTTTACATTGATAATATAGAAGATTCATATAAGATCATAGTAACCTCATCATTAATTTTTATTTAGATAATGATTTTAAAAATTCTAATAAAATAAAACATATTTTTATTTCTCAAGTCTTTTCTGAATTGTAGGATAACCTTTGCGAACATATTCCTTTTGATTTTAAACTTAATATGAAAATTGGTCAACTTCAACAGAGCATGATGTTCTTAGTAAAATTTCTATCTCCAAACAAGAATTCAACCTTCAGATCTATGGGGTTCTTACTTGCAACATAGGAATCCATATGATGACCTTGGAGCTCTTAGAAAGCAAACTTATATCTAGTAGAGCATAAGTTCTTTACGGCGTGAGGCATAACTAGTAAAACATTATGGTATAAAAATATAAATTTTATACCCCCACAAAAGAAATTATTTGCCTTCTAAGGATAAAAATTAAAGGCCAACACAAAATAGGGGCTAAAGGGCAAAATATTCCATAGAAGCTTACAATTTATGAACAAACCAAGTATATATTTTGTATGTAATTTCTTTAATACGAAAGTGGCAGAGCCACATTGATCAATTGAACATCCTTTATCGAAAAATTATGAAAATAATACTAGTGTATATCTGCAAATATAAGTCAAAAATCAAAAATCACTTACGTATATATTAAAGGAACACACTGATGCAGTAACAAGGATAAAAAATCATTGGTATCAGCTGCCAAGAGCAAAACTGAACTCTGTTTCTCAAAGAAAACTGACAAATAATTGGAGAAAAGCAACAAAACATTTAAAGAACAGTATAATAAGTTAACCATGTCGTTGTACATACTCTTTCATAGATATGATCTTCACTTTTACATATTTTGTATAAGACATGATGATGATGCTTGTTTCACTATAAAGTACTCGACACTCGCTGCCATATAATGAGGGATTTTACAGCTACGCGTGAAGGCCTTGCAAACTGCCAGAGCTGTATAAACGTTATTGGATTTAACTTGTATACACTTACAACATTAACAATTTTCACATTGTTATAAGGCGTAACCTGTCCTATTTTCTAGATTACTGATTCCACTTTACATTAAACGGTTACTTGTCAGTTGTCAGTGTATAGAAGTTAAAACTCAACTTTGTTGCAATTCTAGTCAACTGCATAACTGGTAAACTACATGCTCTATTTTTCACCTTTTGCTAGTCAAGTCATTAACAGCAATGTTCTCAGAAGCGTTCGGGCAGGAGAGTCGGGGAGAAGCCTAAGTTTAACCTATGACTTTGAGAACTCTAACCTCTTTCAGATTTCTAACATATGTACCCTAACTTTGTATTTAGACAAATCAGAGCTATATGTGATTACAGAGAGAGTACGATATCAAATTACTCGGCTGGTCGAAGCTGAATATGCGGGCAAGGCCTATATGGTTCTCCTCTTGTCCACAGATGCTTCAGCTCACCTCTTTTTGCTGCCAACATCAAAAATGTGCCTGGAATTGACAACAACAGATCTCAGCGTACTTCTATATCAAGAGCATAACAAGAAAATGAAAGGATGAGCTTTTAATGTCTAGAACAATAAAAAAAGATAGCCCAATGCACAAAGCATCCAGTGACCGCGTCAGCAAGGTCCGGAGAAGGGTTGCACCCCAAGGGGTCTTATGTAAACAGCCTACCCTGATGGAAGCGTTAGTGGTTGTTCACCTACTTCCACGGCTTGAACCCGTGACCTATAGGTCACACGGAGACAACTTTACCACTACCCCTAGGCTCCCCTTCAATGTCTAGAACAGTGATGTAGTAAAAAATAAGGCAAATTTCAGCCTTTATACCCTTCAGGAGGCATGCAAGCACATGGACTACCAAATTGTGTCTACAGTGTATCCTAAATTACATAACTGGCACCTCTTTCTTCTATTTTCTGCTATATAGCTAGATTAGTCAGCATTTATCTCTTTCGATGCAACAAGATCTTATTTGTAACAAGTGGTTTTGTTGGTTGGTTAATTGGTCACATACTCACTCTAAGACAACTTTAGGTAGGTATTTTTTTAAAATTGTGATGGCAGGGGTTTCAGTATGAACCCTTACCTATATATTAGTACCCAAAAGGCAAACACAATGGAGAAGGGGGAGGAACCCCGGTCTTGGTACTTTAATTTATAGTTCGTACATTACCACAACAAGAGGAAGAATAAGAATCTGTCAATAACCTACTCAAACCCTATCACTATGATCATCTCTCATTTGACAAAAGCCTCCAACCCGACCCCCTTGCCCAAAAACTTGAAAAAATGAAAAAAAGAAAAAAAAAGGAATGAAGTCAACCTATTTGGATAAAATATGTACTTGTTTTTCCTTTGTTGACTAAAATTTAATGCTGCGACTAAATCAACACCAGCATACTTGCCTATAACATTTCCTGTCGTCGTCACCTATATCATATCCTCAGCATTTATAGGTTCTTTGTGCAAATAGGTGAAGATGCACAATCCTATATTTACCTAGACATATAGCTTCAATGGTTTTAACAGTTAGGCACCATCTGTATGCACTATGATACCACTAAATCAAAGTTCAAGTTGGTATTGGGTACTCCCAATTATATCTTTTTATCTAATAACGACACCCTGACCAACTTATGCGCACCTCGACTATTCCAACGATTACGTGCTACCTCTCCCACCAACACATATATCAGGTAACTCAGCCCACCAAGCATATGGGAAGAAATCACCTAGCATTTTGTCTCTGTTGGGATTTGAACCATGTTCTCCAAGGTTTCCACTCACTTTATTGACTGTCAGGCCACACCCTTGGGTGTAGGACTCCTGATTATATCTTTCAGTTCCATAGATATAACAGTTCCAATTTGAAATTGCTCTCTATGTCAGATTAAGAAGTCCAGAAAGTATTTTCCTTCTCAACACCTGCCAGTAAATTTGGTGGACATAAGATTCTGATGCCTAATTGGCTAATTTCCTCTTTCCTGCGGAATCACAATGAATATGTGATGTAGAGTCCACCGTCACTATCAGAACTAAAATATTGGCTGGTCCATTATATTTTTTATGACAGTAGGAATGCCTTTTTGTGCTTCCTGTAACATACCTAATGTGGAAGGAACTATATATAGCAAAGCAGGTTGACCATGGCCGTCCATCAAGTTCAGAGCCACATATGTTGCAAATAAACCTGTTCAAGAAAATAAAAGTCAAATGAGAACTTCGACACATCCTAAATCTAGCAGAATTTGGTAACAGTTTCAAAGATGCTATCATGTATATCCAAACTTTTCAGTTGGTCACAGAAAACATGTTAACTTTTGATGAGATGGAAGGATAGGTATCAAGCTCAAATGTAGACATATGGACCCCAAAAGAAAAGAGAACCTCAAATGTTGAGAATATATAACCTTAAAATGTTTAATGAGTTATAACATATATCTGATCTAATTATCTTAACAGTAACAGGAATTGTGGGCAAAAAGAACATATCGTAACTGCTATCCGTCACTTTCCAGGTAGCATGACATTATTCTATGTAGCAATCCTTTGTGTTTATTAGACCAAAAATGAAGGGAACGCTGGTAACAGGGAGAGAGACATGTGACGTGAAAACACAAACCTATATGATCTGTATTGACAAAGAGAAGATGGTATAAACTTGATTTCAAGAAGAGTATTATGACAAGTGATTAAATCAAACCACATTTTTCTATGCAGAAGTTATACCTAAACCATAAGCAGTCATAGTCCACAGAAAATAACCAGCTCGAAGGCTCTTCTTGCACAGCCAGTCATATCTGCAACAAAGAGCATAATGTAACAAATAAAAACACAGAGTTAAAAAGCTTTTGATTGCCTTTACATTTCAAGTTGTAAACATGCAGCATTAATCGTGATACCTCAACCCTTTTTTCTTTATTGATAAGTAGAAACCTCCCTACCTTGGTACAGCAACAACTACTACTAAGACTCGGTCCCAAACAAAAAATTTGGTACAGCATTTTCTATAATTTATTACTTTCTTGCACACAAACAAAAGTACTCTAAGCAACCATAAAATATAGAGCGCCCCCCCCCCCCCCCCCCAGAGGCACCAATCGGGCTTACAACTTTCTGGCAATTGTGTAGACCAAGTGCATAGATCAGGCCTTCTTTGGAGGATGAAATATGTGGTGTAATGGAAAAGCTGAAGCTTTTAAAGACACAGGGCTTAGTGGGAAACATTAATGGTTTAAGTGCAACTGTGATTCAACTCAATGACCAAATCTTAAAATGAAAGCTACTAGTAATCCAGGTATTAGATACACGGGGCTTTATGTAACCATATTAATGGATGAAACTCAAGTTTCCTTTAGCTAGTGATCAAACCTTAGTGAAAATGCTACTAGTAATCCTGGTAAAATTATGTCGCCAAACCCAATGATGCTGTAGCCACCCCAGGGATCACATATTCGCGGGATTTTCAGTAGCATGGGAATTCCCTCTTCTCCGCTTTTATAACCACGTGCAACCTGCATTGAAGACAACAACTTCTCATTTGTCAACACCAACACCCTTTTGTGACAGGCAGCGCGGAAAATACACAAGTGAACCTAAAATAGAGACAAACAACCAAGTATGGGCGTACCTCTATCATCACACTCTTGTGGAACACCCATTTGGAAACAAATACCCAAAAAATGTCATAGAAGAATGCACAAGTGAGAAGAACTGTTCCCACCTGATAATATCAAAGATAAGAATAATGTTAATCTCCTTTAATGGCTTCACAGCCAGTTCCTGTTAAAGTCACACAATTTGAGTTTAGAGGGGACATAAAAGCTAAGTTTCTCGGACTCTTCACTTTCAATGCCACACCCGTGTCGGCATGACATTGGCGTGGGATTCTAACCGGATTTGGTCTACGCAAACCTTCCTTGTGAGTTCAACGGATTAGGTCGCATATCTGTTTACTAAACCTTTAGGGGTTTCCAGATTGACTTACATTTGCAACAAGCAAGGGGCTGGGTGCACATGATAAACGTCTCTAACTAGACCGGAGTGTTTAGTGAAAAAGGGTTTCATATCTACTTACTGTAAACCATTGTATTCATTCATGTACGTATAAAGTCAGTCATAAGTGACTGACAACTTTACTCCCTGCTCACTCCTTTTTTTCCCCTCTGTTGGGGAAAAAACCGAAAAATAGATGTCACTCAATAATGTCAGTAAAATTTAGCTTTTTGAGGAGCACTTATCTACTGTTGACGTATAAAATTAGGGGCACCACATTAAGGAAGGAATTGTTAATCCAAGTTAGAAGCACCGAGGAGAGAAGGTTCTGTCAAAAAATGATTTGCTTGTGGTTTAAATACCAGAAACAATTATTCACAAAATCCAACCAGTAATTAGAAAATGTAGCAAAATGATTTGATTTACCTTGAGATTGGGAACGCGTATGATCTGAAGAACGGTGATGATCAATGCCATACCCTAGTTAAGAGAAGGAAGAAAATATGGTCATACAGTTTTATTGATAAAGGTAAATCAGTCATTAATTGAAGAGGCGTAAACCACATATACAATATAAAACTGATAGAACATGTACTGCACTTGATCTCAGCCAAAAGACGGAGTAAGGTATACACCACGTATACAAGGTATATACAAAAAATGAAAAGTTACATGAGAACATATTTATCCACAAACAACATCCAAGCCTTGACAAATTGGAGTATCATGTGTGCTCGGGGGCCCGCCTATGTCAGAAAGACGATTTTCTTGTTGTAGAATGAGCTAAAGTGAACACAAAACAAAATGATTCCCCTTATATTTACATAAGAACTTTCAACTCCCTCACACGCTTTCTATTTTTCTCCTTCCGAACTGTCCACATGAGCACAAAGGAGGTCACCTCCCGGCTCCCATGCTTTCCTCCACCTGTTCTTCCTCCTGAATTTCCATCCAAGTAACCTAATGATTCTTGGCATAACCCATTCACATCTCTCATACGGTGCTTCACAATTTAATTTTGAACTAGCAATGTAATGTGTAATAATAGGTGGTCCCCCCTCCCCCCTCTACATGAAGAACCAACCGACCTATATATTCTTCTCAAGCCAATATTAATAAGAACATGAATACAACTACACAAATCATCTGTCATAAGAGGTTTTTTCGTTTTATCTCCTCCTCTTTTCATTCAGGGTGCGGGGAGAGAAGGAGAAATGGGAGCTCTCCTTTGGTCTAGTGGTCCGTTTTGGCATAACTACTACTACATTTCATTTTGTGTCTCAATTTGATTGGAGTATGGAGTTTAAGAAGGGGGGGGGAGGCTTGAATCTTGTGGTCTTTAAACTAATGATATGTATAATGTACCAAATACCTTTGAATCTTTAGACATGCCACGTGGATGTGGATGTTAAAATTATAAGAGTAACGAAATAGAGAGTAAATTCTTTTTGAAAGAGACTAAAAAGAAAAGTAAGACACATAAATCAAAAGAACATGAGTATTTCACATTGCAAATACTGAACTTCCATATTTGATCTTCAAGGTATTGAATATTGATTTGAAGAAATTTAAAAAACTGGATTCCACTCACAAAATCTTCAACTTCTACAAATTCTTTTTCCAAGTGAAGTTCATGTCCTGTTGGGAGAATAATTCAAAGATGAAATAGGAAACCAAATTTATGTAGGATTTGGTATTTAATAAAATTCATGTCTAAGTAGAATTTTTAGTCAAAATAATATAGGAATAGATTTTCTAGTTTCTAGCTAAAGTAAAGGTTTTGCACTAGTATAAATACGATTGTTGCTAACTATTTTCATATAGTGGAAAGAGAGAGGGTAGAGTTGTAGACATCATTCAAGGATTTATTAATTTATGAATAAAATATTTTTCCTTCATGTCCCGACACAATTTCAACTTCCACAAACTTTCTGTCAACTTCAACTTTAAACTCTTATGATTTTCAACTTCAACTTTAAACTCTTTTGTTTTTCAACTTCAACTTTGAACTCTTTTGATTTTCAACTTCAACTAATATATTGTCCAAGCACCTAATAGGTAAATGTTTTTCAGTCTCTTTTTTAATAGTTTATATTTTTGTTATAAAATATAAAAAGAGAAATAATACTCATAATTATTAGTTTCTTGAGATCATGTAAACCAAGAAAAAAATAGAAGCTGAATTCCAACAGGTAATAGATGCCCAGAACCCCCATCCCCCCACCCACCCCAATCTCTACACATAAAGACAAACCAAACAAACTAGCTCGGACCAAGAAGCTTCAATGTCATATTTCCCATGTCTCCACAATATAAGGACTCTTTACAGATATAGTTGATTTCACTCTATAGCAGAAACCATGATACCTCTGCAGAAGTATAGTAGTTCCAACAGGAAGAAAGTTGCAATGATTTTTTACAATATAGAGATAAAAAGGTCCCCAAGAACACAGGTATTGCAATATAAGTGCTGAGGTTTTTACCCATATATTGATAATAGAAAAGGAGTAGATTTCCCCTTTTTTCTCATAATAAATACTTTGACGTACATGTCTACTCTTTTCAAACATATCATGACTTCATGTTGCCAAGACCAGAACAGCTTCTCTTTCTTTTGACGTGCATACAAAGGAGTTTATTCCTTCGACCAAATAAGTTCATATCACTGCAACGAAATATCATTTTTTTACAAGGTCCACTGGCACATAAGACTCATATCACAACTTCTTACATACCCAGTGGTTAGACAGCATTCCATGCCAAACCTTACATTAGAGCATCTCTTTCACCCGTAAGTACAATCAGTCAGGGTTGAAACAGCAAGAGACAGATTATTTGCATTATGTGAAGGTAGACAGCTGGCTTTAAAGATAAATACAAAAAATTACAAGGGAACAAGTGTAATATGATAATAGTTCTTACAAGTATGTCTTGACCTATCCAAGCAAAGGAGACATGACGGAAAACCGCCCACATAACAGCGAAAGCTAAGCAGAAAGGAGAAATTGCCAGAGTAAGATATGAAACAGGCCCCAGAAGTGGAACTTTAAGAAACGATTCTTGAGCATGTTCAAACCATCTGAAACTACAAATAATGACCGTTAGTCTGAGAACCAACTAATGAAATGACATTATGGTAAGTAAAATGAAATTACACCTTGTTTCAAGAATAAAATAGCAGAAACCTAGTCACAATCACCAATTCACCATTATTACTGATGATGACAGGCTCTTAGAGCACCACCATGAAAAAGAAAAGGAAAAGTTCAACTATGGATAAAAGACGGATATTAATCATTGTTTAGTGCTTGATAAAAAGAAGCCATAGTTTTCTCGAATCAAGGTATGAAGAATCCAGATGTAACTGTTACTGTTCTATCCTGAAATGCCCTATCAAGCGAGAAGAAATCAAACTAAAATGTTTAACCTGGTGAGAAATAGGAAACCACGCCTATGATATGCCTTAACAATTTTGAGTACTCTACAGTCAAAATGATATCATTTATATTTCTCCTTAAGGGAATATTCTGCCTTACACAAAAGCCGACATCTTCCGGAAGCCAAATAATTCCAAGTAACTGAAAAAACATATATTGCCGAGGAGGCTTCTTAGAATTTTCGAAGGGGTCATTGTCCTAAACAGATTATACACTTTTCACTTCAAGAAGTCAAACTAGATATCTTTTATAATATACTTTTCAATCTACTGAAATACAAAAGTGTCACAAAACAACACCTTCTCAGTAGTCTGCTATCCATATTTTGGCATCTTCATTTACTAAGTCTACTGTTTGGTTTTCTTAGCCATTCCACCCCTTACTAGAAATAGTTAATACTCCTTTCTGCCTATTTTATGTTTAATACATTCCATTTTAGTCTGTCACAAAAATAATGACTCCTTTCTATACTTCGAAACAGTTAAACTTTACCCTTCCCAGGTTGCCCTTAATGACATGATTTTGTAGCCACAGAAATGTCTATCGGATGTTTTAAACCACAAGTGTCAAAGTCTTTATTTCTTTTTTGAACTCCGTAGCCAGTCAAATACCTTCCCAAAAAATTAGGACGGAGGGAGTAATATTTTTATGGTACAAATAAGTCCAAAAATGGATGACTTTCTATTAGAACTATTATTAAAAATGCAAGTTTAATGCCAGGATTATGGAAAAAGATTTTTGAAATGCTAAGGTTTGAATTAGAACTGAAAGAGCTAATTTTCCAAACTTCTGCCTATCATTTGCGAGAGCAATTCCTCGTCATTGTTCTGTACCCATTATTTAACTGTCAGTGCTTTCAGATCTTATTCAACATATTTTGATCTTTGCGTATGAGTTCATGCTATTATTGCACTGTAAGACATGAATGTACGTTGATCCGGCCTCAACCTAAGCCTGCAAGAATGTCGCAATGTATTTAAGGTGCCATGAAGGCATGCAATTATGGGTCATTATCATCCACTGTGCGAGGATTACACATTTCGAAAGCATAGAAGAGAGTAGATGTGCCAATTGTTCCACAAACAGAAAGACAGCTTTGAACTTGCTTAAAAGCATTGATGTTGCCAATTTGGGTGTCTTATCAACTCTTAGTTAGATTGATCACTCCAAACCCAAGAATTACCTAGAGGTCCCTGAACTCAAGGGAGAATTTTAAAGAGGAGGGTTAAAGGATGTCTAGGTTGATCTGAAACTTGTACGGGTTATCAGCTTGCACAGCTGCACCATTCAGGGCAATATATCCTCCTATCTGTACTAAATTTCCAAATAAAAAAAGAAGTGCCACAGTGGAAACTAAAAAATAGTGAGTACCTACATCATTGAATGAGAATGATTTGGTATTTATCCACTACAATGGTTAATATAGAACGAAGAATGAAGGGGGCTGAATCAGCCAACCACCCAAGAAAAGGGGGGAAATTTTCAGTTTGGTCCTGATTCTACTCCAGTAATAAATTTCTTGAAAATTGTCCTCCCAATCAATTTCCTCTTCGCCCTCCCTAAATTCCCAACCAAACTGTTTGACACAACATAACTAAGAAGATAACAACTAGTAACACCAATAAAATAAACATACCATGATAACAAGGTCACCAAACAGGTTTGTAGACCCTGCAAGCACAACGAGGAATAGTGTCAGCATGGAATTCACATGTTGTCACATGGAGACAAGATGAGTTTATTCCATTCATTTTGTTCATCTACTTCAAGTGCTTAACTATCACATGCTGGCAAGTTATTAGCTTCAGCTCAACTAAAATTGAATCACCTACAGATGGAATTATTAAGAAGTACAAATGAAAATGTCTTTAGTTGCTACCTTTATAGAGATTTATTAGTTGAACTACAATTAATATATTGTATCCTTGGGTGTAGACTCCTCATTCGGTATTGTTGAACTGTATCATACATCTCATCGGAAAGCTTAAATTGATAGAGAACACTACTAATTATTAATTAATTACTTCATATGTCTTCAATATGCCCCCCCTCACGTGCTGATCTAACTCTTTTTCTTCGCCTAGCACAGTAGCAAAAAAAATTGATAATGGGGTGACAGTGAGACTTAAACCCAGGAAAAGATTACCATGATGAACTGTGTTACCATCTCATCCAAGAACCTAAGCTGATAGCGGAAACACATTATTAAATAATCACTTGATATAGCTAAGACATACCTCAATGCCGCCGATGCAAAATAGAACCACCAGAACCTCAATAAACCAGAAGGACATCAATTTGTAAAGCATAATCAAGAAGCAGGATGCAACCACCACAAACAGAAGTGCTGATGTTGTGTTGATGTCCAATACACCACCAGAATGACTCACCTCCTTGCCACCATAATCATCTGAGCCGTCCTACAAGAGCAAGATACATACTTCAACCAAATTGTCAAGGAGAGGTGCAATGAGCATTCGCATATCTAAAAAATGCAATGATTGTTACTAACGAGTGGGGAAAAGTAATCACGGAATGACTATGACTTACTTTTAAGAACTTGTCCTGCTCAATTGCGGCTTCTCTAGCACTCCATGCAGACCAATAAGAAGCACATAATATCGTAACAACTGCCATAAGCCATAGAAACACTTCAGCTACATCAACCGCTGGACGTTTTGGAGAGTACATCTGCACAGAAACTGAACAGAAGGGAAATCTGTAAGTTACAATATTGTGGGAACAAATCCACATGAATAGATTCCACATTAAATAACAGTGAAGCATGCATCTCCCTCCAGACCCCCCCCCCCAAATCCCACCCCCAAAATGGACTAAGAAGAAGTGAAATATAATAAGCCTACCTGCAGAGCTGTTCCTGAGAAACTCTATCAGGCTTGTACCTGCATCTTGTGGCAACATCACAGCAGGGATACCAATGTCCACATCAGATTCATTGGGATCACAAACCATCTTGAAGAGCTCTATAGAGCAATATCAGAACACAAAATTATATTTAAACCCCTTGGCCTGTGCATATCAAGAAACGATACTCGAAAAGTGTTTGTATTACAAGACCAAGAAATTCAGGTATTCATTTGTTAATCCCAGGGCATATTCTAAAGAAGTTAAACATATAGGCACCACAGTCAGTTGAAAAGCTATAATGCCTGCTATGTAGATTACAGCCGTTTGCACGAGTACATATCAAGTTAAGAGCCTATATTCATATTAGAACAAGAGAAAAGAAAAAGGAAATTACTGAGGAAAATGTTGAAATTAGAGCAGCAAAACCTGTTTGATTGTTTATAATGATGATCGCTGAAGCGCCAGCAGCTTCTGCAACTTTTGCTTTTGTGGTGAAACTGCAATTACCTCGGTGCACCAGGATGGCCTCACTGGTGAGCTATCACACAAGCAAGACCTAAACGGTGAGTTTGCTACATATATGACAACCAGTTGATGTTTCTGATAAAAAGAATCGTGTTTTGCAAAAAGGCAAGATAAATGTGAGATTAACCTTATTCCTAGGCTTGCTACAACAATCTGGTGGATCTGCAAAAGCAAGCCTCGTCTGATTAGCACACTTCTCCTTTGATTCCAATGTGGGACCAAATCGAGCCCCAAGGCCAACAAACTGAGTTACTTCATTCCCATTAACCCACGTTGGTACTTTTACCTATTTGAGGAAACACTATTTAGGAGATGGGTGTTGTCACAAGTTGCAAGTTTGAGAATGATAATCAAAGTACATTGGAATAGTATTCTGCTAACACAAAGCCAAACAACAAAACATAACTTCTATGCTAGTCATACCATGGAATTTTGTCAAATGAGCCAATATAGCACCGTGAATCCCAGTAAGTTTTACAAACTACATGTATGACCAAACTATAGAATCTGGAGTATTCATCTCTATCTGTACAATGATCAAGGAAATAAACAACTATCATGACAAAAGTGAAAATGTCACTTTCTATTAGTTCTAATCCATCAAGTTCAGGACTCTATACATCATGTATTAACAGAAGACTACTGAGGATGGCAAATTTCCAGCTCTATCCATTTGGAAGTCCTTTTGATTTGACCTAATAAACTGATGCCAAGGAGCAAACTGGTGGTGAGTTAATCTACCGAGCCTGCCTTTTCTGTTTGGAAGGTTTAGTCCTTATTTTCTTAAAGAAATGACAGAAACACAAACTGATGAATGCTCCACACAGAAGGCACAAGAAAATGCACTGAATAGTCATATCAACTAAAGATGCAACTTAAACTTTTGCACTCATATTTTCCTTCCGTAAGTTCTGGGTTCCAAGAACTGGCACCTATGCAATTGACTGCCTAAAATAATTGGGTTAGCACTATTAAATGATATGAACAGGAACAAATGAAGCAAACAAGTAGAGCCCTCCATTATACAGAGGATTGGAAACAAAGGTACAGCAGGCCTTTACAAAAAGTCTTGCTTGATGATTCTTCATCGTGATATTTCTAAGATTTCTGAGCGGTAAAGATATCATACACTCCCCAAATCCTGATTGGATGATCTTCAGGCCAGTATATCTGGGCATAACTATCAATCGATAGTTGCCGAAAATGGGTTCTACACAATAAAACCTTCAATTCTGGTCCTGGATGCTTTGATTGATAGTTTATCTATTAATTATTATCATCAAAATAAGGATACACCAGAGGCATTTGCCAAGTTCTATAATAAAGAACCTAATCTTCTTTTTTGATAGTTAACTATTTTAACTTCATTCTTCCAATTCACTTCGCATATCTTTTTTCTTTTCAAACTGAAAATATGGCTCTTGGACCTAACTCAACCCCTAAAAGTTGTCTCATGGGGGGAGGAATGTCCATCCTCTCAACCAATGCGGGACTTAACATAGCCATCCCTTTCACTTGACCCATTCCCTTAATGGAAGAGGTATTCATCTCCAAAATTCAAGCAACTAATAAAGATTAATAGCCTCTCCGTCCAAATTGATTGGTTCACTTTCGACTTGGCACAATCATTACTAATGGAGGAAATGTGAGCATATTTAAAATACTAATACTAAATGCGGAACCAACTAACTAAAGTCAACCGCGAAACATGTGGACGCAAATTCAAATTTTCGAAATTTTGAGGTTGAGAAATCATCATAGTGAATGTGCCGTGTACTATGGTCTACACTATACTTCCTGGGGCATAAGGTCTTTCCTTTTAAGAAAAATTGCAATTATTATGGATGCCTCAACAAAGAAAGGTGGAAATTCAATTTAACAAGGAAAGCTTTACAATTACTTTGTCTCAATGTAACATCTATGCAAAAATTACCCTCAAATTATTTGACCACCACATCTTAAAGCTTAAGTTATGGAGTTTGGAATAATTTATTTATTTTTAGGATTATAGCATTTCTCCTCACACACGGCCTAATCCTCTTTTTTAGGGGGTTAAGGATGTGAAAATATTTTTGTTGATGAGTGTCGATCAAACTAGAATGTAGGACCGCCGTCTTCTTTGATATAATAACAACAGCATACCAAGGATAGTCCCGTGAGTGGTGTCTGGGGAGGGTAGGATGTACACAGACCTTACCCTAGCCCTTACCTTCGTGGGGTACAAGGTTGTTTCTGATAGACCCTCAGCTCAAAAGAGAAGTTTTCGCGCTACCTTCTCTAATAAAAGTGGGGTCTAGGAAGGGTAGGATGTACGTAGACCTTATCCCTACCTTTGTGGGATAGAGAGGTTGTTTCCGATAGACCCTCGGCTCAAAAGAGAAGTTTCTGTCATCTTCTCTAATACCATGTGAAATTGTGTGGCCACCTCATTTATTACGTATATAGGAAGATAACAAATTAATTAGTTTGATTTTAGATCTACAATATCAGTTGTTACTATGAAGTCATTTTTTCTAACTCTTATATAACAAACCATTCCAACTTTCCTTTGTTCATCTCTACTCCATGGGACAAGTGGTTGGAAGTAAATTAATCATCAAGATGCGATGCAGATAAATCCCAAAATAAGCAATCAACGAAATAACAACACAACAAACGTGCCCTGCCCAATGATAATCTAATACAGCAACAAATAACACCGAACAATAGCAATGGAAAATTCCAATCTTTAACAGCTAACGGATAATATCAGCTAAAGTATAGAAACAAATTAAATGTAGTCATTGATCACGAAGCCAAACCAAAAAGAAGAGAGGCCTAGAGAGATAGTATTCCCTCAGTCCTAAATGGTTTGGCACTATTACTTTTAGATTAAAAGTTCTTATGGATGGGTTTACAATAAATTGCTCCAACATGCTGTACTTTCTTATATGATTACCAAATAGGTAAACTTCATTTTTACAAAAATTACTGTCAAACTATTTGACCACCACATCGAAAAGCTTAAGGTATAGATTTTCTAGGATTATAGCATGTCCCCTCACACGCGGCCTAATTTTCTTTTTTCGGCTAAACATGTGATTTTTTTTTTGGTTGATGGGTGACGGTCAAACTAGAATGTAGGACCACCTCCATATCTTATACCATGTGAAATTGTAAGACCACCTCATTTATGACGTATATAGGGAGCGAACACATTTATTAGTTTGTGCAACATCCGCTATTACTATGAACTCAATTTTTCTAACTCAACTATAAATCTCTACTCCACAGGACAAGTGGAGTAGAAATTGGGTGGTTGGGAGTAAATTAATCATCAAGATGCATCGCGGATAAACTGCAAAATAAGCGTTTAACAGAATAACAGCACAGCAAGCATGCTCTACCCACTGAAAATCTAATACAGCCATAAATAACACAGAATACTAGCAATGGAAAAATCCAATCTTTAACAGTCAACATATAATTTCAGCTAAACATAGAAACCAATTAAATGTAGTCATTGATCACGAAACCGAACCAAAAAGAAAGAGAGACCTAGATATATAATATCCTCTCTGTTCCAAATTGTTTGGCACTGCACTATTACTATTAGATTCAAATTCTTATGAATGGGTTTGCAATAATTTATTATTGTTTTTATAATCGTGACGTCCGAGCAAGCTTTCGACACCTCGACTAATTCCACGGATACCTTCCACCTCCCACCAACAGCAGGTACTAGTAACTCTATCCACCAAAACCTAGAACATATGGAAAAAATCAACTAATGTTTTCGTCTATGTTGAGATCAGTGGAGAAGCCAGAGTTTTGACTAAGGGGTTCAAAGTCCGAAGAAGTAGACACACGAACTAATCGAGGGGGTTCGACATCTACTAGTGCTCCGGGTTTACAATAAAATTGATCAGATATGTAGTACTTTTTTATATTAAGACCAAATAGGTAAACTTCAATTTTACCAAATCAATAAAATTTACCTTAGAATTCAAATTGAAAATTAGATAAGTTGACAAACCATATCATAAACCATTAACAAGCCCCACAAAGCAGATTTACATTTATACAAAACCACCTACAGAACACATCCATATACACAAACAGTGAAGCAGAAAAACTGAACCTTTAAGCAAGAAAGACAAACTTTTTCAAAATTCTGAAAATGAAAAAAAGGAGTTAAAAAAGAATCAGATATTACCAGCACAAAATTGTTGTTACAACCAGGTCGATGTGGAGCTACATTATCTTGATGAACTATATCACCTCCATTAACCAAAGAACAAAAAATCAGCAAAAAAACAGCAAAAACTACACAAAAACAACAGGAAAAAACTCCTCCTTTGAACCCCATTTACTCAAAATCCCAACAATTTTTTTCTCAATCTTGAAAATTAAAGTCAAAGGGTGATTTGGGTGTTCGTTTGTTTATTTTTTTGGTGATGAAAGAAATTGAACAGTGAAGGAAGTGAGTGGAGATATGTATGAAAAAGGAAGGAAGAAAGAAAGATAGTCAAGTTTTCTTTTTTAATTTAGTCAATCAAGGCACTGTTTGGGAGTTGTTACTTTTTCGGCTTATTTACGACAAGTACGACTGCCTTGTAACCGTTGATTTAGTCATTAAACTTTTATGATTTATGGATTTTTTCCACACGCGATACTAACGAGTGGTTGACACGTTCTTCAACTTTGTTGACTGTTTCTCGATGTCATTACTATTATTCTCTCTTTTTCTTCCACTTTACACGCCAAGAAATGATTTTGATGAATAAATAATTAATATTAATGATAAAATATTTTAAAATTAATATGTTAAAAATAAAAAATATATTTTTAATATAATAGATATAAAAATAAACGGAGGGAGTATTATTATGGATGAAATTAAGGTGTTGTTTGGTCTCAAGTTTTCAAATATTCTTGGAAAGTTATTTTTGGGTGAAGTTTCACCATGCGTTTGGCTATAAATTTTTTCAAGTTTTGGTGAAGTTTCAAAAAATATTATTTTTTACCTGTAAATCTAAAAAATTATTTTAAATACTCATAAATTTGTGTTATCATTTTAATGAACATGTTCCGTTAAAAAAAAAATTATAACATAATTGATAATAATCAACAACAAAATAACAATATGGGCAAGAGTAATACATTAATTGAATTAAAAATAAATTGTTATTTTTTTTCCAATCTTGTCATTCTAACTATTTTTTATAAAATCTTCTCATATTGTACGAACAATCTCTTTCCGACAAGCTTTTATTTCTAGATCAGATGACTGAGAAGACGAAGCAATGGAGTAAGTTGGTAGATAAATATTTAGTTGAAATTAATAATTGATAAGTGTTTTATAAAATATAAAAGTTTGGGATAATTTTTAAATTTTTAAAACTTCTCAAATTTTCAAATTCTAGAAAAAACTAGAACTTAAGAAGTTGAAATTTTTACCAAATATATTTGTTAAATAATGATAAATTATATGAACAAATATTAATTCCCAAAAAAAAATCATTTTTTCTCCAAAAACTACTTTGGTCAAAACCCTTACTAAAAAATGTAAAAATAAAATGTAATCTGTTTTTGGTATTTTGTAAATCTCGTGACAATTTGGAGATGATAGTGACATCACTTTAATCCTTTTTGGGTGGGGAAGTACTTTTGCTAACTACACATATCTAAATTTGACTAAAATATCTAATGTAGCATATCCAAACAAACAAATTTGGAAGATAAAAAGTTTTTAGCTAAAAAAAAGGCAAAGAAACCTTGGAGTTGTTACACGTGATTCTCTCACTAGATTCTTTTGATTTAGAAGATCACTTACGGTCAAAGACAGAATTAGGGTATTGTGGCTGTTCAAAACCGTCCGTTATTGATAATTCAATCTTAAAATTAATTTATTGGCTTATTAGTATTGGGTTATTGAATTAGCGGGTGGAGAATGAATTTAAATTTTATAATTAACGGCTTATCGGTGTGGGGACGGATTACTCAATTTTATTATTGGGTAAATCGTTAATCCGTTAAGAATTTATTATATTTTAATATATTTTATCCCTAAACATATAAAATATGTATAGTATTGATAATTTTTATTTGTAAACCTAAAATAAGGGCCAAGCCCATTTAATTAAACAGGTCAAATCAATTTAATTAAGGAAAAATTACTTAATTGAGTGCTTTTAAAAAATTAATTACTAATTTTAGCAATATTTTTTATTTATTACAATTTATAGCAATACATAGCAATATTATGATAAATCTACACTTGTATTAAAAGTGAATTATGCATACAATATAAATGTATTATAAGTATTTTAAAATATATATTATGTTTATGTAGTAAAAAATTGACATAATGTATTATAAATCTATTAAATTATGTGATAAATGTATTATTTATCTATAAAACTTGTATTATATATGTTTTATAAATAGTTCTCTGCAATATGTATTAAAACTGTATTATAAATGTATTATAAGTATTCAGTGAATTTTGTTTTATTGCTATAGATGGTAAATATTTTCTTAATATTGTATATTTATGTAAATTTCCCTTTAATTAAATAGGCAGGCCCATTTAAACTTTTAAAGTAGAAGCCCTACTTGGCCACTTCAACTCTTCTATAGAGTTCTACAAATTTGTGACTACTTCCGCCTCTTTAGACTTTAGGTTTAGCTACTTCATAGTTCATACTTAACTACTTCTGCCTCTGTCTCAGTCTCTCTCTTAGATTCTCATCTTGCGTCGCCTTGTCTTCTCCTCCACCAGACATCCAGACTCCATACCTCCCATCCTTTCCCTTAGGCCGCCGTCTGCCTCTGGGTATACATTTGTAAGGCTGCTTAAAATTCTGCATGTATAAATATAATTGATTTGTATGAACTACGGATGTTGATAATGCTACATCTTCTTAAGTTTGATTATTTGAAGAGTGTGAAAATTCCTGTGGCATCTGTGAATCTTCAGACAAGGTCAATCAGTTGTTTGCCTTTACATAGTTCCTCTGTACATAACTGTCTGCAGAAATCCTGTGGAAAAAAAAGATAAGAACTGTGGAAAATTTCTACTGTAATTCTTTTTCTCTATTTTCAATTTCTACCACTTATTTTGTATACTTTCGTTGAAGTCTACTGCTAATTCCATCGAATTGTAAGCATTTTCTAAAGCTACTGACAAAGTACATAACAGAAAATATAATGTATTTGTGAAAGATAATAACTATTATTTTTTATCTTCTAAGGTATTTCATACAAGATACCTATCTTTATGTTAATGTGCTAAATCCTCACTTTATGTCTAAATCGACTTCGCATTTTCTTTGATTATTTTTGTTAATTTTGGTATGTGCTTTACTGATTTTGGCATTATTAAACTACTGGTATAAAATTGATTATCCATATCGTAGCTTATTTTTGGGTTGTTGATTGAAATATAGGGACGCAAAGTCTTAAACTCTTAATCTTATAGCATGGCTGAAGAAAGTGATAAGGTGATAGGTGAAAGTGAGGCTTCAAATGCAGCAAGTCATGCTGAGATAACTCTATCAGCTAGTACTAAAAGAAGGAGAAAAAGGTCTGCTGCTTGGGATTATTTTACAAAAGTTGAAACTTTCGAAGGTACAAAAGCAAAATGTAGTCATTGATATAAGTTGTACTATTTTAAGTCAAGAGATGGTACACCGACTCTTCTTGGTCATTTGTTGACAAGTTCTAAACTTCCTACTCCTCTTGTTGATAAAAAAAATCAACCATAGGCTTTAAATCTATTCTGGGAGGTAGTCAAGGTGATGTAGTTGTTGTCTCTTGGAAATTTGACCAAGAAAAGTGTAGGAAGGCTTTATGTTGTATGGTAATAGTTGATGAGCTTCCTTTTAGCTTTGTCAAAAAAAAGATTTTAAAGAATTTATGAAAATGGCTCAACCTCATTTTTGAATCCCTTCCCGTAGTACTGTAACTAGGGACTGTTTTAATCTGTTTAATGAAGAAAAACAAAAATTGAGGAGGTATTTTATAGAAATAAAAACAGAGAATTTATATTACCACTGACACATGGACTTCTATACAAAGGATCAATTACATGTGTATCACTGCCCATTGGATCGATAGTGATTGAAATATGTGCAAGAAAATACTTAATTTTTGTCCTATTATTAGCCATAAAGGTGAAGCTATGGCAAACGATATTAGTAGGTGCTTACGTGAGTGGGGGATAAATAAGATTTTTACTGTCACAGTTGATAATGCAAGCTCAAATGATGTGATAGTGAAAGAATTGTCTAAGCAATTAACAAAAATGAGAACTAATTTGATGAACGGTAATCACCTTCACGTGAGGTGTATGGCTCATATCATGACTCTTGTTGTTCAGGATGGTATAAAATAATACTCTTTATCTATAGAACGTGTTAGACATGCAGTTAGATATGTTAGGCAGTCTCCTGCGAGGTTGAAAAGATTTCAAAAAAGTTGTGACGATGAACAACTCAGTTGCAAAAAATCTTTATGCTTAGACGTTCCAACTAGGTGGAATTCCACCTATCTGATGTTGAGTAGGGTTGTTGAATTTGAGAATGCATTTTCAAATTATGCTTCCCGTGAAATTGGCCTGAGACATTATCTTAAAAATTCTTATATTGAAATTGAAATCACTGCCGGTGAACTTTTGAGTAGTGATTGGGTCCATGTGAAAAGAATTACGAGATTTCTTGAAATATTTTATCTTCTTACTTTGAAAATATCCGGTTGATGTTATGTTACATCAAATATTTATTTTCTTGAAATTTGTGCGGTTGCTATTTATTTGAATCAATTAATGATAAGCGAAGACACTGGTTTAAGCGATATGGCAAAAACGATACAAGAAAAATTTAACAAGTATTGGGGAGATTCAGCAAAAATGAACAAGATAATTTTCAGTTCGTGTATTTTGAATCCTCGTTACAAGCTTGAATCAGTTAGTTATGCACTTGTAAAGATGTTTGGGGGGAAAGGGCAATCTATACAAGCAGAAATAAGGAAGTATATGACTTCATTATTTAGCAAGTATGTAAAATTCAACTCAAAAGGCAGCGTGCTTGCTCAATCTTCACCTTGCTCTTCACTGGACACTTCTACTTTCGTGCCTTCTAGCAGTCAAGTAAGTACCCAAAGTACAGGACTTTTAGAATCATTCATGAAAAATCTAAAGAACTATAAAATAGTGAATGGAGGTGTGGATTCTAGAATGGAGTTAGATAAATTTTTTGGTGAAGAAACTGAGGATGATAGTAAAGAATTTAACATTCTAAACTGGTGGAAAATGAACTCAGCTAGATTTTCTATTCTTGCTGAGATGGCTCGTGATGCATTAGTTGTACCAGTTTCAAGTGTAGCATCTGAATCTGCATTTAGTACGGGAGAACGTCTTCTTGATTCATTTAGGAGTTCATGGACTCCTAATTTAGTGCAAGCTCTAGTGTGTCTTCAAGATTGGATTCGAAGTAAAAAATTAAAATAATTTGTTAGCGTTGAGGAAGCTCTTGATAATCTTGAACAACTTGAACAAGGTAATGATATTTTTTATTATATTTGTTGTAACTTGTATATTATTGTTGTAAATGGTTTATAATTATTACATAACTCATTATGATAATTTTCTCTTCAGATTTAGCCAGCGCTGAAAAATACCCTATGCCTACTGTAGTTGACATATAAATATGTATTGGTGAGAACTAATGCACTTGCTACTCTTTTGTAATAGTGAGTACTCTCTTTGTTTAACATACATTGTTGAAATTCTTCAGTATTGTGTTATCTAATTTGAAACAGGAGTAGACATTTGACAATTATTTGATTTAATATGATTTGTATTCATTTGTTGAATGCAGAAGAACTGGAGAAGAATGTGCTTCCACAAGAAAAGAAAGACGAGCAGAAAGTTGTTTGAGTTGATTTTGATCAGTAATGAAGTTGCAATTGCTTTTATATGTTAGTGATTTTATGACTTAGGTTGTCTTCAATACATTTATGATGAAAATTTCCAGTAGATAATGATCTTTTGCACCACTTCAGAAGCAAGAGTGCATTAATCTTAGTGTAGTGTTTACTGTTAAATTGTGTGTAGTGTGTACTGTCAATTGTGTACTCTTCTTGAAACTTGACTACCATGGTGGTTGTACTGTTGTAGGCCTGTATATTGTTGTTAATCTGTTCACAACTTCACATATGACATATTGATTATCTCAGTGAAGTGTTTAATGTCAAGTTGTGTGTAGTGTCAACTGTGAACTCTTCTTGAATCTTCACTGTCATGGTGGCTGATCTGTAGGCCTGTATATTGTGAATATATTATGAAAGTGTGAAGTTTAAGTGGTTGTAGCCTGTAGGCCTGTATATTGTTGTTAATCTGTTCACAACTTCACATATGACATATTGATTATCTGCTTACCTAAATTACATTGTCCATGCCTGTTGTGAAGGAGAATTGAAGTAAGTGGCAGAAATTTTACATGTTACCATACCACTGATACACCATTCGATAACCATCCGATAATTGCTAATCCGATACCAATCCAACCGATATCTTATAGGTTGGCTAGCAGATTAGTACTTTTAAAAGCTGATAACCGTTAAGTCAAACTGTTAAGTATAATAATCCGTCAAATCTGCCCGATAAGCACCCCTATATGCATGGTGTTTATTTGAATTTTATTCGTTCAAATATTATATTAGAATATATATATATATATATATATAATAAATGTTGAATTTTTATAATTTTTTTATATGTTTATTTTTTATATTTTGAATGTAAATACTGAAAATTCTAACTCCATCCATATTTACAATTTGGTTAATATTAGATGACACGGAATGATAATTTTACGATTTGATTCATATTAGATGACACGGAATGATAATTACTTTAACGTTGCTATCATTCTTTAAATATATTATTTTAATAAAAAGTAAATATTTTTAAAATATTCATAGTTAGATTTTTTTGGGAAAAAACATAACTAGACCATTTTAAAAAACTTATTATTATCAAATCGTGGAAGCCTAATATTGATCTTTAGCTCTCACACGTAACAAATGTTCTCTCTCACACACACAGTAATATGACCTCTTGGATACACACCTATTTTAAAACGAAAAAGGCTCATGAATATCTTTTACGTATGAAAAAAGGTTTATAAATTATCATTTGTTTATCTTTTGGTATAAAAATAATCTCAATTTAATTTATTTTTTAGCTCAAAAATACCCTTTTTCCATCTTTGGTCTAAAAAAACCCTCAAACTTCGTTTTTATTTCATGAACACCCCACCTTCTACCTTTAGTCCATGCATAATACATAAATGTACCATTTAACTTAACCTCAATTGATATTTATGCCCTCTATTTTGGATGTGCACAAGTAAAAACTTAAACTTGTATAAAATTGAAAAATAAGACATATGTGACATCCTATAAAGCAATTGTGCCCTACGTGGTGTCCTACGTGTATTATAACATGTAGGACATGTGTGTCTACATATTCATCTTTATATAAGCTTAAGTGTTTATCTGTGCACCCCCAAAGTTAGATGGCATAAATGTCAGTCGAAATCAAGCTAAATGACATATTTATGTATTATGCCTTTAGTTTAAAAATATCATCAACTCAAATTTAGTTAAATTGAACTCTTTTACTAATTAGTTAATTCTTTTATTTGTTCCAAATGAAATTTTTTATTTATTCAAATTCTTAATATTATCTCATCCTAAAATATTTAAGTTTAACTATATTTAATCAATAAATTATTTATGTTATCAAACTTTTTAGTAACAAAGAGTAGAAAAAACGGATAAAATTTGGGTAATTCATATATTAATAGAATTGACGAATATCCTCAACATTAAACAAAATAACTATTTATTGATTCAAATTTTCTAATAAGATGTCTATTTACTAAAATTTTTTAGTCGAGTAATGCATTGGAGATCCTTTCTACCAATACATTGATTACTTCATTGCCTAATCATAAGGATAACCAACTTTCTAGAAACAATACTAAATAAAAGCAACATAAACAACTCTAGATTTTACTAACATAATGACCATTAATGATACTATGAGGACATTTATTGCATCACACGCTGATCTCTTATGATGTTTGCCTATGATAACGCTAATGATACGTACTCTTAACTCGTTAATTAATGACAAATTCTGGTGAATTATTAGAATCTGAGGTGTGTTAAGATTTGACAATGTTATGAGAGTTAGGATATATTGTTCCTACAAAGATTCGAACATTCACTTTGAGGGTTGAGAAAAACATATGACAACTAGTCCAATAATATTCTTTACATGATTATCTTCAATTAAAGATTTCAAGCACAAACAGTTTAAAGACAAAAAAGAGCAAAAATTTCACTTAGTTCAAATAACAAAATTATGAATTTTATATGGCAAAAGTTTAATCTATATTAAAATAATAAATATTAGCTATATAAATATAAATAGATAACAAAAGTTGGTAGTATTTTTAAAATTAAAGGTGAAAGGCAGTTAGGAAAGGTTGAAAGTATTTTTAGACCAAAAGGTGAAAGAAGGATATTTTCGAGTCATTTCCAATCGATTAAGGATATTCTTAAACCAAAAAAATAAATTAAGGGTATTTTTAGACCAAAAAATAGAAGGAATGTATTTATAGCCTTTTTTCATATGTGAGCAATATTTATGAGCCTTTTTTCCATTTAAAAAAAAAAACTATTGAAACACGTAAATCATTATTTTTATTATTATTATTATTACAATCGGAATTTTCTTTTGAATTTTGAGAACAAAATACAAAAATATGGGTTCCTTTGAGTCCAGTCTCTTACATAATGTTTGAAACTCTTATCTTTATTTTATAAATATGGCTATCTTTAAATTTCTCATATATTTAATGCTTTAATTTTTTACTTGTATATAATATGTTGATGTGATTTTTAAATATATAAAGTCAGTTTAAGAAAATTGTATATTTGAATTCAACTTAAAATTATATAGCTTAACCTCGTACATACAGAATCATGTGGCATAAATGAGATGGTTTGACATTCGACTGAATTTCTTAGAAATTTACTAATTAAATCTTTTATGTCCTTTTTTGGCATAAATCTTTTTTGGCATGTGGCATCCGTTCAAATGAAGACAATTATATAATAAAGTTAGATACAGAGAAGGTGATGTGGCACTTCTCTATGATCTTTGCATTTTTCTTTTTCTCGTTTTTTGGCATTTTTCTTCCTTTTTGGGAGGCATTTTTTTGTTCATTTCCATGCATAATCATATTAATGATCTTAATTGAAGGATTAAACATATTCTACCCTATTTAATGAGTTTCATCAAATATTATTCAATTAAATTTATTTAATTACAAATCGATTACAGATTGAATTTGTGTTTTACATATAAGTTATTCAAACCTTTTTCCTCTTCCCAAACCAGATGTATTCGTATATATAATGCTAAGGAAATTTAGAGGTTTTTAAATCTATTTTTTGCCTCTTGAATTTTCCTCAATGTCCCATGCAATAAAGTCAATTTTTTCGGATTTGAAACTCAAGAAGAAAGCTGAAAATACTAGCACTAATGATGAAGATGTTGAGTCCAACATGAATTCTCTCTATGTTCTGATGATCTTCTTCCTTTGTGATCGGCTGACTATTTTTTATTCCTCTCCTATAATATTACAATTTCATGTCTTTTAACTTTTTATATTCGTATCAATGCTTCGATTTTGGCTTTTTGTATACAAATATTATGTAATGATTCTAAAGGTTATTTTTAGAAATTTTTATAAAATGACCGTTTTACGCCTCCTGATAGTTGTCACGATTTATATTTGATCAGTTTTAGAAGTTGGTTTTGGAATTTCTTTGAAAAGTTAAAGATTTTTGGAAGTTTTGAGTTTTCAAAAGGCTTAAGTTGGTTAAAAGTGGTTTTTGGTACCAATCGGAGTTATGAGCCCCGAAATAAAATTTCGTCAGTTTCATCAGCTCCGAAATACGTAATTTATTCTAGGAGAATTGTCATTTTCAGTTTTAGAGTCTTATCGTGGAATTGAGGTCTTAAGTTGAGAATTTATGGAAATTCGACCAAGAGTTGACTTTGGTTAATATTTGGAGTTCAGATGCTCGAAATAGATTTCTAACGATTCGGTTAGATTTGGATGATGATTTTAGGCTTAGGAGTGGTCTTGATTGATTTTTTCAGAGGCCCAAGCTTGATTTGGTATTTTTGAGCCTAAAGTTAGTTTAGTTGTGACTAATAGAATTTTGGGTCAAGGAGACCTCAATTTCAAATTCTGACGGTTTCATTGAGTCTGAAACATCGAACATAGTGGGGTAGTATGTATGATTTGTGTGCACGGGATTCCGAACGAATCTTGAGAGTCCATTCGAGAACTTTTATGCCTTGTGTTTCTTGTATTTGTTGTTTCTGGTGTAGGTTGATTTGTTCCGTGATCGCGATGGGTAAAAGTGCCTTGAATAGTGTTTTCTACCCAAAAGTCGGGAATAGACCCATTTTCACCATTTTTAATTTGTGGGATCTCGGTAGAGGCGATTTCTTGAGGGATTTTTGAGGGAAAACTACTGGGTAGGTGTTTTGGACTAAGATTCTTCAATGCCATTAATTATATTTTTGATTTTAGGCTTAATTTATGATTTTAAACTCTAAATTTTGAGAGTATTTCAAGAACTCAAACTTTTCTTAAAATAGTGATTATGAATTGAATACAACTCTGTTTTTGGAATGGTTTTCACTAATGAGTTTCAAATACTTTAGGGAACATATTCATGTGATTTACCCTTCTTTTTCGAAATTAAATTTTTGGGTCGATTTCAGCCCGATTTCCAAAATCGATGATTTGGGTATCATTGTGCTCGTATGCTTATTGGGAATTCATATTTGAATAGATCTTATTGATTCAGTTACTCGACAAGGGGAGAGTAGTTTGTGCTTGAATTGAAGCGAGTGAACTTCTAAACCTTCGTTAAAGCTTGTAGAATCTTGTGCTTCTTGATATGTGCGTTGATGAATAATGGGAATCGATTTTGGTTACTTACTCACCTTGTTGACTTAATAATGATGAAAAAGGGTAATAAAATGACAATTTGATGACTTATATCGATGTGATTGATGCGATGATGATCTTGATACATTAGTGGAAATGTTACATGATTATCTCAATGTAATTTATGTGTTGTTATGGTAATCATCATATTCTCATATATTTCTGTGAACATTGCCTATTTACATTGGTTCTGAAACATTGTGATGAGAATTGGTGATGATTATGTCAAAGGAAAATGGTTTCGATGATTGATAATTATGTCGAAAGGAAATAATTCCTATGGATACATAGACCATGTGATTCCCTCGTGGGTTCCGACATCGTAGTCAGCGGATGTGTATCATTAGGACAAATATGCATCACAATACGTGACATCTCATTACATTGCATTTTACATTATTTTTCATACGTGAACTTGTGTTTATCCCTTGATGGTTCTGTGATTGGTATACTTAATTTTTGTTATTATTTGACTGGAGATGTTGGAGAGCTATTATCGACTTGAGTGTTATATGTGATATGAACTGCTAGGTTGAGCTAATTTCCATTCATGTTATAGTTAAGGAGGTTCGATTGGGATGATAAGAGTACTCATATTCTATTTAGCTTTGCTAGTGTTAGTAGTCCGCTTGCTGAGTATTGTGTTATTTGGTATTCACTCCTTGCTTCTACACTTGTGTAGGCTGTGAGCCCGGACCTGTGTGATTCCTTCCTATTCCTACCTATAGTCGAGGCTATCATCTCCAGATAGTTGTTGCCTCCTTCTGGTAGGAACCTTTTACTCTTACTATGTCTTAGTCCTATTTTTTGGAGACAAAGACATTTGAGACTGTATTTCTTTTCGCATATTTTGCATTACATTAGCGGCTTGTACACGTGACAACCAATCTTGGGGAAATTTGAGTATATTTATACCTTTTGCTTAAGTTATGCCTTGTATTATCTCATTTACTTCTGCAATTACTTTTAGTTGGGTTTCAGGCTAACTCATTTCAGTGGGTTAAGATGAGGGCCATCACATCCATTTTCAGATCGTAACAAATTGATATCAGAGCCCCAGATACATAGATCTTATGTGTATACAAGCTAAGTCTAAGTAGAGTCTCGAGAATCGATACAGAGATGTTTGTACTTATCTTTGAGAGGCTATGAAGGCTGCTAGGAAAATTCTCTTTTGTTCTTTCAATTAGTACCGTGCATATTACTTGCTCTAGTATTGAGTTTTCGCATGTCCTTTTTGACAAATGGATAGGACAAGAGCTACAACTTCTGGTAGAGAGGGGAGGTAGTCCCCGAGGTTGATGTTGAGACCCCAGTTAGGGGCAAAGGTAGGGGTTGGGATATAAAGGGAGTGAGCTCAACGAGCGTCTGTGATGATGAGCAGCACAAGTATGGGAGGTTTCGAAAGATGGATCCACCTCAGTTTCAGAGTGGAAAGACCGATGATGCTCATGAATTTATGGCCATGTGTGGAAAGTTGCTTGAGACAGTTGGATTAGATGACACTCACAAAGTTTGTTATGCTAAGCTCCAATTACGTGGGTCGATTAGGGAGTGATGGAGAGTGTACTTGAGTTTTAGGTCGATTGGATCTCAGCAGGTGACCTGGAACGAGTTCGTTGGTGCTTTCTATGATCATTTTATTTCCTGGAGTGTGAGGGAGGAGATCCGATTGTTGTTTTAGAGTCTGAGGTTAGAGCCTTACAGTTGCGAAGTATGAGACTCGTTTTTATCAATTATCTAGGCATGCTTTAACCGTTCTTCCCGATGAGACTAAGAAGGTCCGCAGATTTGTGAGAAAGTTGACATACTCTATTTGTACGGTGATGTTCAGATCTGCCCGTGAGGGGGATTCATTCTAGTCCATTGTGGGTACTGCTAAGGAGGCGGAATTGATGGATAGGGAGGAGTTTTTTTTTTTTTTTTTTTTTTTTATTTTTATTTTTTTTGTGGGAATAGACCCTACACGAGGCTTCCACCTCTCGTGCACAGTCAGGGGTTGAGCAGCACCCCCAAGCCTTAACATAAATAAACAAAGTAAAAATACAAGGAGGGGGACATAAAACCTTACCTCCGATCCTATGGTGGTTCATAAGTCGGCTAACCTATTAAGGTCGGCTAACTCATCCCCGATACAAAAAAGAGACTAACTATAACTAGAAAGCAATAAACCTATGAGAGGACTCCTCCCGGTACAAATCGACTAAGAAAGCATAAATGAGGGAGACTCTCCCCTTCCATGAGAAAAAATGAAAGTAACCTACACTAGTCCTATTCCACTATGCTACGTACCAGACATAGCTACATTGAAGAAGAACAAGTATATGAAACTTCTATCTCGCATGTGATGGGAAAATTCTTTTCATCTTTGCCCTTTGTAGTCTTGTTATACCAAGTAAGTCCCAATGAAGTGTGCAACAACAACAATAGCAGCTAAGGGGGATGAAAGGAAATGAAGTAAATGGAGCCATAGCATCCAGCAACCTTGGGGCTGTTGTTAAGGAATCTGAGGTACAGAGTAGTTGTAACATGCATTAAATGTTTGACTGAAGGTGCCTTGCACTTTGGAAGGGTCCATTGTTGCTGTTTGATATGCCTGCACATCAGCAAGTCAGCAAGCAAAGATTTCCAGGTGGGTGTTGTATAATTAGCATTGTGTTTGTTGGAGCTCCATCTTCTTGTCTTCTCCTCAATGGAAACAGTCAAGGAGTTCCAAAAGACTTGGATGAAAGGGGACTGCTGCAGGTGTTGAAGGACTACAGCAGGTATGCATGGAGAGTTGATGGGAGTATGTGAGGCCCTTGCAATTGTGGCTGTTATGTCCCTTTGTCTGTGACTTTGTTTACCTGCACAAACAAGCAAACAAAGAACCAAACAAGTGTGATAGTTGTGGGGGATGTTGCAAACCTGTAGGCAGCTTCTTGTTGCCTCCAAAGGAGAATTGAGTAGCTCCTTTGAAGGTATCTGGTGATACCAAGAACTATTGGCTTGTAATTGCTCAGAGTGTGCTGCATCTTTGTGAAGCAGAGGTTGGCTGATGTTGGTTGGTGGTGGGATGGGGATCAATGGATTCTTGAAGTTGGAGTTGTTGTTGTGGTGCAGCATTGCTGCTGCAGGAACTGCTGCTAATGTTGAGCTGCACATATGTAAGCAGCCTTGCCAAGGTGCCCCATCAGATGAAGAGGTACTTTGCTTGTTGTTGCTTGTTAGGTACAGCAGTAGAGGATTCCTCATTTGGATGGTGGTCAAATCCTTGGAATACCTGCGCAGATAAACAAAACCAACAAACCACACAAACAAACAAATTTGCAAGTTGATGTAACTAGTACTAGTAACTTGTAGCTGTTCCTTGTGTGCTAGATGTTCATGTATGCAGCTCCTTGTTGCTTTCAAAGAAAAATTGGTCAGCTTCTTAGAGTAAATATGTGCCTGCACATAACAAATAAAAAAGCAAGGAGCTGCAGGGGGCTTGTGGTGCATGTTTGTTGCTGCAGGTATTTCAAAAGGGAAGTTGTCCTGGGTAGAGGGCTGATGTATTGGTGGAGTCCTAGCATGGCAGGGTGATGTCTCCATATTATTGCCTTCTATTTTCCAAGGTGTCCTAGATGCTATTGTGCCTACACATAGACCATTAACAAAATACAAGCATCCAACCAAACAGGATAACCAGAAATGGCCATGTGAGGTCCTCTTAGTTGAGGTGTTTGATTTGGTGGTTGTATCTGTGATGTCTTCTATGCAGTTATTGTTAAGGCATGTTGATGTATCACTCCAGCAACCTGCAATAATACAACAAACAAACCCAAGCAAGAAAGGACTTTCCCAATCTAGTAAAAAAGAAAGGACCTCAGACAGTGCTTTGGAGCCAGTTAGTTTTTTCCAAGTCGCTCGACTAACGTCTCCAATTACCCGTTTGAGTTGAAACTTCATGAGGTTTGCATATATATCCTTTTCTTTATCCTTGCAAGATTTGAAGGATTTTTTCCCAAGTTTGAGGTTCCAAATAGCAAATTTCTCTTTCTTTAGGCTTAAGACAGCTGATTGTTTCAAGGTCGCTCGCCTAACGTCTCCAATTATCTGTTTGAGCTGAAATTTCTTGGGCCTTGTCAAAATAATATATACTACAATCCTGCAAAGTTTGGATGCCTTGGTGTAGGTCCTCAGGTTGCAAAACACCCTGCATCTCTGACCCTGCTGTAGTTTGGTCATAGTCTGCTGTAAGTTCTTGGTTATCACCATGTTACTTCCATAGTAGAGGGGGTTAAGATGCTTGTTGTTAAAAAATAATCCCAAGAGGAGACCCTTCCTTATGATCAGGATCATCTTTTCAGAGTACCTTCATCCAGAAAATCCAAAAAGGAAAACACACAAACCACCAATTCTATAACCTTTTGCACCATGTCTTTGCTGTTGTATATTGCTGTAAGGGATGTAGCTCTGGCTTAGATGTTTAAGTGATGGTGCCTTGCATTTTGGAAGGTTCCATTGCTGATGTATTATGTGCCTGCACACCAAGAAATAACCACACAAGGAATTCCAAGTATCTTGGATATCATTGGGCTGATGAAAGTAATAAAGGGTAGAATCTGGCATGTTTGAATTATTGTTGGGGGCTGGTGAGTCTCTTGCATGTCTAGAATTTGTCTCCCTTTGTTTGGATATCTGTGGACCTGTACGAATAAGTAGCCAAAGATCCACACAAATGTGGGGGAAGTATAGGCTGCTGCAAACCTGTAGCCAGCTTCTTGGTGTCTTCATAGTGGAATTGCTCAGTTGTATGTTGTTGCAAGCTACCTTCAGGAGGATATCATTCCTCATGATCAGCTCCTTAGAGTACCTGCACCTACATACAAAAACAAAGACAAAGCAAAGAAAAGAAAAGACCTCAAACAGTTCTTTGGAGCTTGTTAGCTTTAAATCGGTTAATTTTTTCAAAGTCGCTCGACTAACGTCTCCAATTATCCGATTGAGGTGAAAATTATTAGGCTTTGCAATTACTATATTTTCTGTGTTCCTGCAACATTTGGAGGTCTTTTGGACCATATAGAAGCTCCAAGTTGTGAAGTGCACCATTGGGAGGCTTAAGTCGACTAGCTTTTTCAAGGTCGCTCGACTAACGTCTCCAATTATCCGTTGGAGATGAAACTTCTTGGGTTGTGCAAATATAGTATTTTCTGTATTCCTGCAAAGTTTGGAGGTCATCTGGATAAGTTGGAAGCTCCAAGTAGTGAAGTGTTCCATTTGGAGACTTAATTCGGCTAACTTTTTCAAGGTCGCTCGACTAACGTCTCCAAATATCCGTTTGAGCTGAAACTTCTTGGGCTTTGCAACTACTATATTTTCTGTATTCCTGCCCAGTTTGGGGTCAATTTGATATTGCATGATACTTTTGTTGGGGGCTGAAGCTGTGGTCTGTGCTGGAATTTTGATGGTTGTTGCTTGCTGCTGGCCTCTGCTGCTGCTGTTGGACTGCTTGTTTGTACCAACTATAAGTTCAATATTGGAACAGCTGTGGCAAACTTCCAGTGTACCTGCAAACTTGAAACCAACAAGGAGGGTATTCCTAGTGCTGAGTGATCCTTCACCTGCTGTTGTTATAATGTTGCTGCACCATGTGTTATTATTTGCTGTAGTGTGGCTGTACCAAGACTTACACCTGACTGTCCCTCTAGTTTTTGGGTGGTATGTTGCATGTCTATAGGAACCTACACTTCCAAGAAAAGGAAGTAAAAGCAAGAAAAGATCTACTCTAGTCCTAAGCTGAAGGATTATAGTTGTTATTCTAAGGAAGTAATAAACAGGGGAGAGTTCCCTTTTTACCTTGGTCCTAACTATAGAACCTTCAAAGTAGTTATAACTATGCATAGCAATATCTAATTTGGAGAGTAAGTTGGACCAAGAGGGCTGAAAGGTCATGGTGGTTTCTTGATTCTCTTAAGCCTTCTTCTTTTGAAGTTGGCCATTTCCAGTTTGTCAAGCTCAAAGTAAGCTCTTGCCTCTTTAGGAAGCTCTTGCTTAGTGAGATAAATCTGTGGGGTAGTGCATTTGTGGCTATGTTTGGACAAGGCATCAGCTGTAAAGTTGGCTTCTCTGTAGGTGTGGCTAGATTTGAAGACCTGGAATTGATGGTTGATGTCCTGCAACTGCTGGAGTTGTGCTTTGACAGTCCATGGTTGTTGAGCTAAGTGTTTTATCCATCTGATTACTAGCTCAGAGTCCACTTCAAGGATCACTTTAGTATATCCTAATTGGAGACACCAAGTCAAACCAAAGATGGCTGCCAATATTTTAGATTGGTTGTTTGTGCCTTCTCCAAAAGGGGTTGAGAAAGCAAAGAGAAGATCTCCTTGATTGTTACTTAGTAATCCTCCCCCTCCTATTTTTCCAGGGTTGTGAAGTGCACTACCATCAGTGTTCAGCTTCACCATGTGAGCTGAAGGTTTCCTCCAGTAGACAGTACTAACATTAACTTCATTAGTATATTTTTCCACAAGAAGGACCAGTTCCTTCCAGCTATTTGGCCAGCTGATATAGGAGTAGGTAGTACTTAGAAGGTTGAAGTTATCCTTGAAGACTGAGTAGATCACTCTTGTAATATTGGACTGCTTCCCTCCATATTTGATGGCACATCTATTTTTCCATAGGTTCCAACATATGAAGATTGGAGTTGCTTGTAGGATAAGTTTATGGACCTCATTACTGTAATTACTGGACCACCACCTCATCATTAGGTTTCTAAGGGGTGTGTATTCTTTACTAATACCCAGAGAATCAGAAAATACACTCCAAACCTTCCTGGCAAAGTTTCCAGAAACAAATATATGGTCAATGGTATCCAAACCAGCTCTATGGCAACAGTAACATTGGGCTGGGGCTTCTCCAAAGCTGATAAGCTTTTCATTAGTAGGCAGTTTCCCTCTAAGTGCTCTCCAGAGTAGAAAGGAACACTTAAAAGGAATGTGTTTGTGCCATGTTTGAGAGTTAATTCTTGTCTTACTCCTTTTGTCCCTGATAAGTTCCTAGGCAGAAGAACAACTAAATACCCCACTGTTATTAGGCTTCCAAGAGGCCTGATCAAGTTTGTGGGGCTGATAGTTGATGTTACTTGCCAGGATGCTAGGTACAAACTGAGGAGGTGCTTTCTGAGAGACCAGTTTTGCATTCTATTGACCATTAATCATGAAAGAAGACACCTTAGTATTGTTCTGTCTACTACTGGCAGACCTGAAATTAGCTAAGGGGCCAACTCCCAACCAATTATCCCACCAAAAGAGGCAAGAACCAGACTGTATCTGCCATTGGATATGAGGCTCAACATTGTGCTTGTTCTTCATGAGGTGCTTCCATATCAGAGACTGTCCTGTATGCCATTTTTTGGTTATAGGATTTGACCTCTGACAGTACTTAGCTTTGAGGAACTCAGTCCATAAGGAATTCTTAGTTCTGAATATCCACCATTGTTTGTATTGGAAAGACTTGGCAACATCTGATATTAGTCTCACTCCAATACCACCCTCTTCATAGGGATAACTCAGATTCTTCCAAGAAGACCAATGATATTTCCTCCTTTCATTCTTCCACCCCCAGAAGAAATTGGTTGTGATGCTTTGAATTTGCTTGATAGTAGTTGCAGGAGGGGAACTAGCAGATAACAAGTGAATAGGAAGTGCTTGGATGACATGCTTAATCAAAGTAACTCTTCCTCCATAACTAATTAACTTTGCCTGCCATCCAGCTATCCTCGCCACAACTTTAGCTATAAGCTCAGAATAATAGATGATCCTCTGTCTACCAATGTAGAGAGGACACCCCAGATATGTGATAGGGCTGTTCTTTTACTTGAAGCCTGTAACTTTCTTGATTCTTCTAACAGTAGAGTTGAAGGCATTTGAGGGTACCATGAAGTTACTCTTGTCTCTGTTGATCAATTGGCCTGAAGCATGCTCATAGGTATGTAGTGTCTCCATGATAAGCTTCAAGGTATGAGATCTTCCAGATGAGAATATGATGATGTCATCTGCAAAACTGAGATGATTAATTTGAGGGCCCTTTTTAGCCATCAGGAAACCATGATATTGGGGGTGTTGATGAAGATTGTTCCTGAGCCTGGAGAGGACTTCAGCACCTATGATAAACAAAGCTAGTGATAATAGATCCCCTTGCTTAAGGCCTCTTGTGGAATGAAAGAATCCATGCCTTGAACCATTAATAATGATGGAATACCAATTATCAACCATAATTCTCCATACCATATCAATGAAACCTTCTTCAATTCCCATTTTCCTCAAAACTAGACAAGTATAGGACCAAGATACCCTATCATAGGCTTTAGCCATGTCAAGTTTGATAACTACATTGCCTCCTACATTTAAATTCTTGATCTGGTGTATAATCTCTTGGGCTAGCATAATATTTTCAGAAATGTTCCTGCCTTTGACAAATCCAGATTGGTTAAGGGAAATGAGGTTGGGTAGGATAGGTGCCAGTCTAAGGGAAATGAGTTTGGAGATGATTTTGTTTGTGAAGTTGCTAAGGCTAATTGGTCTATACTCAGAGAGCTTGTTAGGATGGTGTACTTTTGGGAGCAGCACCAAACAAGAGTGAGTAAAGTATTTAGGCATAGCTCGTCCACAGAAGAAAGATAGAATCACTTTAAGGAGGTCCTCTTGTATGATGTTCCAACATGCTTGGAAGAACTTGCCATTCATTCCATCAGGTCCCGCAGCTGAATTGGGATTCATTAAAAACACTACAGTTCTCAACTCCTCCATTGTAGGGATAGCTTTCAGGTTTCTGTTATGCTCATCAGTTACCATCCTGGGAATACATTAGAGGGTATGCTCCTGAATTTGTGTTTCCTCACCAGTGAAAATGGCTTGGAAGTGATCACATGCAGCTTTGGCTATATTTTCTTCACCTTGTACCCAATTATCATCCTCATTCTGGATCTTATGGATGTATAATTTCCTCCTCCTTCCTCTTATCATGGCATGAAAATACTTGGAATTCACATCACCCTCTTTGAACCAATGCAACTGAGTTTTTTGCTTTAGCATGGATTCCTCCAGTTTCAGGTATTTTATATACTCTGCATTGATGGCATGGAGCTTTGTTCTTTTCTCTTCAGAATTACTAGAGATTAGCTCTTCCTCTGCATGTCTAGTCTTGTCTTCATATTCTTTAACTTTGGCATATATATCACCAAATTGCAATCTGGACCAAGTACTAAGAGTGGCTGCCAACCTCTTCATTTTATGATGGAAACACCACATTGGATTACCCTCCATAGTCCTGTTCCAACAATTACTAACAGTATCCAAAAAGGGCCTTTGTATTTGGTTAGTATTTATGTACCTCATATGGAGGTAGAGAGTCTTACAGAACGGGTGTTTCTTTTCAGTGTAGAGGGCCAATTCATGATTTTATGACAGCTTCTGAGGAGGGTCAGATATCCCGTGGATCCTACAGTGCAGGTCAGATTTATCAGCGATCATAGCAGAGACCGACGAGCCCTGGGTGGTCATATAGGTTCTTCCAGTTCATCACAACAGTTCTCTATTCCAAGGTCTTGTTATGATTGTAGAAATCCAGGACATATGATTCGTCAATGTCAACTACAGACTCATTAAAGTCCCCAACATACGTACTCTACTCCAGTGAGGCACCAATGCCTCCATCAAAGGGTCAGGGCAGAGTTAGACTAATTAAGGTGGCCGCACTCCCGATATGAGTGCTAGTGGTGCTATAGTTCCACAGACTAGAGGTGGTAGGGGAGCCCGTGTTATGCTTTTCCAAGGAGACCCGAGGTCGAGTCTTCTGACGTAATTATCACAGGTATCTTCTCAGTCTGCCATCGATCTACATGTGTTATTTGATCCAGGATCTACATTCTTCTATGTGTCTACCTATTTTGCATCTGGATTTAATTTGACATGTGATTGTATATTTATGCATGTACATGTACATATTTCCACATACGTGAATAAGCTCTTAGTGGTGGATTGAGTGTATCGATGTTGTCTTGTTTATTTGGATAGGTATGACACCTGGATAGATATAATTATTCTGGGGATGGTAGATTTCTATGTTATCTTGGGTATGGATAGGCTTTCTCCTTATTATGTGATTTTTAATTATTATGCTAAGACTGTTACCTTAACAATGCCTAATGGTCCAAGGATTGAGTGGAAGGTTACTAGTGGTTCTTATCTTAGTAAGGTTATCTCTTACATCTGTGCTCAGAGTTTGATTAATAGAGGGTGTATGTCTTATTTGACTTTCATCTGGGACACTAGCGTTGAGACACCTCCTATGAAGTCCATTCCCGTGGTTTAGGAGTTTGAAGATGTATTTTCTACTGACCTTTTAGGTGTTCCTACAAATAGGGACATTAACTTTGCTATTCATTTAGAGCCGGGCACTAAGCCTATTTCTATCCCTCTGTATTGCATGGCTCTGGATGAGTTGAAAAAGTTGAAAGAAAAATTGCAGGACTTGTTGAGTAAATGGTTCATTCACCATAGTGTGTCACCTTGGGCTGCATCGGTTCTGTTCGTAAAGAAGAAGGATGGATCTATGAAAATGTGTATCAATTATAGACAATTGAATAAGGTGACTGTCAAGAACAGGTACTCTCTTCCTTGCATTGATGACTTGTTTGATCTGCTTTAGGGAGCATGATTGTTCTCTAAGATTGATTTGAGGTTCCACTATTATCAGTTGAAGATTAGGTCATCGAATATCCCTAAGACAGCCTTTTGTACCCGTTATGTCCATTATGAGTTTTTGTTTATGCCTTTTGGGTTGACTAATGCCAGACAAGCGTTCATGGAGTTGATGAATGGGTTGTTTCGCTCGTATTTGGACTCCATTGTGATTGTATTCATTGATGATATTTTGGTGCATTCCAAAACAGAGGAGGATCATTTCTTTTTACTTTTTACTTAATTAAAAAGAAGGAATCAAAATGACGTTTCATGATACCATTGGACTAATTTTTGAGAAATAATAATTTGAAGATGAGTTCTAACTTTGAAAAAATAGTCTTCATTAGTTTTTCAAGTGATTTTATTGGAGATAATTGCGATCCTAAACACTTAGATCAACTAGTTACAAAATATGTATAAAATATCTAGGTCGTGTATATTTTATACTAAATATTATATAATATTTATACTTATACATAATCAATGTATAAATTATGTATATTTTGATTATATTAATAAACTAATTAACTGAACTATATATATATCCGCAAAATTTCTAAAAAAATTCACTCACAAATTTTCTACTTTCTTCAAAGTTAAAATACATATTCAAATATAATATTTATTTTTATTTAACTTTTTTTTAAAATTATATTTTTAAAATGGGAAAATGCATAAATTTCCTCCTGAAGTTGTACCGAAAAGTGAATTACACACTTAGACTATCATGGCGATCTATTACACATATAAACTACCTAAAAGTGAAACTATTACCCCCTACAATTGATGTGGCCAAAAAAATAAAAAAATAAAGAAGTGCGTCAGATTTTCTGTAAAGTAAAAAAAAATAAAAATCACCCAATCTCTCAACCCTTTCTTCTTCACACTCACCTCCATTTACTCTCATTTTGAATCTTGATTTTTTTCTTTCAAAACCCATTAAAGTAAAAAAAAATTAAAAAACAAAATCACCCCACCCCAAATCCTTTCTTCTTCACACCCACCTACCCTCTTTTTCTTCACACCCACCTCTATTTACTCTCTATTTTGAATCTTGATTTTTTTTTCTTTCAAAATCAATTAAAAAAAAAGAATTCTTCTTCCCATTTTGGTGGAGAAGACGATTGGGGTTTGGGGGGGGGGTCGGATGGGTGATTAATAATTAATTAAGATTTAATTAGTATAAAATATAATTAATAAAATAAAAGTTAATTAATAAAGAAAAGAAAAAATATATAAAAAATCGGATGGTTAGTTAATAATTAATTAGTATAAAATATAATTAATAAAAGAAAATTTAATTAATAAATAAAAGAAAAGAAAAGAAATATAAAAAATCGGATGAGTGGTTAATAATTGATGGGTAGTTAATAATTAATGAGGATTTAATTAGTATAAAATAATTAATAAAAAAAAGTTAATTAATAAAGAAAAGAAAAGAATAGAAATATAAAAAATCGGATGAGTGGTTAATAATTAATTAGAATCTAATTAGTATAAAATATAGTTAATAAAAGAAAAATTAATTAATAAAGAAAAGAAAAGAAAAAATATAAAAAATTGGATGTATAGTTAATAATTAATTAGGAGTTAATTAGTATAAAATATAGTTAATAAAAGAGAAGTTAATTAATAAAGAAAAGAAAAGAAAAATAATATAAAAAATTATAATTTCTGATATGACGATGACGCGGTACTGATGTGACGCTACGTGACATCGAGTGTAATACACCACATACGAATGATGTTATGCATTCAGGTGTATAATAGTTTCACTTTTAAATAATTTAGATGTATAATAAATCATTATAATAATTTAAATGTGTAACTAACTTTTCGATACAACTTCTTGCTTTTTCCCTTTTTAAAATATTGTGTTTTTATGTCCAAAACGCCAAATTATCATGGGAAAATGCCAATGGACTACCTCATAGCGCGTGCCAAGTTGGAAAATTGTGCAAAGAGGGGGAAGCGCGTAGGTTAAAAATATTAAAGTAACCGGCTACCCACTGTACTGGTAGTTTAAATTATCCGTATATGCCGTACGTACGATATGACGACGGTTCAATAAATTGATGGCTTTTTCGTACACTTTCCCGTGTCAATTTATTTTATTTTATTTTTATTTTTAACTAATTTAAAAATAACATTTTATTTTGATAATTTCTTATATAATATTTTATGACCATATAATTAAAGAGCATTTTAATATATTTTATATATTTTTAATTTAGAATTATAAAATTTTATTATATTTTAAAATTTCATATCAAATTAAAAACAGACAAACAAAAAAAAGTGTTATTTGGTTAAGTGGTAATCAACTATGATTAATCTCACGTGAATCAAACCTACTTGTCAATAAACTATTGTTTTACAAACTAAAGTCAACTGTAACTAAAAATAATCACTTTTTCTTTAATATTGTTATTATTGTACTTGTTAAATAAAAACACTTTACATTTAAAGGGCCCAAGAAAAGATGATTTTTTTTTTGATATTTTTAATTTTTTTTTGAATTTCTTATTTAATATTTGGAGTCTGTATTGGAATCGTAATTAAATTTAAATCGCGCGTTATAAAATTAATTCGAAAATGACGCTCCCAATATATTTCATACTCAGAATTCAAATTGGGATGATTTATTCTTAGAAAAACTAAAAACAGGTAGCAAGACCAGATTCAATGGGTCATCCGCCGAAAAGATACTATTTAGTTGTAGAAAATTTTCTTTTCCCAAACTAGACAAGGACGTTCCTATAAAATAATTTGATGTTTTGGGGAAAAAAGTTATTTTCAACAATTAAATGCAACGAACTAAAATAGTTATTTTGATGAGTATATGATAGTGACAAAATTAGTTTAAATACAGATAATCATGCATATTTATTGGATCATATAAGATGATCAGAAGAAGACCAAGACGTATCCATCAAAGCTTTGTTGACTCGTCTTAATAAAAATTATCTTACATAGTGATGTTTCAAAAGGACAAAATTCTCTATCACCGTAATTTGTTTTTTCACACAAAAACTAATATAAATGCATTTTTTTAAAAAAAATCTCAAATTTACTCTTTTAAAAAAATCTCAAAAATAAAGATTTCAAAAAAACAAAACTAAAAGAAAGTCCAAGAACCATTAGAGGCATTTGACTTTTATCTCTTTGATTTAATTGTAATTTGTAACGATGAAAACGTAAAATGAAATATAAACCAAAAGGAAAACCAGCTGTCACCTAGAATTACAAAGAAATACAAGTTTTTGCACTAATTATGTATGCCGTGATATTTGATTTTTATTCTTAAATATAATGATTATTAAATTTTTGTCCTTCCTGCTCCTTTGATGTAAATTTATATATCAAAATATATACCCTTATCTATGACCTAAACTTTTTTCTCACTCGCATAAGTGTTTTAGGAATTAAGTTACGTGGCATAAGTTGTTTAATATGTTCATGACCTAATTTGCTCGACATTCTTAAGTCACAAAAAAGGTTATGATAAGCATTTTTAGAATCACAAAAAGGTTATGATGAACACTTTTACAATCACAAAAAATATTATAATGAGCTTGAGTCGATTATTTTCAAGATCTAATTCAATTTTTTTCTTATGTAGTGGAAAAGCATTACAATCTGAAGTTTTACACTTTAGGAAAGAAATGTTCTTGGTGGATGTACGATTTGGGACTCCCAGAATTTGTATGCAAGATGAGCCTATAGGTGTGCCAATCAACCGAGCCACCAAGTATCAGAATAGGATGAGATTTCTGGATCTACTATCCGGTGAAGAACTGATTAAAGAATAAATTTTGGAGAGATTCTTCATCGATCTAGAGGCCGGTGAATCACTAATGAAAGTACGAGCAGCCGCCAAGTTTAATGATTTGGTGGAATCTACAAATATAGTGGTTGGTGATTAACCATTTCTTCTTCTTTCACGAAGATTTAGACAAAATTGAGTTTGGATGAAACTGAACAAGATTGAACGAACAAATACAAAGATCAAAGGCTTTATTATTGAGAAAGTACAAGGAGATTATTCAGTAGCCATCAGAGCAAATTAACACATTAAACTATTACTATACATGATAATTATTTAAACTATCGCTATGATTGATAATTAAAGCTCAAATAACCACTATTTCTAAAATTTGTTCTAAATAGTACTAGTAAATCTGTAGGTTAGTTCATTAATTTTTATTCTTTCTTCTATTCTAATTTTGTTCCAAAATATCAATTACTAATATTTATCTTCAAACGTTATGTGTTATAGTATAAAGGTTACAATTTCAATTTCTTAATATTATTAATAATTGTCGAAACAAGTAAATGTCATACCTCTATTTTACATTTTTATGCATAATTATAAAGGCATAATTGTAGGGGTCAAAATTCGATTTTGACATTTGAACATATTAGAAAATGATATGTGGCAGTCAAAATCTAGTCAGAACTAATTCATCGGCAATAGTAACACTGATTATGGCCTCAAGTCATACCAAGTAGACCTATTTCTATCCACAAAAGGTCTGGAATAATGAAGCAAATCCGTCTAGCTCTGACATGATAAATCCGGAGGTAGAATTCATTTTATGTGGAAAATATTTTCTAAGAATTATTTTTCGTGAAAAACATTTTTCTTTGTATCAAACACACAATAAAGGTAAACAATAATCTATTTTGATGTTCCTTTTGATCTCGGATTGATATACAGTAATTTTGGTTTAAATCTAAATGTACTACGATGTGTTTAAGTTTGATACGGTCACACTATTATTATTACTATATATAATTTCAATCTTTTCAAATCTTGCACTTTTTGTCTCTTTATAGATCATAAATATCAATTTTTCATTTTATAAATTAAATATCTCGATCAAGGTTTAGAAGTGGCAGTTTTTTTCTTCCTCTTACCACTTCATTATGACTCATTCTTTTTTATTCGTTATGATTATTTTTATCTAAAATAATCTTCAAAGATTGAGAATGATAGAATTATTAAATATTTACACTCCACAAATGACTTATATGAAAATTGTTTTAGATAGGTAAGCACATAATTTGAAAGACCATAATTACATAAAAGTCAATGAATGAGAAAATAATTGAGTGGTAGATGAAATAGTCTTACCTTAAGTTTAATTGAAAATTAATACTATATGACAACTTTTTAGAGTAGTTAAATTAATGTCTCACTCACTAATTTTAATTTTTCCACTACAAACAATACCCGATTTCTATATCTAGCTTCTTTGAGTACATAGTCATTTTTATTAAGAAGCGATTTCATTTTTGTAACATAAATTTAAATTTAGTCAAGTTTTAATATAGATATCGAACATCCAATAAAAAAAAATAGCAGGCCCTATCCTTTTGGCGGCTATAAGTCATTTATCAAGTTTGCTTTCCTTTGCAAAACTAATTAAGCTCTTATCCCTTATCTCTCGAATAAATGGACAATTTTGATTTAGACTGAATTGAAGTAAATATGTGTATTCAATTAAATTAAAATATTTATTCTGAATTATAAGGGAATCAAAATTGAATTGAATTATCAGTTGGAGTGTGATTGATTTGAATTGATTATAACCTACGAATCAATCATGATTGAGTTGAGGTTTATCTTTTTTAAAAATGAAATATATTCCTTATATCTCAATTTATCAGTCATGATTTCTGAAAAATAATTATTTTAAATTATTTGTCATTTTAAAAGTTTAAGATAAAATTAATAGTTTTTTTATTTTAGTAGAAATTATTCTTTTAAGATTACAAACACGGTGAAGAGAAATTATATCTGAAGATATAAATAAGGTCTCCTAGTTATTTTAGTTTTTATGAAATGTGTAAAAAAAAAAAAAAACACCACATTTGAGATGGAGAGAATACTTGTCAATAGTTGATTCAACGTAAATAAAACCAAATTTAGCATATTATATTTATTATGTTTAAATTGAGTCTTGTCAACTTGATGAACATTATTGGAGTAGAGGTCCTAATTCAAAATTTGTAGTAGTAGAGTATTAATTAAATTAAATGTTTATAGACGTACTTTACCTAACATATATTTGATGTGTAAAGATTCAACTGTAACAGATGTTTTCACCCAATCTCAAGTGTTTCCAAAATAAAATTGAAAACAATATAAAGTCGATTGGAATTGTCAAATTAATTCACCTTCCACTTGTTCAATACATTATGCATTTCTATTTTATTGCTACAAGAGAGGTTAGAGTTGGGGATGGCAATGGGGTGGGGAGGGCTGGGTACGGGGCGGGTATAGAGTTATGTGGGGTTAATGCGGGGTGGGGGTTGAAGTAATTATTATCAAAATTAATGCGGGATGTATTGTGGGTTTTATGCGGATTTAAGGTATCAGATAGGAATTCGAAGCAAATTAAATTTTTTACTTTAATTTTTTGTTAAAATTTAAGCTAAAAAAATGTTAATTAGCGATTAAGAAATAATTATTGAAATGTTAAATAAAAACAATTAATTAACGAAAAATAAAAAAAAATATGAATTTTATTTTTCATATCAAAATCAATTAAAAAAAACATAAAAATTTATGCAGGACGGGTCTATATAGAATGGGGCGGGGCGGGTTGAAAATGAAAAAAAAATATATTATGCAGAATGGTTTAAAAAAATTTATGGATTGAGATCAATCCATCCCTCACACGCCCCGCCCCGCCCCGCGCCGCCTCGCTCCATTACCATTCCTAATTAGAGTCAACAATTGAATATCGGATTTGATCCCACAACTAGAAAAGGTTTACTTCGGGGTTAATGTGGCCTAGCTGGATTGTTATCAGCTCCAATACGTAGATTAAATAATACACTGCAAGAGGTTACTAATGACGATACAATTTTGACCTTTGTAAATGATGAATATTCGGAATTATCATAAGTAAACTTTAGAAAACTTGCATCAAATCACAAGTAAATTTGTCTCTTCAATCATAAAATATCTCAAGATTTCACAAAAACTTCTCAATTAGCAATTGTCCATCAAGAATACATGATAATTTATTTATTAGAAACTTCAAAAATATACTAAAATCTTTTTTTAAAAAAACTTATCTCAAATCACAATAAAACTTATCTCTTTGAATCATAGATACTATCAAGATTTCAGTTCATAAGAAAATTTTATACCTAACTTTTTCCTTACATATGGTAGTTTTACATATGGTAGTCAATATTTAATATCATTAAAATAATGGTATATTAATTGAAGAAAAATGGTGAAAAGACGATTTTGTCTACAACGGAGGTTTTTAATAAAGGGCAAAAACTTCAATCAACATTTTAAAAATCTTCGTGCTTTTAATATAGTACTAGTGTCTATGAACGTGCTTTGCATGTTACTCCCTATCAATTATCATACAAAAAAGGACTCTGATGACTAATTCGGAATCCCATTCTGACATCCGACTCGGGATTCGACCCCGACATCTGACCTCGACACCCAACACCTAAATCGAGAATCTACTTCCGAACCAAGACTTGACCCCGACTTCCGACACATTTCCCAATCCAACACTTGTTTCGGGACTCGACCTGAGACCTGACTTTTGACTCGAAATTTGATCTCAATATTCGACTCTAGACCCGACTCGAAACTCGATCACGACATCTGATCTTAACAGCGAACATTGACTTGGAACCGCACTTCCGACACCAACTCCCCACCTAAGACCCAATTTGAATCTTAGATTGAGACCCGACTTTTGACCTGAGATTCGGCCCTGCAGCCAACTTTTGAACGGAGATCTAACCCCACTCGACCCTAAAATTTGACACGCGAACGACTCCGACTTTTGACGCATAACCTGGACCAACTTTCGACTTGAGATCTGACCCCAACTTCAGACCCTGTATCTAACTTACGAATCGGGATCTGACCCCTAATCTGACCTAGGACCCGATATCGACTTCATACATAGGACTCGACTCTAACTTTTGATTCGAGACTCGACTTTTGACTCTTGACACGTCCTAACTTTCAACTCGAGAATCGACCTCAACATCAAATCCTGTATATGACTTGCGAATTGGGATCTGATCCCGAATCTAACCTACGACCCGATTCCGACTTCCGACATAGGATCCGACTCCAACTTTTGATTTGGGACCCGAATTTTTAATCAAGACCCGATCACGTGATCTAACTTTTGAATAGGGGCCTAATCCCGACACTCAACGCCGACGATCGATTAAAGACCCACTCCAATACTTGACTTGGTACCCGAACTCGACTTTTTATCTAAAACCCGACTTCGACACCCAACACGAAACCAGACTATGACACCTAACTCGAGACCGAATCCAGACACCCTAAAATCTTACCTTGATTTATGACTCGGGATCCGATACTCAAATTGTGACCTGACCCTGATCCAATCTGGGATCCAGGAGTTAGGTCTCAAATCATCTTGAATTTAGAAAAAAGGTTAATGACAGAACGTTGTATCTCATTGAATTGTTGATTGAACATTGCTTTTATTGAAAGACTCTATAATAAATAAAATTATAATTTTTTTCTACAATAGACAAAATTGTCATTTACTATTTTCTTTAAATAATTGTTATTTAATTATTATGCAAATATGTAGGACTTTGAAATTAATTAAAGTTATAACTATTATATATTTACTCCTTAAGGATATAAAAGTCCTTTAATATTTAATGAATATTTTGGTCAATCAATATTATTAAACGTGTAGAAATTCCCTACTAATAGTTTACTGAAAAAAGATTTAATGTTAAGCTCCAAGTAGTAATAGGATAATATGTATCCTACAATAAACTTAATCCTAATAAAAGTATGTTTTGCTTAGGCTTAGTACAAAATTACATTTATACCAATTAGTAAGTTTTAGATGGAGGAAATTTTAACTTAAAAGAACAAATAAGTAAATCAACTTTTAGTGGATATTTTGGTCAATCAATATTTATATTCGTATTTTTATAATAATATAGATAGATAGATAGATAGATAGATAGATAAACTGTTCATTATATTGTTGCAAATAAAAAAGAAAGGGTAAAGTAATCAAAAAGAGAAACAGAAGAAGTTACGATGAAATTTTACAAAGATTCATGTCATTAAAAATAATAATATGGGTGTAAATAATATAAAATGAAAGTAATATTTAAAATGCAAGTAAAGGATATTAATGATCTCTGTTTTAAAATAAATTAACTTAGCAAATTAATAAAAATGAGAAATAGTAAGAAATAGTAAGAGAAAGAGAGACAATTGAGAGTATTCACTATGTATAATTGCATAACGAGAAGCGAAATTTTGGAGACAGAATTGAGTGGGAAGGAAAAGTGAAAAGAAATAGAAGGGAAAGCAAAAGGAAGAAAGGGACGTAAAGACATCCACTTCTTTCAATAATTTTACAACACTCTCCCTTGGATGTCCATAAAAAAAACTCTAGTGAAAGAACAAATATATATAGTTATTCTGAACACCCATAAATGTTGTGCCTCATTAAAACCTTACTAGGAAAAACCAATACAAAAAGGGCTGATGAAGAAAAAAGAGTACACACATCTAATAATACGCCTTGAGTGCTGCTTCATTAAAAACTTTGGTTAAGAAAAAAAGAGTGCAGCGCGTATTTTACTCTCCCTAATAAAATTTTCATTTGATATTTTGGAGACGACGCATTTCAATATTATACCTTAGCTTCTCAAAAGTTGATGTTGGTAATGCCTTTGTGAATAAATCTGCAAGATTATCACTTGAACGAACTTGTTGTACATCAATATCACCATTCTTCTGAAGATCACGCGTGAAGAATAATTTTGGTGAAATATGTTTCGTTCTGTCTCCTTTTATGAAGCTACCTTCCAATCGAGCTATACACGCGACATTGTCTTCGAATATAACTGTGGGTACTTTGACATCATTTTCTAAGTTGCATCTTTATTTGATGAACTGTATCATCGATCTCAATCACACACATTCTCTACTTGCTTCATGAATTGCTATTATTTCAGCATGATTTGAAGAAATAACAATAATAGACTGCTTTATAAATCGTCATAATATAGCAGTTCCTCCGTGTGTAAATAGATAGCCTATTTGAGATCGAGCTTTATGTGAGTCTGATAAATAACCTACATCTGCATAACTAATAAGGTCTGCACAACCTCTTTTAGTATAAAACAAACTCATATCAATGGTACCCTTTAGATATCGCAAAATATGTTTGATACCGTTCCAATGTCTTCGTGTTGGGATGAACTATACCTTGCCAGCAAATTAATAGAAAATGTTATATCAGGCTTGGTTGCGTTAGCAAGATACATAAGTGCACTAATAGCACTGGGATATGGTACTTCAGGACCAAGAAGTTCTTAATTCTCTTCTAGAGGTCGAAATGGATCTTTTTCCACTTTAAGTGATTGAACAACCATTGTATTACTTAATAGATGTGCTTTGTCAATGTAAAATCATTTTAAGATTTTCTCAGTGCAAGCAGATTGGTGGACAAACACCCCATCTGCTAAATGTTCAATTTGTAGACCTAGACAAAGTTTTGTCTTTCCAAGGTCTTACATCTCAAATTTTTTCTTTAGATATTCAATCGCCTTTTGGACCTCTTCAGGGGTTTTAATGAGATTTATTTCATTAACATAAATGGGAATATAACAAACTCTGATTCCGTTTACTTAATAAAAATACATGGACAAATAACATCATTTATATAACCTTCATTTATCAAGTACTCAGAAAGACGATTATATCACATACGCCATGATTGTTTCAGACCATATAATGATCTTTGCAATTTGATTGAGTACATCTCCCGAGACTTAGTACTTGCTTTAGGCAATTTTAATCCTACTGAGATTTTCATGTAAATTTCATTATCAAGTGAACCATAAAGGTAAGTTGTAACTACATTCATTATAACTAAACTGATGAGATATCGAAAAGCTATTCCATCCATAACAAGTGAATATATTTTTTCATAATTGGCTCCGGGTCTTTGAGAGAATCCTTGTGCAACAAGGCGCGACTTGTATCTTAATTTTTCATTTCTCTCATTTCATTTTTGCACAAAAACTCATTTATAGTCAATTAGGTTTACACCTTTAGGGGTTTTGTCACACCCCGGTAGGGTACCCTAGACGTGGTCGACACTCAGAAACCATTATTGGCTCCCAAGCGAATCACTTGTCCTGATCAGACATCCGTTCATTCATTCAATCAGCGGAAGAATTAAAATAAAAAGATAATTAGGTGGACAATCCCAACCAACAATCTAACTTAAGGAAGAAAGGCCATGGACCAACAAATTGAACTCCAATCTATGTCATTAAAATAGTCTGACAAAAACAATTCAAAGAAATTAAAATACTTAATCGACCCATGACTATCTAATCTATGAAGCCTCTATCACTATTATCTAATTGGTATCAATGACAGGTTCATGGCTACCTCAAATTAGAATGAAAAGACTAAACTCGACATAAGAATAACATAAGTGGTATCCTTCGAATGTAGGGGAGGACTCACTAATAAGATGAGTGTGAACAGATCCTCAACGGTGTGCCTATTGATGATCTCTTAAAATTATCTCTACATCATCAAACGATGCAGGTCCAAATGGATGTCAATACGTGGAATGTACGAGTATGTAATATGGAAGAATAAAACATGCGTCAAGATAGAATAATATTGATTCAAATATCTCAAGTTAGAAAGATAAGAGAGACTCAATCAAGGTGCCATAAGTCTAAAGTAAGAACACAGTTTAGACAGAGACCAACCATATACAATTCAATTTAATCCAATCATTTACAATTCGATCTAATCCAATCATATACAATCCGATCCAATCCAATCATATTCAATCTAATCCAATCGTATACAATCCAATCACATACCATCCAATCCAATTCAATCATATACAATCCAATCATATACCATCCAATCCAATCCAATCATATACAATCAACTCAACAATAAAGTCAAAGGACTGAACTCAATAGATATGCAAATTAGAATTTAGAAATGTTTTACAATTCAACTCAATCATCTACAATCTCAATCAAACCAATCATATCATGCACAATCCACTCAATTTGGGAGTTTCTCTAACCGACAAACATCACCTATGATCTAGTGATATACAACAAGCCGACATTATTGCCACGTCCGTCCATACTTTGCCAGGGTATGAACAAATCAACCAATCATGGATGCATCAATCAATCAAGTCCTATCATTTCAGGATAATGAAATAGGGAAACATCCAACTTTAACGGTCCAATCCCTTCATATGTTGGCTACATAGTTCATGGAATTCAAGTATGGACTATACTCATACCCAATTCAGTGCTCAATAATCCTCCCAAGACTCAATATGCTTATATCTATCAGGTGAATAAAATACTCAAAATACTCATTTCTATGGACATAGTTTCAAATCAACTCATTTAGTCTCATTGGACTCTTTTTAAAACTCAATCAATCTGGTCTCATTGGACCTTCTTTCAAAATCAACTCATCTCAATCATCAAATTCTTCTTTTTAAATTTGATACAATCTTAACTCAATGAATGCAGTAAATATTAGATGCATTTAAAACATAATTTTAACCCCTCAACTTAATCTCAAAATAGATGTTTTAATGTAAAAATGCTCAACTCGTTTATACTTAACATACTCATGTTCAAAATAATAATTAAGAAACTTCTCAAACTCAAATAATGCTTAAACTCTTTCTAAATCAAAGATGAAAATAATCATTCTTTAAATCCAAAATAATGCATAAATAATTTATTCAAAGACGTTCACAAATCATTTTTTAAAACTCCTTCTCAAATAATCATTTATACTCAAGATCCTCATATGACTCCAATCAAATCAAATTATGCAAATCATATCATTTAGTCGCATTAGACTCCAATCCATTATATCTCAAAACATCATCATCACCATTACATCTTCATCAACTATTTCACTTTTTAAAGATGAACATCATTTTCATCATTATCAAACATCTTGCTACAAAATTCTTATTTAATTCTATGTTCAATTTTATCAAACTCATTCAAATATGCATTATCTCACTTTGAAAACATTATTTATACATCAAAACCATCAATCTCAACCTCAAGACAAATTATGACAAAAATAAAATCTCATCTTGGGTTCATGTGAATGAATACATAAATTTATACTCTCAACAAAACTCAACTCAAGAACATCGTTAATACATATGAATTTATGTACAAAAACTCAACAGAAATTATAAATAACTCAAGAATTCAACTCATAGAACCTCAAAACTCAACTCAACTCGAATCAATGAAGATGTAGGACACGTGGATGAAATCAATCCAACGTTGTGAGTAGCCTTACATACCTAAAAATGAAGATCATCTCCCCGAAAATCAAAGACATGACTTGAAGATCTTGAATCATAGCTCTTATTCTCCTTTCTAGTCTCTTCTCTCAAATCTCCTAGGGTGAAGGAGAGGAAAACCTGCTTGAATATTATGAGGGAACTGATTTTTAGACCCAAAACGGCTAAGGTTATACTTAGAATAGGTGGGGAAAAGTCTGGAATGACCTTTCTCAAGAAAAAATCTGAAAACCGACTTCAAAACCCTGTAAGTGCTATAGTGGTGCGCCGCGCCAAAGGCCAAACTACTTCAGCTAGTTTCGGGCGTTATAGTGGTGTCGGGGGCCACTCCAGCTCCAGGCCTGAAATTACTGCAGTGATAGTCTATAGTAAAATATTTATAACGTTTAATTCCAAACTCTAAAATATGCAATCTTGGTAGCGTTGGAAACAAGACTCAAAGACCTTTAATGTGATAGTTCATGGGATACATAAATCTTAATATGCTGAAAGTTATGTCCATTTGAAGTTGACCCTTATACAGACTCATCGGAAAACTTAGCCGATTGAAGTTTTTTGGACTTGGCTTGGTGTTAGAGATCCCTTATTAAACTAAACCAGATCTAATACTCTTCAAATACTTAAGAATTGATCCTAACTCATATATACAACTAGAATTCATTCAGTTCGAGTCTATATGCATATAAAGAATGGTTCGAGTCATTCGCGAAAACAATTTGGGGTGTTACAGGTTTGGACTACAAGTCCAAAACCTCACTTTTAGAAAGTTAGTCTAATTCTGATATAATTGCCTTTTTCCATTCTGGCCAATCTCATCTAGGTCAACATTCTTCGATAAATTTAGTCTCAAGACTTTCACTATCTTGCATAAGGTTAAGTGTAACATTATATGCAAAAACATTATCAATCGTGATTTTTGATCGATCTAAATTTATCTCATCACTGATTGAACTTATTGAAAGTTATTCATTCACTTGAGTTATGGGTTCACTGATTTTTTCAGAAATATTAGGATTACTCAAATCATGACCTTCTTCAAGAGGTTCTTTTGTAATATCATCTTTATTATTTCTCATACTTTTCTTTTTAGGATTTTTTATTCTTTGAACCCAATGGTCTACCACGCTTCAGGCATGTTTGAGATTAAGAAGCTATGATACTAGTAGATGATCCTTTTGGGACATCAATCCGGATATGTACATTCACTGTAGGGATATGTGACTTAGTTATCTATTTCAAATCAGTAAATGCATCTGGCATTTGATTTGCTTTTTTCTGTAAGTGGATGATCTTCTGGACCTCTTGCTCACATGTGTGAGTACGTGAATCAAAATGAGATAGCGATGAAATGTTCTACGCAATTTCTCTTTCAGGTTCTTTTTTCTCTCCCCCTAATTGAGAAAAAGTTATTTCATCAAACCGATAATCTGCAAATCGAGTAGTAAATAAGTTTCCTGCCAACGGTTGAAGGTAGTGAATTATGGACGGTGAGTCAAACTCAACATATATGCCCAACCTTCATTGAGGGTCCATCTTTGTACGTTGTAGTAGTGCTATAGGCACGTATACCGCACAACTAAAAATTTGTAGATGAACTATATTTGGCTCATGATCAAATATTAATTGTGAAGGAGAGTATTTATTATAATTTATCAGTCTGAGACGTACAAGTGTTGCTGCATGTAAGATAGCATTACCCTAAATAGTAATCGCCAATTTTGTTTTCATATGTAGAGGTCTTGCTATCAATTGTAGGTGCTTAATAAATGACTCTGCAAGGCCATTTTGAGTATGAACATGAGCAACAGAATGTTCAATTCTTATCCCAATTGATAGTCAATAATCATCAAAAGATTGGGATATAAATTCTCTGGCATTTTCAAGGCGAATAGCTTTAATTGGATAATTTGGGAATTATGCCCTTAATCTTATTATTTGTGTTAACAACTTCGCAAACGTCAGGTTGCGAGATGATAAGAGGCACACATGAGACCATCTAAATGATGCATCTATTAAGACCATATAATATCTAAACAATCAATTAGGTGGATGAATACGTCCACATATAGCCCCATGTATACGTGCTAAAAAGGCGGAGATTCGATACCAACCTTTAGAGTTGATGGTCTAGCAATTAATTTACCTTGATAACAAGTAACATATGAAAATTCATCATTTGTAAGAATTTTTAAGTTCTTTAACGGATGTCCAGTCGAATTTTCAAGAATTCGTTTTATCATTATGTTTCTCTATGTCTCTCATAATATATTATATTGGTCTTCTTAAGCATATCCTTACCCTACACTAGTAAATTTTTATTCCAACTAATTTACAAAGTTTTTATCTAGAATGGCAAAAATATATTCTCAATCTGGGGCAAGAAAAACACGCGACTCAATTGATTCATCATCTGGTCCTTTACAAGCTATGGAAAATCAAAAAAATACCATTTACCTTGTTAAATATGGAATTTTGCAAGTTGGACACCACATCACCATTACGAATAAAACTTAGCAAATTAATAAGAAGGAGAAATAGTAAGAAATAGAAAGAGAAAGAGAGACAATTGAGAGAATTCAGTATGTATAATTGCATAATAGCCACTGCAAATGAAGAAAGAAACAAGTTAAGGAAAAAGTTGGGAGACAAAATTGAGTGGGAAGGAAAAGTGAAAAGAAAAAGAAGGGAAAGCAAAAAGGAGAAAGAGACGTAAAGACATCCATTTCCTTCAATAATTTTACAACAATCCCCAAGATTTATTGGAGTTCAGATTTTCATTACCAATGTTAGTGAGTACTTTCCTAAAAGGGAAAAGACTCAAATATGTAATCGAATATTGAGAAAAAGTTCATCTATGTCATCCGTTAAAAGTTTGGCTCATTTATGCCATCAAACTTTGAGAAAAGAGTCATCCATGCCATTTTTTGTAAACTAAAAATATTTTCCATTTTACAAAATTATTTTGTATACGTAGTCCATTATGATTCGGCCACGTCATTAATTAAATTATTTTTTAATATAAAAAAGGTTCAAATATGCCATTGAACTTTGAGAAAAGTCTTATCTATATCATCCATTAAAAATTTGGCTCATCTATGTCATTTCAATTAACAAATAATGGCATGGATGAACCTTTTGTCAAATAAAAATATCATAAATGAGCCAAACTTTTAACGAATGGCATAGATGAGCCTTTTCTCAAAGTTCGATGGCATATTTGAGTTTTTTTCCTTCCTAAAATATATCTCATTAACTATAACTAAGATACTCCCTCCTTTCCTATTTATTTGTCAAATATTTTCTGATTTGATTTTCTTTTTTACTTGTCAATTTTGACAAATCAAGAAAATATAATTTTTTTCTTTAATTATACCCTCAATTTATTAACATTGAGTTAATGTGTTTGAAAAATATAGTAAGTAAATATGTTTAAAAGTCTATCAATTAATAGAGGTAAAATGATAAACTCACTAAATCTTTGAAATTTAATATAAGACAATGTGTCAATCATATAATTGTGTACTTTTGAATATGTAATGGAGTGGAGTCGAATCTAGTGTGGATAATCCAACCAAGGGTGATGTTGACTAGTGTAGCTTGTCACTCTATCATTTTATAAAGATAATGTTTGAATCAACTTATGTACACCTCAACTAGTTCGTCGAATACCAATTGCCTTTCACCAGCACAAATTTTAAGGAACTTGTGAGACTTAGGCATAGATATATTAGAAGAAATTACCTAACATTTTGTCTATGCTATGATTTGAGCGATGGTCTTCCATGACTCTAGCTGGATAAAATAGATCACATCACTTGATTAGTTAGTTCTTATCTAACTTTTGCTTGGAACTACCAAAAGGTTCAAATACATGTTTCTTTTAACATGATAATATAGAGGTTCATGTTGATGTTAGTTTTGAAAAAGAAGAAAAAGAAAAGCGTTTTTGTCCCACATCGAAGTAAAAAGAATGGGCAATTACTTTTGTAGTTATAAAAGGAGCTTAGCTCCTTGATTTATAATACCAAGGGGCGGAGCTACATGCAACCTAGGGGGTTCATCCGAATCCCCTTCATCGAAAAATTACACCATATGTGTAGAATCAGTTTGTTGGTTTAAGAGTATATATTTAATAATGAACCCCCTGAACTCAAGCCAAAGACTTGGTCTAGCGGTAAAGGGGTTCACGAATTTTCAAATTTTGGCGCCAACTCTACGGGTTCGAGCTCGGATAACAACATTTTTTTTTATATTTTAGTTTCAGCCGATTTTCATTTTTATTTGCTTAATAAATGAAACGTCCAACCCCAATATTGTAATATTAAACTGTATTATATGTGTTTAATTATTTTTCATAAATATTTTAGTGCACAACATAAAATGAATTACACTTTACAATAATTTTTTTTCTATTTTTATAAAATTAAGTAAAAGTTATAACTTTTTGTGAGTTTTCATATTTAAAATTAAAAAAACAAAATTCTCTCATACTCATTTTAAGTCAAACATTTAATTTTTATTTGATTAAGGAATAATATGATTATAAGTAAGATTAAATAAATAGGATTGGATTTTGGAAGTATTCTTATATCCTTCTACTACAGATTAGTGATCACAATTTAAGAAATATTGTGCATTTAACGTACAAATGAAGAATTAAGAAAATCCTCATTATTAAACTTTCATTTAATTATTTATCTTATTTTAATATATTTTTTTGGATAGTATAATCTTTTGTCTTCCTTATTTAGTTTCAAAAATTGAATAATGTATATATACAATAATGAAGGCGACAAAACCCATAATTAAAATTTAAAAAATACGTTTTCTCATATTGATTTTAATATTATGTCAAAAACGTACTTTTTTCTATTTTATTGTTAGTGTTGAGCTAAAATGGTAAAAATAAAATTGAGCATTTGACTAGTGAAATTTTGGAATCTTTGTGGACTAAAAATTTTGATCAATAGCTAGTAAACTCGGACAAGGTAGAATTGTAAGAAGTTGTTCGGTAAAGGCTCCAATTGTACGCTGGGATAGGTATCCTTATGACATGTTCTCCAAGGTTGTCATGATAAAGGATGGAATAATTCTAGTGTGTCCATAATTTGTACATGAGCATTGATTTATTGATGATGCAAGGTGTGTGGTGGAAAGGTTGTCGATGGCTAATTAACTCTCAAGAAATCAATAAAAGGGTTGCACCATAAGTTATTAGTAAGTTTTTTGTAATGAGCCGAAATTGAAATTCTTGAAATTGGGAAGTGGTTTCAAATAAAAATTCTTGTATTGGTTCTTCAATTTGAGTGGATATACTCTTTATGGTGAGGGTATAATAATTCTTGAATTTAGAATTATGATTGTCAGTAGCAGACAATGTGAAAGTTATAGATATGCATGGTTGGCCTAGGTTAGAGTCGGGTGGAGAATTGACTCTATTATGTGTAACTGAACAACTGTAAAAGGCCAACAGATTGCATTTTCTTCTCTTCAAAAGGTGGAGATTTGTTGATGTTAGTTTTGAAAAAAAAGAAAAAGAAAAAAGTTTTTCCCACATCGAAGGAAAAAGAATGGGCAATTACTTTTGTAGTTATAAAAGGAGCTTATCTCCTTGGTTTATAATGCCACAAAAAATTCAATTTCTTGTATATTAGAGGAGGGGTTTAGAGATAATTTTCTTGAAAATCTCTATGGGAATAGTATTTTAGAAATTGGAATGTGTGAGAAAAAATATTGTGTATTATATAGTGTAATAATTTTCATATATATTTCTGGAAGACCTGTGGTTTTTCTCTAGTTGGGGAGTTTTCCACGTTAAATTTTTGTATTTTTATTCTCTTTAAATTATTCTGTTATTTTTTGCTTGAAGATGGTTCGAAAGGGACGGAAATTAGTCGGTCCTTTTTCCCAACAGTTCATTCAGTCATAAACTGACAAAGACAAGATGCAAAGTTTAGATACTAAACTCGGAAAGCTAGCTAGTTCATAATATTATTTTTAGGAAGGTTACAATTGATGTCAATGACCACATATATAGATGACAATTCATTTTCTCAGCCAAAGTGGATCCTCTAATATCAATTGCTTAAGGTGTGTCCTTGTCGTGTGTTCATAACATTCTCTTCTATCACTTCTTTCCATCATAATTTTCTTTTAATTGGATCATTAGAGAATACAGTTTCTGATTGACGTGGAATTACAATACCAATTCCAAGCCTGACTTGGAAAGTTAGTCCAGGATAATGAAATGAGTAATAAACATGTTGTTGAAGGTACTGATCTAGGTGGTTGACTAACGAGAACAACTTTATTTGATTTAGCATCATTTAGTGAGTTGCCCTGGCTGCTAACCCATTGCTCAGCCTGCATGCAATACACGAATTTCAGAACATATATATATAATACTTGAACCCCACTTTGTCACCTCATTGCCAGTTTTTTGACTTCTTAATTAGACACATGAGTAACAGGCCTAACATGTTTTCCATCGAAATTCCCATAAAGACAAATTCTACTAAGGCCACGATCTAAAAGAGAGGTTCACTTTTCAAAGGCAAAAGAGCTTAAAATCTTCTTCAACTATTTGAATTGGTATAAAACTATCCTTTATCCACCTTTCGCTTCTTAATACTCCTAACGTTAGTTCAAAAATACCTTCGATATTAACTCTTTGGCTCATATTTGCCCTTTTTTAACATATCTTTAAATATTTATTTATTATGTTGCTTAATTTGATTGGTCAAAATTTTAACCCTTCCTCAAATAAATAATAAAAATCACATATGATTTATATTTTGATGTTTGACCCGATACGCTTGAAAATAATATTAAAAAATTATTAATTTCATGATATCTTTTGGAAGGGCAAAAGCCTTTGGTGTCCCCTCCTATCAAGAATTGTATCCACGGCTTCTTGTACTAATTTCTCCTGACACATTGGGCACTTTTCATTCTTCATTCGAAACCAACAAGTGTCGTTGGCCTATTTTAAGTCAATCCAACTTCATTATAACCCAACTCATATAAGCATCCAATTAAAACTCATACTCACCTCGTCTGATTGTCCATCTATACAAAACATTAATATTTTTTATTAGTATAATTTTTTCTATAAATTATACAATTGTCTTGTTCATTCCCTTTTTTTAATCTATTAGGATATCATAAACTCAAACTTGAAATAAACTTACATGTCATATTCTTTTAATTTTATTATTATCATGGTTGGGGTGGAAGTATGAGAAAAAGTTCTTTTCATTTTTTTTATTTTAAATTTTTGATACATACAAAAAAAGGCAGTATACATATATAGTTGCTTAATTAAATCATCTTCCATCGAACTAATTATTTATATATAAATATCACTGTTATTTTTCTTTTTTTTCTTCCTTGTTTGTCATAAGTTGAAAAAAACCTAAAATTTAAAATAGTGCACAAAGATTTAAGAAGAAAAAAAATGAAAAGGAGAGGAAGTGAAGGGGAAGGGAGAGGGGGAGTTGAGTGTTGGGAGTAGAGTACTAACTTTTTTTATTTTTAATTTATTATTAGAACCCAAATTATATTAAGTATTATTATAACAGAGAAGGAACTAAAATGTACTTAAGTAGGTGCAATCCAACTGTAATGACTATAAAAGTCATTTTTGGCATTTTCGATAAAATTACAATTTTACCCCCCCCCCCCGATATTTTTCCCGAGTAACTTTTGGTTGAGTCTGAAATTTAGTTTTTGAAATTCTTGTGAAAAGTTGAGATTTTGCTTGAAAAATGGGTTTTAAAGGCTTATGTTGTCAAATTTTGAATTTCGGAGTCATTTGGAGTTTCGAGTCTCGAAATAAAATTTCGTCACTTCCATCAGTTCCGGACTAAGAGAGTTGTTGGAATCATATTTGGAGTTAAAACGTGAAATTTAGATCCGAAGTTGGAAATTGAGTTAAAGTTTGATTCAAGCTTGACTTTGGTTAACATTTGAGGTTCGGGTGCTCGGATTGGATTTATGATGTATCCAATGGTTTTGGAAGGTGATTCTGTAATGACCCGTTAGGTAATTTCAAAAACGAGCCCTTCCTTTTCCATAAAAGACCCTTTTCGTATATTTGAATAGAGAATTTTGGACTATTCGGTAACTTCGGTTAATTAGTTGAGGGATAATTTTAGAGAATTAATTTAATTGATGGGCTAAAATTTTAACTTATTTAATACCCTATATCATTTTTCTTATATTTATTAAAATAGGTTAGTAGGCTTTGTAAATTTTAATACATAATTAGTTTGGAAAAGGAAAAAAATAAAATAAAATAAAATAAAATAAATAATAAAAGAAAAGAAAAAAAAAGAATTATATATATATATATATATATATATATATATATAAAATCTGATGGCCTAATGCCATCAGATGTAATGAGAAGAAAAACAAGAATGCCGACGAAAAGAAAAAAAATTGGAAAAAAAAATACGGAGGAAGAAAGAAAAGAAAGGGGAAAAGAAAAATAAAGGAGAAGAGAAAAATAGAGATTTTCATTCCAAAGCATCAAGGTAATTATTCTCATCCTTTCTATTAAATTTTTATGCGATTATGAACATATTTTTAGGGTATATTGGTGGAGGAATAATGCTAAGATAAGAAAATATGACCCTAGGGTTCTTCACATAAAATCTTGATTTGAGAGTCGAATAACGATCCGTTTTAGCTGAAATTTGACATGTGAGTTTATTTTATCATGAGCGAACATAATCGGAAAGAAAATTTCAGATTTGACTTCAATGACATAGAATGAGTTAGTTTCCGAATTTTGATATATTGAGATAGATAATTAAATATTAGGTATATTATATTTTATGAATTCTATTAAATTTATGATATTGGGGACATTAGAACCTAACCCTAGGCTTAAAATTTGGAAATATGAGAGTTGACATGTTATTTGACATCAACATTAGGAACTTGATTATAGATTTGGGTAGGTTTTGGGTCTAGCCTAGACATATAATAATATGGGTGTTGTTAGTTTCAAAATCTTATTGTTGTTATTTATTTGATTAGATTATACTTATTTGGAGGCCCAACGAAAAAGAAAGGCTCAAGTACCGGAGTAATTGCTTGATTAATTAAGGTAAGTGAATTTCTAAACCTCAGTTTAAGCTTATAGATGCTTGTATTTCTGTGTCATATATACTAGGGAGTAATGAGAATTGGAATGGGTTATTGACTGTATGATTGACCTTAAAAATGGAGATGAGGGGTATAAAATGATGATCTAATGACATGTATTGGTGGAATTGCTATGTTGTGATTTTGGACATGTGAAATGACTATGTTGATGTGAGATAGGAAATATTATTGTTGTTGTCATGTTATTATCGTGAATTATATGAACATGAATTGATTGCATTGGTTCTGACATATTGTGTTGAGACTGGAAATGATATGAAACAAAAGGGGTCGGGTCACACGCTCCGTGGCAGGTATTATGAAACAAAGAGGTCGGGCCACACGCTCCGTGGTGGGATATATATATATATTGAGAGGACGGGCCACACGCTCCGTGGCAGGTTACATGGATAGAAATATCCCCATGGGTTTTGGACTTGATTCAGCGGATGTGTACCGATAGGACAGGCATGAATCATTGCATTGCACTGCATTGCACCTTTCTGATATTTGTGAATTTGTGTTTACCCCCATATTGCTCTGTGTGTGCTGAACTTGACTTGGTATGATTCATTGACGAGACTATTGATGAGTATTTGTGGACTATATTACTGTTGTTATTGTACAAGTGTAGAGTTGAGCTGATTTTATGTAGGTTGTAGTTAAGGAGGTTCGGTTGGGAGGACAAGAGTACTTGTATCTATTAAGCTTTGCTTAGTTTTAGCTATCCACTTGCTGAGTACCGTGTTGTTTGGTATTCACCCTTTGCTTCCACACTTATGTAGGTTGTGAGCCCGGACCTGCTTGATCTTCTACTGTTTTCCACTACAGCCGAGGTTATCAATTTCGAGTGTTGAATTAGTTGTTATATCCATCTAGCGGATACCTCTTACTCTTTTATTATGTTTTAGTCCTATTCTAGAGACGAAGACATTGTGACTGTATTTCTTTTTGTACTTCGGTAATACTTTAGTGGTTTGTATACGTGACAACCAACCTTGGGGATTTGAATTTATCTTACGTGTTTTGATTAAGTTAAATTTGATTTATCTCATTTTCTTCCACATCTACTTTCCATTGGGTTTTAGGCTGACTTATCTCGATGGGTTGAGATGAGTGTCATCACACCCGGATTCGGGTCGTGATAGATTCTAACGCTAGAAATGACTTCGTTATAATTTTTAGATGTTACACCCCACACTATTGAGCTTAGAATGTCTCTTAAACTTCTTAGAAGTCATCAAGTGAGTCGAATAATCTACCACACTATCAAATGACTCTAAGGAAGGGAGAGTGTGGTACCCCATGGTAGGGAAGGTTGGAAATACGGTTATAAGAATCCGAAAGGAGTTGGAGGTCAAGTAACGAGTCGTAGAACTCGATTTACCTACGTAAGCTACCAACTTAGAAGTTTGGCATACTTAAGCCACTTGAGTACATACCAAGCTTACGTAGTAAGGATTACACGGGTTCTTAAAATAAGACGAGATTACGAACTTATGCGGAGGAGGAGAGAACGACATGTGGCAGCAAGAGTAGGTGCCATGTGGCAGCCTAGGAAAGTTCCACATGGCAGCAGGTGACCCACCTGCTTGGGGTCAAGTAGGTGACCCACCTACTTAGGGGTGGGCCCTACTGAGGACACGTGGCAGCCTAGGAGCCATAGCATAGATACATGGCCCAATAGGGGCTAGACACATGTCACCCTATGGGAATGACACGTGTCACCTTCTAATGAGGTGTATATATATGTGTTTGGATGACTACTAAGTCATTTCTTAATTCATTTGAGCTGAAACTTAGAGAAAACAAAGGAAAAGAAACCTAAGACTAAGAGAGAGTGTTATGGTGGCAACAAGAAAGAGAAAGGTAAGCCTCCACTTTTTCTCCGTAAATTAATTATCTACGGTGTTCCTCAACCATGTGGATATGTATATATGTATCCTATGACGTCTACAGAATCATTTCTTCAGTTTTATGCCTAGAAAAGTGAGTAAGGAGAAGAGAAAATCGCTAGGGGTACAAGCTAGAGGGGCTACGGGTTTGGAGCAATAAAAAGGTAAGGCCCGATTTCATTCTGCGAATTAATTATTTAAGGTATCCCGCGGTGATATAATGGTGTTTTATAACATAAAATTCCAATTTGGGGCAGCAGAAAAGGGACATAAACAGTCCGCCCCATTTCAGCACATCAAGAAGTTTTTGAGATGCAGTTTTGGCGAGTTTTGGCCAATTTCGGGTAAGGTAAGGTTTCTCCTTTAAATTTGGACTTTATGGTGTTTTTATGGAGTGTGTTACACGCCCTATAGGTGGCTGGAAATGTGAAAATGTCATAGAAATGCTTGACGTCGAAGACAATCTAAATTGGAGTCCTTATAGTTAAATTATCGTCGAAGTAAAGTGTTGTACTTGTGGTGTGTTGTTGTATGTGGGTAGGGGGATTTGTTGCAGGTCCTAAATGTGTTATAATAGGAGTGTGGGTTCTTCTGGTTGCATCCACATGACCTCTCATTTTGTATAATTAAAGTCTTTGCAAAATAAAGACTAAAAACTCTATTTTGATTTCGTAATTTTCAGCAAGTGGTTTGGAGCTTGTGTTGTGTAATGTTGCCATGTTTTAGGTGTATATATGCTGCAGGATGTTGTTGTTGGTTGGCTGTAGTGATTAGGGATGTAATTGGAAATTTGGATAGGACATATTATAGGGGAGGTGCTGCCCAATTTTCATTAACGTCTTAACTAATTAAAGACCTAGTCGATGAGACAAAGCAGGACATAGGTTCCATGAATACCAAGATGCAACTGAAGGCACTGAAAAGTTTAAGGTTGTTGATACTCGCATTGCTTCCATGTTAAATAGGTTTGGAGGAAGACGACGTGGATGTGATTAAGAGAAGTCCATACGAGGTATGTAAAGCTTCCTTTTGGCATGTTTTGAAATAAGTATGTAAAGCTATTTTTCATTCCTTTTGGCATGTCTTAGCCTTAAGTGAATTGTATGTGAACTGAGGGGATAATTTCATTCCCAGAACTCCAAGTACGCCTTATAATCCCTGTCCACTGCTTAGTATTGAAACTCCTACAAGAATTGAGTATTGCCTGTTAGGGCTTCTACGTGTTAAAAAGTATTGTATGGAAAGCTACCTCTCATTTCTCTTGATAGGTACTTCGTATGAAAATAAGATTATGATGCCATAATTATTCACCGAGCCCCATGATGGGTCGGATACAAAATATGTGTGTGATGATCACTTGAAGGAAAGTACAGACTACACAGAGCTTATTCTCTTTCTTTTTGGCATGTCTTAGTTGTAGGTTAGATATGATATGAGCTCCGGGGTGATTCCATTCTTAAGCATCTCTTATTTACTTCTGAATACTGAACTCTTATAGTAGTTCAGCTATCTCCCTGGAAACTTCTATGTATTAAGGAGATAACGAATGTACGGGTTCCAAGCCTTAAAGACTATATGGTACTAAGTGTTTTTGATTCCATAAACGACTTGGCCCTATGTTAATACTTGTCTAAGGTCCCCGAGATTACAATTGATATAGCCCATTATGACATTTGGAGGACACTCGAGATGACTACACTACTCCTCGGGTCCTCAGGCAAAAGCTTAACTTTCTTATTTTGTCGAGTCTCTGATAATGATTTAAATTGCATATGGTTACTCACTACTCTACTCATGATGACTACACTACTACTCGAGTCCTCAGGCAAAAGCTTAACTTTTTTATTCTGTCGAGTCTCTGATAATGATTTAAATTGCATATGGTTACTCACTACTCTACTCAATACATGTCTAGGGTCCCCGAGATTATAATTGATATAGCCCATAATGGCATTTGGAGGACACTCGAGATGACTACACTACTACTCGGGTCCTCAGGCAAAATCTTAACTTTCTTATTCTGTCGAGTCTCTGATAATGATTTAAATTGTATATGGTTACTCACTACTCTACTCGTGTATACTGTAACACTTCTTCTCTGAGTCCAAGGCCGGTTATCAGATTCGTGCTCAATTCCATTGCATTGTCCACCGCCCCTCACTAGAGGGCTGGGTTATGTATGTATATTTATGATGATGTATTGTAATAATGTGGTGATGGCACTGGGTCTATGATGGTTTTACAGATGTATTCACCGGATCCCTAATAGGGTCAGCTATATGGTATAATTTGAACATGCATATTTTTATGATTTACAGAGTACAAATATCGAGGTTTCTTTTACGATATATTTGTCCCCTGCTTCCCTATCCATGTATGCTATGTTATGTTTTACATACTCAGTAAATATGTCGTACTGACTCCCCTTTCTTCGAGGGGGCTATATTTCATGTCCGTAGGTACAGATACAGGTTTTGGGAGTCCGTCAGCTTAGGATCCCGCTCAGCTCAGCTGGTAGAGGCTCTATTGTATCGGAGCCTAGTTTTTGGTACTGACCACTGATGTATAAAATTGTTTTGTCTATTCAGGGGTACGATGGGGGCCCTGCCCTGCCATATGTTGTCGTTAATATTTTTAGAGGTCTGCAGACATGTATATGTGGGTTGTATATGTCAGTTTGGTTTAGCTAGGTCTACATGATATATGGTATATGTTATTATGTTATAGAAGCTTTGTCGGCTTGCGTGTCCTTTCATGATGTGATATAAATTAAAGAGGCTATAGGTTTATTAAAATATTATCACCCAATAGGGTTATATTGCATAGTATTGTGTTATGTATAATTCGAATTGGCCACAACTAATAAACATGTATACGGGGGTCCAGTTTGGACCCAGTCATGACCTACGGGGTTGAGTCGTGACATTAGATCCCCTGAGGGTATTTTGGGTATTTGAAGTGTCGAAACTAGTTTAGTTGCGACTTATTAAATTAAGGGTCAAGAAGATCTTGAATTCGAATTCTGATGATTCCACTGAATTCGGAATATCAAATTTAATAGGATTGGATATATGGTTTGTGTACCCGGGATTCCGAACGAATTCTCAAAGTCTATTCCATGACTTTGAGACTTGCGAAAATCTGCTATCTGGTGCATGGACATTCTTTCTCCACATTCGCGGAGGGTAACATTTTCCTTTTCTGCATTTGTGGAGGGTAACATTTTCCTTCTCAACGTTCGCGGAGGAAGGGTCGTGTTCGCGGAGTGTACTAATTTCCTTCTCCACATTCGCGAATGACAGGCCGCGTTCGCGGAGTGTCACGACCTAAGCCTAGGGCCTAAACGTGACATGGCGAATGAGGAACCCGAAAGTACCTCAAACAAGCCTTTTAGCATTCTTTTAGCCTTTCATAGGTAATGATGATAAATAAACAAGCGGAAATCATAATAAATCTTCAACTTACATATGTCCAACAATACCTCTAACTATTAGATTTAACGGGGCTAAGACAAGTCCCTAGCTCACCCTCAATCATAATAGAAGAAATTCCATAGTAAAATATCTTAACATATCATAAACTAGAAAGATAAAGGAGTATTATTCCCGGAACATGGGAACTCACCAAAAGTAGTCTTCAATGGAATATCAACTAGCCACGTGGAGGAGAATGAGGAGGAGCACTGATCCCTACATGGTGATATCATGTAGGCAAAAGAGTATGCGTTAGTACTTTGAATGTACTAAGTATGTAAGGATGCATGAACATTGAGAAAACATTAAAACATTTATGTAATATGGAACATAATTTAATGTATGCATAATAAATCATATATATATCCTTTAAAACATTTATTTTGTGGGAAATTAACCATAACCGACATTTAAGACCATGCGAGCTATTACATGGAATCCAACATAACCCCCTACGTTGGCTGGGGAGACTACTTGCCAGGTAGAACTCCGTCAACTTCATTCATTTCTTTAACTTTAACTTTAAGGGCTATTTATGGATCCATTAGCCTAAGCCTACAATGGCTCCTATGTTGGCACATAGTTAATGAGACAAGGGGTTGCTACTAGGATTCCCTTACCGAATCCCACCTCAATGCCTCATTCGGTGCTAAGTCAATCCCACGGAATAGTTTAATACTTCAAAATATTCATAGCATATAACTTGAGAATTCAAACATCATATTCGGTAGAATAGCTCATTAAAACATTTGATAATTCAAATATGCAAGAATTGTCCTTATTGCATAAAGAATCCATCATTCATATCATTTCATCATTCTTTCATTTCATAAGACTCCCTTTTTTTATCATAGATATTGCTTTCATAAACATTTATTTGGAGTCAAAACTTTCAAGTCAAACTTTGTTAAAAATATAGTAAAACTAGGTGGGATCAAATCACTTCAACTTGCAAATATGTATGTAATTAAATATACATAAATACTTTAAAATTCATTAATTAAAAATCATGCTTTAAACAACCCACCATGAATTTCAAGAACCTTTAAATAGATAAATAGAGGAATTACTTGCAAACTATCAATTTATATATATGAAATTATGTTGCATCAAAATAGATCAATAATCATTAATTTAACCATAATTCATACTATTAAGTAAAAATAAGAATTACTATAAGAAAATACTACTTGAAATCAAGAGACTTAATTGAAAGAGTTTTTGGACTATATGAATAGAATAACTCATGGATAAACACCAACATAACTTAGAGTAAAGCTTAAAGAAAATAACTATAATTTATCATATAATCAAAATAATTTAGACATGAGAGTGGAAGGAATACTCTCATTGAAGCCTTACATACCTGGAAACCGAAGCTTTAGTTGGTACCGGAAGACTTAATGAACACTCTTGAGTCCTAGCTTCTCTCCTTGCCGGAACGTTTTGTGTACTACCAGGAATATATGAATCACCGGAATAATATTTCTTCACTACTAAGAACTAAAACTATATTTGAGAATGTGTATAGAGAGAAGATTTGCTTGAGAAAGCTTGATGAATAAAATGAGGAAATAAGGTGGGTATTTATAGGTGGGAAAGATGACCTAACAATAAATAAAATAATTATAAATAAAAATCTGAAAATTTAGTGGAATATATTGATGTCATGGATGATGTTAAATGGAGGACAATTTATGTCATGAGTGATGTCAAATGTATCTAGATCTTTCTATGGTAGGTGAAATGAGTTATCTTTGACAGAATACGCTTTTTGGGAGCTGCGTTTGAATAAGATAAATTCCTTATTAGGATTTGGTGTCTTCATAAGAATTGTAGATATGGAAGTCTAGTTTCATATCGTTCAAGAATCAACCAATTTGGATAAACCTACAGTGAGATATGATTTTTCTTCTATAAACACTCATTTCCGTAACAGCATCCTACCTTACAAAGATTAATTTATTTGACCTACTTAACCTCCGAATCTTAAAATATGGTCTTCATAAAAGTTGTAGGTAATGATCTTGTGGTTACTCAGAAATTTGAATCACTCAATATGGATATTTCTATGAAAAGTTATGACCAAAATACAGAGACTGTATCATGTTTAGGCAAAAATTGAAACATCGTATACAACGTTTTTAGGGGATATTACACGGAGTGAAGCCTATGCTGTCTCCATGTTCGCGAAATAAGTTATCCACGTTCATGGAGAACAAAAGTGGCCTGAACAGTGTTTAGTCGGGGTTTAAGCTATTTTCCACCATTTCTGAGTTTCTAAGCTTTGGAGGGGCGATTTGGAATGAGTTTCTTGCGGGGAAAACATTGGACAAACTATTCTAATCTATTTTCTTGATTACCCATTACTTATTTGGATTTTTAGACATAAAATTGGTGATTTTGAGTTTGAGGAATTGGGGTTTTTCAAGAACAATGCAAGTTTAGTTTTCTAATTATTTTCAACTCATTTTAACTCCATTTTTGAAACAGATTTCACCATTAGATTCCTTATTACTTGGAGAATGTTTTCATCCAAAAATAATCAAATTCTGAGTTCAATTTTGGATATGAGATTTTTGACTATTTTATCATTTTTATCTGAATTTCTTGATTTTAGTGTGTCAATAGCTTACAAATGTGATTGTGAGTCTATAGTTGAGTAAATTATGGTGATTTGGAGTATTATCAGAGGGTAAAATCGGTGATTTTGGATTGTTCATAACTTTTGGCTAAAGCAAATGGAATTCTTACCTTTGTTAAGTATGTTGAACCTTGTATTTTCTTATGTGAGGGGATTAGGGTGTATTGGGTCATTAGATTGAATTGAATTATATGATTTGAAGGGTGATAGTGAAAATTTATATAGGGTTAATTGTCCAAGTGTTGTGAACTATAGGACATTGGTCTATTGTGTGATTCTGAATTGTATAGCATCTTATGTGAATATTAAACTTATTTCACTCATTATTGGTGCATATGTTATATCTATGATGGATGAGAATGTATTTGTACTTTCTATTTATGAACTGTCTAGTGTACTGGTATAATTGTGATATAAACTATATAGATTGGGTTGTCTGAATGCAGGTGTGTAGTTGTGGAGGATTGTGGTTGGGATGTCAGGACTACTCGTATTCCGCATTGCTTTACTTAGGGTTTAATTTTTATTTTGCTGAGTACCGTATTATTGGTGCTCACCCCTTATTTCTACACATGTGTAGGATCTGAGCTCGGTTCCTCTTGTTCATTGCTTCCTTGTTGATTGGATCGAGATTCTGACGTGTGAGAGGTAGCAGCTTATCTTCTTTGGCAGACTCTCTCCGTCAGTTACCTTATGCCTTGTTTTGTTTGAAGACTGAGACATATAGAATTATACTCTTTTCATTTCTATTAAAGTAGTGGTTTGTACACGTGACACTGAGTCTTGGGTAGTTTAAAACCTATTTTACGTTTTTCCTTATCTATATCATATTAGACTTTACATTTATGATATTATTTCTGCTTACTTTGAATTATTTAGACTCTTAGGCTGACTCATCTTGGTGAGTTAGATGAGCTTCATCACACCCGATTTCAGGTCATGACAAATTAGTATTAGAGCCCCGGGTTCATAAGTATCACATATGAAGAAGCCCAGTCTAGTAGAGCATTGAGGATCGGTGCGGAGACGTTTGTTAGTTATCTTCGAGGGGCTATAAAGGCTGTTAGGAAATTCTCTTTTTACTTCTTTCAATTCTGTTGAGCATGGGTTCTTGTATAAGTGCTGAGTTATCGCGTGTTTTTTCGACAGATGGCTAGGACTTAAGCATCATATTCTATTGGACGTTGGGAGCCAACCCCCAAGGTTGCTACTGAGACCCTTTATCGGGGTAAAGGTAGAGGTAGAACAAGAGGCCGGGACCATGGAGTGGCACCAGCTAGGGATTATGAGAGGGGCATTTCCCTTGAGCTAGTGATAGAGGCCAAAGGGGAACAGGTTCTTTCTGAGTATGCGGCAGCACCATTACTACAAGATACCTTATTGAGGGTGTTAGGCATGCTCAAGACTATGGCACAGACTGATAGTGCAATAGGCACACCTGGTATATCACATACCCGAGTAAGGGTCCAAACCCGCGGCAGGCTCCTAAGGCACAAGGATAGGTGGGACAGCTACTCGTAGTCACTATAGATAAGGTTCTTCCAGCCCCAGTAGTCGAGATTTAGGATGCACCAGTAGCTGCATTGACTGAGGATAAAAAACATCATTATGAGAAGTTCAGAAAGATGGACCTACCTCAGTTCCAAGATGGGAAGACCGGGGATGCATATGATTTCTTGACCACTTGCAGGGAGTTGCTTAAGACAGTTGGGTTGGCTGAGTCCCACGGTGTTCGATATATTACTCTTCAGCTTCGTGGGCTGGCTAGAGAGTAATGGAAGACATATTCTGGATCCTTACCTGTTGGATCCTCTCAAAAGACTTGGGAGTCATTCGGTAGTGCTTTTATGATTGTTTCATCCCTTTAAGTGTGAAGGAGGAGAGTCGACTCAAATTATAGAGCCTTAGGCAGGATGGGCTGTCCGTTTTTGAGTATGAGGTTCGCTTCTGTCAACTATCCATACATGACACTGCTATCATCCCCGATGAGACTGAGAAGGTTTGCTGTTTTGTGAGGGGTTTGACTTATTCTATTAGGCAGTCGGTATTTTGGGTATCTAGAGATAGAGCCTCCTTTCAGTCGGTGGTTAGTATCGTTAATGAGGCGGAGTTGATGGAGAAAGAAGAGTTCGGGGACCCAAGAGGGCTCGTGCTTCTAGACAGTTTTAGGGCACCTCATTTGGAGGTAGAGGTTCTTATAGAAGAGGTGGCTCCTTTCAGCGTAGAGGGGTGGTTTATGACTCTATGTGAGTATCTAAGGGAGGACGGGGTTATCGTGGTTCATTCAGTTTGGGCCAAGGTTCATCCGATTCACAACATAGGCCTGCAGGTCGAGGTGGTTATAATATCCCTCATATTTCTCCGCATCAACCGTCTGTTCCAAGATCGTGTTTTGGGTGTAGATCCCTGAACCATATGGTTCGATAGTACTCTATGAGACTTATTCAGGTCCACATCATACTTACACAGTAGCGCCAGTCAAAGGTTCGGTGCCACCAGTCAGAGGTTCATCCCCACAGACTCAGGGTCGTGGTAGGGGTCAGATCGATAGATGTGGTCATATCAAAGATAGATGAGTAGGTGATGCCCTAGTACGACAGGGTAGTAGAGAAGTTGCCTAGACATGTGGTAGATGAGGAGCTCATTGCTATGCTTTTTTTGGTAGACCCGAGGCTGAGGCCTCCGATGCATTCATCACAGGTATTATTCTGGTTTGAGATCACCCTACATCTGTGTTATTTGATCCTGACTCCACTTATTTATATGTGTCAGCATATTTCTCTTCTGGGTTTGAATTGCTATGTGATTATATGCTCGTGCTCGTGTGTGTTTCTACCCAGTAGGAGAACCCTTAGTAGTGTATTGGGTGTATCGATCATGTCTTATGTCTTTGGCAGGTTATAAGATGTGAGTTGACATGATTATCCTTGATATGGTAGACTTCAACATCATTTTAGGTATGGATTGGTTAACTCCGTATTGTGCCATTCTTGATTGTTTTACCAAGATGGTGACATTAGCTATTCCTGGTAGGCCACAGATAAAGTAGAAGGGTTCGAGTGGTTCCTACCCTAATAGGGTTATTTCTTATATTCTGGCCTAGCGATTGATCGATAGGGGTTGTTTGGCTTATTTGGCATTTATTTGTGATACTGATGTTGAGCCGCATTCTATAAAGTCTATTCTTGTGGTTTGAGAGTTTATGGATGTATTTCTTATTGATCTTCTATGGGTTCCACCTGATATGGATATTGACTTTGCTATTGACCTCGAACTGGGCACCAAGCCCATTTCTATTTCTCCTTATCGTATGTCCCCAATAAAGTTGAAAGAGCTAAAAGAGCAGCTTCAAGATCTATTGAGTAAGGGGTTTATTTGTCCTAGTATTTCACTGTGAGGTTCCCCAGTGTTATTTGTGAAGAAGAAGGACGGGTTTATGAGGATGTGTATCGATTGTAGACAGTTGAACAAGGTGACTGTCAAGAACAAGTACCCTCTTCCCCATATAGATGATTTGTTTGATCATCTCCAACTAGCGGCCTTATTCTCTAAGATCTATTTGAGATTCGAATATCATCAGTTGAGGATCCGGCCTTTAGATATTCCTAAGACAACCTTTCGAACCAGATATGGCGACTATGAGTTTCTTGTTATGTCTTTTAGGCTAACTAATGCCCTAGTAACATTTATGGAGCTGATGAATGGGGTGTTTCATCCATATCTGGACTCATTTATAATTGTCTTCATTGATGATATCTTGGTTTACTCCAAGACTGAGGTAGATCATGTGCAATACTTGAGTATTGTGCTGTAGAGGCTTAGAGAGAAGAAGCTTTATGATAAGTTCTCCAAGTGTGAGTTTTGGTTGAGTTCAGTGGCATTCGTAGGGCATGTGGTGTCCAATGAGGGAATTAGAGTTGATTCGGCTATGATCAAGGCAGTCCGATGATGGGCTTGACCCACCTCAGCTATAGAGATTCATAACTTTATGGGTTTGGCAGGGTACTAATATCATTTTGTTCAGAGCTTCTCTACGATAGCAGCTCCATTAACTAGGCTCACTCAGAAGAATGTGGTATTTTATTGGTCGGATGAGTGTGAGTTTCCAAAAGCTCAAGGTATTATTGACTACTGCGCCTGTGTTGACGTTGCCTCAGGAGGGTGTTGACTTAACCATGTATTGTGATGTATCAGGGGTGGGCTTAGATGGAGTGTTGATGCATAAGGGGAAGGTGAATGTCTATGCTTCGAGGCAATTAAAGACTTATGAAAAGAACAATCCCACCCATAATTTAGAGTTGGAGGCGATTATCTTTATTTTGAAGTTATGGCGGCATTATTTGTATGGAGTTCATTGTGAGATATTCATCGATCACCAAAATCCATAATACAACTTCAACCAGCGGGACTTGAATTTGAGGCAAAAGAGGTGGGTTGAGCTTCTAAAGGATTATGATTTAACTATTCTATATCACTCCGAAAAGGCCAATGTGGTAGCCAATGCATTGAGTAGGAAGACTTCCAATATGGGAAGACTTGCACCTATTCGAGCTGAGGAGCAACCCTTCGCTAGAGATCTTCAGAGATTGGCCAATGGGTTAGTGATATTGCAGCTTTCTGATGAGGGTCGAGTGCTTGCTTTCATAGAGGCCCGCTCTTCTTTGATGGATCAAATCCGAGAAAAGTAGTTTAAGGATGAGAAGTTGTGCCTTATTCAAGATAAGGTAGCCAGAGGTAAAGCTAAGGAAATAGTGATTGATTCTAAGGGTGTTTTAAGGATCAAGAGTCGCATTTGTATGCCCAAGGTGGTTGATTTGGCCGGATTGATACTTGAGGAGGCCCATTGCACTCGATATTCTATTCATACGGGGGCAGGAAAGATGTACCATGACTTGAGTCAGCACTATTGGTGGTGTGGTATGGAAAAGGATATCGCCGAGTTTGTGTCCAACTAATTGAAATGCCAACAAGTTAAGTGTGACCACCAGAGGCCTGGGGTTGAGTTTCAGAGGATGCCCATTCCTAATTGAAAGTGGGAGAGGATTATAATGGATTTTATTATAGGTTTGCCCACTACCATGGGAGGTTTTGATTCTATTTGGGTTGTGGTTGATCGATTGACCAAATCGGCTCATTTCATTCTAGTTAAGGTTAATTTCACGATGGATAGGTTGGCTCAACTTTATATCAGCCAGATTTTTAGACTTTATGGGTTTTTATTTCCATCATATCGAATCGGGGCTCATTGTTCACATCTCACTTTTGGGAGGCCATGTTGCGTGGATTGGGTACTCGATTGGATCTGAGTACCATATTTCACCCTCAGACGGATGGGCAGTCTGAGAGGACTATTCAGTTATTTGAGGATATGCTACAGGCATGTGTGATTGATTTTGGTGCTCAGTAGGATCAGCACTTGCCCGTGGCGGAGTTCGCTTACAATAATAATTACTATTCCAGCATCCAAATTACTCCTTTTGAGGCCTTGTATGGCCGGAGATATAAATCACCTATTGGATCAATTGATTTTGTGGCAGTGGATAGCCTAGACACCGATTTTGTTCGAGATGACATGGAGCGGGTTCAACTAATTCAGGGTAGGTTTTTGACAACTCAGAGTTGCCAGAAGAGTTATGCTAACAGGCGGGTTCGACCTTTAGTGTTCATGGTTGGTGACCAAGTATAGTTGAGAGTCTCGCTCTTGAAGGGTGTCATGAGATTTGGGAAGAAGAGAAAGCTCAACCCTAGGTTTATTGGTCCTTTTGAGATCTTAGGTCGAGTGGGAGAGGTGGTCTACAAACTTGCCTTACCACCTAGTCCATCCTCTATACATCTAGTATTTCATGTCTCGATGCTACATCGCTACATTCCGTATAATTCTCATGTGATTTTCTATGATTCAGTGGAGTTGAGCCCAGATTTAGCATATGAGGAGGAACCTGTGGCTATTTTGGACAGGCAGGTCAGGAAGTTGAGAACTAAAGAGATATCTTCGATGAAGATCTCATGGCGGTATTGGTCTGTGGGGGAGGCTACTTGGGGTTAGAGTCAGACATGCGGTCCCGTTACCCCTATCTTTTTGAGACTTCAAGTATGTCCCTTGTTTTATGTTCGAGGACGAACATAGTTTTAAGTATTGGATGATGTAATGACTCTAAAGGTCATTTTTGATATTTTTGATAAAATTACCATTTTACCCCTCCTATTAGTTTCCCCGAATCACTTTTGGTTGAGTCTAAAAATTAGTTTTTGGAATTCTTGTGAAAAGTTGAGGTTTTGCTTGAGAAATGAGTTTTAAAGGCTTAAGTTGTCAAATTTTGAGTTTCGAGTTTCGGAATGGAATTCCGTCACCTTATTTAGTTCCGAATTGCTAAAATTAGTCTAGGAGAATTGTCTGAATCAAATTTGGACTAAAACATGGAATTTAGATCTGAAGTTGAAAATTGAATTAAAGTTTGATCCAAGTTTGACTTTGGTCAACATTTGAGGTTAGGGTGCTCGAATTCGATTTCTGATGGTTCTAATGGTTTCGGAAGGTGATTCTAACGCTATAAATGACTTTGTTATAATTTTTATAGGCCCCGAGGGTATTTTGGTTATTTCAAGTATCAAAACTAGTTTAATTGCGATTTATCGGATTTCGGGTCAAGGAGACTTCGAATTTGAATTATAATGATTTCATTGAGTCTGAAACGTTGAATTTTGTAAGGTTGCATGTATGGTTTGTGTACAGGAATTCCAAACGAATCCCGAAGGTCTATTCTGTGACTTTGAGACTTACCAAAATCCACTATCTAGTGCATGGTCATTCCTTCTCCGCATTCGCGACATCTTCTCCGCGTTCACGAAGGGTAACATTTTTCTTATTTGCGTTCGCAGAGTAAGTTATCGGCGTTTGTAGAGAACAAAAGTGTCCTGAACAGTGTTTAGTCGATGTTTAAGCCATTTTTCACCTTTTTTTGAGTTTCCAAGCTTTGGAGGGGTGATTTGGAATGGGTTTCTTGCGGGGAAAATATTGGGTAAACTATTCTAACCCATTTTCTTGATTACCCATTACTTATTTGGATTTTTAGACATAAAATTGGTGATTTTGAGTTGGAGGAATTTGTTTTTTTCAAGAACAATACAAGTTTAGTTTTCTAATGATTTTTAACTCATTTTAACTCCATTTTAAAACAAATTTCACCATTAGATTCCTTATTACTTGGAGAATGTTTTCATCCAAAAATAATCAAATTCTGAGTTCAATTTTTGATATGAGATTTTTGACTATTTTACCATTTTTATCTGAATTTCTTGATTTTAGTGTCAATAGCTTACAAATGTGATTGTGAGTCTATAGTTGAGTAGATTGTGGTGATTTGGAGTATTATCAGAGGGGAAAACCAGTGATTTTGGATTGTTCATGACTTTTGGCTAAGGTAAATGGAATTCTTACCTTTGTTAAGTATGTTAAACCTTGTATTTTCCTATGTGAGGGGATTAGGATGTGTTGGGTCGTTAGATTGAATTGAATTATATGAGTTGAAGGGTGATGGTGGAAATTCGAATAGGGTTAATTGTCTAAGTGTTGTGAACTATGGGACATTGGTCTATTGTGTGATTCTGAATTATATAGAATCTTATGTGAATATTTATCATATTTCACTAATTACTTGTGCATATGTTATATTTGTGATGGCTGAGAAATGATATGAGTGAGGTACTCGATATTGGAATCAAGGTTTCTACCGATAGAGGTGATTGCCGAGGTTTCTTTCGACGACCGAGGTCTCTTCCGGTGGATATTATGGCCGAGGTATCCTCCGACAGATATTGGTCGAAGTCTTTTTCAGAGGATACATGATCTATGTGAGGCCCTCATGGGTTCCGATCTGAGGTGATCAACGGATGTGTATCGTAGGAAGACATGTATCACGATATTTGGCATTGCATATGTATCTACTTATTCATGTGATTGACTATGGTTTGAGATGTCATGTGTTTACCTGATTATAGTGGTGATCTGTCTAGTGTACTGGTATAATTGTGATATAAACTGTATAGATTGGGTTGTCAAATACATGTGTGTAGTTGTGGAGGATTGTGGTTGGGATGTCAGGACTACTCGTATTCCGCATTGCTTTACTTAGGGTTTAATTTCCATTTTGCTGAGTACCGTGTTATTGGTACTCACCCCTTATTTCTACACATGTGTAGGATCTGAGCCCGGTTCCTCTTGTTCATTGCTTCCTTGTTGATTGGACCGAGATTTTGACGTGTGAGAGGTAGCAGCTTGTCTTCTTTGGCAGACTCTCCCCGTCATTTACCTTATGCCTTGTTTTGTTTGAGGACTGAGACATATAGAATTATACTCTTTTCATTTCTGTTAAAGTAGTGGCTTGTACATGTGACATCAAGTCTTGGGTAGTTTAAAACCTATTTTTCATTTTTCCTTATCTATATCACATTAGACTTTACATTTACGCTTTTATTTTCCCTTACTTTGAATTGTTTAGATTCTTAGGTTGACTCGCCTTGGTGGGTTAGGCGAGTGTCATCACATCCGATTCCGAATCATGATATCAACTTATTTTTTTTGACTTATAAGTTATTTTCAACTTATAAGTTGCTTAAAATATGTCCATCCAAATAAACTTAATTATAAATTGAGGCTTAGTTTAAGCACAAAATAACTTTAAGTTGACTAGTCAAACACTCAAAAAAATTAAAAATAGGTTATAAGTAGCTTATAAGTCAATCCAAATAGGCTATTAACCAAGAGCTTGCCTCCATCTGTGCATCTTTATAAGCATCGTTTCAACTCATAAAGCAATCAACAATTAACACAAAAAAGATATTTTGGATACTCAATCTCCAACAAAATGAAGCTGCTTAAAAAATTCAATCTTTCAGTTAAAGTTCCACATTAATAACATTCGCTCTTCAAATCATGAAAATTACAACAATAAAAAATTTCTCTGAGAAGAAGGGGAAGGGAGCAGGAAGGGCAAGTGAGGAGGAAGGAGACAGCAGGGGCAAAAATGATAAGTAGAAAATTAATGGTGGAGATGTTGGAATTGAGAGAGGCATCGGTAAGATCATTGAATTCAAGATTTGAGAAGATGGTGGTGGAGATAGAGACAATGATAAAGCTTTCATGGTTGAAGGAAATGAAAATGGGTTTTAGAGCCCGTTTGGAAGGTCTTAAAAAAGTAATTTTTATATATGAAGTGTTTTTAGTACTTTGAAGTGCTGAAAATTATTTTTATAAATAAGCAGTTGAGTGTTTGGATAAAAATGCTTAAATGAGGAAAATGATATGAATTTTAGGGTTAAAAAATTAAAAAGGGTAGTTTGGAATTTAGTTAAAATATAAGGGATATAAAAGTAATTTCCACGGTCAAAGAAAATGACTTTAAGCACTTAGAAAAAAAATTAGAAATCCTAACTTTTCATTTTTGAAAGACTTTAAGAACTTTATGGCTTAAAGTTAGCATTAGGCAAACATGTTCAAAGCTAAAAAGGGGTTTTAAGTTGGTTTTGACCAACTTAAAGTCCATCCAAACGGGCTCTTAGTTTGCTATGGATTTTGTTTAATATAATGGGTTGGGTCCGGATTAAAAAAGAGGCTAATTTCAAATATATGTAATAAAGTAAGGGAAATTTATATAGATATACTATATTTAGAAAATATTTACCATTTATAACAATAATATATTTTTCACTGATTACTTATAATACATTTATAATACAATTTTGATAAATAATTTATGAAACACATATAATACAAGTTTTATTATGGATAATACATTTATCACACACTTTTATACACTTATAATATATTGTGTCAATTTCTTACCAAACATGCATGATATATTTTAAAGAGCATACTACATAAATATGACCTTTAGCTTTGTTTCAGCTGTCAACTATGACCTTTAACTTTACTAATTATCCAAAACTTAAAAAAATAAACACATTCGTCCTTTATTTTATCCTACATGGCAATTTTGTGTTATACGTGACGTCCTACATTTATTATACCACGTAGGACATGTGTCTCTACTTATTCAATTTTATACAAAATTTAAATACCTACTTGTGCACACCCAAAGTTGAAGAGCATAAATGTGAAATGAGACCTAGTTAAAGGGCATATTTTTGTATTATGCCTATTTTAAAACACTCATAATATATTTATATTGCATGCATAATTCACTTTTAATACGTAACAGATTTATCATTGTATTGCTATAAATGATAATAAATAAAAAGTATCGCTAAAATCAGTAACTATTTATTAAAAAGTGTTCATCCAAATATTTTTTTCATAAAGTAATTAATTTACAATAAATATATTCATATTTTTATTTACACAAAAAATAGTCAATAAGAGGCCATGGGTCCAAATCGCCCAATACCAGAGGTCAAAATCGGCCCAAGGCCATTAGACCTTTTTCGGCTTCCTTTCCTTTTCCTTTCTTTGCAGAGTTTTTTTTAAATATAAAAAACCTTATTTTGTTGTTCTTTTTAACTTTGTTGTTTTAAATAAATATATCTTATTTTTCAAAACTTTTGGCATGGAATTTTTTTTCATTTATCAATATTGTATAAATGGTGTAAAATATGTATATATAATATATAAATAATTATATAATGTATATGTAATGTATCGATATTTAATAAATATTTATGTAATGTATCGATATTTTATAAATAGTTATGTAGTATATATACAATGTATCGATATTGTATAAATCATTATATAGTGTATATGTAATGTATCGATATTGCATAAATAATTATGTGGTGTATATGTAATGTATTGATATTGTATAAGTATGTATCAATATAGTATAAATGATATATAAACATGTATAAATAATGTACAGATAATTATGTAGTGCATATGTAATATATTGATAATGTATAAATATGTATAATCTTGTATTGATATTCTATAAACAATTATGTAATGTATCAATATTTATTTGACTATCATCTTGTAAACATTAGAATTATAGTGGATTTAAATCCGTAAATTAATTTAGACTATATTAAATTCAAGAAAATAGTCCAAATGATATGGCAATTCAAGTCAAATAAATGATCCACTAAAAGCATTTTTGTCACGACCTAACCCCGCGGACCGTGACGGGTGCTCGAACTGGACACTCGCATATACCCCTGCTAACTACAATTAAACCTGTCTCCTATTTGAGTTATAGTGTACCAACAGGCAAGACAATATATAAGCCGACGAGGCTATCGTAACATATAGGCACAACTGTTCACACATACATTTATAACCCATATACATATATACACAACTCACATACATATATACACAACCCACATACATGTATACACAACCCACATACATGTATATACAACCCACGTACATGTCCACCGACCTCTAAGAGTAAGAACAGTAACATAAGGCAGGACAGGGCCCCCACAGTACCCGTAATCAAATAAATATATATACATAGAAGGTTTAGTACCAAAACTCGGCTCCGATTCAATGGAGCTTCTTCCAAATTTTCTAAGTGGAATCCTAAGCTGGCAGATCCCCAAAGCGCGCGCCTATACTTGCGGGCATGAAACTCAGCCCCCCAAGAAAGAGGGGGTCAGTACGACATATGTACTGAGTATGTAAAGTATAAAACATCAAAAGGAGGGCACCGCTAACATAGGGATGCAGGGGCCAAGTATAACATTCAACAAACCACTGTACCTGCATCTCATAAAATAAAGTTGTACATACTATCATCACATACAGTATTCGGCCCGTTCGGGGACCCGGTGTAACAACCACATCACTCTGTTATCATAAGCATCTATGTGTTATTAGTGCTATCTCATATAATAATCCCGAGGAACATATGGCCCGATCCATTTATCATATAGTAATGCCGAGGAACGTTTGATCCGATCCATATATCATATAGTAATGCCGAGGAATGTTCGACCTGATCCATATACCATATAATAATACCGAGGAGCGTTCGGCCCGATTCATTTATCATATAATTATATTATAGCCGGATCGAGACTCGGTGAAAGATGTATCACGATATACATGAGTGGAGTAGTGAGTAACCATATGCAATTTAAACCATCATTGGAGACTTGATGAAATAATCAAAATGAACTATCACTCAAAAATTAAGACAATAGCCATAACAAGTACCTTTGGAGTGTCCTTATGGTTTGCATCAAAGTAGCACTTTTGGAGTCATCTACTCGTATCAAGGCGTAATAAAATATCTTTTGGAAGTCAAGAAAATGGCCATCTTAGTGGCCTTGAGAATGGGGCTTCCTTGGGACCATCCATACTTCGTCTATTTGTTTCACAAAGTTCATACCAAAAAAAAAAGAAGATTAACTTTACCTACTTACTACTTCCTAAGGTATAGAAAAACTTGAGAAGCCATAGTTCAATTATTAGAAGGGTTCTAGCTTAAAGGAGTGAATAAGGGTCATGCTTTATACCACAACCTAAATTATACCAACTTAGGATGGTTGGACACTTTCACATGAATCGAGGCAAAAGGACATAAGTTCTAGGAAATTAAAAACGTTAGCCATCTTAGTGTACTTAAGAATAAGAGCTTCTTGTAGACTTTGTTCATTCTTCGTCCGTGGGTTTCTATGGGTCATGCCAAAAGAAGAAAGAGAATAAGCTTTATATACCCTCTACTTTCCCTCATAGAGTCATTATATACATATGTGACGTGGAACGTACGGCCCGATCCTTAGGTAGTAACATATATCATACTTGGCCTATCAAGAGACTCGGTACCATAAACATAACATCATAACTTACGTTAAGGGTATATCAAGAGGGAAGAAGGGTAGCTCTATTTACTCATGCAAAAGACATGCCGAGAGAAGAAAGGGCTTCACATACCTTTTTCGGGATTAATTGAAATCCGGCTTGCGTTAACCTATTGATATGAAAGTAATACTAAGATTAATAGTCTTTCACTTTCCAATATTCCACTTGACAACCAAGTACTAATAGGAGTCATTTCCTTATCCATTACCCCCGACTAGTTTGTTACTAGTTTCGATGCTACCGAAAATCGGGCAGCATTTCTCCTATAACTTCAATATCCCCGAGATTTTAACTTGGACACAATATCAACAACCATACCAACAACAAAAACCAGCAGCATATTTACAAGTAATTCACTTCAACTTTACACAATATAAGCTCCAAACAACTAGCTCCCAACTACGATACAAAAATAGAGTTTTTAATCTTTATTTTGCAAAATCTTTAACCATACCAAATGGAGGGTCGTGTGGCTGCAACCAGAAGCACCCACACCCTTTTTAAATCACTTTAAAGCCCTACAACACGCAACCCCACCAGCTGCACCTGCAGCACCACAACGGCAACACAACACGCGATTTTGATTTAGCTACTATGACTTTAATCTAGTTTGTTTCTATCGTCAAGCATCCTTGTGTGATTTTTCTACTTCCATCCTTATTTAATACATGTCATATACCCCATAAAATCATCATAAACTCCAGTTCGAAAGAGAAACTTTACCTTATTCGAAACTCGCCAAAACTTACTGGAACTCGCCTCAGAATTTCTTTTAGCACAGCTGAAACTTCGGGGCTATTTGGTAACATTTTGGTCTGCTCCAAACCATAAATTTTCATTAGTAACACCTTCATATTATCGAGGTGCACCCTAGATAATTAATTCACGAAACGAAACCGGAGGACTTACCTTTTTTTCTCCCAATTTGTAGCCCTCTTTCTTCTAGCTTAAGGTTTCTTCTTTTTTTTTTTCTCTAGATCATTCTTGAATGTAGATGAAGTGTATGGATAAAGATGACTTAAAAGTCATCAACATATATATATATATATATATATATATATATAGGCTACTTTGTGAATTTTCCTTTTTGCCCTTTGCCTTTTCCAATATTTTCACACTATTAATGTTCATAGCACCCTTGTATATTAAAATAAATTTTGGAAGATGGTCATTCTCTTAACTTCACCATGGCTACCTTAAAATATCCAACGGTATAAAATACGGGATATAACAACACCATGTGTTAAAGTTATGTGGCAATCCAAATCAAATTAAATGAGCCACTAAAATTACACCACGTGTCAAATTTATATGGCAATCCAAGTCAAATTAAATGAGCCGTTAGAATCATGCTATATGCCAAAATTATGTGGTAATCCAAGTCAAATTAAATAAACCACTAAAATCATGCCAGGTATCGAAGTTATGTGGCAATCTAAGTCAAATTAAATAAGCCACTAAAATCATACAACGTGTCGAAGTTATCTGACAATCTAAGTCAAATTAAATGAGCTACTAGAATAATGTCACGTCTATATGTGACATGTTCTGACCAATCAAATTAAACTCTTCACCAAAGAAATCTGATTGGTCAGTTCAAACCAACCAATCAAATCACACCCTCATACAACTCCCTACAACTATAAATAGGGGTCCTCATTATTCTGAGAGAGGGGGTTTTCAAGAACAAGAAGCAAAAAGAGAGCTTGTGGATCAAAGACCGCAAATTCAAGAACAAGTTTGAAGTCGAAGATTCAAGATCAAGCTATTCAATCCCTTGACTCTAAATCAAATTCAAGTTCAACGTGTTCCATATTATTTGAAGAATCAGAGGATTATCACAGAGATTGTAACACGCACTACATTTTAAAATCAAATATTACACTTTGTTACTCCAATTTTCCGGTCTTGATTATTTATTTTTCTCGGCTCGAAAATTTGTTATTTATAAATTTTGGCACGCCCAATGGGATGATCTCTACCTCTCATCTCTTTACATTGATCATCAAACTTCAAGAATACTTAAATGGCATCTAAGAAGTTTGACTCCAAAACTATTATTGCTAAGGCTACTGATTTTAAGTTTTCCTCTGAGGTGGACAACATACTTGATGCAACTATGGGGAGTTTGGGACCCATCACTAGAAACCGGGCAAACTTGCTAGGACAACAAGCACTCTAAGTGTCGTCCGCATTGGTTCCTATTTTTGATCCTTCATCTTCAAAGGGGGCAAGATTCTTTCCGAATGAATTGAAAGAAGGAAAGAATATAGCTGATATTGTTGAAAAGACGCTGTCTCGACTTAGTCCTTTTAACACAAGGAATTTCACTATTCAAGATGAAGATGATTTCTTGATCACTAGATCTGTCCCAGTCACTCCACGTAACTTATTTCAGACAAATTTTAGTTTGAGGGAAAATCCATGCTTTGCTCCATCATCCATAACAGCCATCCAAGCGATGATGACTAACGCCTCAACTATTGAAGAACAACTGGCGAGTTTGACAAAGGCAATTGAAGGTCTAAAAAAATATGTGCAAGATTAAGATAATCGAATTGTCAAGTTGACGGATAGAGTTGAAAATATTATGGAGGGAGACTCAAGTCATGCACCTGGAAAATATCAGATGATACAAGAAAAGGGAGATTCAGGTACAAAGCAAATAAATGTGGGTGATGAGCTGCAAGTATCTGCTGAAGGAGGAATCCCCATTCATCAATTGAAGGACTTCATTGTGGGAACTATCACGGATAAGTATGATGTGTCTTCAAAGTCATCATTTACGTATGCAAAGCCATACACTTCAAGAATCGATGTTTTGAAAATGCCTGCAGGTTATCAACCTCCAAAATTTCAACAATTTGACAGAAAGGGAAATCTAAAGCAACACATTGCCTATTTTTTCGTAACTTGCAATAATGCTGGAATATATGGAGATTATCTGGTCAAGCAATTTGTGCGCTCCTTACAAAGAAATGCCTTTGACTGGTATACGGATCTCAAGGCTGGCTCTATAGATAGTTGGGAAGAACTTGAGCATGAATTTCTCAATCGTTTCTATAGCACAATGCGTACTGTGAGCATGGTTTAACTCATAAATACATGTCAATGGGAAGATGAACCTGTCGTTGAGTTTATAAACCGATGGAGAAATGCAAGACTCAATTGTAAGGATAGGCTTAGTGAAACTTTTGGAATAAAAATATGTATCCAAGGAATGCATTGGGGATTTCGTTATATCCTACAGGATATTAAATCCAAATCATTCGAGGAACTAGCCACACGTGCTCATGATATGGAGTTGAGCATGTCTATAAGTAGGATTGAAGGACCACTTATTTATGGGCCTCACAAGGGAAAAGACAAAATAGAGGTAAAGAAAGAAGGAAAATCGGCACCTAAGTTTGGAAATAAGGAGTCGATGAATGTTAATGCCGTACCTTTGAAAGTGGCTACAAATCTAAGCAAGAATCAAAGGGTGAGACCACAACTTTTCAGAATAACGCTGGTAGAAAGCTGACTTTGAAGGAAATGCAGGCAAAAGAGTATCCTTTCTTGGACTCAGATGTTCCGGCAATTTTTGAAGAGCTTCTGGTATTAAAACTTTTTGAGCTACCTGAAATGAAGCGTCCAGATGAGGTTGGGAAGACTAATGAACCAAATTACTGCAAATATCACCTTTTGATGGGCCATCCTATCGAAAAGTGTTTTATCTTTAAGGAAAAGATCATGGACTTGGCCCATGAAGGAAAGATATTACTTGAAGACGAGAAGGAGAGTTTAAATCAAGTCTCTGTCACTTTTGGTTCACTCGACCCCATAGTTCTTTGCAACTTTGTCGAAATACATGATAGTGGTGATGACCTAGCCACCTCACCACCAAAAATGATTAAATTTGATGACTTCAAACCAATAGATGTTAACGCATCATCGCTTGTTCCTTTGATGAATGAAGTAATAAGGGAAGATAAACCTCTAGAGAAAAACCAATCTTGCGGTGCTTATACTGATGATGAAGGATGAATTTTAGTGACACGACGAAGACGTTGTAAAACGAGCTTGCAAAGAGAACCAAGTAAGCAAGTGACAAGAGCAAAGGTGAAGAAACTACCTAAAACTCAACGGGTAAAGAAGAATGTGAAGAAGTCAAGAGTTGGGGGAAATTACTATCAAAAGCAACGTCCTCCGGTGACATTAGAGGAATTCTTGCCAAGTTGGTTTCGTGAAAAGATTTCTCATTGTAACACCAAGGCCTCGTGTTGTTATATTGATAAAGAAGAGACAATAGGAGAAAGCTCATCGCCATCATTACCTCCATCACATGAAGGCCCTATAAAGCTTCAGTCTGAAGAAGTGGACACTTGTGATGCGAAGTTTACATTCACTAACGATGATCTTTTATTGGGTGAAATGTTGCATAATCGTCCTTTATATATGGAAGGTTTTGTACGTGGACATAAAGTAAATAGGATCATGGTGGATGATGGATCTGGGGTCAATATTCTCCTTATTCGTACTGTAAAAGAACTTGGAATCTCGATAAATGAACTGTCTGAAAGTCGTCTAATGATTCAAGGATTTAACCAAGAGGGGCAGAGAGCCATTGGTGCTATCAAATTAGATATAACGATGGGAGATATGCGTTCGAGTGCATGGATGCATGTTATTGACTCAAAGACCTCGTATAATATCTTGTTAGGAAGGCCATGGATACATGAGAACAAAGTGGTTCCGTCCATCTACCATCAATGTTTCAAATACTTTGAAGATAGGGTTCAAAAGAAGGTAGTTGCTGATGATGAACCTTTCACCGAGACAGAAGCGTACTTTGCTGATGCAAAATTCTACTTAAAGAATCATCCTTCAAAAAAAGTCAAAGTTGATAATGCGATACCTGCTGACATTATAAAAAAGGTTGATGTAGCACCTGATAATGCGAGGGTCATGATTGAAAAGAGTAAAACGCTTTCAAATATGAGTAAAGTACTTAAGATAAGTGAGGCATCTTCAAGTAAGAGAATGATTCCTATTTCTCACTATGTCCCAAAGATAAACAAAGTCAAGATACCACCTCTTGAGTTGTAGAGTAGCAAGTTGACATTCCTTATCAAGCAAATTGATGCAATCAAATCACCTTAAAAAATGATACAAGGATTTGTCAGACCATCAAATCATGATTCACATGAATCACTTCCTAAAAAGCGTACAAATAAGGGTTTTGACCCGAATGTATATAAGTTGTTGGTAAAAGTAGGATACAATCCCAATGAAGCTTCTAAAGTAGGGAAGCTTCCAAATAAAGTTATTGAAAGGGCAAATCATGGCCTAAATCTAACTCAAAGGATGATGATAGAGAGAGGGTATGATGTTAAGCAATCACGTGAAGGTTTGGGTTACAAACAACCGTCACCAGTCTGAATCTCTATAAAAAGGATGAGCATCAATTACACTACCCCTATGGAAGAACTGATAATGTTCAACAAGAAGCCTTCTGTGTTTGATCGACTTAGTAGCATGACTCCTAACATTTCTGCATCTGATCGGCTAATAGAATCAACTTCAAAAACTTCAGTGTTTGATTGATTGGGACCAATGAAGAAGAAATACAAGCGCCAAGGAAATTATAGAACAATGGAAGAACGGGTACATGCTCTGGAGCATAATTCACCCAAGAATTAGCCCAGTTTAATCCCTTCTAGAATGAGGTGAGAAACAAAACTTGTAGTTTTATGTGGAGATATCCTAAGAGCAAGAACTCATACCATAGTTCACACTAGGGAGCGAGATGAAGATGAAGAAAGTATGGGATCATCAAATCACATCATAATTTGTGATGAAGAAAGTACTCCACTATATGCAAAAATTGAGGACGGGTTTGTTGATATTCATGCATGCCATCACATATCTTTTAATGATGGTGATCCTCAAAAAGATGAGGATGTTGAAGATGCACCACCTGAACTCGAGGAAGGGATAAAGAATATTGTTAATGCATTGAAGGAAGTAAATCTTGGGGTTGATGATGATATAAGACCTACATATGTAAGTGCTTCATTGGATAACGATGAAGAGAAGAAATATATTGAGCTGCTTATGAAATTTAGGGATGTATTTGCTTGGAGTTACAAAGAGATGCCAGGATTAGACCCTAAAGTTGCAGTTCATTGTCTTGCTGTGAAATGAGGCACTCATCCTATTAAACAAGCGCAATGTCGCTTTAGACCTGAACTAGTTCCTTTGATCGAAACTAAAGATAATAAGCTCATTGAAGCAGGTTTCATTCGTGAAGTCAAATATCCTACATGGATTTCAAGCATTGTACCTATAAGATAGAAGAATAGCCAAATACGAGTTTGTGTTGACTTTAGAGATATTAATAATGCATGCCTTAAGGGTGAATTTCCTCTTCCAATCCCTCAGCCTATGATTGATTCTACAACTGGATATGAGGCAATGTCTTTCATGGATGGTTCATCTGGATACAATCAAATTTGCATGGCACCAAGGGATGAAGAACTTACTGCATTTCACTCTCCTAAAGGTATATATTGCTACAAAGTAATGACTTTTGGTTTAAAAAATACTGGATCCATTTATCAACGAGCCATGCAGAATATTTGTGATGACATACTTCATAAAAATATTGAGTGTTATGTCGATGACTTAGTGGTGAAATCAAAGAAGAGTGATGACCACTTGCAAGATTTGAGAATGGTATTTGAACGACTTCGAAGATACCAACTCAAAATGAACCCTTTAAAATATGCCTTTGGAGTTACTTCGAGAAAGTTTCTCGATTTTATTGTTCGACATCGAGGAATCTATATTGACCAAGATAAGATAAATGCTATTTTGAAAATGCCTGAGCCAAAAAATATTCATGAGTTGAAAAGCTTATAAGGAAAATTAGTATATCTTAGGAGGTTTATCTCAAATCTGGCTGGGAGATGTCAATCATTCAGTCGCCTTTTGAAGAAAGATGTTCTTTTTGAATAGGACCAAGCTTGTACCAATGCTTTTGAGAACATAAAGTCTTATCTGATAAAACCTCCAGTACTTATAGCTCCTATACCTGGAAAACCATTGATTTTATATATTGCAGCACAAGAAAGGTCAGTAGGAGAACTTCTCGTACAAGAAAATAATAAAGGGAAAGAAAATGCCCTATATTACTTGAGTAGGATGATGACACAAAACGAGATCAAGTATTCACCTATTGAGAAGTTATGTCTGGCTCTCGTATTCACGATTCAAAAGATGAAGCATTACTTCCAAGCTCATATTGTGCAACTTGTCTCTAAAGCGAATCCTATCAAGTTTGTCATGTTCAAGCTTGTCTTAAGTGATAGACTAGCAAGGTGGTACCTCCAATTTCAATAATTTGAAATTGTGTATATATCTCAGAAGGCAGTAAAAGGACAAGTGCTAGTAGATTTCTTGGCCAATCATCCAATTTCGAATAATTGGGAGTTATCTGATGAATTACCTGATGAAGACGCAATGCTAGTGGAAATTCAGCCACCTTGGAAGATGTATTTTAATAGTGCTGCACATCGTGAAGGAGCCAGGGCTGGAGTGGTATTTATTACTTCCCATGGAGAAGTTTTACCGTACTCCTTCACTCTAACACAACACTGCTCCAATAATGTTGCTGAAATCAAGCACTCTTGGACTTGAGATGACCATTGATATGAAACAATTGCAACTATAAGTTTTTGGGGATTCCAAGTTGGTGATCAATCAAGTCTTGGGTAATTATGAAGTAAAGAAGCTTGAGTTAATCCCATACTGCAATTACGCTCAAAAGATGATAGGGTGGCTTGGAGAGGTAACTATTCAACATGTCCCAAGAAAGGAAAATAAAAAGGTTGATGCATTAGCAGCTTTAGCTTCTGCATTAGTATCTCCTGATGAAATGCAAGTTGTGGTTTGCCAAAGATGGATAACTCCGCCTCCAGATGAACATGAAGAAGAATTTCGACAAGTTATCGCCACTTCGGAAGCTGAAATTGACGATTGGCAATAACCAATAATATATTATTTGTGTTATGGAATATTGCCAGAAAACCTTTGAAAAAGAACAAAAATCCAACGACGAGCCCCTCATTTTCTTTATTATAAAAATATACTTTATAGGCGGTCGTTCGATAGAGTTCTCTTATAATGTTTGGGGGCAGATGAATCTACTCAAGCTATGCAAAAAGCACATTCTAGAGTATGTGGAGCGCATCAATCTGGGCCAAAACTTCATTTTCACATAAAAAGGATGGGATATTACTGGTAAAGCATGGTGAAAGATTGTCTGGATTACATCCGAAGATGTAAAGCTTGCCAATTCCATGCGAATTTTATACATCAACCCCTAGAAGTATTGCACCCAACTATTGCCTCATGGCCATTTGAAGCTTGGGGTTTGGATGTTGTTGGACCATTACCTAAGTCCTCTAGTGGACATTTGTACATCCTGGCTGCAACTGACTACTTCTCAAAATAGGCAGAAGTTGTTTCTCTTAGAGAAGTAAAGAAAGAGAATGTCGTCAACTTCATTCGAGTCAATATTATCTACCTTTTTGGTATTCCTCAATACATATTGACAGATAATGGCAAGCCATTTGATAACAAGTTAATGACGAAGATATGTAATCTTTTTAGGTTCAAGCAACGCAATTCCTCTATGTATTATGCAGCTGCTAATGGTCTCGCTGAAGTATTTAACAAGACACTCTACAACTTGTTGAAAAAAGTTGTTTCCAAGTCTAAGAGAGATTGGCATGAATGAATGGAAGAGGCTCTTTGGGCATATAGGACTACGTACCGCACGCCAACACAAGCGACTCCCTATTCTCTTATTTATAGAGTTGAAGCAGTTCTTCCACTTGAGCGTCAAATCCTGTCATTGCGCATTGCTATTCAAGAAGGACTCACTGATGAAGAAAATGCTCGGTTACTCCTTGAAGAATTGGAGGCTCTTGATGAAAAAAGACTAGAGGCCCAACAAATTCTGGAATGTTATCAAGCACGTCTAGCTCGATCTTTTAATAAGAAGGTTCGTCTTAGATGCTTCCAAATGGGTGATCAAGTTCTGGTTGTAAGAAGGCCCATTATTACTTCTCGTCGATCTGGAAGCAAGTTCTTCGCTAAATGGGATGGACCATATGTGGTACAAGAAATATACTCAAGTGGCACTTACAAACAGGTTGACTCAGAAGGATTGCGCATTGATCCCATTAACGAAAAGTTCATAAAGAGATACTATCCCTGAAGAAAAGAAACACACTCCTTAAGGTACGAGTATAAACTGCATGTTTCTCCTGGCCCGCAAGAGTATAAACTGTGCATGGCATCATCATTGTAAAAAAAATAAAAATGTCCACTAGGTTGAAAATCTCGAAAGAGGCGGTCTAGGTAAAAATTAGGACACAAAAAAAAAATAAAAATTACTCTTTTAGAACTACGTTATGACTTGATCCTCTTCATTGAAGTACGTAGGCACTTGAATTACATTTTGTGTTCAGTCGCATGAGTATCCAAAGAACTCATAGTCTCTCTTGACCCTCTTCACTGTAATCCATCAGTTACATTCTAAATTTAGTCTCATAAGTTCAAAAGAAATGAGATACGCTATTATTTGAGCATCACAATGTTCTTGTAGATTATCATATATAACGTGTAAATTAGAGAAGGTCAATCAAGACATAATTTGAATTAACTTCAAAGAAGTATTTATACAAATCCATAAAGCTATTAGCTGTGATTATTATACACAGTGTAGTTCTATGAACCTTCTTTTCAGCTTCTCTACGCTGAGATATGAGTGCTTTTTTTAATAAGATCATGCGAATATGAATCTGTCAGCTTTTCTACAAGTGAAGTTCATTTTTGAAGTTTGTTCAGAACGATCCTGAGGGACTTGAGCTATACATTTTGGATATGTTTTAGATTAAGAAGGTTGATTTCTGATAAATTAAGTCTCTCCTAAATTTGGTGCTCTCATACAATGATATATCTCTTGTACTATCAAAACACACAAGGTGTCGCAACTCTGAAGAAGAGGAAGTCAAATCTCTAAAGTAAATCATGATTCAATCTGTAAAAAAAAGTATTTTATTAGCACTTAAATTAGTAATTCAATAATCATGATCATGAATCTTAATAATGAACGATTATATTCTTTGAGGAAGACCTATGCCTAATCTAGATGGTGGAAAGTCTTAACAAATCATGTAAAGTCTTTGCCTTAGACGGTATAAAGTCTTTGGCTCGGACTATGGAATGCCTTTGACTCAGATGATGTAAAGTCTTCACCACAAATTGTGTAAAGTTTTTGCCTTAGACGGTGTAAAGTCTTTAGCTTGGACTACGGAATGCCTTTGACTTAGACGGTGTAAAGTCTTTGCCATAAATTATGTAAAGTCTTTGCCTTAGATGGTGTAAAGTCTTTAGTTCGGACTATAGAATGCCTTTGACTCAGACGGTGTAAAGTCTTTGCCACAAATCATGTAAAGCCTTTGTCTTAGACGGTGTAAAGTCTTTAGCTTAGACTACGGAATGCCTTTGACTCAGATGGTGTAAAGTCTTTGCCACAAATCATGTAAAGTCTTTTCCTTAGATGGTGTAAAGTCTTTAGCTTGGACTACGGAATGTCTTTGTCTCAAACGGTGTAAAATCTTTGCCACAAATCATGTAAAGCCTTTGCCTTAGACGGTGTAAAGTCTTTAGCTTAGACTACGGAATGCCTTTGACTCAGATGGTGTAAAGTCTTTGCCACAAATCATGTAAAGTCTTTTCCTTAGACGGTGTAAAGTCTTTAGCTTGGACTACGGAATGTCTTTGTCTCAAATGGTGTAAAGTCTTTGCCACAAATCATGTAAAGTCTTTGCCTTAGACGGTGTAAAGTATTTAGCTTGGACTATGAAATGCCTTTGACTCAGACGATATAAAGTCTTTGCCACAAATCATGTAAAGTCTTTGTCTTAGACGGTGTAAAGTCTTTAGCTTGGACTATGGAATGCCTTTGTCTTAGATGGTGTAAAGTTTTTAGCTTGGACTACGGAATGCCTTTGACTCAGATGGTGTAAAGTCTTTGCCACAAATTTTGTAAAGTCTTTGCCTTAGACGGTATAAAGTCTTTAGCTCGGACTATGGAATGCCTTTAACTCAGACGGTGTGAAGTCTTTGCCACAAATTATGTAAAGTCTTTGCCTTAGACGGTGTAAAGTCTTTAGCTTGGACTACGGAATGCCTTTGACTCAGACGGTGTAAAGTCTTTGCCACAAATCATGTAAAGTCTTTGCCTTAGACGGTATAAGGTCTTTAGCTTGGACTACGGAATGCCTTCGACTCAGACGGTGTAAAATCTTTGCCACAAATTAAGTAAAGTCTTTGCCTTAGACGGTGTAAAGTCTTTAGCTCGGACTATGGAATGTCTTTGACTCAGACGGTGTAAAGTCTTTGCCACAAATCCTATAAAGTCTTTGCCTTAGACGGTGTAAAGTCTTTAGCTTGGACTATGAAATGCCTTTGACTCATATGGTGTAAAGTCTTTGCCACAAATCATATAAAGTCTTTGCCACAAATCATATAACGTCTTTGTCTTAGACGGTGTAAAGTATTTAGCTCGGACTATGGAATGTCTTTGACTCAGAAACATTAAAGCTTGATATATAAGAATTTGATACATAAACTAGATATATCATGAATCAGTAAATCTTCAGAAAAATGACATTTAAAAATAATAATAATATAAACAGGATGTATCAGATTCTCATGTAAGCTTGATACATGAGAACCTGATACATAAATAAGATGTATCAGAAGTAGTAAATCCTGATACATGAGCATTTGATACAAAAACTCGATGTATCAGAATCATTAAAGGTTGATACATACGAATCTAATACATAAAATTATATGTATCAGAAACAGTAAATCTTCATAAAAACGATATTAAAAAAATATCTTAGATGAACTCATACCTTTGGGAGATTAGGGCATGTTGAAATCTCTTCAATCTTCTTGTCGGCTTCTTTGGGTGAATGTTGAACTTGAAATTTCGACTTCAATTTCTCACGTAGCTTATCCATCACTGATGGATCGTTACGACGTTTGGATCTAACCTCGTCCGGTGAAATAAGAATTTCTTGATTTTTATTCAACTGAGTGAGACCAACACTAAAAGATGGAGCGAATTCCATGTGTATCATTGAACAATATGAGTAAAAAAAATTACAGAAGAAAACAGAGAAAATCGAAGGAGGTGAGAATGAAGTGAGATACCAGTAAAGGAAAAACTTGAATATACCTTACTTAGAAGCTTGAAATTGAGTAATAGATGGACTAAAATTGGAAAAAAAAAACCGCCGATGAAAGAATAGGCGTGAATTTAGGATAACTGATATAAGGTAAAAGTGATGTATCAGTGAAAGAGTGAGAGAGTTAAAAAAATAGAGATTTTTGATATTTTTTCAACTAGTTGAGAGTATTAGCAAATATGATAATATAACATGTGTAAATGAGTAATTTTCCCATAAAAATATAGATCATTTTTGGACTTAAAATACATTTTAGGCCCAATAAAATATTTTTATTCTTCAATAGTTGGAGGGGTTTGGAGACCCTTTTCCGTACAATATATAATCCTTGTTCAGTAAAAAAGAAAACGTAAATTTGTCGTTGCACCTTTTTCCTGATACACCTCCCTCCTCGGCGGAAAGAAGTCTCTCCGTGCGCCGCCGGAGGAAGAAATTACAAACATGGCAGAGAAAGAGTTATTGAAGTATAGATTTAACAACACGAAGCTTCTAGAAGAACACCTTACTCACTCTTCCTGTCCTAATTCAGCTTCTAATTACCAGTGGCTGGCGTTCATCGGCGACGCCGTTCTCGGCATAGCTATTTTCAGTTATTTCTTCGTGACTTACCCTGACGTTGATTGTGGTAAGCTAACTGACCTTGCTAGAGTTGCCGTCTGGCACGGCCTCTAAAGGTACCTCCGCCGCGGTTCGGCAATCCTGGATGAAAAGGTACATAATAGTATTTAACTTATATGCATCTACTTCACATTGTTATTGTGTAGTTTCTCCCTCCTCCCAAAATAGTTGTGGCTTTTGGCTTTTCGAGTCAATTTGACTAATCTTCGGAGCTAAATTGAATTGTATTAATTTATAGTTTTGAAATTGAAATTTAGATATTCATAAGATATATATACAGTACTATATGTTGCAATTCATCCCATATCAATGTGGTGAAAAGATACATCATAAAATGTTTGTTAAAGTTCATATAATTTAACAATCGAGAAGCAGATAGTGACAAGTATTTCGGGGGTGGAGGGAGTAACTATCAAACAAAGAGGTATCTATTTAAGCATATAATAGAGAGTCTATACAAGTAAAAATTTTAATAAATTAAGATAAATCCCCCCTAGTGATGGCACTGGTCAGATATTGACCTCTGCCTCGTATGTTAATGTACAAAAAATGGTTAAAAGAATAAATAACCCCTCAAGAATAGGGTGTAAAGGAATGCCGTAAAGTTAAAGCGTGTAATAGGCTTTTCCGGATAAGTTTGCGAGGGTAATTTGTGTATTTTACCTTCAAATATTAAATACATGAAGGAAGGGAAGTGACAATTTGATCTTTTGAAATCATAAAAGAAGGGAGACATGCCATCCCTTTCACTTTAAGGCCTTTAAATATGTGTATATAACTAGATGAATGCTCAAAGGACAGTTTGACCATCTAAGTTGTGGAGGACTCCTCCATGTTAGAGAGTAACTAGCTTTATAAAAGTAAACTAAGAAGAAAATATGAACTTGGGAGAACTCCTCCCAATTACTATATGGATTGCTCATATAAGCAAGTTCCCAAAAATTACAAAACATATTAATCGAAAAAGTCCTTTGGTTTGGCTTGTCTAGTTTGACAGTTGCATCTTATCCAATATGTATGTCCATTTTGTTTCCTTCTGTAAGTCTTCAAACTTCTAAGGTCGTACTTGTTTCAGATAGTGAAGATTCCAGCTAGCCATTGCATATGACACTTCATTTGCCTTTGGTAACAGTGTATCATTGCTCATTTCATTGGCATAAGATTGTCAAACTGATTACAATAGTTCCTACGTGGAATTTTCATAGAGGAGACTTTGATTTTGCACGTAGGTGAAGGAATTCGTGATAACAGTGCAATAGGAGGAGGAGATGGAGTTCTATGGAGGAATGATAAAAGCGCCAAAGGTTCTTGCAGACATTGTGGAGTCGGTACTGGGGGTTGTATATTTGGATTGTGACTTTGATGTGAATTCTGTCTGGGTGGTCAGTTTCTTTTTTACTATTTAAGTTTGTGCTGGCCAGGGATCTTATAAAAACTCTATTTTCCTTATCCTCTCTTGATTTCGAGTACAAATGTATCAATCAACTACACCTCAATCCCAATTAGTTAGGTTGGCTATACGAATTCTCTATATATATTCCTCTGGATTTCTATTATAACATGAAAATGTGATTATATGGAATCAAAGAGTTGAGTCTCGCAGGCTTATTGGCTTTTAGTAAGTGCTTATAATTTACAGCCTCAGCCTTAGTATACAAGGGGTTTTAATTATTATTTATCGAACCTGTTTTCATGTAAGCTAGTTATCCTTGTAAACTTTGCATCAAACTGATTCAAGCCATACCCCTATTTAATGTTTTTGTGACTTTTGCTGCAAGCCGAGTGATGTTTGAGTTGTCATTATGTATGCTTGATAATGTTCAGAGGCAAAACTTTTTTCCTCTAGTAATGTTTTAATGTGTTATTCTCCAATTGTTGAAAGAAATGATTAAGATGTATTCCTAAAACAAAAAATTTCAGTTGTGATTCTTTTTGGTATTTTACTGAAACTCTTCTTGCAATTAAATTTTAAGCTTTTCCTAAGATTGTCACTTTTAAGCACATGTAATTTTTGCTAGCTTTTTCGGCGCAACCTGATCTATGTAATAGATTCCATGCTGGACATTTTTAGGGGTTCGCACAATTTTAATTTTGACACACTAGGTTAGTGCTTCCACAATCCTTTTATAATATTTGCCATTACGGAAAAAAGTTGTGTATGTGTGAGAGAAGGTTACAATTTGAAATTTGTATTTCTTCTACATGAAGAAGAATTCATATTTGGGTTTCGTTTCATTGAAAATAAAATTGGGAAGGGAAGAAATGATGAAGTCCAGAATCTCATCATCATCGTAGAAAGAGTTACTTTAATTGATCCAATAATATTGGTTCTGATAAATCATACAACCACCTATTTATAGTAACTTCTGTTTACAATCTATGTTGGACCAAGGCACAGAAACAATTAATTTGAGATTCGATTCAAATGACAAAATAGTTTGTCCTTTCTAGTGGTGATATTTTCTTTTTTGGGGGTTAACGTCTCCTCGAAGTGGTGTTTTGGCTCCATAATGTTCCATCAACATACAACAACTACTGAAAAGCACATTGGGATTCTATTTTGTGACTTTTCCTGTATATTCTTTCCAATTTTTACCCCAAATCATTTTATTCAATTGTTTCTTCCAGCCTTTGGTAAAGCAATCCATCATATCCAATGAAATATCATAAATTGTCTTGTTTCCATTATTGGAAAAACAGTCTTGCAATGAACTGAATACAAATTTCAACAAGGGAAGCAACCTGCAACCCATGGGCCAAACTCCAACTCCCTCCCCAGCCAGAAATTTCACAAACCTTTTATCAGTCAAGACTCTACAAGATGTCAAGGAAAAAAACTAGGACTCTACAAGACATTTTCAATTTTTACCATTTGAATTCCCCAGTAACCCCGAAAGGCCATTAAGAACGTTTTCTTAATAGCTTTGCTGTAAAAGGTCGCTCAGATGCTTCCTTTTATTCCTAGCTTTTAATGGTGCAGTGTGAAGCATGGGTAATCAGTAATCACTGAAGAAATGTGTTTATGAATAGATAGAAGAAATGCTGGAATCAGAGTGCGGAATGGTACTTTAGCATTCATGTGCATATGAGAGACGAATAAACTCTAGAATTATACTGAAACACTTCTCAAAATACCTGTAGGAATGCAGCGATAGTACCAAATGAGTGCCACTATAAGAGGGATAAATCCTTGAAAAGTTCCCTCTTCTAAAAAAGGAAAATATAGGCAATAAGTATTTTTAGGAAAATCTTAATACTATTTAGTGGAACGACAAAATGATACCTAACCCAAAATGCCAAATTATTTGGTGTTCCAAATGAACACAAATATGAGCACATTGCTAAAGAGGGGTCAGCAACAAAATAGGAGTATCAGGGCAGACACCAACTGTTCAACCATTGCTCAAAAAGAAGAAATTATAATTATGCAGCCTGAGGGACACGCGAAGCCCATCAGTCCAGTTTTATCAAGTAGAATACCACTGCTGCTCTAGTTAATTAGGTATGCAACCTTAGATAGAACACTGGATTAAAAACCAAGAACTAATGTTGTTTGCTAGGATTCATCAATACATAGCAGTAGCAAAGAAAAATGTTGTCTTAGTAAGCACTTGTGTGTTGCTATTTTTTCCTATAAGTAGGATGGTAGAAGTATGATGGCAATTCACAGTTTATTTACTATACAACAGTCAGATTGATCGTAGATGAGATAACTTAAACCATTCAGATTATAATAGGCATATGGAATTGAACCTTTGAATTTCTTTTTCTTCTACTATTCTCAACAAGCATATAATAGGTAAATTCGGCAGTCGAAAACATCATTTCCATCTCAATTTTCGTTGAGTCCAATTAAAATTCAACTCTCTCAAGTGGCAAGCGTTTAAAAGTCATCAAAACCCTCAATATATAGATTCACGGTGATCAAGAATTGAAATTATACAAAATCACGCCCTGAGGAATCGATAGAAAGCATAAAACGATATGACAGTAAACGAAACTTGAAAGCAAGCCTCTAAATGAGAAAAATAAACTTTGAAAGTTCTAGAAGAGCGTTTTCACAAAGATTAGGGTTTCGGAGATCAAGTACAAGTTGTTCAGCAGATTGCATTTTTCTATCCTTATTGGCCGGTGCTCCGGCACTAGAAGAAGTCGATGACATACCTCCTACTCCTCCGAAATTGCCAACACCGATTGAGAGAGACTGAGGTAAGTTTGCCATTCTAAAGCCTCAATTGAATGCTTTTATCGTTTATTTACTTTCGCTTTGCCTAATTTATTATCTCTCCTATTTCTTCTATTAACGAACTGAACAAAGACAAAATTCACCGTTTGATTTAAAATCACGACACCATGAATGTGTCATTCACATGCTTATGCCATAAATGAACATTTGATAGTAGCAATAATGAGTCGTTTGGTAGAGTGTATTAAAATAATGCTAAATAGAGTGTATTAGTAATGCTTGCATTAGTAATGCTTGCATTAATTATACATAGAATATTTCTTATGCATTGTTTGGTTTAGTGTATTAAAAACTAACATGCATTGCATAAAAATATTTAATTACAAAAATATCCTCAACAATTATGATGGAAAAGATGTAAAAGGGGTTTTGAGGGGTAATTGAGTCTTTAACCATAATATTGCAAGCATTAAATCCCCTTGCATTACTAATATCTAGAAATCCATGGTATTAGTAATGCAAGCCTTAACACACAATAGATTGTATAACTAATGCTTGCATTAGTCATACATGCCATGAAAAAGTGTACCATACCCTAGAGAAATATGACTAGAGTATTCCAAGCAAATTGTCTTAAGGTGCATGAATACAAACACAGGTGGGGCTATCATTGATATGATGATATGTACAAATTACATCAAAAAATGACTAGTAAATTTTATTATGAAATTTACTATGATTGCCCTCATTTTTTATATCAAATCTAATCAGGTTAATAGAAAGCAATAGGAAAAACTACCATTTTAATTAGATTTTATCCCAAAGAATTTAAACACTAAGTCGATCACAAAAAAATGAAGAAGATATCATTCAACACAATCTCACAAATCTTCCTTTTTTGTCTTCAATTACATCAGAAAATGACTTATAAATTTCATTAATGATCGTCTTCATTGATTATCTACAAATTCCATTATCAAAAAAGTATAATTTCCTTAGAATAGATCAAAGATTAAATCTAATCACAATTAATAGAAAAATAATACGAAAACTATTATTTACTTTAATTAGGTTTTATCCCGAAAAAACTAAAGACCAAATCAATCTCGAAAAGAACTTATTGCTACTATGAAATAATCCTAGATGGCATAAGCACGTGAATGACACATTTTTTCTTCATTGATGGTGCCGCAATATTAAATCAAATAGTGAATTTTTTCTTTGTTCAATTCGGGAACAGAAGAAAGAGGGGAGAAAATAAATTAAGGAAAGCGAAAGGAAGAAAACGATAAAAGCATTCGATTGAGGCTTTAGAATGGCAAACTTACCTCAGTCTCTCTAAGTCGGTGTCGGCAATTTCGGAGGAGTAGGAGGTATGTCGTCATCGTCTTCCAGTGCCAGAGCACCGGCCAATAAGGATCGAAAAATGCAATCTGCTGAAAACCTTGTACTTGATCTCCGCAACCCTAATCTTCGTAAAAATGCTCTTATTGAATTTTCCAAGGTTTATTCTTCTCATTTAGATGTTTACTTTCATATATAGTTTACTGTCCTATCTTTTTATGCAATCTATCAATTCCTCAGGCATGATTTTTTATAATTTCAATCCTTGATTATGGTGAAGTTCTATAAAATTGAGGGTTTTGATGTCTGTTTAATGCTTGTCACTTGAGAGAGTTGAATTGTAATTGAATTCGCCAAAAATTGAGATGGAAAGTGATGCTATCGGCTTGACAGAGTTAAGCTGTATTGAGGGAATCGCTTTGTCTCAATCAATCAAGAATGCCTCAACTGGATAAATTCACTGACGAATTTACCTATTAGATACTTGTTGAGAATAGTAGGAGAAAAAAGAGATTCAGAGGTTCAATTCCATGTACCTATCATAATCTGAATGGTTCAAGTAATCTCATCTGGGATCGTTCTATTTCATTATGAAGAAGCTTCAATTCTTGGAGAGAGAAAAACCAATCAATGTGAAATTATAGCTTCATAGTTAGCAAGTAGAAATTTTCTGACTGTTGTATAGTAAATAAACTATGAATGTATTGTTACTTCTACCATCTCAATTCTAGTGAATAGTTATGCACACGTGCTTAAAAAGACAATATTCTTTCTTTGCTATTGTTATGTGTTGATGAATCTTAGCAGAGAGGTTAGTTCCTGGTTTTCAACTCTAGTGTTCTAACTAAGGTTGCATAACTGATTAACTAGAGCAGCATTGGTATTCTACTTGATGAAACAAGACTTTTTAACTCCGGCGTCTCCCTCGGGATGCATAATTATAATTTCTTCGTTTTGAGCAATGGTTAATCAGTTGGTGTCTGCCTTAATACTCCTATTTTTCTGTTGGCTCCTCTTTAGCAATGTGCTCATATTTGTGTTTATGTAGAACACCAAATAATTTGGCATTTTTGGTTGGGTATCATTTTGTTGTTCTGCTAAATAGTGTTAATATTTTTCTCAAAACACTTATTGCCTTTGTTTTCCTTTTCCAGAAGAGGGAACTTTTCCAGGATTTGGCCCCGTTATTGTGGCACTCATTTGGTAGTATCTCTGCATTCCTACAGGTATTTTAGAAGGGTTTCATTATAATTCTAAAGTTTATTCGTCTCTCAAATGCACATGAATCCTATTCTCTCTAATATTTCATTCGTATTTCTTGAACTTATATTGTAGACATTTTCTGTCAACTATTTGATTCTTATTTCTATAGTGTGGAAGTCACTAGCTATTTCTAAAAGTTTGTAAATGTTAATTTGCATATTTGCAGAAGAAAGTTTCTATCTACCCTGTTTTTTCGCCACCAATCCCGACTCCTGCACAATCCAATGGAGTTTGTAATGTACTAGCACTTCTTCAGGTATATTAACTTCTTTTCCTTGTGGACTTTTTCTCTGTGATTCTTGATACTGCTTCTATTACATTCTTGTTGGTGATCTTAATGTAATGAGTTATTGTCAAAAGAGGTATAGAAAACTGGATATGTTTGGGGTTGTGTTATATGTATCAAGAGAGGTGGATGGTGAATGCAACAGACTGGAAGGTGTTCAAATTTTTATTTTTATTTTCCTTGTAAAAAATAAAAATAAGATCAGGAATGAGGTTATTCGGGAAAAGGTGGGAGTGACATCTGTGGTAGACAAGATGAGAGAAGCGAGACTGAGATGGTTTGGGCATGTGCAGAGGAGGGGTGTCGACGCCCCAATTAGGAGGTGCGAGTGGTTGGATTTTGGGGTTATGCGGAGGGGTAGGGGTAGACCGAAAAAAGTATTGGAGGGAGGTGATTAGACAATATATGATGCTACTCCATATCACTGAGGACATGAAATTAGAAAGAAAGGAGTGGAGGTCGTGGATTAGGGTAGAAGGCGAGTAGGGATAGAATGGTGTCTGGCCTTGTGCCGGTTTAGGGTGGTTGTAGGTCTAGGCGTGCTTTTATAGTTGTGTTGTTATTGCCTTTGATCATCACTTTATCACATTACTTTGCTATTATTATTGTTCTTGTCCCGTAAAATTTGCATCGCTTTTCGGTTTTTTGTGCCATTATGCTATATATATTATATTTCTCTTTTACTTGGAACTGTGACTTTTGAGCCGAGGGTCTTTCAGAAACAACCTCTCTATCTCTATGAGGTAGTGGTAAGGTCTGCGTACATCCTACCCTTCCTAAACCCCACTTGTGGAATTTCATTGGGTATGTTGTTATTTTCCTTATAAAAAAATACTTGTTAGTAGTGAAATGGTTTAACTTTTAAGTTTATTTCTTTCTTGGAGCATGACAAGTATTACTTCCAAATATCTACACTTATTATAGTATAAATGCTTTAAGATGTAATTGTATTCCCACTATGCCTTTGTGTTTTAGTTTTTGCTGGTCAAGGTCAAATCTTATATATTCGTACCTATTGAAATAGTTTTTCATTGCTTTCTATTTAGCAGTGTGTAGCGTCTCACCCTGAGACCAGATTGTTACTAAATGGTGAAGATTCTCTTCCTTTTATTTTAAAGTTCTTTTATCTGTTTTTCCATGGCAATAAGCTTGGCCCTTTTTTTGTCCTTTTCTGACTCATACTTTTAGGTGGAATGTCGTTGGAAAACGAAAAAACTGTTGCTTATGTTGATTTGCAGTTGCTTGTGGATGCAAATTCTTTTCCATAACAATGAAACGGACACAAAAATCTCAACACTCCTCATAGTTATCTCTCTTTAGTCTTATACCACAGGCACTTGCTTAGTATCATTTTTCACTTAAATACAACTCTTATTTACTCGTCAAAAAGAATTCCACAGACACAAGTTAAAAAATAAGATCCAAGTAATATCAAATTAATGCCACTCTGCATTCGTCTGATAAATCTTTGGAGGAGAATTGGAATTTGATTTACATATGAAGACATTATACTTGGATTTATCTAATCCATTACTTGTAGAAAAAAGAAAATTATACTTAGCTTTTCTTTTCCTTGGAATTCACAGCCGTCAAGTAATAATGACCGTTCATCACTGGCAGTCAATGATGTCCATAAAGTGGAAGAAATGAAGATTACTTGTTTGTGGCGTTAGGTTCATTGAAGCGCTGGCTGGTGCAACACAAGAATGTTGTCTTAGATAACTACTCCAGCCCCATATTATTCATGTAAATGCTTTGTAACCTTCAATAACTTATAAGTACATCTTTAATAAAAAAAGAACCAAAGAAATGGACACAATAATCAATGATGTGTTCAACAGATCTGGATAGACTTTTGTGTGATGATAAATATTGTAATTGTGATCCATCATAGTTGTGATAGTTGGTTTCCCTCGAATAAATCCTTCTGACATTTTCTACTTTGCAGCATATATTCCTTTGTATCTGTACCCCTTTCTTAATACAACAAGCAAGTCAACACCTCTTCAATATTTGAGGCTTACAAGTTTAGGTGTCATTGGTGCCCTCGTGAAGGTAATATGTCTACTGTATTTCACATCTCTTCTTCTACTTCCATTGTTAGTATAAATATTTCATTCATGATCATATCTACTGGGAATGACATGAGAAGGAAACCATGCTTAGTTATAATTTCAGGAGCTCATGATGCTAGTTATGGTATTCAAAACCTATCTTAATAAACTGTGATTCTAAAGCTTAAATGCATTTTGTTCCTTTTGATATTCTCTGCGCAGGTAGATGACACTGAAGTTATTAGTTTTCTTGTTTCGACGGAGATAATTCCGCATTGCTTGTGCACGATGGAGATGGGGAGTGAACTATCAAAAAACAGTTTGTGGTTCCCCAAAGCCATTTTCCAATTACATCCTCCCTTGAGTTGATTAGATTTTCGTGCATCTAATTAATTCATGCTGACAGGTTGCAACTTTCATTTTGTAAAAAATCCTTCTAGATGATGTGGGTCTGGATTACATCTGTAACACATCAGAAAGGTTTTTTGAAGTAGCCCATGTTTTAGGGAATATGGTTGGTGCTTTAGCTGAACAACCTTCATCAAGATTGCTGAAACACATAATCAGGTGCTATCTTCGTTTATCAGATGATCCATGGTAAGTTTTCTGTACTCATTTAGGAATGCATTTCTATACTCATAGGACATGGAATTTGTTGGGAGTATTTAAGGCGCATACTTGGGAATGCATTTCTGCACTCATTTATTTATGTAGTGCATTATGTGAATTATTGTATTAGGAGATTAAGAATATTATTGGACCTTTACTAAGTCTTTCTATTTTGGTTTTCCACTCGGGTTCCGGTATGAAAATTGGGGTCCAGTTAAATCCGTATTCGTACTATTCGAGCCTTCTTGGTAAGGATGCAAGATACTCTTCACTTTCAACTCTGTGTTTGGAATGAAGGAAAATATTTCCTGAAGAATGTTTTGTTAGAAAATAAGTAAGTTTCGTATTTATTTTTCAGTGTTCGGTAAGTAAGGGAAAAAATATTATCCCAAAATCATTTATATGTATTCTAGCAAAACACTCTTTGAGCGGGATAGTGTGGGGAGTTGTGGTTCGGGGGTGGCGGATCTTTGGAAAAGATAATAAATTTGCAATGTCTCCTATGTAACTTTTTATCCTTGTTTGATGAAAACTCATTTTCTTCATTTTTAAGAATCTTGACTTTTTAAAGAATGTATTTTTCTAAAAATTTGACCAACCAAACATAAAAAATAAAAAATTGAAAAACACTTTTCAGAAACTGTTTTCCTTCATTAAGAAATCCAGGTAGAAGTGTATTTAATCTTTTTCACACTAATTATTTTTTTGATTATCATTATTTGAATTTCTTATTTTTATTTTATTTTTTCCATTTATTCTTTATTGTAAAAATATGAATTATAAAAAGAAAGAAATAAGAGTGAAAAGGAGAAAAAATTAAGAAAAAAAATTTAAAACTAATATTTTTGCGGCTATATTATAATTTAAAATTATTTTTTGCGGTTATATTTTAGTTTAACATTTGTATCTGTAAAAAATATTGGGGCTTCTATAATAAATTACATAAGAAAATTATGAAACATAAATAAATTTGACCATCAAAATAATAAATTCAAATTCGCCGTTGAAATAAAAAGGTTTAAAAAAATGTGTGACAAACATCAAATATACCTCCTATGGATTTTTTTTTTAAAAGTTAATAAAAAATTAATGTAAAATTAACTTTTTTACTCCCGTTAGAGAAAAATGATATATGTTTACCATTTATATATAACATAATAAGGGTATACCTACTCTAAATAGAGAAATTTTATTGGCTAAATTAACTTTTTTTATTTCGTTAGTGAAGAAAATAGTATATGTGAGCCATTTGTATAACACAAGGGATATATATAATTCACTTTTATAATGAGGTATATCAACTCTAAATAGAAAAATTTTATTGGCTAAATTATCGACACTTAAATAGATAAAACATATAACATCATAAATCCTTTCTACATTATATAATCCTTGTTCAGTAAAAAAAAGAAAAAGGGATAAAGAAGTTGACCGACAAGGCGGCATACTCAAATCCTACGATGGCACGTAGTTATGAGATTTGGATTTTCTAATTCCGCGTGCTTTCGGTGCTAAATAATCCTCCCAAATTAATGTTCATATACTAATGTTCATAAATTGCTAAACTATCTATCTGTATGAATCAAGTGTGAGGCTAAGCTAAAAAAAAATCATATCTCGAGTAGTCCATATTGAAATTGAAATTTGTATCATGCTAATTTCATGCTTAAAAGCCATCAAAATTCAAGAAATCATAGAAGTCATGTTAAACTACTTTAATAAGATTTAAAATTGAAGTAAACCAAATCAAGAACACAGGCTTATGAAGAAAGTTGTGAACTACGTTAAAATCCTAACTTGGGTTCTAACTTATTTAGTAAGACCTTTGAAAGTAAACACAAATTAGGCACGAGGGTGGAAGAATACTCTCATTGAAACCTCACACACTTGAAAGATTGAGATTTGAAGGAAGAACTTGTTTGAAAGCCTTGAAACCCTAGCTTTGCTTTTTTTACGGTTTGTTTTTCTGAATTTGGGGAATTGAGAGTGTATAAGAGAAAGAAAACCGAGTACTTGATGAAATATATTCCCTAATAAGTTAAAATATTGTGGCTTAGGCTTTGGAAGGATGGAAAAAGACCGAAACAACCCTTATTTAAAAACTGATGGAACAATCCATGAGGGTCATCTACGATTCGTGGTTTGATCTATGGATCATAGATTCCATCCTTGAAATTCAATTGAGTTTTAGAAGTTCATTCTATGAGCTCAAGTGATGTCGTAGATTGATTTATGACCCATGGTTGAATTCGGGAAAGACGAGCTGGAAAATGAGTTTCTGAAGTTCACTTTATGGGCCCAAATTACGGTCCGTAGTTGGGTTTACGACTCATAACTGGATCCGTGAAATTCAGACAAATCTTTGAACTTTGATTTTACAAGCTCCATTTATGGTCCGTACTTCAATTTATGACTCGTAAATGGGACTCGTAAAAATCAGGTTCTGAAAACTCTACTGAGAGTCTCTGATAACATGATCATAATTTTTTACTTCAAACTTTGATTGATGCAAACTTGGTGGCGTTGGAAAAAAGACTCATAGACTTTTAATTTGGTAGATCATGGCAAAGTAGGCTGATGTGCAAGCCCCCTCCTGTCCTGTCGCAATGGTGGGCTACCTAATTATTTATGTGATGAGAGATATGGACATTTGAAGTTGACCCTTGTATCGTTCATGCTCTATGGTGTTTACGGGTCTTCATACTTGCTATGCTAGATTTTGATGTGATATTTGGTATTACTTGGATGTCTCCTTATCATATTGTGTTAAATTCTAACTCTAAGGCAATAACTCTAGAGATTTTGGGTAGGAATAGTCTAGAGTGGAAGGTGTGTACAGACCTAAGTCAGTAAAGACCATATCATTTATTTAGGCTAGAAGACTAGTGGGAACGAGTTGTTTAGCCTACTTAGCTTATCTTTGGAATGTTAGTGCGGAGTCCTCTTCCATTGAGTCAATCTAGTGGTTTTGGAATTTTCTGAGGTATTCCCTACTGACCTACCTGGTATGCCTCCGGATAAAAATATTTACTTTTGCATAAATTTGAATCTGAGCACCCACTCAATCTTTATTACTTCTTATCGTATGGCTCCGATGGAGTTGAGAGAATTTAAAACTCATCTCTAGGAAATTCTAAATAAGAGATTTATTCTTCCTCGTCTTGGGGTGCTCCAGTCTTGTTTGTGAAAAAGAAAGACGGTAGTATGAAGATCTGTATAGACTATATGCAGTTGAATAAGGTTACTGTTTGAAATAAGTATCATCTACCTTGCATAGATGATCTATTTGACCAGTTGCAGGGTGCTTCGGTGTTTTCGAAGATTGACTTGAGATTAGGGTACCATCGATTGATGATTAGGCTGAAGGATATACCTAAGACTACATTCAGGACTCTGTATGGTCATTATGAGTTTTTAGTGATGTCGTTTGGGTTAACCAATGCGCCGACGACCTTCATGATCTTGATGAATGGTGTCTTTAAGCCATTTCTGGATTCCTTTGTGATTGTGTTTTGTAGATGATATTTTGATCTACTCCAAGAGTAAGGAAGAGCATGCAGAACACTTTCGCATTGTTCTGGGTATCCTGGGAAAACAAAAATTGTATACCGATGATATTATTAGTACACTGTGGATTTTGTGTTATGATACTGCACTTGTTCTTTCTTTGTTAAATACATGTCATATTTTATCGGCTACATCGCGACCTTAGCTGTAATCCTAGCATTAAGTGAATCCAAGGATGAGCTACTTCTGCCGGGCTGCCATGAATTCGTTTTATTTTTTTTAGTCCATTTTTTGGACTGAGACTCTCTTTAGTTCTTTATTTTGGAGTTGCATCCTCGTATTCTAGGCTAATAGATATTTTGGTACATGACTTTCAATTTCTAGGGGGTTATTTTCGCGAATGTTTGATGATAATGACTTGTGATTTATGCAAACTTGGTTTTGAAATTATGGAAGTTTGTCTTTGAATTGAAAACTAGTTATTTTGATTGATTAATAGATTATGTAATAGTAGTAAGTTGGTTCTCCCATCGGAGGGTTAATATGGATACCACAAATAAGGATGACACACAAAAGAAAATGCACTTTACTGTAAAGTAAAATCGGTCTATCAAAATGGATAAATAAAGTGGCAACACATGACAAGCATGACTTATCATAACGATTTGGTTAACAGGTTAAGAAGCAATGAACAACATCCCAAGACCGGACCAATGAATATAGATCACGTGTTCTTATATCACATTAATAAATTCAATTTTACTATGATCTCTTGTATCCTATGTTGCTCGGAGTCTTCAAAAATGTCAGTAGGTGCTTGTCGAATTCTCCAAAAATACACAATACGAATACGACATCGAAAGTGAAGCTTAGCTTGCATCAAATATGAAGATATGTGAATCTCATTTGAACCTTATTCAATTGCTTTTTGTGTTTTGAATATGATTTGGGTCATCTGCTTCAATAACTATCGTAAATTTGTAACTAATATAAACCTAGATTGCATGAAAATAATGAATTTACAAATAATTGCTGATCCAAAAGGGAATTTGTCCAGGACCGTCTCGACCATAAGACCACTAAAGCAATCGCTTGGGGCTCCAATTTTTATGGGCCCCAAACTTTTTCTAAAGATGTATTATATATATATATATATATTTAAAAAAATTTATCATGTACTATTAAATTTGTAAAGAACTTTTTGGGTAGAAGATATAATAATATTTACCTATATTTACCTTTCTTATCCTTCATTTTCTTTTATCTTAGCTCCCGCCCTTTTTGCTCCCTTGATAACTCGAACTCACAACTTTAGGGTTGGAAGTGAGGGGTGCTTATCATCCCGAGCAATTTTTTTATTATTTAACATTCTGAAGTTTCTCAAAGGTTAAACCTTTTACATTACGCAAAATCTATTGTTGCCTGGTTTGAAAAATACCAAATTTGCTTTTTAATGTCTTCTTCAAATTTCAAGCATTGCAACAAGTTATCATTATATCAAAGTAACACAACACTATTTCGATATCATTATATCAATTTATCAGATTTAGTGCGATTCTATTTTGATATGGCTATATCAATTTATAAAATTCTCAAGCTAGATTTTATTGTTTTAACTTTATATTATATTTTTTCATTGACAAGTTGCATTGTTTACCTTCTTACTTCATAAATCTGTATACATCCTACCTTCGGCAGATCTCACTTGTAGGATTATACAGGATATGTATTGTCATTCAATTTATATATATCACTTAAAAAAAATTAGGGTCTTTTGATGATGTTTGACTTTAGGCTCCCAATCTTGTTGAGACGACCCTGAATTTGTCCCTTTAGTCCCTTAGCATATTGAAATTGGTAAATTTGTGCTTTATTCAATCTCTTTTAGATGATAAGTAACATCTAAAAAACTACCCAAAAAATGAGTTGATTGTAAAAATATCACAAGTACCATGTCAAAAATATGAAGGAAATCATTTTTATCTAAACATTATTATAAAGAAAAAAGAAATAACTCTAATTTGGCTTATTCTTGTCAATAGTACTATTAGCATTCTCACAAGCTAAAAAGCTTCTCCAGGTGTTTGGCCAGAGATTAATAATTTTGCTATATATAATTTGCCCAATTCCATTTTCATTTTCCTTTGGAGCATTTTCTTTTCCCACTGTTTGTACAATTTTCTGCGAAAAAAAAGAGAGAATATTTTATAAACTAGGAGAAAGTGAAAATATATAGCAATAAAAATAATTACTCCCTTCATTTTAATTTATGTAGTATTTTTTGGATTTCGAGAGTCAAATAACTTTTTTCATTGTTCGTAATTTTTTCATATGTCTTTTAAGCATTTTGAATAGTCAATTATCGTGACTTCTAATATTACTTTTTGCGCAGTATTCAAATATGTAAGTTTTGTGGAATCTTAGTAGTTGTAGTTGATTAATTGTCTGAGAGATAAGGGTTTAATTTTTCACCTTCTAATTCCCTCACCCAGTTCTCCTACCCCATTTTTTTTTCTTTAAAATAAACTATATAAATTTTATTTCAGAAACTTAAAATTTCCATATTGAAATTTATGGTCAAAATTTTAAAAAATGACTTTTGAAATCGAACGATAGCACATAAATTGGGACAAAAAATAATAGTATACCAAATTAATTAAAGATACATACATTGCTAGGAGTGAATCTGAGTCCAACTTTTATCTGCCCTTTGTATGTGTCATCTTCAAGCACCACATTATAAGCTACTGGTATCACTTCAATAAATCTTTTTTCATTCCCCTCCATAATTATCCCTTTCAAATTTATTCTGAAGCAAAAAAAAAAAACACTTTTCAATTAAAACAGAAAATCATGAAGATTGTGAACTATGTACTCACCTTTCGTTTCAATTTATTTTTCTAGTTTTAACTTAGCACAGAATTTAAGAAATTAAAAAAAAAATTAAATTTTGTGGTCTTAAACTAAATATAAGGAAAATATTTATTTAAAAAAAAAAGGAAAGTACTTACATGGTTTCACCAGCAAATCCATCAGATGTGAAGAATTCTTCATCCATAATTTTTAATTTAAGGTACTCACATTCTTCTAATTTGTTAGTTGGCAATTCAAACTTAAACTTTTCATTCCATAAGATTTCCTTTGAATTACCTGCATTATTATAACAATTAAATTATATTACTAATTGTATAAGATTATTCCTCTAAGTTTGTAACCAAATCTCCTTTATACACGCATAAAACTTTTTACACACCAAACTTTTTAATGACATGGGTATATTTGTAATTTTAAATATTTATTTTCTTTTTTTTTAAAAAAAATACTAATAACATGTATCGTGATAATATTGGCGTATGACATACATTACTTTTTCTGAAGCAGTCGAACACAAAAATAATGGTTAAAATCTACACTATAAATAAATTTAATAACGATATATCTAGTGAAAGTTTTGATAATCAACAAATGTGTAAAAGAAATTTTAATATAAACTTTGGGGTAATCTATGTATTAAGCCTCGTAAATAGAGGGTTGGCAAGTTTTGTCTGATATCACATGGAAGTATAAATGTTGAATATTTGAATAAATTTAAACTTTTACAAATTTGTGAAAGTTGCATAAAAATTGTCAATTTTTTTTGAAAATCATTCAAAAGAGAAAAGATGAAATACAAGTTGAAATAGAGGGAGAATTAATTTGTACGGACTTCAACTAATTATACAGGATATCTATTATTTTTTATCAGCACAATATTAGCATAGTACTATCATCAAAGGATGTTGTGCAGCGGATCATGGATCACTACTCCTCCCTTAATTAAAAAACTCGCGTTCGAGTTTTGAAGATTAAAAAGTTCTTGATAAGAAACGCTACTTCCGAATGAGCCCTATTGACACAAATTTAAATTAGTCAAACTCCAATACAAATCGAACAAAGAATCGAAAAACAAACCTGAGGAAATTTTTGTTGTGTAGGATTGAGATCCACATTCAACAATCACATAGTAGGATGGTTTCCCTAACAAATATAAGTAACATACACCGTAAACATAAAGACTTTAAAGGGTGATAAAACAACAATAAAAAGAAGCATAAGAAGGTATACAATAATAAATTATCTCTTTTTTTTTTAAAAAAAAACAAATAAAAATAAACATCTATTTTTAGGTATAATAATAATAATAATAAAATATGAGTACTTGATAATATAAAAATTCATTCTTTTAAACTATAATTAAAATCCTTACCAATAATGTTTGAGTGGGTAATGCCTCGAGCACTTACAACAAAAACTTCAAGAAGTCCTCCCTTCATTTTATCACAAGGATTTCTTTTCTTTTTGTCATTTCTAATTCTCCTTTTATAAGTTTAAGGATTATAAAAGCTTTTAATTTTTTTAATTAATTAAATTACGCAAACATATATTAAATAATACGTTACTAGTGCATGTATATATATACACTATAAATAAATGACAACAGACATTTATCCAGAATTAAATTATACTTAATTAACTTCTTTAAAGGGGAAACAATTAATAACGAACAAGTTATGTTACTCTATTGCTTTTAGTTATGGAAATCACAATCTAAACTCTTCCAACATTATCAAAATTCTAAATATTGAAAATTCAATAAAAAAATCATCCACAAATGAAAAAAAAAAGAATAAATATTTGAGAACTTTATTCTAATAAATATTTACTAGCACCTCTGATCTGTCAAATAACTGAATGTATAAGCACCTATTACAACAATACTAAAATTCAAAACGATGTCAATAAGTGAACTGACCAAAGACTTATTTTGTCTTGTGGCAGATTAATAATTTTGGGTTTTGAGTACAATACTATTTTGAGTTCGGTATGAATTATTCGTCTTTCGAGTTATGTAGACAAATCGATTGTTGCACTATTTTGAATTTTAATTTGATTTATTTTAAGTTTCGGTTCAAGTTATTCATCTTTCGATTTATACTGATAAATCGCTTAAACAAAATAGTTTCTGAACAAAACATAAAACTATTCAAATAGTATTTCTAATATCAACATAAATATATTATTTTATTTATAATTATCCATAACGAGTTTTCATACTCTTAAGATTGAAATGACGATCTTGAAATGAAAATAGAATTGAGTTACTCTATGAGCTTATTGTTTTGATATAAGTATTTATTGTTTGGGATCGGTGTTGTACGTCTGCGCATTATGCAATGCATTTTATTGATATCAAAGTTATACACATATACATTATCTATTATAGATATATCATATATGGACCAAAGCTATATGTCTGGACAATATTATAATGATTGAAATAGCACGTCAACCAATATATGGACTTGACGAGTCCCTCATGGATCCCAGATAGCTACACTATGGCAGTGGGTGTATACATAACATATGCATTGCATTCAATCATTCATTATCTTTTAATTACTTCATTGTTGTTGAGATTCTTGAAATTATGTGCTTAAATGTGGAGAAGTTAATTGCGTACTTATCTAACATTGACTCAGAGTCAGGTATTGTGTAGAATACTCCACAGTTGATTTTGGTTGTTGGCTCAAATTGGTTTTAGCTAATTGCTTCCTTGATGATCATAACTAGAGACGGATATTGTGTTGAGCCTATATATTGTTATAGTCTTTAGTTGCTAATAGTCTCTGTCTTTTATATAGTTGATCTAATATTTGTGAGTAAGTATCGAACAAGATAATATAGGACCGACTTTTGCTTTATAGTGTTCAGATTTATAGTTTTTGAATTTTAATCGCACTTGTACTTATGTCATCAGTTCTTGCGGATTGTATTTTGTTGTGTATATTTTAGTCATCACTTAGTTTTCAAAATTTTCAAAATTTTACTTCAATTATGGTATAATTCCGCTTTTCTCTCGTCTTAAACTAATGGGATCCACCCACAGGGAAATGGTAGGTGCCCTAGCCTACAAGAAATTTTTGATCAGTAATTGGAGAGGGAGAGATATTTGCTATAAAATCTTTATTATTCCTTTTTAATTACTTATTTGATATTCATTATTTATATTAGAGTTTTACTAATTTAAATAAGCACTATATCTTTATAATTGTCCATATTACTATCACACTTGAGGGGTGTCTGTATCGGAAAATTACACTTATAGCTGGATAATTTTCTTTTTAGGTATATATTACATATTGACACTCACAGACTTATTCACAATTTAAATTTCTTTATATTTTGACACAAAATTTGGATTACTTTGCCTTTTCCCTTTAAAATACAGAGGGAGATGAGTGTAATATTAGGATGGGGAAAGCGCCAATACAGAAGATTTTAAATTTGTTCTTGTTTGTGGGGAGCTCAGCGGCATAATAAGCCAATGAATTGCTTTACAGGAAACCAACAAAAAATCGAAGAATTTCCCACAATTTTCGTCTCCATCGATCAGCCTAGACGAAGAACACAATGTGTCCATTAATTTACACCCCAAAAATGCCCCAATTTCCCTCGTTATCTCCGTACCCGATTTTGACCCTCTTCTATTTTGTTCCCAAAATTAACCGCTATATAAGCTCCTCTCTTTCCTTTGCTCACTTCTCATGTACAACAATCTTTTTTTGTTTGTTTCTGGTTCTGATATTAGGGTTCTACAGTCTGTTTCCTCATCATGGACGACAACGAGCTTCATTTGTCTCCTCCCGAGGTAAGTGGTGTGTTTTGGACTAGCAAATATTTTTGTTTCTATGTGAAATTCAACAAAAATGGCCAAACTATTAATTGAGTGCACTTTTTTTCAATTTAGAGCCCATGAGTTTAAAAAAGGTAACTTTTACGTATGCAGTGCTTTTATAACTTTGAAGTGCTGAAAATTATTTTTATAAATAAGCAGTTGAGTGTTTTGATAAAAGTGCTTGTGTTGAAAATAAGTATTTGAATTTTAGGGCTAAAAGAATAAAAATGGTAGTTTGGGAATTTAGTAAAAATATAAGGGATATAAAAGTAATTTTCATGGTCAAACAAAATGGCTTTTAAGTACTTAGAAAAAAAAGTTAGAAATCCTAACTTTTCATTTTTGACTTAAGAACTTTATGGATTAAAGTTAGCATTAGGCAAACACGTCCAAAAGCTAAAAAGAGGCTTATAAGTTGGTTTGACCAACTTAAAGCCCATCCAAACGGGCTCTCAGTATAGTCCCGCATTTTTGACCCTTTTCCATGGTTTCTATTTTGAGAATCCCTTAGTTTCAATTGTTTGTTTGAATTAGCGTTAGTTCATAAAATTATACAAAACATTTAAGATCATTATAAAAACAATATATTGTAGCGCAAATTACACCTAGTGGCCATTCGGCCAAAATAATTACTAAAAAATGGCCATATTTCATGTATAGTCAAGTTATATTCAGTTTTTTGAGTGTATCAAAATATATATTCAGTGTATAGCTCATGTATAAGTAATCTATATTGTATAGTCACTGTATATTTTCTATGATTTTGGTTATTTTTTATGTAAATAAAAAATGACTATATTTGTTGTAAATTAATTAGTTTATTGTATATATTTGAAATTGTCCCTATATTGTATATATATAATTAAAAAGTTTATGTTTATAACTTATCTTGTTTTTATCCGGTTTGTTTGAATAAAATAAAATCAAACCAAATATTATCGGTCTTATAAAACTTAAATCCAAATTAAAACCAAAACCAAAACCAAATAAAAATCGCTTCGGATCGGTTCTTAACCAATCTGTGGACACTCCTTGTAAGAACTATGGGATTCTAATGCCAAGGCTTGAAGATCTCTAGGACATGGAATAGTACTTTAAGGCTGTGTCGTCCCTTTTCAGCTGAATTTTATAAAAAAGGGCAGCTCGGTGCACTAAAGCTCCCGCTATGCGCGGGGTCCGAGGAAGGGCCTGACCACATTTCAGCTGAATTTTATATGTTGATTAATTCTCCTTCCAAACCAACCAAACATATATATATGAGTCTTCCGGAAATAGCCTCTCTATCTCCATGTTGTCAAGATAGAAAAGAGAAAAAAATAAATGACTATATATATATATATATATATATATATATATATACCCCTCTTGGAGGTAAAAGCAAACCATGTTGTAGTACGATTGAGTTGAAGATATGCCCTTTTATTTCAGATTCATACGTTTAACTTGTCCATATTTTATAGATCCTTCACAAATATTAGTTTTATAGGGTTTTTCATTTTATAATAGAGTTAATTATTTAGAGTTGAAAAACAGGGTTATATTTGCAAGTAAGTGAATTAAAACATACTGAAGTAAATGTAATATAAGAGAATATAATGAACTTGAAAAGTCAGCTATGGTTCAATGACCATGTGAATTAAATAGTCAAAACTATGTTATGGTAATCACATGAATCAAATAATCAACTATGCTAGCAAATTATTAGTTGCAAATAGAACAATATTTTAGGAAACACTTGCCTTAGGGCATGCAAAAGAATTTGTGAGTGGTGTCAACTTATTGTCACAATTTGTCTTGTATGCAGCATTGGGCCTTGAGTTCGGGGGTTCCAAGGCTTTACTTTCAATCCAAATTGTTATTTACTTGCATTATTTTTTAAAACAGTGTATTGTACATGTTATTCTTGTAAAAAAATATATTTAACTACATATATTTAATTAAATTTCTTGGTGAATTGATCCAATGTGTCTCCACCCCTGCTTGCTATAGTGGATGTTGTCTACATGTTGCACTTGCTTCTGTTCGATTACCTAGTGAAGTTTTTTCTGACACTATAGACTCACTTTGGTTAATGGTTCATTTTGAGCAGCAGATGCTACCTCAAAGAATGGACTCAGGAGGTCCTTATCGTCTTCTGCACTGTTCAGGTCTTGGTGACAAAGAGGGAGTGATGCAAGAGCTTGAGAAAGGAGTGGAACCCAATTTGGTTGACTATGATAAGAGAACAGCACTTCATTTAGCTGCCTCCGAAGGTTGTGAAGAGATTGTTGTTCTACTTCTTAAGAAAGGAGCAGATGTGAACTCCACAGATCGCTGGGGTCGAACTGTAAGCTGCAACTTCTTACAATTAAGATTAATGACCATTGAAAATTGCTTTAAGTTACTGCAGTAATTTTTTTAAGCCTAATTATTTAGGATGATTTGGATTTTAAAATTTTATTAGGTTGTTTTAGTTTGTTGAGATATTTTAGGTTTTTGAATTTTGAGCTATGGAGATTTTTTGTTGTAAGAAAAATATTGAGAGATCATTTTTTGCTGCCCCATCTTTTAAAAAGGCCAACAGTGGTATCAGAACCTAATTGATCTTACGGGATCTATGAGTTCTTCTAAACAACTACTTTTAATCCGTCAGGGCTATTTTAAATTCATTTTTAACCCGTCAGGCCTATTTTCAACCCATTTTTAAACCGCCGGGGCTATTTTCAATCCATTTTAACCCACCAGGGTTATTTTCAACCCATTTTTAAATCGCTAGGGCTATTTTTAACCCATTTTCAGTTTGCTATGGCTATTTTCAACCCATTTTTTACTTGCTAGGGCTATTTTCAATCCATTTTTAACCCGCTAGGGTAATTTTCAATCCATTTTTAATCCGCCAGGGCTATTTTGAACCTATTTTCAACCATGGCAAGCAACAATTTCTCTTTCAATGCCTCACAAATTTTCACCTTCAAAAACTATCAAATTTGGTCGGTGAAAATTGAGAGACATTTTCAACCCGTTTTTGCTGCCGCATCTTTTAAAAAAACCAACAATTACCTTTACAGCCTGTTTTTGATTGTTGTTTCTTATCGTTTTTATTGTACTGTACTTTGTTGTTGAAATGATATTTACATAGACTATATTGTTTGTTGTCATTTAAAAACACTTTTCTTATTTGCTTTGACTGTATTATACTACTATACAACAACTGATGAACTGTAAGTATTGGATTTGTCAGCAATTCAAAACTCAAAAAAAAAGAAAAGGAATAAAGATGATTACAGATGAGATAGTAAGATGGCTAGAAGGAGGAGTATCTGAATCTAGGAGTAGTAGTATTGATTGCCTCCATGCTATATTTATTCTAACAATCTTATTAAGGTTATAGTGTAGGACTATAGCTTGTTTTTCAACAAATTGTTAGTGTATGCTTTGATCGAAATATCGTGCAGCCACTCTCCGATGCCCGTAACTTTGGTCATGAGGATGTCTGCAAGATTCTAGAGGCCCATCATGGTTATGATCCGGTATGTCTTAACTTTTTTCCTCATCCATATGATCGGGGCCGTAGTATACTCTGAATGATAATTTTGTCGTGTAGTACTTCTTGGAAACATAATGGGTAATTTACATTTCTTGCTATACATGCTTCAAAAAGAAACTATCCTATTAAGATTGACTAGAAAGCTGATGCAAGAATAACAGGTTTATATTTCTAACTTATATATTGGCCAGTCACTCTAAGCATCTTTGGTCTTTTTCAGGACACAATACTTTTTAGATGTGACTTTACCGGTGTAAGTAAACAATAATGTGGAGAATTTCCTTATAATATTATTCAAACAATAAGAGGTAAATTTTTTTTGTATGTAAAGGTATTATTGATAATAAACTCAGCACCAAGAAAGTACGTCACTAGATAGGAATCCCCCAAGGATGTAAGGAATCCATGAAATCTAGCATTACATCAAAATCATTTGAGATCATTTGCTGGCATGACCCACTGGATCCATACAAGTTAAGAAATATACACCAAATCTGCCAAACAAATTTGCAGTGTAATAGGAGATGATGTACTATCTCGCCATTTTCTTTTCACAAATAACACCATCCACATAAGCTAAATCCTCTTCTTTGCAATTTGTCCTGCATAAAACATGCTTCATGTGTTGCCATCCATCCAAAGTAGGCGACTTTGGTTGGAGCTTCTTCCCAGTAAATGATAACTCGAGTTTACTGTAATTTATGATACATGTACAAGTTATTCTATTCAAGGAAACAAAATAAGAAAAAATCTTAGAAATCTCTACCTTTAATTGTGCTATGTATATTACATGAGAAAGCATATTTACATTAGGTATCTATGTATATCCTGTAACATTCCCCCTCAAGTTGGAGCATAGATGTTAATTAGTCCAGCTTGTTACAAAGATTATCCACGCAGAGTTCCATTTGAAGTGTTGGTAATATATCACCCAGTTGCTCACATGTCTTCACATAGCCAGTAGAGATGAGGTTCTCTTGAGTCTTCTCACAGATCAAGTGACAGTCAACCTCAATATGTTTCGTCCTTTCATAGACACTTGATTTGTGGCATTGTTTAGCGCCACCCAATTATCGCACCAGAGTTTTGCTAGTGTCAAAGAACAAACCAATTTCAGCTAAAATGTGATGTATCCACATTATTTAACATGTGGACTGAGCCATAGCCTTGTACTTTGGTTCTGCACTGGATTGAAATACAATACTTTGTTTTGTACTGTTCCATGAGGTTCCCACCAACAAAGACACAATAGCCTGTGGTGAATCTTCTGTCTAGTCTCGATCCAGCACTAATCAACATCTATGAAACACTCAATACGATTATGCCTATGGTTGTTATATAATATGCCAAGTCCAAGAGCTCCTTTTAACGAGATTTGTTCTAAGGCTGCCTTAGTGTTTGACTCTAGGTGCAGACATAACTATAACAATGTTAACTACATAGGAAATATCCGGAAGGGTCACTATGAGATAGTTCAATCTCCCAACTAATTTTTTGTATTTTTCTGGATCATTAGAAGAATCACCATTATCATTTGTAAGATGTACATTACGAACCATCAGTGTGATACAAGGCTTGGCTCCCATCTTTCTGGTTTCTGCAACTAGATCAAGCACATACTTTCTCAGAAATAGGAAAAAAAGTTCTTTCTTTTTGTTACTTCCACTCTCAAGAAGTATTTCAGCTGCTCCAAGTCTTTGGTATGAAATAATTTGCAAGAAAAACTTGAGGGAAGAGATCCCTGCATAATCCATTTTCTGTCAGAACGAATTCTAGTTTGAATTCCAACTCATTTAACCTAATCCATGTCGTATAATCTTGTGATCAGCTTACTTATTAGTTTGAGAAATAAATAAAGGAAGCTAAGTAACAATGATCCCCAGCTCATAGGTATACCTTCTGGATGAGTTGATGTGGATAGGATCCGTGTCAGAACTGCATGTTCTTTACCACAATGTTGTCGTTATTTTTGTGGCAGAAATCTTGTATGATATCAACATTTCTTTTTACCTTCATTTCCTTTTGCTTGACGTAGTTGGGTGATTCTGATACACCATGTTGTATGATTGGTCATAGTGAAGTGGACATGAAGGATGCAACTCTTATTGGAGAAGTAATTTCTCTTACCCAGAAGCCAAGGCAAATATCAACTTGACTATGTTCTTTTAATGTTTCAATTCACTTTACATTGTTTTGGCTATTTATGACTGTGATTGCAAATAGCAGGGCGCATATGGTGAAGTTTATTTAGTAAAGTGGCGCGGTACAGAAGTTGCCGCAAAAACCATTCGCGCTTCCATTGCATCAAACCCAATGGTGAAGTAAGTTAACTGATTTTTTACAGAGCTGTAATTTAAAAATTCACATAAGCAATACTTTTTTCTTCCAGATTTTGGATTAATATGATGTAGAGTAACAATAACTTGGTCAACTTGGCTTCAACATTCGGACTCATAACATCCATAATTGAGAGCTTCACAGGAACGCTTTTTTGAAGGAATTAGCATTGTGGCAAAAGTTGCGCCATCCCAATATTGTGCAGTTTCTCGGGGTTCTAAAGCAATCTGATCGATTGATCTTTCTCACTGAGTATCTTCGAAATGTAAGTCTTGTATGATGTTCAGGAGCACTCTGATCACGTGATATTGCTCCTTAGCTTTGAAATATAGGTGTTATTATACGAGTAACTGAGCTTTTAGTAAAACTCGCACTGATATTTCTACAAATTGGAAATCTAGGGAAGCTTGTATGACCAATTGAGAAAGAAAGGAAGACTTGATCCACTGACAGCAGTTGCTTATGCATTAGATATTGCAAGGTATAAGGTTCGATGATAAATTAGCCTCTAATTCAAGTGTTTTCCCTCCACTTTGCACCTTTTTTCAATTTATGATTTTGTAATTTCTTTTCCATAAATGCAATCATTAAGTTTTCATCTACTATGTGCAATTATTAAGCTGGAAAAGAGGAAAAGAAGCACTCTTCCATGCATTAATGTGCTTTTATCCTTACTATGCATTTTATGCCAAGATACATTTGATCAGTCACAGATGACATATGGATCAGATCTTTTATAGCCCGAGTTCTTAATTGATATATGTAATATGTGCTTATTATAGAGTTTGTACTATATCTGAACAGAACCAAGCAATGACCAAATATCCCCCTTAAAAATTATTCGGCCATGACCATCGGTAGACTTCCTCGGATGTTGAAAGGTGTAGACAACTAAGTACAATCCTCAAACTTTTTAATGCAAGTATCAACTGCCAAAAAGATTGATAGAAGGATGAGAATTCGTAGACATCCTTGCTGGCTTTATTTGTCCTTTACCTCGTTTACATAATAGTGGAAGTAATTCTTGGTTAGTTATTTTCAGCTTGTTACTTCTCATTATGGAAGTGTCTTCTTAAACATTGAAAATAGTTGTCAGCCTCATTTTTCGCGGTTATGTCATACATACTTTTTAAAGAAGCTTTATCCTAAGTTCTCTGTTTGTGTTTGCAGAGGAATGAATTATCTACATCAGCATAAGCCTCATGCTATTATCCATAGGGATTTGACTCCTAGGTACTGGCAGTTTCACTAGCTACATTTAACTCAGCTCATTCACATCAAAACCTATTGGTACTTGTCAATCCAGGGAGTACAAAATACTTTTATCATTCATATTACGTAATTCTGCGCGGCTATTATATCAACTTTCTACTCCTGCAGAAATGTATTGCAGGGTGAAGCAGGGCATCTTAAAGTCACAGACTTTGGACTCAGTAAAATTGCACAACAGAAGGATTCTTATGGTTACAAAATGACTGGAGGGACTGGATCATGTACAGTGTATTACTATGCTAATCTATATTTCCTTTTCCTTAGTCAGTCGACTCCCAAAACATAATTATGTCCATGTTTATTTAGATCGATACATGGCTCCAGAAGTTTACCGTCGAGAATCATATGGGAAGAGTGTTGATGTTTTTTCATTTGCTCTAATCGTCCACGAGGTGAGTTGAGCTTATATGCTTACATTTACTCGGAATACATGACTACACAACTTTCCTCTACCTATCATCATAGTTTATTTTGGAAAAATTGTGTTGCACCTATTAGATGCTGACTTGGTTCTGTGCTCTCAAATCTTGCTGTGAGAATTTAGGCCCCGATCATAAGAGTAATATAGCTAGGAAAACAATCCACATACATTTTGATAATCTTTTATATCAGCATATTCTTGGCCTTGCAACATTAATTTCTTTCAAGTATAAAATAAAAGCTAGGCATATGCTTCTGCACTACAGATGTTCCTAGGAGGACCATCAAATAGGGAGGAATCTGCAGAGCAAGTGGCAGATAAGACAGCATACGAGGATTATCGGCCACATCTCGCGTCATACATATTTCCTGAGCAAATCAAGACGTATGTTGTTCATTTTTGCTGCATTTCCAAACCTTACCATTTTTCTGTTTCTGCTAACAAGAACTATGCCTATGTGGTGATCATCAAAGTCTAACTGTCATAGTTTGTATTTCATGTGTGTCTAAATGATGCAGGGTACATTTTGCGTTTGAAGGTTTGGGGGAAAGTAAAAATATAGTATTTTTGGGTGGTTTTTACTGAAATTTGTGTGTTTTTTGATTACTTTTGCTGCAAAAATGTGTGCTAATATTGAACTTGTTTGGATTGCAAAATCTTGGAAATGTTTCCTGATTTTGAAAGGTGAAAGAATCTATTTTGTGAGAAGAATCAAATTAATGACTCACCTTTTTCTGTTGTAAAGGAATGAGTTTTCGAAAGAAAAAAAAAACAAATGCTAGTTTGTTCTAGTCTCTCTTTTTCTTATTGCTTCTTTGTTTTTATTGTCTAAATTATACAGCGGGGAAAAGAAAACTGTATGCAACTTGTTTTCTGCTTCTAAGAAAATAAGGTAAAGATGTTGCAAGCCTATCGGCAGTATGCAGTAGCATTCTCAGATTCGTTTCTGTGGCAAGAATCTGGAAGTCAGTACATTAGAGGGCGTAAATGTGGCTGTTTGGTTCTTAGCTTTTGCCTCCTGTAGAAGTGATAAAACGCTATAACTATAAGAAACAATGGAGTATCAAGTTTCTTTTTCCCCCGTTTTTTCTGGGTGTCAAGCTGATAGTTCCTTTTATGTGCTGGAAAATCTTAGGCACTCACTCCAATCACGGGAGAGTTGGTTCCTCCTTTTATATGCTATCCTATGGTGCTCATTTTGATTTCTATAACCACTTGCTTTTTAATTGCTGATTGTTCTTCATAGCATATATAAGATTGAGTGCTTAGGTACTTCTTTAATAAATTCATCGAAAACTAGACACATAACGGAAACTGACATGACTGTGTGCAGGTTGCTTCGTGAATGCTGGCACAAGAACCCTGATCGTAGACCCTCATTTCAAGAAATAATTGATCGTCTTGAGAAAATCCACGAGTCTATGCAGGATAAGATAGTCTTGGGAACATTCTGTAGCTGTACGATATTATAAGTTGAATCTTCTGAAGCTGGTCTGATGTATCACATATTGCATTGCATTTCATTTCATTTCATTTCATTTCTCTGGTTACGAAGGAGCTTCTGCATAGCCCTTTCAGATTTGAAGAATACATAAATAACGTGAGTTTGCAGCAAATTTTGTCAGAGTTTAACTTGTATACACCGGCAGTGGTACACTAATGTTATTTTACCTTTAATAACAACTTATTTATCATGTTTTGCCGGTTACTAACCCATGCTTGCCATGAAAAGTTACATGTAATTCACTTTTAAGTGATCTAGCAGTGTAGAACTTTTTCACAATTTTAACCTATAGCAATTAAACTCATCTTATAATTACTATACTTGAACTATTGTGCCAATGTAATATATAGTTGTGGCATCTTTTTTAGTTGAGATAGACAAATCTAATTTATCAGACTGATGTATCTGTCCTTGGTAATATATGATTGAAAATCTATCAAATATATGTCCTTTTGCAGAAAATCACATAAAATTTTCATTCTACTGAGACAGGTCACAATTGTTGGAAAATCAACATAGAAGATAGATAACCTTAAACTTAAATATATAGTCCTCCCGTTTTCAAGCGAAAGATAGATAACGAATCAATGTTGTATTTAAGTGATAATTTGTTTTTTTTAAAAAATACCTCTCCCATGGAGTTCCCACCTTTTTGCTCCCTTGAACTCACAACCTTTGGGTTGAAAGTGAGGGGTGTTTACCATCCGAGCAACTCTCTATTGTCAAGTGATTAATTATTAGGTTTATTTGCCATCTGGTTTTTGTTTACTTATGTTTAATCTACTACCAAGCTTTTAATCAAAAAAATTTTAAAATCATGCAATTTGTGACCATTGGCTTTGTCGAGCCGCTTAGCATATCAAGACAAGAGAATCATCATAATAATACATATGAGTGACATTTTATAAACAAGTAGGTCTGGGTGGTGTAGTCGGTTATCACGCTAGTCTCACACACTAGAGGTCCCCGGTTCGAACCCGGGCTCAGACATTCCTTTTTTTTAATTTTTTTTTTTTGCATTCTTCTTTTCCCCTTTAAATTGTTTCTTAATGGGCTTATGACCGAAATCCCGCGATACGCAATCAACTAACCAGGTTGAATATGTCATAGTCAACACAAAAAATGTATGAAAATACAGAAAGAATGAGTTTGGGGTAGGGGAGTAACAGGAACTTAGTTTAACTAAGGTATGTCACTGGGATTTTGAGCATAGTTTAGAAGATACTTATGCCTTATCTCTTTCTTAATTGACTTTCTGCAATTACTGTATTATTTTTTGGGGAACATTCTTTAATTGGTGTATTAGCACTAGGGGCTTTTAAGACAGTACCAGTAAGATATTTGACACTTGTATTTTGTATTCAAGTTTTTGCCACAAAATGTATATTACATTAAACACAAGCATAGGGTACGGATTTGATTGAACCAAGTAATCTTGGTCCAAACACTGTATTTGCAAAAATTGTTAATTTAAAACTTAATAATATTAAAAAATTATAAAATACAATTTAGAACCCATTAATTTCAAATTCTTGACTTTGCCCCAAAACTCGAAAATCCCTACCATAAGATGGTCAAATTCGATTATTGCATAAGTTGAATTTTTTATTTTCTTTTCAGTAAGAGGAAGTTGTATTGAATTTAAGATTGCTATGCCAATTTGCTTCCTCAACTTGCATTTGTAGACGACAAATTTTGCGTCAAGAAAATAATCAAGATTGAAATTGAGTAACAAAATGTCGTATCTGATTTTAATATACAATAAATATTTTTTTTTGGTTTCCATTCGATATGTAGTACCCACTTTAGAGTTCTACTAATCTGGATTCACATTGTGTTGGGTTCCATTCTAGGGAAAACACTTCCTATCAAAGATTTTTTCATATTCGGTGTTCGAATCCGAAACCTCTAATTAAGAAAAAAACAGTCTCATTCACTGCTCTACATCCTTTAATGGTATATACAATGAATATTTTTATCTTTATCATATAATATTCCTCCCATTGATCTTCCCAATAAGCATATTAATTGTCTTTGAGTTTGACTTCAATTTTGATTCAAGGGATTGATAACTTAGTCTTGAATTTGAATTTAAATTACTCATAAAGAATACTTGGAAGGTTGCATTGTGCAATGAAAATAAATTTTCGGCTTGAACGTACTTTAAATCTTGATTTATTATGTTATTAATCTTGATCTTGGATGTTTGAATGCTTGAAAAGAAATTTTTGATTTTGATCAATTAGCTCTCTTACACTTCTTGTTATGGATTTTAATCCCTACGAGGACCCCTATTTATGATTATATATATTGATTGACCGCCTTTTTACTTATCAACCAATCATATTTGATTTGGTGACACTTTAATTTGATTGATTAGAACATGTTATATGTACACTTAGCATGATTATATGTTTTATTATGTTACATCCCTTTACACACAACATAATTTCATTCGCTCATTTATATGATATTGCATGGTGTATCATTTGACATGCGACATAAGCCCCGAGTTTAAGATGAACTAAGTTATTTGGATCATATAGTAAAATGGACTCATTTATTAGAGTCCAACTAAATGGATAATTACCAAAGTACACATCTTTTATTATCATATTTGCTAAAAGTTTCAACCATTTCAAAATTATACCAAAATCTCTACTATTCTTTCTCTCTCTTCACATTCCTGAAATATAACCTAAAATCCTTCTTTCTCTTCCAAAACCCTTATTTCTCGCGTCCTCTCTCACCATTTTTCCGGATTCACAACACAAAAAGGAATCAAATCCCCAATTTCTCGCCTCAAATCACTCTCACGTATCAGAGGTTACAACCAATATTCTATTTTCGAGTTTCAACTGCTTTCTCCTTCTATTCTTCATAGATTTTAGTTACTAAAGAGGTGAAAATATTTTTTCAACAATATTTTTCAAGTTAGTAGTTTAATGTTCAATTTTTTTGCTTCAAATTCGTCCAAAATTTACTGATTCATATGAAAATCGATCCATCCTTTAGTATTGGACTCACCCAATTAATTTCTCAAAATCGAATTCTAATACCTAGTGTTTCTGATGTTGATGATTATGCATTTCATGAAAATAGGTCCAATCAAGGAAAATAGTCATTAGTCACGAAGAATCTGCAAATGGCGAAGAGTAAGAAGGATGAATGTTCGAGTTCAGAGTCTGACGCTGAGGAAGCTTTTGAAAAAGCTTCCAAAAAAGGGGGAAAAAGTGAAATTTGTAACTACACTCCCAAAATTACCAAAAGTTTAATTTATTATTATGTATCTACTTAATTTTGATTTTAAATACAATGTATCATGAACATTAGTTTTAATTTGTTGTTATCAGTCTTGATCAAATGTATCAATATCAAACTAATATATCAGTATTAATCTTTTGTATCAATATCAAATTAATGTATCAGTGTTAATCCTTTGGATCAATCTACAAATAATGTATCAGTATTAATCTTTTGTTTCAATATCAAATTAATGTATCAGTGTTAATCCTTTGGATCAATCTAAAAATAATGTATCAGTATTAATCTTTTGTATCAATATCAAATTAATGTATCAGTCTACAAATAATATACCAATCTGTATCTAATGTATCAACTTTAATAACATGTATCAGTCTCAAACTAATGTATCATTCTTACTACATTGTAGTAGATTTAATTTCAATTACACATGTATCATTCATTATGTATCATAGTTTGAGATGTATCAACACCTTTTTTTATAATGGTAAGAATATGTATCTTGAGACTGATATATTTGATTAAAATTGATACTTATACATTTTATTGAAATTGATATTGATACATTCTTATTGTACGCATTACTCAATAAACTTGTATGTTTCAGGCATCTACTTTTGTGTATCATGTTGTTTCTGTGTATCATATTTAATTAATATAATTATTAGACATCACTGTTTTCCCCCTGTTATGTATCTATAATCTTTTAAGTATTGATTTTGTGTTATTAATGCAGGATATGAAATATGTTATCAAAAAAATTTCCACTCACTCAATGAGGTTTGGTACATCTTATAACCCAGATTTTGTGACTGATGTCGATAAGAGAAGAAGGTATTGAGTTATTTTGACAAATCATCTTTTGTCCCTACCTCAACATCCCTTAGAGTAATTTCCACGGCCAAATTACAAAATACCTCTTGCTTCTTCAATTGGAGCACAATAACCCTAATGATTTGGACATTCGCCATATTCAGGGGAACATTTTATATTTTTCTATCAAAGAATTTTCCATCATTATCAATTTGAGATGCACGAATAATATCGCAGATTTTGCATATCTACACTCTCCTCCTAGCGGGTTGTTAGAGAAGTATTTTTTCGACAACAAATCTAGTATTAATAAATCTCATTTGGTTCAGCGCTTTATGTTGGGCAATTCATTTCAAATGGTTATTCTATACTTCATTCATACGTTTCTCTTTTCTCAACTTGGTGTATAACCATACCAGTTGGTGGTTTTAGAATGGTTGAGGATGATCGATATAAACAATTTTCATGGGGTCAACTGGTGTACTCCAAATTGATAAAAAGTATGAGAATTTACAATTGTTAAATAATTGTATCATTTGGGAGGCATGTCCTACGCACTAAATGCATGGATGTATGAGTATGCATCAATAGTGGATCACAAAATTGCGGTTAGAGAGGGAGATCAGATTCCAAGGATATGTAACTGGCAAGTAGTTGGTCTCAAGACGAAATATGAGATGTTTATGGCTAGTATGTTCAGCTAGGTAAACTCATGCTACTCTTTGATTTTATACACTCATTATCCAATTTGGAGTCTTTTAATAATGTAAAATTTTAGATTCAAACTATTTAAGATACACACATACATTTTTGTTGTTTGGGCGGTTTGATTTACACCTTCTTTTTCAGAATTCATGCACCAACATAGTGCCAACTCTTGTGAAGTTGTTGGCACTTGATCTGTTAGGTGTTGAAGTTGACACAATATTCCTATGTTGGTGCATGAATTATGAAAAAGGAGGTGTAAATCAAACAGCCCAAACAACAAAAACATAAGTATATATCTTAAGTAGTTTGAATCTAAAATGTTAAATTATTAAAAGACTCCAAATTGAATAATGAGTGTATAAAATCACAGAGTAACATGAATTTACCTATCTAAACATGCTATCCATAAACATCTCGTATTTTGGCTTGAGACCAACAACTCGCTAGGTACATATTCTTGGAATTTGATTTTCCTCTCTAACCGCAATATTGAAATCCACTATTAATGTACATTCATACATCCATGCATTTAGTGTGTAGGGTATGCCTTCCAAACGATACAATTGTTTAATAGTTGTAAATTTTTGAATCATACTTTTCATCAATTTGGAATATAGTTGACCCATGAAAATTGTTCATATTGACCATCCTTATCCATTCTTAAATCATCTACTGATATGATTGTATCACTAAGTTGAGAAAAAAGAAATATATGAATAAAGTGTAGAATAGCCATTTGAACTACATCTTCATTATTGTCTCAATTGCCCAACATAAAGTGCTGAACCAAACAAGATTTATTGATACCAAATTTGCTATCGAAAAAATACTTCTCTAATAACCTGCTAGGAGGAAAGTACGGATATGTGAAATCTGTGATATTATCCGTGCTTCTCAAATAGGTAATGAAGGTAAATTCTTTGATGGAAAAAAGTAAAACGTTCCCCTGAATGTGGTGAATATGCAATTCATTAGGGTTGTTGTGCTCCAATTGAAGAAGCAAGAGGCATTTTCTAATTTGGCCATGGAAATTACACTAAGGGTTGTTGAAGTATGGACTAAAGATGATTTGTCGAAATAACTCAATATCTTCTTCTCTTATCGACAATAAAAACTCAATCACAAAATTTGGATTATAAGATGTACCAAACCTTAATGAGTGAATGATTTTTTTTTTTGATAATATATTTCATATCTGCATTAATAACACAAAATCAATACTTAAAAGATTATAGATACATAACAGGGGAAAAAACAATGATGTCTAATAATTATAGTAACTGAGTATGATACACAGAAACAACATAATACAAAAAAGTACATGCCTGAAGCATACAATTTTATTGAGTAATGCGTACAGTAAGAATGTATCAATATCAATTTCAATGAAATATATAAGTATCAATTTTAATCAAATGTATCAGTCTCAAGATACATATTCTTACCATTATAAAAAAAGTGTTGATACATCTCAAACTATGATACATGATGAATGATACATGTTTAATTGGAAATGAAATGTACTGCAATAGAGTAAGAATGATACGGTAGCTTGAGACCGATACATCTGATTAAAGTTGATACATTAGATACAAATTGATACATTATTTGTAGATTGATACAAAGGATTAACACTGATATATTAATTTGATATTGATACAAAAGATTAATATTAATACATAGGTTTGATATTGATACATTTGGTTAAGACTGATAACTACAAATTAAAACTAGTGTTCGTGATATATTGTATTTAAAATTGAAATTAAGTAGATACATAATAATAAATTGAACCTTTGGGAATTTTGAGCGTGTAGTTACAAATTTCACTTTTCTCCTTTTTTTTTGAAAGCTTTTTCAGAAGCTTTCTCAGCATCAGACTCCGAACTTGAACATTCATCCTTCTTACTCTTCACCATTTACAGATTCTTCATGACTAATGACTCTTTACCTCGTTTGGACCTATTTTCATGAAACCCATAATCATCAATATCAAAAACACTAGGTATTAGCATTCGATTTTAAAATATTAATTGAGAAAGTCCAACACTAAAAGATGGACCAGTTTCCATATGCATCAGTAAATTTTGAACGAATTTAAAGCAAAAGAAATTAAACATTAAACTACTAACTTGAAAATAATTGTTGAAGAAATATCTCCACCTCTTTAGTAACTAAAATCTATGAAGAATAGAAGGAGAAAACAGTTAAAATTCGAAAATGGAACATTAGTTGTAACCTCTGATATGTGAGAGTGATTTGAGGCTAGAAATTGGGGATTTGATTCCTCTTTGAGTTGTGAATTCGAAAAAACAGTGAGAGAGGACGTGAGAAATAAGAGTTTTGGACGAGAAATAAGGGTTTTGGGTTATGTATCAGGAATGTGAAGAGAGAGAAAGAAAGTAGAAATTTTGGTAAAATTTTGAAACAATTGGAACTTTTAACAAATATGGTAATAAATGGTATGTACTTTATTAATTTTTCCTTATTTGTAATCAATTCACCAAGCTTTTACCTCCTGCTTTAATTGGGGGGGGGGGGTGACCTTGACCCATATCTTGTTTATTAAGCAAAAGATACGACAGAGGAAGACATAAATCAAAACCTCCATGAACATGTGAATAAGAGCTATAAGGTCTCATACTAATCTTGTGCAAATAGACATAGACATTAATAAAAACAAAAGACGTCTCTGTTGGGAAGATAAATCCTAACAATAAAACAATAGGGATCGTCTATTCCCAGGAAGTTAGTATACACGTACAAAAAATATAACGGAAAAGGGTTTAAAATACCTCTTAACTATGTGAATTGGTACAAAAAATTACCCTTTATCTATCTATCAGACCAAAAATGCCCCCGACGTCAACCTTTTGGCTCTGGTTTACCTTTATTTTTAACGACTTAAATTTTAATCCTAATTAACCACTTCATTAATCACGTGTCACTATCCTATTGGCTACCCTAACATTTAATCAAACTAATTAAAAAAGGGCCAAAACTCATACCCGCTCCACCCAAAATTCCCACCCGTAAAAATCCCCAAATCTTAAAAATGTGACATGTTTGTACAAATGACGTGTTCCGACCAATCAAATATTATCTTGTCACTTAAATCTGATTAGCCGAAAGAAATTTGTACTCATCACAACTCCTACATTATACAACTATAAATAGGGGTCCTCATAATTCAAAATATCCACCAGAATTCTTAAGAAGCCAAAGAGAACTCGTAGATCAAACGTCGCAGATTTCTCTACAAGTTACAAGCATTCAAACACTCAAGTATTTCTCTACAAGTTCTAGAGATCAAGACAAAGATTCAATTATGATCAAATGCCCTTGAATTCAAATACAAATCAAAATCAAGATAATCAAATTCAAGTGCAAGCTTCAAGCCCTTGAATTTATATCCAAAAAAAATAATCAGAAGATCTATAGAGATTATAGCACTCATATATTGAAATTAAATTACTATGACTATTATGATATTTTTCAATCTTAATCATTATTTTCTCGCGAATTTTATTGTCTAGAAGGGCGAGAAAGAAAAAAAAAGGAAAATAAAGTCAGAAGCTTGCTTGCGTAAGAATATGCCAAACACTTTATAAATTTTGTAACTTTAGATGCGAATTTTCACAACTGCAATTGCGTTTTTCAGAGAAGTTGATTTTGAAGTACGGCAAAATTTACAAAAAAAATAATAAAATAATCGGTTATAGCTTAAATCGGAATCCCAAAATCGTCTATAGGTGCACTTGCCTCAAACCAACTTCATGCTCAGACAAACTAATTCCAACTTATGTTGCGTAGAGTCCATTTTCAAGGTTTAAATCTGATATACCTCTGATAACACGTCTCTCACTTGCTCATATATATATTTGCCTCTAAATCTTTGTTTTGTGATTTTTTTCTATTGATTTTTCCCTCTTTCACTTCTATATATTTTGCCTATACTCAATCCTCCAAACATAAGCCATGGACTCATCAAAACACAATCTTAATCAAGTCACAAACTTCTCTTCTTACGACAATACGACATAATTCTACTTGTTCAAGGCATGAATAATCTTGTGTTGAGCTTGACAATATGTCAAAATTGGGAGAAAAATGTCATATTCAAGTGCCAATGAACGTTAAAAACTTGATTGATGATGGAAAAAATCCAGATGAATTTACAAGAGATGTGTTGAATCGTTGTATCGCCAAGAACCAAATCACTAAGGGGAAAACAGATGCATTCATGGATTTGCGAGGGCATTTCCTCGAGGAGCTCGAACAGGCTTTCCCTGACGAAGTGGAAGCCTACAGGGTGGTAGTAAAGCATTTACTTTAGCCCCCAACAAATTTTAATAGTGAATTTTATGATTTTACTTAGTCAATTTATCTGAAAAGATTATAGTGAAACTTACTATGCTGTTGTTATAAATTTAGTTCAGATCATAAGTAAAATACAATTTTTATGTATTGCAATATTTTAATATTTATGTTTTATTTAATGAGGTTGTTAACTACTTTATATTTTCTAAGAGAATAATCTGGGAAAGTATTTTACTCTTGTTGTTATGGCTGTGGAAATTGACCCTTCAAATTAAATTAATAAAGTGTTTCCACCTAGAGCTCCAATGCCTCTTGTAGACAGTGAAATTTTATTGATAAATTCATATTAAATTTGAATTAAATCTTAAATTTACAATATGTTGACCAAGTCAAATTATTGATTAATAAAGTCGGATTAATATTAAAGTTAAAATTATATGACTTAAATAAAGTCCAAATTATATTTGAGTCAGTCCGTTAAGTTGACAAGACGAGCCCAATTCATGCTCTTCAAACCCAAGGTCCTCTAAAATTACTTAAAGACCAAAATACCCCCAAATCCTAGCTCACACATATATAAAGGGGTCTTCATTAGACCAGAAGGACAGACAGAGAAAAAGAAGAGACAAGAAGAAATACATAAAAAGGTTTCGCTCTTCAGTGGTGGTCCGCAAGTCTTCCGCATTCAAAGAAGTCTTAATCTCTAAGTTGTGAGCCACAAATTTTTATACCTCTGTAATTGTGATCAAAGTTTGGCTCCGCATTCGTAGTAAAGTTCCAACAAGTATTTCGTCAATCCAAGAACAAAGTAAAGCTCTTGAGTTGATGACCGTGAAGAGAATAATCAGAGGATTACATCTTTTTCATTAGATTTTATAAAGATTGTAACATTTGCACAAATTTTGAAATATAAATATTATTGTTTGCTTGCTATTTTTCCTTTTTTGATCGCTATATTTCAGGAACGAAACTTAGTTGCTTACAAATTGCTACCCCAGTGGGACAATCTTTACCTCTCATCTCTTCTATTCAAAAAAATAATCAAAATTTAAGAACACTGAGATTGTTTCCAAGAAGGTTGACTCAAAATTTGCATCCGTAAAAACTGTTAGATCCAAATTCTCTCTTCAAAGTTTAAAAGATATCACTATGACCGCAATGAATATCGAATATGAATCCGATGCTTTTGAGGTTATTGAATCCAAAAATGGCTTAAAAGTTGCCATGGAGATTATCGACCAAATTAAAAGGAGTAAAGCCAAAATACTAGGACAACAAGTGCTTCAAGCACCATCCAAATCATCTCATAATTTTTTATTTATCTTCTCCAAAAGAAGAAATATCCTTTCCGTATGTTTTAGAACGAGGGCACAACATCGTCGAGGTGGTAGAAAAAACTTTGGATTGATTAAGGCTATCATAAGAACACCATTTTCGGTCTAACGATCCCTTGACGCCGAAAGATAATGATGTCTTGAGCACTAGATCTGCTCCGATGTTCTCTCATATCACTTCTCAATCCAAGATCTATCCAAGTGATGTTCCGCACTATGTTTCATTACAAATTTGATGGAAGCAATTGAAGGCCTATCAAAATATGTCAAAGGTCAAGATGCTCAAATTATCAAGTTGACAAATATGATAGAGAGTATGGAGAAAGGAGAATCTACTCAATTATCTGCGAAGCTTCATGAAACACAAGAGAGAAGTCTGTCCTTCACAAAACAAGAAACAACGATAAGAGAGTTTCAAGTGTCTGCCGAAGGTCTAATTCCTGTTAACCTATAGAAATACTTCATCATGCATGGAGGCTAAAAAAGATAAATCTGAGTCCACATCCAAATCTCCACTCAAATATGTAAAGACGTATGCCGAAAGAATTGATAACCTAAAGATACATGTTGGCTATCAACCTCCTAAGTTGTAGCAATTCAACGACAAAGAAAATCCAAAACAACATGTAACACACTTTGTCGAAACTTGCAATAATGCTGGAACATATGGTGATTATCTTGTTAAGCAGTTTGTTCGATCTCTTATAAGAATTGCTTTCGACTAGTACATAGATCTTGAATTTAGTTCCATCGATAACTGGGAGAAGATGGAGCACCAATTCCTTAAGCGTTTCTGTTGCACAAGACGTGTTATGAGCATGATAGAGCTCACTAATGCCCACTAAAGGAATGATGAGCAAGCCATTGACTTCATATGGAGGAGCTTGATCCTCAACTACAAAGATCGCCTTAGTGAAACTTTTGGGAACAAAATATGCATCCAAGGTATGCATTAGGATCTTCGTTACATATTGCAAGGCATAAAACCTAAAATATTTGAAGAACTAACAACTTGTGCTCATGATATGGAACTGAGTATGGCTATAAATGGAGATTAAGAGTTGTTTAACTTCAATCCTTATGAAGAAAATGTACATGATATTGAGGATGAGGACAGTCTTTCATCTGAAATCGAAATTGAAGAGTCTATGTAAGTTGACATGCTCCTTGACGCACGAGCCTAAAATGCATGTCATAAAGCTCATCAAATTTGAGCTAAATCTTCATATCGTGAAGCTCATAAAATTCGAGCTAAGTGTTCAACTCATGAAGCTTCTCAAATTCAAAGATAAGTCCTCAAGTCGTAATGCCCCTCAAATCCGGGCAAAGTCTTCAAATTTTAAAACTCATCAATTTTGTGCTAAGTCTTCAAGTCATGAAGCTTCTCAATTTCAAGTTAAGTCTTCAAATCATGATGCACCTCAAATTCGAGCAAAATCTTTAAGTTTCAAAGCTCATCAAATTCGAGCAAAGTCTTCAAGTCGATATGCTCCTTGACACACGAGCCTAAAATGTATGACATAAAATTCATCACATTCGAGCTAAATCGTCATGTTGTGAAGCTCATCAAATTCGAGCTGTCTTCAAGTCATGAAGCTTCTCAAATTCAAAGATAAGTCCTCAAGTCGTAATGCTCCTCAAATCCAGGCAAAATATTCAAATTTCAAACTCATCAATTTTGAGCTAGGTCTTCAAGTCATGAAGCTTCTCAAATTCAAGCTAAGTCTTCAAATCGTGATGCTCCTCAAATTTGAGCAAAATCTATAAGTTTCAAAACTCATCAAATTCGAGCAAAGTCTTCAAGTTGAAATGCTCCTCGATGCACGAGCCTAAAATGCACGTCATAAAGCTCACCAAATTTGAGCTAAGACTCATGTTTCGAAACTCTTCAAATTTGAGATAAATCTTCAAGTCATGATGTTCCTCAAATTCAAGCTAAGTCTTCAAGTTACAAAAGCTCTATGGAAATGAGTTAAATCTTCAAAATCCACATGAGTTCAAATTTGTATGATCAAAAATATTCACTGGTTGAAAACCTCAAAATAGGTGGCCTAGGCAAATGAGAAAAACAAAACTCACAGGTTTTGCATGGAAGTGTAAAGTAAATATATTTTATTGCTTCAAAATTGCAAGAGTTTTTATACATCAGCAATGATAAGAAAAAAAATTACATATCATCCTATACAAAAAGTCTAAGTAGGAAGAAGAAAAAAGAGATCAAATGCCAAGAAGTGGCTTGCCAAATCTTCTTGAATGCCTCTATAAAGTTTGCATCACATCTTTATCAAACATCGTCACTTCAAATATTTTTATGGATCGATGCATCCATAAGCAAGTATCTATCTTCAGCATGGGGGCATATTTTGAAGTCTGATTTGTGAAGTTGATGTGCAAAGAAGTTGCTCTCCGAAACTAGGACAGACTACACCAATATCTCTTTCTCACTAAAGTCAAAACTCCAGAGGAAGAGACACAAAGTGTGGTTCATCATCAATATCGCAACTTAAAGAAACATGCACTAAGTATGGTTCTTGCCAAGGCCGCAACTACAGAGGAAGAGGCACAAAGTGTGGTTTATTGCCAAAGTCGTGACTTGGAGAAAGATGCACTAAGTGTGGTTTTCGCCAAAGCCGCAACTACAAAAAAAGAGACACAAGTGTGGTTCGTCTTCAAAGGTGCAACTTAAAGAAAGATCCATTAAGTGTAGTTCTCGCCAAGACCGTGACTACAAAAGAATATCGATGCACTAAGTGTGATTCATCACTAAAGCCGCAACTCTAAAAGAAGGTGCACCAAGTGTGTTTCATCGCCACCAAGGACACAATTGCAAAGAATGATGTAGTAAGTGCGGTTCTTGTCAAAGCCGCAATTACAAATGAAGATACACTAAGAGTGGTTTATTACTAAAGTTGCAACTCCAAAAGAATATGCATCAAGTGTGGTTCGTCGCCACCAAAGCCATAATTACAAAGAAAAGTGCACTAAGTATGGTTCGTCCTCAAAGCCGAAACTGCAAATGAATACACATCATGTGTGGTTAATGATCAAAGTCTTAACTTCAAAAGAAGATGCACCAAGTGTGATTCGTCATCATCAAAGCCACAATTTCTTTTAAAAATTGCACTAACTGTGGTTCGTCATCAAACTGCAACTACAAATTAAGATGCACCGAGTGGTTCCTCGTCAATTATGGATTACCCCTCATATTTTTTGGTCTGATATTGAGACTTTTTGTGGTCTTTCATAAATCTGTATGTGTCTCACGGTGCCAATAGCACGAAGCTTCAAATCGGCATGGTGAAAAGTGTGGCATATACTCTCGTGCTTGTCATGATGAGTATGGTCCCATTGGCTTAAAGTTTTGTGTTTTATCTCCATGTAGATGATGACATAGGTATTAATCAATATGAAAATCAATATGCGACTTTTCGGCGAAGATGCATAGAAGTGAACTCATGAATGTTATCCTAAGTCACACCAAAGTCGATTGTATCGCTAACTTTAAAAAATAAATTTGATCTTTTGATAAAGAATTTGGCTTTGATCTTTGGGTATGTCGTAGAATTTGAAGTTTGGTTTCTATATAATCAAGTTTCGCATCATTCGGACGCTCCTATACCAAGATACCCACTTCATCTTTCAATATTGGGTTGGTGTTCCGATAGGCGAGAGGTGTGAAGCCAGATCGTACTAAAGACGCGGGGCTGTGGACCAACAATCTAGCAAAAGGGCTAAAAAGCTCCTTCCATTCGAGGAAAATGGAGACTAGTTGAAGTACCGGGAGGCTCCGGCCCCTCTCCAACCAGTCAAGTGGCTGAACGCCCCTCTACGCAGCAGGTCTACAACCAAGGTAAGTAGGTCCATTACCAGCCAGCTCTGGGCCAAAAATTGTAGAGGAGCAGGATCCAAAGTGGTGGCTGCTACAAGAATATTTCGTAGTCGACCATTTGATAGCCCTGTTACACATGGCACTATGAATCCAATCCCATCTACATAGATGTTCCTAGCCACGAGATGAGGGGGTTCTCTCTTACTGTTAAGCCATTGTAATTGGACTTGCCCGAAAGAAAGGAAGCTTAGCGTGAGAACCCTCTAGATTAGGGAAATAAGAGCTTCTTGCATATGCGTAGGAAAGGACCCCATGCGGTGTGAGAAAGACTTGACTTTGGAATGCCACCCGAAATGGGCTTTCATTTCTTTCTCATCATCTTAAACCAGCCGAAAGGCTTACGGGGAAGAATCTTTCCTTGTCTTTTCTCTCTTCTAGTTCACCACTCAAATTGCGTATGTAAGGCCTCTCTTCCTAACAGTGCATCAGCAACATCAACGATTTCCATCGCCTTAGCCTTTGTTATGCATCGTCTTTCCTTCTTTGGGCTAGGCACCTAAGAGCAGACTCAAAAGGGAAGAGCGTGGTCTTGGGTTTGCAGGGAGGACTATGCTCTGCAGGTGGGCATCACTATTTATCATGTCAATACGGAATTCCAGTTTGTTTTTGAAGGTGATCCCTTCTTCTCTTATGAGATTTCGAGGCTAGCTTTTTATCGTACTATACCATCTATACCATCCAAAGAAGTAAGGAGAATTCTCATCCCGGTGCCAAGTAAGCCAAGCCGACAGTGTCAGGGATAGGGTACGGGTCTTTCTAATGAATTTACATACTGATGAGCCAAGATCAAAAGCTAGAAAGGGTATTTTGGTAGTAAAGAGAGAACCCCAATCACTTCCTTCCCCAAGATCCAACCATGGCATTCGATGCATCAACAATTTCGATTTCCCGATCATTGGAAGCAATCTTCACTAGCACAAGGATCTCCTCACAACAACCCAAGCTAAGCTTCACACGGCCCTGAGGAAGCCAAAAGACCCTCTCACTTTGTTCGAGCAGAATTGCATCCACCCTCACCGAAGGCTCCGCAACACGTTGGAGAGCTTTTAGATCCCGCCCTACCCTAAAAAGCCCATTTCTCTAGAGTTCCGAAGTGGAAAACCTCTTGTTCCTGCTCCTCTTTCTTCGCTTCAGGGACGGATGTCCTACGGTAGGTAACAGCAGGCACAAGCAAGTTGTGTAAAGGGGTAAATATCTGGATTCATTTCCTATTGAATACCCAGTTCCCCCAGCGTTGAGGTTGAGTTAAGGGGCGGAGCTTGAAGAGCGAAGTGAGCAAGTGGAACAGAACTAGTAGCAGATAGGCATTCAGTTAGCTTGAAAACGGACTCGTAGTTAGAAATCGTATCGATAGCGATTCAGATCACCTCCCGGGCAAAATCGGATTCAATTGTCAACTGCCCCTATCGGAAATAGGATTGCGTTTGCTAAGCAGGATCATAGTCCAAGCCTGAAGGTCCGAGGCTACCTGCCGATGAAAAAATGGGATTTGAGAGGAGCTGAAAGCATGCCTTTTCTGTAAGAGACTTTCTTTCTTGCCTGAGTATGGGTCTACCTGCCTTATTCTTAGATGCCTTACCCTTCTTTATCCTGAGTCTTGACTCTTTGGCCTTTTGACTCGCTTCGGCGACTTCGCATCCATACAAATTGAACATTCCAGAAGCTTCTAGAGACCGACGCCTGGGTACGGACAAATTTCTCGTATTCTTTTTCATGGATTAGCATCTCGAGGCCCTTTGATGGGCAACTAGAAAAAGCACAAAGCTTTCCTGTTGAATGAGGCTATCTCTTCTATCGCTCCTTCCAAGTGAGCCTCTTTCATAGGAATTCCCCGTTTTCCCTTGTCTCTGCGAAAGAACTCCTGCTAGGACGTGTGGTCGACGCGTTGGGAGTCCCTATTGATGGAAGAGGGGCTCTAAGCCTTACATACACTGGCCGATATCACATTCACTTACTTGCCGTTGTTACGAATGTAACTCCCAAAGGATCGACCACTATTCTAAATAGAGTAAGGCGGAGAACTGTTGTTCAGTGGAGCGCGCCCATGAGGTGTGGTTCGGGTTCAAAACAAAGACAAATAGGATATTTTGTGAGCTCCTTTGCCTAGTGGAAACATCCGCTTTTCGACCGTAATCCTGTGCTTTACCAACGCATTCAATAGATTCCACCATGAACCGGTAGAGAGTGTGGCTAAACACTTCTTCACCTTTCGTTGCTACCGCGGGCTTTACGCACTCGATCGGATTAGACAGAAAAAACAACTAGATCCAGTGCTTATACCCCTTCCGCTGGGGGAACCGGTTTCTCACGAATCAAAGTATGAATATCCCTTCGAAGTCTCGCACGCGGGGGGATCCTTGGGAGTGGATGTGAGGACAAGGGGCTCTACAAAGCGGTCCTCCTTTTGTCAAAATTATAGACCAGGTATTTATTCCTCTCCTTCAAGTTCTACAAATCATCGCTTTTCTTATTTACTCTAAACCACCTAACTTAGTGTACTCTTGAGCCTTTCACAAAGGGATTTCATGCAGGCAGTTCATGGATAGGCGGTCGGAGCGGGACTTCTTTGGGAAAAAGAACTTGAATAAGTTTTAGGGAAGGAATCCACTCTAAAAGCTAGTCTTCTTTTATCCAAAGAATCCGATGCAGTTAGCGAGAGTCGTGGTAGTTTAGTTCGAAATGAAAGGTAGTTCAGTCATCCGCGCTCTCCTCTTAGCAATGATCTGTCTAGGGCTACTTTCAAAACTGCGGATTCTGTAATAAGTGGTGATGCGCTATTGGCATTTTCAGCAAATTCATCAGCGGCATGTTCAATAGTGATCTTTTGGCCATTGAAAGGGCACCCAATGGTAAACCATGGTTTACTGACTCGAAAGTCGTCATTCGTTAGACAAGGCCCACGTGCTGTGCATCTCTGGTGTTCTGCTCGTAAGGAGAGGGATGTGGGAAAGTGGTGGCTGCCTTATTCCGTCACCCGAGATCCAAGTCAGCACTAGGATTTTATTCTTCTGGATGCGCTCTACATTCATCAAGCTCATAAACTCGCAATTGACTCCAAAATCATTGTTGTCGAGACCTAACAAAAGAAGTAAACATGAAGTGTTGCGAAAGACTGGGATGAGAAACAAAATGGAATGGCAATGACAACAGCATGTCGTAGAAGGAGATAACAGGTGGAGCCAACGAGCCACTAAGCCTAACCTATCTACAACTACATCCCCGAGCGGCAGTCAAACGGGGGCGTGAATGCGAGATGCCAACGGAATGATCGGCCGGACAGAGACACTCAGCCATACCTCCAAGTTGTTGATCAGAATGGAATTGGATGTGCCGGGTTTGGTTGCTTGCCCGAAGGAAGGGCTATCTGCACAAGCAACAGCAGTTATGGATTTAATTGAGGAGCGCTGGGAAGAATGGATCGGGGAGATGAAGGGAGAAATCGAAAGGAAACTGTACCCGACCAGGGATGGACGTAAACTCGTAATCTACCGAAGGTAGGGATAATCATCATATTGGGAGAGAAATAGGACATTTTCCTATGGCTTGGACCCTTTCACTCGAGAACTCAAAGGGTACCCTTTATGCCTGAGATTACTTGGTATTTAAGTGACTAGGTAATAAAACCAACTATTCTGCAATGAGTGTGTCACGCCCCGGGATGGTACCCTAGACGTAACCGGCACCCAAAGGCCATCTCTAACCTCCGAGCGAACCACTTGGTACAATCACTCATTCATTCAAGCACATTCTATTAGCAGAAAACTCAATTTAAGAAATACTTCTCATATCATAAGGGCCGAAGGCCAAACATTTACAATCAAGATGATAATCAAAATAGGAATCCTCAAGATGACCGTTCGACCTCCTCACATCTCAGTCTATGAAGCCTCTATTCAAGTCTAAAAGGTGCCAATGACAAGCCCATGGCTACCGACAATCTAAATAAAGAAAAGACAATCAAAACTGTACAGGAAGGCCCAATATCCTCCGGGAGCTAGGAGGACTCACCAACTGGCTGGAAGTGTAAGTAGATCTTCCATGGAGCGCCGGTTGATGATCTCTAGTACCTGTCTCTGCATCATGAAACGATGCAGGCCAAATGGCATCAGTACATGGAATGTACGAGTATGTAAAATGGTCGAATACAACGAACATCAAGGAAGAATAAATCAACCAACTCGGGAGCTCAACTCAAAAGGAATGACAACTCAATCAAATGTCCTAAGTCTAAACAAGAGTATGATTTAGACTGGACCAATCATATACAATTCAACTCAATCTAACTCAGAGTGCTATCAAAACTTATTTGGGAGTTTCTCTTAACCGACAACCAACACTTATGAGCCAGTGAAGGTACAACGAAACGACGTCGTTGCCACGCCCGTTCATACCTTGCCAGGGCATGAACGACGAACACTCATGGATCCAATCCAACCAGGTCCTATAATGTCAGGACAAAAGCTCTCGGGGAAGCATCCGACTTTAACGGTTCAATCCCCCCTACGTTTGGCAACACATGTATTGGGTTCGAGTATGGACTATACTCTTGCCTAATTCGGTGCTCGATACTCCTCCCAAGACTCAATGCTCATAAAACTCCACCAACTAAACTCAATCAACTCATATCAACAAGTCTCATGACAACCTTGTCAACTCATCAACTCTATTACAATCAAATCTCAATCACAATGCTTAATCTCAATCACATCTTCAAGGAAGCTTTAAATGCACATATATAACATCATCTAGATATAATCAATCATTACCTCCATCCATATGAGAAAATCCTTGTGACTCATCACATCCTCAAGACTTCAAATCGATATTTTTATAATAAGCAACATGTTTAAGAAAATAGTATACTTTATCAAGTCTACATAATTAAGAAGACCAATAAAACCTATTTAGCAATCATTTCTTAATCATCTCATACTCACATAAGGGCTCATTTTAGGAACCTCTTAGCTCAACAACATCAATGCATATAGAATCAAATAAATATGGGATAAAACTCTTCAAACTTAGACCATATCAAGAAACTCCATTTTCATGGATATCTAACCTCAAAACAAGAATAGGGCACATGGGTGGACTAAACCCATGCTTTGGTTAGCCTTACATACCTTAGTGAAGACTTTGAAGAAACCTTGATGTTGGGTCTTCAATGGGAGCTTGAGGTCTTGAAGCTCTTGGACTCCTTTTTGGTTGGAAATGGAGAAGAAGAGTAGAGAGAAGGGAGAGGAGCTCTTAGGGCTTTTTAGAGAGAGAGTGAGGGCTGCCAAATGAGTTCCCAAAAGGCCAAGGGCTACATATATATAATTGGGTAAGTTCCAAAATTGCCCCTCCTCAAAATGTTCTGAAAATAGGCTAAAACGCCCTTGGCGCGATAGTGGCGCATCGCGCCCTTACAGCACCAAGGCCAATTTCGCCTAAAACCTGCACAACTTTTAGTGGCGCGCCGCGCCAGGGACCAAACTACTGAGGCATGTTCCTGGCGCGATAGGGGCGCGTCGCGCCCTTACAACGCCAAGCCTATTGTTCCAAATTCTTGGAATTTGGCCCCAAAAACCCTGCACACTTTTTGTGGCGCGTCGCGCCAGGGACCAAACTACTGAGGCATGTTCCTGGCGCGATAGTGGCGCATCGCGCCCTTACGGCGCTAGGGCCATTTCCCCAGCAGTGGTAACCCAGGCCAAAATGAAATCCCTGTCGTGCTAGTTCGTCTTCGGATCGTCATATCTTTTGGCCCCGAACTCTAAAATCTACGTTCTTGGTGGCGTTGGAAAGAAGACTCGACAACCTTTAATTTGATAGGTCATTGAAAGTCGACCCTTACGTGAACTCATCCTAAACTTAGCCACGACGGATCTTTTGGACTTAGCTCGGTCCTAGGGGTCCTCAATGACCCCACATCACCTCCAACGCTCTTAAACTCCTCAAGGACTCATCTTAACTCAAGCACGTACTTCTAAATAAATACGATGGGCCCCACGCGTGTACAAAGAAGGCCCGAATCTTAGGAAAAATTTTGAGTGGTGTTACAGAGTGAAAGGCTATCAGTGCTTCCAGAGCTGCCCCACACCAGACCAAGAAAAGGCAAACTAATCAACCAAGACTCAGTCACAACCTTTGTAACCTCACGGCCACAACGTTTCGGTGAGACTCCACTTATTTGGAAATAATTTTGACAGATCTGAAGACCAACTTCAAAATTCAATTTCGGTCAATTCATGAAGAGTTTTACCTTCATTTTTGGATATGTTCTATATCTATGAGTCTAGTTTCCGAAAAATCTAACGGATCATGATTTCGATGTTTCTACAACAAGATATGAATTTTCTACCGCAGGTGTGCTGAGCTGAAAAATAGTGACGAAAATTAAAGAAAAGAAACATTACTTGATGGAGATGGATTCGATTGAGCTTGACGATGCTGCAAATTGACAATCAATCACAGTAAGAGTATGTGTATTTATAAATATCAAAAGTTCATGACTTTATTCCTACAAATTATGGAAAACTCATAGTTGAAACAATGTTATGGTAAGTTTTCCTATGAACCAAATTATGGTAAGTTTCCATAGGAATCAAGTTATGAAAAATTTCATGAGAATGTAAAATTATGAAAAATTCCATTGGGTTCAATATAGAAAATTTTGAAAAAAAAATTGTTCCTACAAATTATGAAAAAACTACAGTTGGAACCAAATTATGGCAAATTTCTATTGGAAGCAAATTATGGAAAATTTCCATTGGACCCCAAATATGGAAGTTTTGAAAAGCTTCCTATGAAAAAAATATTTACTTCACAATACTTCAAGCCTTGTCTTTGAAGGTTAGACAAGTCGAGTACCCCCAACAAGCCTCGAAGCAGGGGGCATTTGTAGACAGTGAAATTTTATTTATAAATTCATATTAAATTTGGATTAAATCTTAAATTCATGATATATTGACAAAGTCAAATTATTGGTTAATAAAGTCGGATTAATATTAGTGTTAAAATTATATGACTTAAATAAAGTCCAAATTATATTTGGGTCAGTCTGTTAAGTTGACAAGACAAGCCCAATTCATGTTCTTCAAGCCCAAGGTCCTCTAAAATTACTTGAAGACCAAAATACCCACAAAACCCTAGCTCACACCTATATAAAGGGGTCTTCATAAGACAAGAAGGACGGAAAGAGAAAAAGAAGAGACAAAAAGAAATACATAAAAAGCTCTGCTCTTCAGTGATGGTCCGCAAGTGTTCCGCATTCAAAGAAGTCTTCGTCTCTAAGTTGTGAGCCGCAAATTTCCATACCTCTATGATTGTGATCAAAGCTTGGCTCCGCATTCATATTAAAGTTCCAACAAGTATTTCATCAATCCAAGAACAAAGAAAAGCTCTTGAGTTGATGACCATGAAGAGAAGAATCAGAAGATTACATCTTTTTCATTAGATTTTATAAAGATTGTAACCTTCACAAAAATTTTAAAATATAAATATTAATGTTTGCTTGCTATTTTTCCTTTCTTGATCCCTATATTTCAAGAACGAAACTTAGTCGCTTACACCTCTCTTTTTTCTTGAATTCACATTTTATCAACAAATTCAATACATTTTACAAAGTAAATGTGTTTGATTTATAATTAGTAAAAACAAGTTCTCATCATTGCGTTTAATCTTTAATCAGTTAAAAAAAAAGTTCTCCTTGTCAATGATCTTTTGTTTGTTCATCCAACTCCAATTGAATAAAAACAAAGATAATCAAAAAATTCAAATCCTATAGGCAAAATTATGTAAAAATTTTAAAAGAAAAAATTAGATACTTGTCAATTACACTCCATATGCACAAACAAAAGAATCAATCGTTTAGTAGCCATTTGGTTTCATAAACATCCAAATCCAATCAAGTCAAAGTAATTAAATCAACAGCAAAACCTGTTGCAGCTGCTAGTAAAGGTAAAGAAAGTTACAAGAAAAATAAGCTAACTAGGGCAAGAAGAAGATAGATAATATTCGATTGATTTTAATATTTATACTAAAACACTGCAAAAAGGTATTGTCCTCTCTAACTAACTCAGGGACCGCTCAAGAAGAGTAACTTTGTAAACATAACTTGAGCTTAAAATCTACACAGGACTAAAGTGTAGTACTATAAGACTTAATTTGTACTCATCCTCTAACCATTTAACGGACAAGTACAACTCTTGCTGCTCTAGGTACTCTTCTCCCTTGTTAAAAGCTTCCTTCCTTATGGAATCTGACTCTCAATGTATTGTAGTCTTCCCATGTAGCTTCAACAGGTGTCAACTGATCCCATTGAATTAATACTTGAGCCACAACCTTGCTTCCTTTCCAGATCATACGGCTATCTAGAACCTTGTGAGGCTGTGGACAGTATGGACTCGAGAGATTTAGTACAGGGTGGTGTGAAATTTCTCAAGGTAATTGATGACACTTTTTAACAGCGATACATGAAAAGTGGAGTGTAACAACAACTGTGCATGTGATGGAAGTTGCAATTTGTAAGCAACTGGTCCTACCTTTTCCTTGACCAGGTAAGGCCCGCAATATTTGGCTGAAAGTTTAGAGAAGTGAGTGCCAGACATGGTTACTTGCCTGTAAGGTTGAATCTTAAGATAAACCCAATCACTATTAAAAAAAAGGCCAAAAAGGGACGGACAACGTCGCTAAAAAAATGCGACGTATAATACGACGCTATCCGTCGTTTTTATTTTTTTAATTTTTTTAATTAAAAACAACGGATAGAGACGCTTAGTTCGTTGCTTATTTTGGCGGATTTTTGAGCCAAAAATAAATCGTATTTATATATAATTATTTTATATATTTTTATAAAAAAATAATTGTTTGTAAAATAAATATTACGACTCCGTCCGTTGTATTTTAATAATTTTAATTTATTAATATTGTTTTAAAAAGAGAGACGAACTGCGTCACTTAGTCCGTTGCTCTTGGTCAACAAATTTGGTCAACAAACTTAAAATAGCAACCGACTGCGTCGTGTTGTTCGTCGCATTTTGGTCAAAATTGTGGTCAAATATTTTTAAAAAAGCGACGGACTTAGCAAGTAGTCCGTCGCTTTTTTTAAAAAATATCTAGGAGACCAAATCGGGTTTTATAATTTTTTGTCTCTCTCTAAACTCTCTCTTCTCTTACAAAATCGCCGCCCAGCCACTCCTTTCGCCGCCCCTCGTCCCGTCGTCGTCCCCCATCCCCGTCGATATCCCCCGCCTCCGCTTGTGCGTCGTTGCCATCCAATGGTGCTTGTAGATTGTTTATTCATCTTTAAGAGGTTAGGGTTTAAACTTTATAAAAAATTTCAATTTTTTTTATTTGTCATTTGTTAGTTGGTTAATTAGTTGATTACATTTAGTTTGTTGTAGTTTATTTGTTTATTGGATTGTGAAATTAGTGAATGTAGTAATAGTTTTGATTTTATGGCTTAATTTAGATTTGGGTTGTTGAATTAGATTGTAATTTTTTTTAGTAATTTGTGATTTGTTAGTTAGTTAATTAGTTTATCCATCTAGTTTGTTGTAGTTTTTTTGGATATTGGATTGTAAAATTAGTGATTCTAGTAGTAGTTTTGATTTTAAGCTTTAAGTTAGATTTGAGATTTTTGAATTAGATTGTAAATTTGATAGTAATTTATGATTTGTTAGTTAATTAGTTTATTCCATTTAGTTTGTTGAAGTTTGTTTGTATATTGGATTGTAACTTAGGAAGTTTTGAAGTTTGAAACTTAGAGATTAGATGCTTGAGTTTTAGGACTTCAGAATTTATAATTAGAACAATTTAGATACTTGAATTTTAGGATACTTAAATTTAGAACTTGAACTTAATTAGAACTTTGAACTTGATCTTTTTTAACTTTAAAAATCTTGCTGAAGTAGTATTCCTTTTGAACTAATTAAGCTAATTAGAGTTAGATATTCAAAGTAATGATATTGAACTTTAGGACTTTTGAAGTTAAATTTAAATCCTAATTTTGAACTTTCATTTAGGTTTGCATAATTTTTGAACTCTTTAGAATTTAAAACTAATTAGAATAACTTAGATACTTGAATATTGGAAGTTTTGAAGTTTGGAACTTAGAAAAATATTGGAAATTGGATACTTAAATTATAGGACTTTAATTTAGAACTTATAATTAGAATAACTTAGATCTAATTTTGAACTTTAGGTTTGTATAATTTTTGAAATCTTTAGACTTTAGAACTAATTAAGTTAACTAGTGTTAGATATTCAAAGTCATGAAGTTGAACTTTAGGACTTTTGAAATTAAACATAGAAATTTTTTAGGTCTGTATAAATTTTGAACTATTTAAACTTTAGAACTAAATTGAATAACTTAGATACTTGAATTTTAGGATATTTGAATTTAGAACTTCAACTTGAATGTTATGAGCTTTGAACTTAATTATTATTTGGATTAATTTTAACTTGAATTAATTAGAACATGAACTTAATTATAACTTGAACTTAATTATAACTTGAATTAATTAGAATTTGAACTTAATTGTAACTTGAATTAATTAGAATTTGAACTTAATTGTAACTTGAATTAATTAGAATTTGAACTTAATTGTAACTTGAATTAATTAGAATTTGAACTTAATTGTAACTTGAATTAATTATTATATTAATTAATTATAACTTGAATTAATTAGAACTTAATTATTATGTGAATTAATTAATTATAACTTGAATTAATGACACTTGTAGTCTCGATGAATTGTAGTCTTTATGAACTAATTAAGCTTGAATATATACACTTTTGTAGATGAATCATCATTTGCAAATGTATAACATGCATTATGAAGTTGGTGGTGGTTTGAAACCTGAATTTATTGACGGTGTAAGAAGTTTTATCGATCATGAAATGACACTTGATATTTTTAAGAGAAATGAATTTGGTTAGGTGTCCTTGTCGTGAATGTAGATAATGGATTTAAACCTAGATATTTTGTATGGGTTGATCATGCAAAAATAGATGAATTGAATAATATATTTTATAATTTGCTATCCGTGGATGAATATAATATGCTTGCACTACATGATCAAATTAGGGTTGAACATTATAGGGCTCTACATGATAAAGTTCAACATGATAGAGTTCATGAAATGGTCAATGATGTTTTTAGGGTTCAAGGTGGGATGGAACCCGAACAATAATTTGAAGAAGCTCCTAATGAAGAAGCAAGACGCTTCTGTCAACAATTAAAAGAGGCTACTCATCCACTATGTGAAGGGAGTCCACATTCTGCCTTGTCAGTTGCAGTTAGGTTAATGAATATTAAATCAAATTGGAGTGTTCCTCATGACACTATGGACTTAATGGTTGATATTTTGGGCGAACTGAGTAATTCAGAGTTTAACATACCTAAGAACATCTATTAGGCAAAGAGATTGGTTTTCAAGTTAGGATTGTCGTATGATAGAATTCATTATTGTGTTAATGGCTGCATGTTGTTCTACAAGACTGATAGTGAATTAGAAAATTGTAAGTTTTGTGGACATGCTCATTATAAGAGGAATCCTGCTGGAAAAATGGTCCCAATTAAGGTGATGCATTATTTACCTCTTATTCCTAGATTAAAGAGGTTGTATGCATCAATGAGTTCTTCCCCACATATGAGATGGCATCGTGAATATAGAAGGTCATCGGGTGTCTTGTCTCATTCATCTGATGGAGAAGCATGGAAATATTTTGATAACATGTATAGACCCTTGTGGTCAGGCCCTTCCCCGGACCCCGCGCATAGCGGGAGCTTTAGTGCACCAGACTGCCCTTTTTTTTATCCTAATTTTGCTAGTGAACCAAGAAATGTAAGATTGGGGTTCTGTACAGATGGCTTCACACCATTCTCTAATGCTGCCTCACCTTATTTTTGTTGGCCTATATTTCTTACTTCGTACAATCTTCCTCCTGAAATGTGCATGACAAGTCTGTACATCTTTCTAAGTTGTGTTATTCTGGGTCCTCATAATCCTAAAAGTTTGATTGATGTCTATCTACAACCATTCATAGATGAGCTAAAACAATTGTGGTTTGAAGGCGTACTGACTTATGATATATCAACTAAGTAGAATTTTGTTATGCGTGCTTCTTTAATGTGGACTATTAATGATTTTTCTGCATACGGAATATTGTCTGATTGGATGACTGCTAGAAAGCTTGTTTTTCCTCATTGCATGGAAAATAGTAAGGCATCACGTTAAAACATGACAGAAAAAATTCATGGTTTGATTATCATCGTCAATTCTTGCCAATGGACCATGAGTTTAGAAAAATGAAACATGCATTCAAAAAAATAGGGTTGAAAATGACCCTCCACCTCCATCACTGACAGGGCATCAAATTTGGGAAAGAGTTTCTCAATTGCCTAAAGTTACAGAAGCTTCACCTTCTAGGCTTCCCGGATATGGTGTTGAACATAATTGGACCAAACATAGCATATTTTGGGAGTTGTTTTATTGGAAAGATAATCTCCTACGAAATAATCTTGATGTGATACACATTAAAAAAATATTTTGACAATTTGTTTAACACAGTGATGGATGTTAAGGGTAAAACAAAAGATAATGCAAAAGCTAGAATGGACACAAAGAAATATTGTAGGAGAAAGGAGTTGTGGCTGCAAGAATTATAAAATGGTAAAATATTTAAGCCTACAAAGCCAGTTTTTATTGTAGGAGAATTACAAATTGGATGAGAAGCATCATGATTGTCATGTATTCATGGAAACTTGAATTTTTATCGCTTTTAGCCATCTACCTGGCAGTCCATCGCTTTTTGACAGTGTTCTAATAGTGAATCTCATTCACTGTATTGCCTATCTGATCTATGCTTGTTTGCTTATTCAGTCATTCTATGTTGTGCCCTGTTGAGATGATGTTTTTAGAATTGTATCTTGAATTCCCTGGTGAGAAGACTTCTGCCCACTTCCTCCAAAGTTGAATCTCCTGCGGCATAGGTCAAGTGAAGAGGAAGAGGTTGCCCATATAGTGCTTCATAGGGTGAAGTTTGTATAGAAGAGTGATAGGTGGTGTTGTACCACCATTCAGCTGTAGGTAAATAACTAGACCAGTCTGTTTGAGAATCTGAACAAAAACATCTGACGTAGGTCTCCAAACATCTGTTCACAACCTTTGTCCATGTATCTATATGAGGATGGTAGGCAGTGGACGTGTTCAATGTTACCCCAAGCATGGAAAACAACTTTTTCCACTCTTTACTTGTAAAATTGGGTCTCTATCACTTATTGTCACGATCCAAGATAGACCATAGATGTGACACGGAGAATAGGATTCTGAAAGACTCTAAACAAGCCTCCAAGCATAAGTATGACTTAAGATAACATGAAAATCAACATAGAAATGAAAGGCGTAAGATAAGACTTAAAATAATTTTGTCATAGCAACTCAACATAAGAAGAATCTAGAATAACATTTGAAAAGAGGAAAACATGCTAAGTCTGACATAGCATTTAACTATCATAGATGGGGCATAGCACAAGCCTTAGCTCACCAAAATTTGAAACCGAAATAAGTCCAAGAAGAAAGACATAAAGAACTTATAACATAGCTGCCCTCGAAGCATGAGGACTCACTAAAGTAGTGCTATGCTGATAGGAAACCTATACTAATTGCGGATATAAGTGGAAACATCGTGACCTATATTATAAAACAATATAGGCAAAGGAAGTATTCGATCAGTATTATAAAATATACTGAGTATGGAGAATGTGCAATGCATAGCATAAAATATGGCAATGCAATGACCAAGTTAGAACATGACATAATCCTTTAAAACATCATTAGAAGATAAAACATGGTCAATGCAATATTCGTAAGAAAATCACAAGCTTAACATAATATAAGTGAGAATCATAAGTCATAGTGAGAGGAACTGTTAACCGACATAAACCATGTGAGCTATAATAACATGGAGTCCGGTGTCATGCCTACCACACCAAAAACAGATTGTCCTACTTGCCAAAGTAAAGACCTTAAACATGATCTATCTTGGATCCACTAGCTAGAGTCAATTAAGACTAAGTCCTACAGGAGCACGTAGTTATGGGACAAGGGAATTGCTAATAGAGACCCGGCCTCTACTAACGGGAGAGCCTACATCCCAATATCCACTAGGTACTAGGTAAACTCTCAACGGAATATTCGTAAGCATAGCAGAATTTCATCATAGTATACTTGAAAATCATAAGAATAGCTCCTTTAACAAATCATGATTTCATAACATATTCATAAAAGATACTTATCTAAAGCATCTAGATCATGATAAGTTTTTTCATAGTAAATCATGGATATCCTTTATGATAGCATACTTTACAATGAAGCAACATTTATATTCATAGAAACTGTAATTGATTTTTTTCATAAAAACATCCTTGAAATCATCACAAATTCATGATACATGCATAATTCTTCAAACATAGTTCATAATCATATAATAGGCATAATGTATGAATCCATGTAAAATTCATTAAAATCATGCAATTAAGGAAGGAATATGGGGCATTTAGGCTAAGCAAGCATCTTGGCTTGTGCAAAGAATTCTAAAGGCCTACAAGTACCTACTGCTGGTTATATTGAACAAACTATATTGCTAATGGATCAGTATTCTATCAAGAACATTTATAGGAAGATGAAGGGGAATATGGTGAAAGTGGGCTGGAGAAAGTTGGTTTGGACTAACTATGGAGCACCTAAGTGGATCTTTATGTTGTATATTGCACTTAACAAGATACTCTCAACAAAAGTTAGACTTGCAGAATGGGGGATTGTAACTAACAGGACATGTTCCTTGTGTTAGATAGAAGATGAGGATATTGATCACTTGTTCTTTACATGTGCAGTCACTGTTGGAATATGGACAATGTTGTTAGCATGGTAGGGAATAAAACGATCAGTATTGAATTGAAAGGAAGAAGTACAATGGACTATACAACATATGAAAGGTAGGAGTAGTATAGCACATATATACATGATGACAATGGCAGAAGCCATTTATCACTTACAGATGGAGCACAATCGCAGGATTTTCCAACAAAAAATGAGAAACGAGGAGACCATACTTAGACAGATCATATGCAAGGTCCATAGTAGAGGTTCCCAGCTAGCTAGATTAAATAGTAAGCCACAAGAACTAAATGTCTACCCTTAGTAAAGTGTATTAGAGAATAGATAGTTAATTTCAGGTTATGATATTAGCAAGACTTGGAGCTGATATGTCCAAGTTTACTGCTCTTGATGTTTTGTAACTTTCAATTTGGTAAATAAAATTTTACTTACCAAAAAAGATCAATTCGTGCATAATAAGATCAATTGAGGTGAAATATATCATACTTTATTGAACCTATGCAAGATCATCAAAACCTAGGGTTTAGGAAGAATTCATAAAAGAGAAATTTAAAATACTTTGGGACTCCATGGATGGAAGAGGATCCATGGATGAAATTCCCACATACCTTGGAGAATCCTAGCTCGAAATTGGAGAACTAGACTTGAACTTGTGATCTTGTTCTTGACTAGGAAGGAAAGCTTGAGAGCAAACTTGAGAGAGAAGAAATCTTTTGAAGAGATTGTGAGAAAATAAAGGATTAGAGTCCTTAGAAAATTGTTTAAACACTTCTAAGTAAGCCCAAAAGGACATGGTAATTGTATTAAAAGAATGGACAAAGACTAAAATACCCTTGAGAAAATAACTGACGCGACCCTCTTCACGGATCCTTATACGATCCGTACATAGTACTACGGACCGTACAAGTGTCTGTGGAAGTGAAGGTGATCTGGAGTCTTGAAGGTCGACTCATACGGAGGGTCGACGAGCCGTATAACTCCTTACGGGTTGTATGGGTTCTCGTGAAAGTCCAAAAAATCCAATTCTCTTATCTTTTCTCCTACAGTCAGGTCTATAGTGTGTGCATCCTTACACAGTCCGCACAAACCTTCCTTAGAACTTTCTTGACCCACAAATTTTCCTAAGTGTGGTGATTTGGTCTACGGATCCCTCCACGGTCGGTAAAACCCAATATAGTCTGTAGATCTTGACTTAAGATTTTTCTTTTACTCAAAACCATTTACGATAGCCCTCTACGGACCGTATAAGCTTGTACGGTCAGTACATGGCCTCGTACAAATCTCATACCAGTAATTTTTCTGCATTTGTTTCAAAGTCAACTATTCGACTTTCGAGGTATTACAATATCTCCCTCTTGGGAACATTCGTGCTTAAACGAGACTTAAGCTAGCATGAATAGAGTAGGAAAAGAGATCTAACAACCCAACATGAATGCAAAATATATCAAAATCATAAAACCAAAGAGTAATCAACCCAAGATAAAACATGAACTATAAAATCAATTTCATGGGCATCCAGCATATGAAAACATGAGAATAGATGAAACATATGAATCTAAAAGAGTAAACATGAGAAAACCTAATACCTCAAGCTGAAACTGAAGTGGAGGAAAAAAGATGAGGATAATGGGATATAATATCGGCTTCGGTCTCCCAAGTAACACCCTCAACTAATTGATTCCTCCAAAGAACTTTAACGGAAGCAACTTCTTTATTCCTCAACTTTCAGACTTGGCAGTCTAGAATCTCAATCGGAACCTCTTCATAAGAGAGACTTTATTTCACACCAACACTGTTATATCCTGTATTTTATACGGTTGGATATTTTAAAGTAGCCATGGTAAAGTAAAGGGAATGACTCTCTTCCAAAATTTATTTTAATGTACAAGTTGGTTATGAATATTATTTATGAACTCTAATAGTGTGGAAATATTGGGAAAGGAAAAGGGCAAAAAAGAAAATTCGCAAAGTAGCCTATGGTAATATTGTGGAAGGCTAGGGGTAAAACGGGAATTTCACAAAGTGTTCAAGAATATTCTTGAAATACCAAAGTGTTCAAGAAAATTCATGTAGGGGTGCACTCTTTTATGACCATGTGATGAATATATATGAACCAAAGTGTACATGGCAAGACAATTAAGTCATCTTTATTTGTTAAAGAAAGTTCTAGAAAAAAAAAGGCAGAAGGGGTCATGTGTCTATATTCATATTTGAGGGACTTATTTTCAAATATGAATAAGTGGTGGAAGATATTTATATATATATATATATATATATGTGTGTGTTTGTGTGTGTGTGTGTGTGTGTGTGTGTGTGTGTGTGTCTTATGACTCATTAGGGTCATTCTTATCCCAAGAGAATTCTAGAAAATTCAAGAGGAAGAAGAGAAGAGAAACTTGAAGCTAGAGAGAGAGAGCTCGGTTTTGGGGGAGAAAAAAGAGGTAAGTCTCCGATTTTGCTTCGTGAATTAATTATCTAGGGTGTATCACATTGTTATGAAGGTATTGGTAATGTAAATTTATGGTTTGGATCATCCCAAAACGTTACCAAACAGCCCCAAAATTTTAGCCGCGCTACGAGAGCTTCCGAGGCACGTTTTTGACGAGTTTGACGAGTTTCGGGCAAGGTAAGAGTTTCTATTTAGAACTGGAGTTTAGGATGATGTTATGAGGTATATTTCATGTATTAAATGATGCTGTAAGTGGAAAAATTTCGCAAGGATGTTTGACGTTAAAAACAAGCTAAATTAAAGTCGTAGTAGCTAAATCGAAGTCGCGTAGTGTGCTGTCGTTGTGGCGCTGTGGGTGCAGCTGGTTGGGTTGTGTTTTGAAGGTATGTAAAGTGTTTTAAAAAGGATGTGGGTGCCTCTGGTTGCAGCTACACGACCCTCTGTTTGGTATGGTTAAAGATTTTGCGAAATAAAGATTAAAAACTCTATTTTGGTACCGTAGTTTGGAACTAGTTATTTGGAGCTTGTGTTGTGTAAATTTAAAGTGATTTACCTGTAAGTATGCTGCTGGTTGTTGTCATTGGTATGGTTGTCGATATTGTGGCCGAGTTAAAATCTCGAGGATGGTGTATTTATAAGGGAGATGCTGCTGAAATTTCGGCAGGTTATAAATGAATTTGTTGAAGGATTAAGACAAGTATATGGTGATGAATCTAATGACTATGTCAACTCTCTTGAATGTAGACAAACAAGTTGGACGCATAAGTGTATCTAGTAAGGCGCGGCACAGGTATGTAAGGCTTACCCTTTTCTTTCAAGGCATGATTCCGATTTTATGGTTCATAAGTGCTTCCATATTTTTTTATTTTCAAAAGCTAGGTGTCAATGGAGTCACGCCCCAGGAGGGTACCCTAGACGTAACCGGCACTCAGAAACCATTTCTGGCTCCCAAGCGAACCACATAGCATGATCACACATCCTTTCATTCATTCATTCAACGGAAAGTTTAAAAATAAAGAATAAATTAGCGGGCAACTCAAATCACCCATCCAACTCAAAGAATAAAGGCCATGGGCCAACAGATCAACTAAAATATTTGTCATTTAAAAGTAGTTTGACAAGAATAACTCAAGGATAAAAATACTCAATCGACTCATCACTATCTAGTCTATGAAGCCTCTATCACTACTATCTAATTGGTGCCGATGACAAGTTCATGGCTACCTCAAATAAAAATAGAAAGGGCTAACTCGATGCAAGATTACATAAGCGGTGTCCTCCGGATGTAGGGGAGAACTCACTAATACGCTGAGTGTGTATAGATCCTCAATGGTGCTCCTATTGACGATCTCTTAAACCTATCTCTGCATCATAAAATGATACAGGTCCAAATAGACGTCAGTACGTGGAATGTACGAGTATGTAATATGGCAGAATGAAACATACCTTAAGGAAGAATAACATCGGATCAACTATCTCGAATCAGAAAGGTAGGAGAGACTCACATAAGACGTCATAAGTCTAAAGTAAGAATACATTTCTAGAAAAAGACCAATCACACATCATACAATCCAATTCAATCATACACGATGCAGTTCAATCAAATCATATATCATCCGATTCGATCCAATCATATACAATCGGTTCAACCGGGTCATATACGATCCGATCCAATCCAATCATATATCCTTCCATTGAACCCAATCAACCTATTATCTAATCCAATCCAGTCCAATCGTACACTATCAAATCACAATTCATCTAATCAAATCCGATCAATGCAATCAACTCACAATCAACTCAAAGGGCTCAACTCAATAAATATGCAAATTAAGTTATGCAATGTCTTACAATTCAACTCAATTATCTACAATCACAATCAAACCAATCAGATCAAGCACAATCCATTCAATTGGGAGTTTCTCTAACCGAAAACCATCACCATATGAGCAAGTGATAGTATAACAAGCCGACGTTGTTGCTGCGTCCGTTCATACCTTGCCAGGGTATGAACGCATCAACCAATCATGGATCCAATCCAACCGAGTCCTATAATGTCAGGAAAAATATTTTGGGGAAGCATCCGACTTTAAATGTTCAATCCCCTCCTACATTTGGCGACGTAGTTTATTGGTTTGAGTATGGACTATACTCTTACCCAATTCGGTGTTCGATACTCCTTCCAAGACTCAATATGCTTATATCTATCAAATGAGTAAACTACTCAAAATGCTCTTTCACAACTCCAAAAATATCGTCAATACCTATAAGTCTATATACAAAGATACATTTGTAGCTAATAATATGAAAAATAACTATTTAGTAACTCAAGTCATTAAAATCATCAATCAACCATTTGTATCTAAAAACATTCCATAGTTTAGGGAAAACTTTCAAGAAAACCTTTCTAGAAGGTGCAACTCTTTCACAACTCCTAACCAACACATCTATGGGCATATGGAGGAACTCAATCCATATTTTAGGTTAGCCTTACATACCTTGTTTGAATACTTTGAAGGAACTTGATGTTAGGTCTTCAATGGAAGACTTGAATCCTTGAAACTCTTGAAGACACCCTTTGTTGGAGATGGATTTGGAGAAGAAGAAGAAGAAGAGAAGGAAAATATTTAGGGCTTTTTAAAGAGAGAGAGGAGCTGAAAATAATGGTCCAAAATGCTCAAGGATGGTGTATATATAATTTGGAAAGAGTCCAAGTTGCCCCTCTTCCAAAAATCTGGAAATTTGGGCAAAAGTCTTGCTGGCGCTATAGTGGCGCATCGCGCCACTGCAGCGCCAAGCCAGAATAGGCTTAAAACCCTGCACACCTAATAGTGGCGCATTGCGCCAAGCCCCAAACTACTGAGGCTGTTTTCTGGCGCTATAGTGGCGTGGGGTGCCACTGGAGCGCCAAGCCTGAATTTCGCCCAGGCCTGAATATTCCTGCAGTACTAGTCCGTAGTAAAATGGCCATAACTTTTGACTCCGAACTCCAAAAATTGCAATCTTGGTGGCGTTGGAAAGAAGCCTGAAAGACCTTTAATTGGGTAGGTCGTGGAACACCCAGTACTTTATATCCTAGGAGATATGGTCGTTTGAAGTTGACCTTTAAACTAACTCGTCCGAAAACTTAATCGATTGGAGTTCTTTGGACTCGACTTGGTGTTAGAGATACCTTATGACCCCTAAACATATCTAACACACTTCAAATACTTAGGAATTAATCCTAACTCATGTGTAGAATTACAAGTCCTCCGGTCCGAGTGTACCCACACGTGAAGAAATGTTCGAGTCTTTGCGAAATTTGTTTTTTGGGGTGTCACAAATGGTCCCAAGGAAATGACTACTTTTCTTATAACTCGTCAATGTTTTCCAACATGTCTATAGTTTCCCAAAACAAAGGTTTACTGTATTACAAGCTTTTATGACAATAACGAGGGATATGTTTTACAACGCCATTGATGATGTCGAGGATGAGAATATGTCTATGATGCCTATGATAAGAACGACTTCATATATGTAATGTTTACCCCTCTTTCTCTTGGCATGTTTTAACGTAAGTATATAGATCTACTCTTTCTTTTGGCATGGTTTTTATGAAATAAGTATATGACAGTTTATACAATTTCAAGGAAGTCCTATTCGTAGAGCCACTAGGATGGACCATTTTTTTGAGTTTCCAAAGGATATTTTTCTCGTGCTTAGATACGTGTATATGATTCCAAAAGTTTTATTTTGATATAATCCATGGTAGTTTTCAAAAGGTACTTGACATGACTCTTGTATTGATTTTTTGAATCATAGCTCATTCCGATTATTCTACGATCTTGAAAATTAGTCCTATGTGTATATGTATACGATTTGGCGCCTTACAAGATTGTGACCTTATTCTACGTTCTCTTAATATTATCCTTCGTTGATAGTCTCATCTTATAATAATTTTTCCTTCAAGGTGAGACAAAGCAATCATGATTAGTCTATAATACAATTGGAGTTTACCGACTTTCCGTCACTCCAATAGATACATGATTTTCGTTGAGCTCTCCTTCATGTTGTCTATATATATATATATATATATATATATGTATATAGGGGATATAGGGAAGGTTCATATGTGGTGCTATAGATAAATTGCCACCTGGTCAGTTGGCGCAATTTTCATCCCGGACGTGGGACATATGTGGGTGATATAACATGTTCTATTTTCTATGTATATGAAAAAGAAATGTTTTTAAAGAAGAGACAAGCATGCATGGCATCCTGCCTAAAAGGCACTCATATGTACAGGTTACTCTCTTATCTCATTATATGTTCTATGATTCTATGATATGGTTGTTCATACCTTATGTTCTTATTTATGTTGATTTTCATGCCTTACATACTCAGTTCATTACTTGTACTGACCCTCTTTTTCTCCGAGGCTGCATTTCATGCCACGCAGGTACACCCAGATGAGTAGAAGCTATTATAGAAGATGTTGCAGCGAGGTTAGCAACTCCACTTTTTCCTAGAGTGCTGCCGAGTCAGAGTATAGGCGCTATGATGTTTCATTCGAAATTAGAGACTTTGCATATAGAGTTATGGGTATAGAGTGTCAACTTTGTAAGAGGCATCACCAGCCGATATGTTATTATGTCGTATGTCACGAGTTTTATGGGATGATAGATTTTGGAGAGAAAAAAATTCGGGAAGCTTAGTTATGTTTTTCATTTCTTATTGATGTAAAATTCTAAAAAGATCAAGTATGTACTGTGAAGCAGCGGGTTCGCTCGGCTCCAAGCATGGAGTCGGGTGCCCATCACACCTTATTAAGATCGGGGTGTGACAAACACTCTCCAATGACATAATGAAAGTAGGATCACCAATACACTTCTTCAACAAAGAGTCATGAAACACCAGATGCAACGATGCCAATTCCAAAGGCAAATTCAACTCATAAGCCACCTTACCAAAATGCCTCAAAATCTGATATAGGCCTACATAATGGGACTAAATGTCCCTTTCTTATCAAAATGCATCACACCCTTCATAGGTGAGAATTTCAAGTAAACCCAATCATTAGCGTCAAACTCAAACTCTCTTCTTTTTATATCCGAATAGGATTTTGTCGTCTTTGGGAAGTCCTCAACCTCTCTAATGAGTTTTCATAACTTCATGAACATATTTGGGTCCTATCAAAGCATCCTCGCCAACCTCAAACCACCCAATAGGAGATTTGTACCTTCTACCATAGAGAGCTTTGAACGGATCCATTTGAATACTCCAATGATAGTTATTATTATAGGCAAACTCAGTTAATGGAAAATGGTAATCCCAATTACCTTTGGAATCAAATGCATAAGTTCTCAAAATGTCTTCTAAAGTCTGAATAGTCTGTTCGGCTTGACCGTTGATCTGAAGGTCAAAAGTTGTACTAAGCTTAACTTGAGTACCAAGACCCTTCTGAAATGATCTCCAAAATTAAGAAGTAAACTAAGTACCTCGGTACAAAATGATACATGGTGGAACACCATCCAACTTGACCAACTCTCGAATGTAAAGCCTAGCATAATCCTCGGCTGAATAAGAAGTCTTAATAGAAAGCAAAATGTGTCAACTTAGTCATTGGATCTACAACAACCCAAATTGAATCATGTTGACGACACTTATAAGGTAAACCTGTAATGAAATCCATATTCAAGTCTTTCCATTTTCAAGTAGGAATCTCAATATCTTGAGCCAAACCTCTTAATTTTTTATGCTCAACTTGCACTTGTTGGCAATTTGGACACTTACCCACAAATTCCGTAATATCTTTTTTCATGTCATTCCATGAATAAACTTTCCTTAAATCATGATACATCTTAGTGGATTCCGGATGAATAGAATACCGAGAACTATGAGCCTTGAACAATATCATTTTCCTTGAACCATTAACATCGGGAACACATAAACGACCTTCATAACCAAACACACCATCTTTCCTTTAGGGGAAAGCCTCAGTAGGTTTTTTGGAAACCGTTTTGTTCAATTCAACCAAAGTAGGATCACTATCTTGTCTTTCCTTCACGTTCGATACAAGAGGCGATTCTGAGCCATTTTGCATAATAACACCACCATTCTCTAAATCAACCAAGCGAACACCCAAACGATCTAGTTTATGCACATTTCGAACCAACTTCTTTTTTCTCATCTTCAATATGGAAAACACTACTCATGGATAATCTGCTAAGAACATCGACAACCATATTTGCCTTTCACAGATGTTAGAGAACACTCATGTCATAAATCTTAATAGGGAATTATAGGTTAGAACCCTACAACTCATTAATGTTGTGGAACAACATGTGAATTGATGTGATTAGCATGCATTTTGATTCTAAGTTGATTAATTATGATTTCTAGGATGAAATTGATGTTTTGATTCTTGTTTATAAAGATTGGGTAATCTAAAGTCCCATAAAAATGATTTCTTGCTCTTAAAAGGTGATGGAGTAGAAACTTCACAAATTTGGCCATTGTGATCATAGAAAAACTATTGAGATATCTATTGGATAACAAATTAGACCTTGATAAATGGTAGAACTAAGTGGATTTGAATTTCCAAGACTATTGTTTGAAGAGTAGATGATTAAATACTCATATTTATTTGTTTTAGACTTCAAGCATTCTGAGGCTTTGAAAAAAGGGAAGGATTGCATGAACTAGCTTGCTTGATTCAAGTTCTACAATTGAAGTAGGTTATGATTTACCTCGAGTTAGACTTCGATTAGTCTCTTGTATATATTGTGAGTCTACTAAGCATGTTGATTGGTCTTCAGACATAGCCTGTGATTGATAATTATTGAAATGACAATGCTTGTATAAATAAGCTATGAATGGTTTAAAATGCCTTTGATGACTTCTGTTTATGATGTACACTTGTGATATTTATTGTACTAGTTGTGTTTTCCTAAGAGATAAGTGAATACGGGGCATATTGAGATATGTTGTCCATGTATCATATTGATATCTAATGATGAGTGGCTCGAGTCTGATATGAGCTTCGAACGAGAAGTTGTGTGTGTTGATCGGATATCATACTGGTACGAATTATGGATCGGGTACCACATCGGTACGAGTTATGAATTGAGTACCACATCAATATGATACATGGACACCTAGGGTCCCATATAGCTCATAACTAGTTGGACAAGATTAGAGTCCCTTTAGCATATGTGTACTGATGAGTGATTGAGTGAGATTAGTGTGGATATAATTCTATAATTGTGTGTAACTGTTGGGGGAGGAAACACCACAACTAAAGTTTGATATGACAATTAGTATGAAAATAAATTGGACACGAGAATTTTATGTGGAAACCCCTCTAACTGATAGAGAGGAAAAACCATAGGATAGAAGGATCTCACTATTAAAATATGGGACTACACTGCTCTCAAATACAAGGAGAAAAGAACAATTAACACTTCCCTTTTGTAAAAGGAACAACTACTAAAGAGGACACTCAAGACTACAATATTTATCTTGGTGTATAACTCTGTTTGTATTCTTACTCTCTCTTTCTGGAATAATTTAAATTAGGGAAAGAGGTCCTCTATTTATAGAAAACTAGAAACGCGTAAAATCCGCGTATTGAACCTCCCTTTTTGACTACACGTTCAAAACGCATTTTGTTACTTTTTTGACTACGCGTTCAAAATGCATTTTGTTGACTACGCGTTCAAAACGCGTTTTGACTATCTTGCATTCTCTCACTTGAAGATTTAATTGAGAATCAATTAAGTCTTCACACCATCATTTCTACCCAATTACTATAATGTTATGTTTCTGCTAGGCCAATAGAAGATCGACACCATATAAACTTGTTACTGTTGATCGGCTTCGTAAACATATCTGTCAGGTTGTCATTAGTGTAAATTTTCTGAATATCCACATTGCCTTCTTCCACCTTCTCACGAACAAAGTGATACTAAACTCGTATATGCTTTGTCCTTGAATGAAATGTCGGATTCTTTGCAAGATGCAAAGTGCTCTTACTGTCACAAAACAGAGCAACCTTCTCTTATTTGTACCCGAGCTCCTCCGGTAACATCTGCATCCATATTGCCTCTTTGCTAGATTGTGTAGTTGCTACATATTCTGCTTCCATCGTAGATGTAGCCACGATAGATTACAGTTTTGAAACCCAACTTACAGCTCCTCCAACAAGAGTAAACATATAACCTGTGGTGGACTTACTTTTATCAAGATCACCTGCATAATCTGAATCAACATAATCTTTAACAGTAAAGTCTGATCCTCCATAACATATTGCAATATCTGAGGTACCCTTGATGTATCTTAGGATTCTCTTAACAGTATTCCAATGCTCTCTAACAGGATTGGCCATGTATCGACTGACCACTCCCACTGCTTGTGCAATGTCAGGTCTTGTACATACCATGGCGAATATTAAACTTCCCACTGCTGATGCCTATGGTACTCAAGACATCTCCATCTTCTCTGCTTCATTGCTAGGACTCATACTTGAGGATAACTTGAAATTAATAGGAAGTAAGGTAGAAATTGACTTACAGTCTTTCATCTTGAAGCATCTCAAGATTTTCTTCAAGTAGTTCTTTTGAGAAAGACAAATCTTCCTATTATTTTTGTCTCGGTGAATTTGCATCCCTAAAATCTTGTTTACTGGTCCCAAGTCCTTCATTTTAAACTCCCTAGCCAATTGTGCCTTTAAATTTGTAAGACGATCTTTGTTGGGGCCTGCTACCAATATATCGTCAACATACAATAGCAAAATAACAAAATCGTTATCACCAAATCTCTTGTAATAAACACAAGAATCTGAACTATGTCTGTTGTATCCAAGGCTTATAATGAAGGAATCAAATCTCTTATACCGACATCTCGGCGCCTGTTTAAGACCGTATAGAGATTTGTTCAACCTGCAAACCAAGTTCTTTTTTCCCTGTTCTTCAAAACCTTCTGGTTGGAGCATATAAATTTCTTCTTCAAGCTCTCCATGAAGAAATGAAGTTTTGACATCTAACTGCTCCAAGTACAAGTCAAATGTAGCACATATCGCCAGGACCACTCGAATTGTTGTGAGTCGAACCACCAGAGAAAATATCTCATTGAAATCTATACCTTCTTTCTGAGCGAATTCTTTCACCACCAATCTTGCATGATACTTCTCCACTTGATCATTACCATTGCGTTTGATCTTGTAAACTCATTTGTTTCCAATGGCCTTCCTTCCTTGTGGTAATTGAACAAGATCCCATGTTTTATTTTTATGAAGAGCTTCAATTTCTTCTTACATTGCTGCCACCCACAGAGATGATTCTTGGCCTTTCATAGCCTCGTGAAAAGTTGAAGGCTCTTCATCTTCTGTTAGTAGACAGTATGTAATATTACTCTCCATAGAATAATCTGAGTGCCAAGCTGATTCTCTTCTCTCCCTAGTTGACCATCGAACTTGTGGAGTTTCGATCTCAGCTTGCTCTTGTTCTTCATACTCTGGTGTTGCTTTAGAAGAAACTGAAACTTCTTCTATTTCTTCAACTTCAACTGTAGTAGTCTCTGATTTTTCTTTTGAAGTGCTACCTTATTTTGCTTGTATCTTGTTTTCAACAAATACATCATCCCTACTGATTACCACCTTGCGGGCTGTGGGATCCCACAAGCGATACCCCTTGACTCCATCAGCATACCCTAAGAAAATGCATTTCTTGGATTTTGGATCCAACTTCAATTTTTCTTGGGTGTTGTACATAACATAAGCAGGACTTCCGAATATATGTAAGCGAGAATAATCAGTTGGTTTTCCTGTCCACATCTCCATTGGCATTTTCAGATCAATTGCGATTGATGGTGACCGATTGATCACATAACAGGCGGTTTTGACTGCTTTTGCCCAGAATGGTTTTTCCAACCCTGCAGTTGCCAACATAGCTCTTGTCCATTCTACAAAGTTCTGTTCATCCGCTCTGCTACTCTATTTTTTTATGGAGTATATGCCACCGTGAACTGCCGTTTAATACCTTCTTATTTACAGAAGTTATTAAATTCATCACCAGTGTATTCTCCTCCATTATCTGTCATCAAACACTTGATCTTTTTTCTCAGATTCAAGTTCCACCCGCGCTTTGAATTCTTTGAAAATTGGAAAAACATATGCCTTTATCTTGATTGGATACACCCAACTTCTCCTGGAGTAATCGTCGATGAATGACACGAAATATTTCGCTCCTCTTAGGGACTCCACCGGTGCTTGCCAGACATCAGAGTGGACCAGATCTAGTATTTTCTTACTTTTAGCAGACGAACTACTAAACTTCAGTCTATTTTGCTTACTGGTAACACAATGCTCACAAAAGGGTAGTGTAACCTTTTTGAGCCCTGAAAGAAGTTTTTGCTCAGCAAGAATCTTCAAACCTCATTCCGACATATGGCCAAGTTTACGATGTCATATCATCGTTGATTCTTCAAATGAACTTGCTGACACAGTTGATGTTTCTCCTTGTTGGTATGTTTTACCTTTAACCACATATAGATTTGCAGTAAGTTTTTCCGCTTTCATCACTACAAGCGCTCCTTTGGATATTCTTATGACTCCACCATGAGCCTTATATGAACATTCATTATCATCTAGTTGTCCTAAAGATAATAGATTCTTCTTCAAGTCTTTTACATGTCGTACCTCCTGGATGGTGCGTACCGTGCCATCATACATCTTTATTTTGATGGACCCAATACCAATAACATCCAAAGCATGATCGTTTCCCATGAACATAGACCCTCCTGAGATAGGATTATATTGATGGAACCATTCTCTCCGGGAAGTCATGTGCCATGTTGCTCCTGTGTCCATAATCCAGACATCAGTGAAATGTTTTCTGCCTTCATTATTTGATATTCCCTCACTACATAAAATATCGTCATCATTCGAGGTACATGCAACATTCCCTTGAGCATTTGATGGCTCAGGGTGTTCACTCTTCTTTTTGAACCGACAATCTTTTTTGAAGTATCCTTTCTTGCCACAGTTGTAGCACTTGATATTCTTCTTACTTCTTGATTGAGATCTGGCATGATTGTGACTCCCACTGGGGCCACGTTCCGTTGGTCTTCCTCTCACCATCATCAAAGCTTCAACTTGCTGTGAACTTACTTGTCTGTCTTCCTTGTTTTTGCGTCGATTTTCTTCTTCCAAGACAGCGGCTACAATTTTATCGAAAACTAGACTATCTGTATTGTTCATCAGGTTGATGATGAGTTGATCATACGAGTCAGGTAGACTTTGAAGTAGAAGCTTCGCACGTTTAGTCCCCTATATTTTGCAACCAATTATTGGAAGTTGCGAAAATAGAGTATTTAAAGTATTGATGTGTTCAGTAACCGACATAGACTCTGCTATTCGAAGAGTATACAATCTTCTTTTTAAGAAGATTTTATTATGCAAAGACTTGGCCTCATACAACCCTGTAAGAGTATCCCATATTTCCTTTGTCGTCCATTTTTTCGTCACACTAGACAATACTTGATCAGCTACTGCCAAGTGTAGCTCAGCAACTGCGTTGCTGTCTATATCATTCCACTTGTTGTCATCAGTAAAATCTGTGGGTCTACCTTCAATTGCAGCCAAGCAATTGTCCTTTCTCAATATCGCTTTTATTTTCATTTTTCACAATGAGAAATTAGTCCCATTGAATTTCTCATCATCAAACTTTGTTGTACTTGACATTGTTATTTGCTTCACACCCTTCTAGATCATTTTTGAATATTTTTGCGAACAATCGTGACAAACTATATCGTCATCGAAATTTACTATTCACATGAATAGTACTATTCACTAAATTTTACTATTCACAAAAATTTACAATTCACGAAAATTTACAATTCACGAATAGTACCTTCGCATAAAACAGACAGAATAACCGAGGGCTCTGATATCACTGTTGGGGGGAGGAAGCACCACAACTAAAATTTGATATGACAATTAGAATGAAAATAAATTTGACACGAGAATTTTATGTGGAAACCCCTCTAACTGATAGAGGGGAAAAACCACGGGATAGAAGGATCTCACTATTAAAATATGGGACTACACTGCTCTCAAATACAAGGAGAAAACAACAATTAACACTTCTCTCTTGTAAAAGGAACAACTACTAAAGAGGATATTCAAGACTACGATATTTATCTTGGTGTATAACTCTTTTTGTATTCTTACTCTCTCTTTCTGGGATGATTTAAATGAGGGCAAGAGGTCCTCTATTTATAGAAAACTAAAAATGCGTAAAATCCGCGTATTGAACCTCCCTTTTTTACTACGCATTCAAAATGCGTTTTGTTCCTTTTTTGACCACGCGTTCAAAATGTGTTTTGTTGACTACGCGTTCAAAACGCGTTTTGACTATATTGCAGTAACTGCTTATTGATTTCAAAGTTTTTGATAATTATTAGACCTATTGTGGTGAATTATATGTATGATGATTGATGACATTGATTTGTCGGGAATAAGTGTATCTATCTAGTTGATGTTGAATTCTTAACTTGTTGAGTCATTGACTACGTGAAGTTGTACTTGTCTGCCTGATTTATGACTTATCTTTATATACTTGTTATTAATTTTAATCGCCCACGCGACCCCACATTTAGAGCAGCACTACTTCAAATCTGAGGGTGAGCTACTCCTATTCTGGCAACCATAGATCTCCTGATGATCAATGTCTACACTTTTCGGATATTTTTTATTTCTAGTTTTATGACTATTTTTAGACATTTTAGTTAGAGTCATGTAGAATGACTTTCAAATTTTGGAGATGTAATAGTTTAGACTTCTGCACTTTTTATTTATTATGCTCGAAAATTTTTATTTTCTTGCACTAATGCTTTAATTAATAATTTAAGATTTAGTATTAACATGCTTTAGTTGATAAGATTTGGTTCGTCCATGGAAGGAGAGGTTAGTGTGGGTGTCAATTACAACAGTTTAGATCATGATAGGGGATGTAGTGGTAGGATAATTGCATTACATTGCATATCATACTTCTATTATTGCGTGTATCTTATTGTTATTATTGTGTTATTAGACTATTGAAACTTTTCTGTGTATGATTATTTTAACATTCTTTAAGCAATATAGTAACTAGTCAAGCTCTGTGGTCTTTGATGCCTATTGAGTGCTAGTAGTTTGTACTTAATCTACTTTTTCCTACATTTTTTCTAATACAGATTCAGTTCTAGTCTTCAGCGAGATTCTTGATCTCGCGGAGCTGTGATGATTCGAAGTTGCGATGAACTTCTTGCATTCAAAGTTTGGACCCAGTTTCATCTATCTTTTATTTTTATCTTTAGTTTGCGACGGACAACTTTGTAGTTCAGTTTTGACACTTCTTTTAGTAAATACAGATCGCTCTTGTATACGTTACACTAGGTCTTGAGTGGTTTGTATTGTACTGTTGTATTATTTTATGATTGACCTAGTTTTATCTATCTTTTATTTCTGTCTTTAGTTTGCTAGTGACAACTTTGTAGTTCAGTTTTGTCTTTTCTTTTAGTAGATCGCTCTTATACACGTGATACTGGGTCTTGATTGATTTGTATTGTACTGTTGGATTTTTTTAATGAGGATTTTCCTAGTTTTTAAACTATTTTGTTAACGTTCATTTACTTTCGCACTTAATTATTGTAACATCCCAGAGATTCTAAAGTTCAAAACAGATCATGGATGTTCAGAAAATTAAGTCTACTGAAAAATTGAGTTTTTACAAACGCCATCTACGGATCGTAAAGAAAATACCGACTGTAGATAGAATTCGTATATCAACTTCTGAGATTGGAAATTTATCCCGAGTTTCTACGGACTGAATCAACTCATATTGACAACTCTACCCACATTCCTTGATAGTTAATATTCCCCATTATTTATAGTTTAATTAACCAAAAAGTTTTAACTTTCCTTAAAACTTCTCTTTTTTTCAGGGTTTTCAAGGAAGAACTCACCAATCCTTCTACTGTTTTTGATAGAGAGGAGTGTCTCATTAATTTTAAAAGACTGCACCCAAAATCTAACAAAGATAGCTCATATTCAAAGCATGAACTCCGAACTTTTTATTTAAAACGAAGAAATAAATACTAATCACTCCACCATAATCTTCCACAACTTCATTCATATGTTTTTTAATCTTTTTTTATGATTGCTTGTAGATGACCAATTTAGTAGGGAAACTCGGTAATGGGTTTGCCCCTCTGCCTTTGTCTACTTAAATACTAAGATTTTGGTTTGCATGAAGTTTGAACTTGTGAAATGCTTCTAATCCACACATCACATGCTACTCTCCAACTACTGAACCAACGCTCTGAAGACAGGTTTTAAGGGAAGTTGTGATACAAAAAGGCTCACTACCGAAACTTCATGAATGGCCTACTATAAGTCATATTTCCAACCTTGCTATGAAATTTGCAGAAATATCAGGACAAACATGCTCTGGTATGGATAACATTTACAACATTAATAAAAAGCTTAAAAGAGGTCTATTCTATATATTCACATTCACCTTTAGAAGAAAAAGCATTCAGAAAATTAAGTAAATAAGAGTTCCAGATGTTGGGTTAAGCTGTAGCCCTACAAACAGCATGATTGGACGCGAGGAAAACCAGTTAGCCACCAGACTTTTCATGTTTCTCCAAAGAGCTAGGGGTCGAATTCTCAGCTTTGTGTTCTTGAACACCCTTCTTTGGTCCAAAGATCAACTCTTTGAGAGAATGTTCTGCTGACAGTATTGCATTTTTAATCTGACATTTTAAAAGCAGAAACAATGCCATCAGGAAGTGCTTATGGTAAGGCTAACTAATATGCATTGAATGAAGTAAATTCTTGAAAGGTTTAATAACACTACGACAGAAAAAAAAAAAAAAAAAAAAGCACTTCACTCTTACTACAGGAAATGACAAATTCTAACACATGAGGCTAGTATAATAAATTTCCAGACATATTTACACTGATGGTCTTATTTCCAGACCTATTTTCCTTGTGTATCAATCCGGAAGAAACAGTGGCTGAGGTATGGTCTACTCATGGATAGAATTATTGTGTTCAAAAGGCATTTAAATGACTGGGAGATCAGGAGAGTGGCTGAGCTATTACAAGTTCTGAATGGGTTCAATGGGTTATCAGAAGAAAAAGATTCTATCAGATGGAAACACTCTAGAGATGGAAGTCTTTCTGTTAACAAGCTCTATATTAAGGAGGTGAAGGAGCATCCAACTTGTAAGCTTGGCCCCTGGAAGCAGATTATGAGGAACAAGGTGCCAACCAAGATAAAGTGTTTCTCTTGGTTGGCTGCCAGAAGAGCATGCTCCACACATCAGAAATGAAAAGGAGAGATTTCCATATTGCCTCTTGATGCGCTTTCTGTAATGAGACTGAGGACACCAGCAACCATCTGTTCCACCATTGCAGAGCGACAACACAATTGTGGAACCTTTTTCTGGGACTAACACATACAGAATGGATTATGCCTGAATATACAGCAGATCTACTTAGTTGTTGGATCAGTAGAAGGGGGAGAAAATCTAAGAAAAAAGTAGTGGAGTATAATACCATCATGCATTTGGTGGTCTATTTGGAAAGAAAGAAACAGTAGATGCTTTGAAAACAAGGCTAATTCAATAGAGAAAGTCAAATGGAACTGCTTGACTACTTTTTATTTTTGGTGTAAAGAAGGGATAGAAGAAGCTCCACAAATTTTGAATTTTCTAGGCACTTTGTAATCTATTAGCCTTTTTGTTTTCTCTTGTTGGGAACCAATTTTTGGAGGTCTCCAGCATATCCTTATTGCTGAGGAATACAACTTTATCTTTCTCAAAAACATAAATTTCCAGATGCGCATGTCCAAGGGATGATCAACAGGAGCTGATGAAGATCGATTGAACCGTAAGCTAATTGACGCCATTACTATGAAAATGAGCTGTTTTGTAGTGTTCCTCCAGCAGGTACTTGAACACCAATTTAAGCATGCTGACCATTCTTGGCCATATGCTTTCCGATGTCCCAGGCTGTGTTTTGGCTGGATTCTTAGTGCTTGCAGGTTATTAGATTAGTTTTAATTCCTAGATTACCATGCACTTGTTTTATTTAATTCTAGCAGATGTAATAGTCTAGTTGGGAATTTTCTTAACAACAACAACAACATACCCACTGAAATCCCACAAGTGGAGTCTGGGGAGGGTAAAATGTACATAGACCTTACCACTACCTCATGAAGATAAAAAGGTTGTTTCAGAAAGACCCTCGGCTCAAAAGTCACAGTCCCAAGTAAGAGAGAAAAACAAACAATATAACGGCAAAACAAGTGGTGCCAATTTTACAAGACATGAACAATAACAATAGCAAAGTAATGTGATAATCAAAGATAATAACAATACAACTATAAAGGCACGCCTGGACCTACGACCCCCCTAGACCGACACACGGTAAGACACCATTCTATTCCAACTAGCCTTCTACCCTAATCCGTGACCTCCACTCGTTTCTATCTAAGATCATGTCCTCGGTGAAATGGAGTACCGTCATATCTTGTCTAATCACCTCTCTCCGATACTTTTTCGATCTACCCCTACCCCTCCGCATAACTTCCAACTCCAACCGCTAGCACCTCCTAACTGGGGCATCAACACCCCTCCTCTATACATGTCCAAACCATCTCAGTCTCGCTTATCTCATCTTGTCTGCCATAAATGTCACTCCCCCTTTCTTCCGAATAACCTCACTCCTAAACACATCCATCTCAGCATCCTTATCTCAGCAACATGCATTTTTTAACATAAGAGTTTTTTACTGGTCAGCACTCCACTCCATATAACGTTGGTCTAATCACCATTCTGTAGAACTTACCTTTAAGTTTAGGTGGTACTTTCTTATCACATAGAACTCCAGAGGCAAGCCTTCATTTCATCCATGCTGCCCCAATGCGGTGCGTGACATCATCATCGATGTCCCCACTACTCTAGATGATGGATCCAAGATATTTAAAGCTTTCTGTCTTGGGAATAGATTGAGTGGCAAGCCTCACTTTTGTGCCCTCTTCATCCATCGCAACACTAAATTTGCACTCCAAGTATTCTGTTTTGGTCCTGCTCAATCAGAACCCTTTGAACTCCAGCATTTGTCTCCAAACCTCCAACTTATCATTAACTCTGTCTTGAGTCTCCTCAATAAAAATTATGTCATCCACAAAAAGCATACACCATGGAACCTCCTCCTGAATAGACCTGTTATCTCATCCATCACACAGGCAAAAAGAAAAGGACTCAGCACAGATCTCTGAAATAGTCTCATCTCAAAAGGAAAATGCTCTGACTCACCTTCCATCGTCCTAACTCGAGTCTTGGCTCCAGCATACATGTCCTTTATTGCCCTAATATACACCTTCGGGATACCTTAAGCCTCCAGACACCTCCAGAGAGCATCCCTTGGAACTTTGCCATAAGCCTTTTCAAGGTCAATGAACACCATTTGGAGATCTCTTTTTCTTTCTCTAAATTTCTCCACCGGTCTCCGCATAAGATGGATGGCTTCAGTAGTCAACCACCCTGGCATGAATCCGAACTGGTTATCTGAGATTGACACTCCTTTCCTCATCCTCATCTCCACCACTCCCTCCCAAATCTTCATAGTGTGGTTTAGCAATTTGATACCTCTGGAATTATTATAGTTTTGGATATCACCTTTGTTCTTGTACAATGGAACCATAGAACTACACCTCCATTTATCGGGTATCATAGCAATCTTCAAAATAACTTAAACAACTTAGTCAACCACTTTAAACCTGCCTCGTCAGTGCTCTTCCAAAAGTCCACCGAGATCTCATCGGGCCCGATCGCTCTCCCCCTCCTCATCCTGCTAATAGCATGTCTAACCTCCTCAACCCTAAAAGACCGCAGTACCCAAAGTCTTGAAGACTATGAGAGTACGCCAAATCACCCAATACGATGTCTCTGTCTCCTTTTTCATTTAAGAATATGTGGAAGTAAGCTTGTCACTTTTGCTTAATAAAGCTCTTATCCACTAACACTTCACCTTAGTGTTGTGAAAAACGCTGAAGCGCTCGCTTTAAGCGTGAAGCGAAGTGAGGCGAGGCACTAGCACTTCAACATCGTGAAGCGAAGCGATTTCAGAAAAGCATGCGCTTCATGGGAGAAGCGAGAAGCATGCTTCATCTAGAAGCGAGAAAAAAGCTCGCTTTTTTGGAAAAAGCGGCGCTAGGGTTTTTAAAAAAAAAACTGTAAAACTTACATTAATTGTTCGAAGCTGCTGTGACAGTGTGACTTCTTCTTCAACTTCGACAGTCCAACTTCGACAGTTCAACGTCAACCAGGTTAGATTTTCTTCTTCTCTTCTTCTCTTTCTATTTCTATTTTTATTTTCATTCAGCAATGCTGCCGTCTGCTCTCAACTGCTGCGATCTTCTTCTCTTCTTCTCTACTTCTCTTCTTTTTTTCTTCTCTTCTTCTTTTTCTATTTCTACGCAACTGTTGTCTGCGAAGAATTATTTTTTTCAAGTTTTATTCAGCAGTTTGGCCTTCTTTTTTTTTGAAGATAAAGCATTATTACTTTTTTAATTTTGCTGCAGCTGCTCTGTTATTGTTTTGACAATTTAACTTGTGTGACTGAATTATTATTTTATTTTTTCTTTGTAGTAAGTTGTATTTTCTTAATGGCACAAAAAAGGGATCCAGCTTGCGCATATGGAATTGTCATGGGAAGTAACACAAAAATCAAATGTGTTTTTTGTGATATGACATATAATGGCGAAATATTTCGTCACAAGAAGCATCTTATTGGTGGTTATAAAGATGTTAAAGTGTGTCCAAAGGTCCCGAATAGTGTGAAGGAAGAAATAAAAGAGTATTTTACGAAAAAAATAAATTTAAAACTCAAATGAATCCTGAAGCATCCATGGTTAATCTTGTTGATGATGATGAAATGGATGATGAAGTTGAAGTGAATATGCCAATGGGGCCTCCCTCAAAAACAAAAAAGAAACCTTCAACTAGTGAAAGTGGGTCATCCACCGCTAGCAATGTCAAAGGTCCTCTTAATCTCTATTTCTCGCAAAAACCAAATGAAAAGAGAAAAGGTGGACCTATTGATCTAGAGGCTTCTTAGCAAGATTTTATGGGATCGTGTTGTATCTGCTTTTGCTAGGTGGATGTATGATGCAGGATTGCCTTTCAATTGTGTTAACTACACCAAAAGTTTTGGTGAATTCATTGAGGCAGTAGGCCAATATGGCCCTGGAATGAAGCCCCCCACCTATCATGAGGTAAGAGTTCCTTGTTTAAAAAAAGAGGTGGAAAAGACAAACAAAATTGTAGATCATAACGTTCAATGGAAAACGTATGGTTGTTCCATTATGATGGATAAATGGACAGCAAGGAATGGGAAAATGATCATCAATGTTTTGGTGAATTCTCCGAAAAGAAGTGTGTTCCTTGAATCTCATGATGCTAGTGACTCTTCTACCGACTCTAATAAGATGTTTAACTTGTTTGAGAAGACTATCTTGAAAATAGGCAAGGAAAATGTGATACAAGTTGTGACTGATAATGCAAGTGAGAACAAAAAAGCGGGTGACATGTTGAAGGGAGTGTTCCTGCATATTTTCTGGACTCCTTGTGCTGCTCACTGTATCAACTTGATGTTTGGTGACATTTTCAAAGAGGCGCCGTATTCTACAGGTGAACTTGAGTCTTGATATTTAATATTCTTTTTTAATCTTCATGTTAGTTTTCTTACTTATTAACTATTAAATTTTTTTGAATAGTTTTTGATAAGGCTGTTAAGATACATTCTTATATCAATCAAAGGGCACTGTTGTTGAATATGATGAGGAGAACAAAGCAAAGAAACTTGGTAAAATCTGCTAAGACAAGATTCGCAACAGCTTTTTGACATTGCATAGTTTTTATATGCAAAAGAAAAATCTGAGAACCTTGTTTATGTCTACTGAATGGAATGAAAGTGTCTATGCAAAGGAAACTCTTGGGAAAGAAGTTGGGAGACACGTCATTAGTCCATATTTTTGGAATGACACTGTTCAAGCACTTAAAGTTGGTGGTCCTTTAGTTAATGTACTTCGTATGGTGGATGGGGAGAAAAAACCACCAATGGGCTACATTTATGAAGCCATGGATAGGGCAAAAGAAAGTATTAAAAAGGCATTCAATTATGATGAAAGGAAATATATGAATGTTTTCAAAATCATTGATGCAAGGTGGACGGATCAACTTCATCAACCTTTACATGCAGCAGGACATATTTTGAACCCGGGGCTCTATTATAAAAATAATGAGATGAAGACTTTAACTAAAGAAGTGTGGTTGGGATATCATGAATGTGTTGAGAGGATGATCCTAGATAAAACTTTGCAAGACAAAATAGGGGATGAGCTTGGTGTGTACATGAAAGCTGATGGGCTACTTGGAATTGAGTCGGCCATTAGAGCTAGAACCTTAAGGTCACCAGGTGAGCATTTCAACATTTAACTGTTTGAGCTTTAACTTTTAAGTTATTACATATTAACTTTTAAAATAATTCTTCTACAGTTGAATGGTGGATGCAATATAGTCATAATGTCCCAAACTTGCAATAATTTGCTATTAGAGTGCAAAGTTTAACTTGTAGCTCATCCGGTTGCGAGAGAAATTGGAGCGTGTATGAACATGTGAGAACCTATATTACGTTATTACTAAATTAAATGATATCTTAATTGTCCAAAGTCCTCCCATTAATTAATTTCTACGAATTCTATGCAGATTCATACTAAAAAGAGAAACAGGCTTGAGTTAAAACGCCTGAATGATCTAGTGTTCATCAAATATAATAGAACATTGGTGCGTCGCTACAATGCTCACAATACCATTGATCCAATTTTGTTGGATAATATTGATGGTGCAAATGAATGGTTAACTGGAGCACCCCAAAATCATGAAGATGAAGAAGTATATAAAGGAGAAGGTCTCACTTATGGTGATGTTGCTACGGCTAGTGGTGTGGAGGAGAATATTTATGGTTTTAGGGGGAGTACTTTAAGGGGCAAGGAAAAAAGAGTAGCTACAGGTTCAAGTTCATGTTCAAATAGAAGTAGAACTCTTGTTGATGAGTCCTCCGATGAGGAAGAAGATGTGGACCAAGTAGAAATAGAACCCTTGTTGATGGCACTTCAAGAGTTTGAGGATCTTGTTGAAGAATTGGATTTTGCTCTCTTTGTGGTTTGGTTATGCATTTGCTTTATATGTTGTTACTTATGAGGATTATTGACTATCTAGTTACTTTTTAATCTAAGTCTTTTGAGTTCTTGATTATTTATCTATACATATTTTATATTTTATATTTTTATACTAAATAGCGCTTTTTCTAAAAAAAGCATGCACTTCGCTTCACGCTTCTCGCTTCTGTGAAGCGAGCCCCCATCGCTTTTTTCTGCTTCTCGCTTCTCAAAACACCGCTTCACCTTCCTTGTCCTTGATGCACTTTACTAGATCCAGGTCGCGGGCTTTTCTCTCTCTCGCTTTGGCGAGCCTATACAATCTCTTATCCTCACCTTTTTCCCCTAACTCGACATATAGGCATTCAAAAGTTGTCGTCTTAGCACTGGTGACTGCCGACTTCGCTTCTGTCTTCACCTTCTTATAGATATCTTTAAGCCTACTCTTCTCCTCCTCATCCACGCACTCCAACCACTCTGTATAGGCAACCTTCTTGACTTTCACTTTGCCTTGTATTCTCCATTCCACCACCAATCTCCTTGACGACCACCAAAGATTGCTCTCGATACCCCTAGAACCTCGGTAGCTGCTTTTCTAATGCAACCAGCTGTCATGTCCCACATGTTGTTCACATCCCCGCTACTACTCCAGACTCCTAAATCAGTCAACTTCTCCCCCATCTCCCGAGAAAAGGAGGGAGTTAGGCTCCCTATCTAATTCTCGATCGGTCATAAAGGGACTTCTTTCTCCTATCCCTCTTAATCGCCAAGCCTATCACCAAAAGTTTAAGTTAGGTAGTAATATTTTCACTCAGAATAACCTTACAGTCCATACAAAGGCCTCTATCACCATTCCGGAGGAGTAAATAGCCAAACTGAGTCCTAGCTACCGTGCTACTAAAGGTGACCAATTGATTATCCCTCTTCAGAAAACACGAGTTAGCAATGACCAACTCAAAAGCTTTAGCAAACTCCAATAGAGATACCCCGCTGCCATTTCTTTCCCCAAAACCAAAGCCTCCATGGACATCATCAAAACCATTAGAAGTTGTATCGATGTGACCATTGAAATCTCCACCAATGAAAATCTTTTCAGTACTCGGTATACCTCTCACTACCTCATTCAAATCCTCCCAAAAGAGCCTTTTGACTTCTTCCTCTAGGCCCACATAGGGCGCATACGCACAAACAACGTTCACAATAAGCCTGCCTATAACTACCTTAATAAATATCATCCTATCACTGATCCTCTTCACCTCCACCACACACTCCCTAAGATCCGCGTCGACTAGAATACATACTCCATTCCTATCTTCTGAGCCTCATGAGTAATAATTTAAATCCCAACACATCCCAAGCTTTGGAACTTACCCATCTAGTCTCCTGAACACATGTTATATTAATCGTTCTTCTCTTAAGACAAGACACTAGCTCTATGGACTTTCATGTAAGTGACCCTATGATCCACGATTCCATTCTAAACTTACGAAGGCGTCTCCCACTTACTACTATTTCCCCTCGCCTTCAACCCCAATTGAGGACATGACCCTAGTTCACCATCAGTAACCAAAGCCACTAAAACGACATGAACTACAAAGTGAAAAACTGATAACAAATAAATCCAAAAAATACAAGCAACGAGATAATAATTAATAATGTAGAATGTATAATAGAAAGACAACACACACTAGCTAATAGGCAAATCAAGAACAATAAACACTAAGTGAAGAAAGAAAATGAAGAACAATAACTAGGACACTAATGGTAAGAACTAAGAAAGAAGAACAGTAATCAAACTATAAGAAAGTGATACTACAATATAAATGGGAGCACAAATAATCAGTTGAGGAGAGAAAAGATAGTACCTGGGCCGGAGAGGATGTGACAAAGATTCTGAAGGTTCGCCGGAAAGTTCACTGGGAAGATCTCTTCGGAAACCACTGGACGGCGCTGGATCTGAACAGATCTGAAAGTTCACCGGAAACAGATCTGAACAGATCTGAAAGAAGAAGAAAAGGAAAATAAGAAGGATTTCGCCGGAGAGACGAGTCTCACCGGAAAAGTCAAGGAAGAAGGAAGGAGAAAATGGCCTCCAACACCCTGAAAATCTAAAAAATTTCGCCGGAGAAAGAGAAATCGCAGGAGTTGTCGACCGGAGAAAGAAGAAGAAGAAAACAAAATTCCGGTGGTGAATCTGTAAAGGACGATGGAAATAAAGCTTTTGCACAGTTGAAGTTCTGAAATATTCTGAGATAGGAAATTCACTTTGTGTCACTATTTCTTCATAATTGCCATGGGAGTTTTCTAGTTAATTTAAAAAACAATAGGCAGCAATGTTTAAAGTGATGCAAAACATCCATTGCTTTTGAATGAGGTTCAAATGGTCTTTCTCAATGTCATATTAGGAGGTATTAAAGGCTTCCATGAAACCTAACAAACCAACCAACCACACGACAACTAAGGGGATCTCCCTGATGTTCAATGAAGACTCTTCTATTGTACTAATTAAATAGCCAAACTACTTCAAGCAAAAAAGAAATATGAAATATTTTGTGGGTTCTATAAGAACAATAAGGTAAATCTCAAACCTAGGACATGAGTGCCGAGAGAAACATAAAGTTGGGATATTATGCCGACTACATCGTGTTTAGGCAACTATAATCACCGAGGAGATTTATAGCTCCAACGGTCAAACACAAAGTTTTGCAGCAAGTCTTCCACAAACATTACTTCTTCGCATGTGAAGAAAGTCTACGCTAGTTTCTCGCAAACAATACACAAAGGAAAAAAAGAAGTCTGCCTTTAGTCTTTACTAATTCTTCCAAACATACAATTTCCACATGGCATGTGATTACACCAAGAAATGCTACCCAGCACAGACTAAAAATCACTATATACGAAATAGACTTCAGGGTTCCATGCATCTGCGCACAACCCGAGTAGTGGATGCAAGTGCAAAAGGTGCATATGGTTGTTGGAAGTGGATAGATGACAACTCCATTGAAACAAACATAAAAGGTTCAGATAATAAGGAATGAAAAAGGAATGGGCAATAAGGCATATCCTATACAGTAAAAGATTTTGAGCAATTGCTGGTTCAGTTCTGTAGAAAGTATAATTCAATTTTCTGAACTTGAAAACCCATTAAAACATCTAGAATATCTTCATTTGGTTAAAGTACGATGCATATAGTACCGTCTTTTCTCAAGCACAATTGTCAAGCTTTTGATGCAATGCTACTTATAGTGACCTCCGTCAAATAGCCCTTCTAGGTTCATGCGTTTGTTCAATTCAATTCAACTGCTTACATCCTAAGACCATACTTATTTAAGCAATTCCTTTTCCCCGACTTGTAGTACTAACTAGTTGGAATTAAGTTTTATTTATGTTAGTACGCTTTCCAGTAAGTCTTTATGCTTTCTAGGAGTTTTTTGACCATGTCAGAAATTTACCTGCTAGTAGAAAATATAGATAACTTGCAGTACCTTTTCTTTTGTATAATAAATATTGGGGACTGATATAAGCTTAAATGGAACGACATGACCAATGAGGATTCATATATCTACCTTGACTTGCTTAGGATTCAGGTGTAGTTGCTGTTGTACAGACTACTACAATATTCTAATTAACAAGTTCCTACAGTATGTTCCAGAATAAACCAACGTATTTGCTCACTCCACTACATTTTTCTACTCTAACATGCTAATTAAGAACCAAAGGAGAAAAGGGAATGTAGAGGGCAAGAGCAGGAAATAATTCTCAGGAACCCCAAAACAGGCAGGATCAAGCGAAACTAGTAAGGCTAAATTTTTCACCAGCAGGAAATCAGGTGTAAGCGGAGGCATCTTATTGGGAGACATGTGATTATTAACAATTGATAATTTCAATTTCCACACGGTGTGGCCTAGTGGTCAATGAAATGGTTGAGAATCATGAGGTCTCAGATTCAAATCCCAACAGAGACCAAAAACACTAGGTGATTCTTCTCATCTTTCCTAGCCTTGGTGGACAGATTTACCTAGTACTTGTTGTTGGTCGGAGCTAAGAGGTATCTCGTGAAATTAGTCGAAGTACGTGAAAGCTGGTCCGGACACTACGGTAATAAAAAAATCCAATTTCCACAAAATGGGATTTATTTTTTTGGCATAAGTCATAAACAAACACTCACTTGGCCTCGACTGATAAGTAAACACTCCATCTTTCAATGTACACATCTAGACACCTCAACTTGGTATCAACTGGCAACTAAACAATCCAACCCATTCCTACTATGCTTTGTGGACACCCAATGTTAATGTGACATATAAATTTTAGAGGTGCGTAAGATAATCATTTTGTAAGTTGAAATGTTCAACTGTTAAGTGGAGATTAGTTGAGGTATCTAGATATACATATTCATAGTTGGAATGCTTACTTGTCAATTGAGGCCAAGTTTGAGCATTTGTTTATGTATTATGTTTTTACTTTTTTTTGTCTGTATCAAGCCAAATTGATAGGTTTGGTGATCGCACTTGTACCTACTTTCTTACCATCAGTATTAGCACTATTCTCATAGTTTCTTGTTTTTCGATTTCGGTTATCACTTGTGTTTTCTGTGCTTCAATTATCGCATTATTTGGTTTTCATTACCGTTCTTTACTACTCTCCATTTTGCTTAATTTCATTGTTATTACTGCTTTCATTTCTGTATTCTCTTTTCCAAATTACTTTGAAATTCTTTATTTCGATCGTGGTCAAACGAAAACAACCTTTCTATATCTACATGGTAAGGGTTATGTCTGTGTATGCTTGTTGTAGTGTCAAGCCAAATTGAACCATTATTTGTTAAAAGTCTTTTGATTTCTAAACCTTACACACCAGCGCACCTTTACATTCAAAAACCAAATACTACATCTCACGATCAACTACACCAAAAACGTTAAATTCAAGATTAAAGCATCAACAAGCCATTAAAGAAAGCAATTAGAGATTTACCGGGTCGAGAACACTTGGTTCAGGTCCATAATCTGCAGTGAGAAGGAAATAAGAAGCAGTAACAGTAGCCACCATGGTTGTCCCTCTCACCAGTTTATCAATTCTCGGGTCCATTCTTCCTCGCATATTTGACTGAAACTATTGGGGGTAGAAAAAAAGAAGAAAAACCAAAGTAATGGAAGCGATTGGAAGAGTTTAGAAAGTATTTGGGTATTACAGAATGATCCCTTACTCTTCTTGATGTGTCTCTGAGGCCCTCAATGAATTCCTTTTTTACATTTTTCAATTAAAGAAAGGAAAACGAGAAATTACTAATATAGAAAGATCCCGCATATATTCTGAAATATTTATTAAGTGGTGTTTGACCATGTTTCATTGTAAAAATTTAAAAAAATAAATTATTTTTAGTGAAAAAAAAAAGGAAAACAAGAAATTACTAATATAGAAAGATCCTATATACATTCTAAAATATTTCTTAAGTGGTGTTTGGCTATGTTTCATTGAAAAAATTCATAGAAAAAAATTATTTTTTAAGTGAAAAATATTATTTGAAAATTGAAGTGATATTTGGACACTAAACAAAATAGAGTTATTTTTGAATTCTTAAACGAAGAACGGGACATAGATATTGTACTGGGTGATTTGGAACACTCTGAGAGACTTTTGGACTTTGGATATTGTAGGTGTATTAAGGTCGAGGAAATTAAACAGGCTATTAATAGGATGACCAGGGGAAGAGCGACTGGACCTAACGAGATTTCGGTGGAATTTTGGGAAAGCACAAATAAAACAAGTATGGAGGGGTTGTTAAATGTTATTTTTAAAACGGCAAAATGCCTAAAAATAGAGGTAGAGTACAATGATTCCATTGTACATGAATAATGGTGATATCAAAATTCTAACAATTACAAGGGTATCAAGTTGTTAAGCCATACTATTAAAGTTTGGGAAAGAGTGATGGAGATGAAGGTGAGGAGAAGTGCGTCCATTTCTGAGAATCAATTTGGATTCAAGACAAGGTGATTGACTATTCAAGTCATCCATCTTGCGAGGAGGCTCGTGGAGAAATATAGGAAAAGGAATAGGGACTTACATATGGTGTTTATTTACTTTGAAAAGGCTTATGATAAAATCATGAGAGAAGTCCACTTGAGTTTTTTGGAGGATAAAGGTGTACTAGTGACTTGCATTAGGGTGATAGAGGACGTGTATAATGGAGGCAAGACTCAAGTTAGAATGGTGGGAGAAGACTCGGAGAATTTTCCAATTAAGATGGGGTTCCACTACGGATCAGTTCTTAGTTTTTTCCTATTTGCCTTGGTAATGAATGAGTTGATGTGGTATATTAAGAATGAGGTGTCATGGTGTATGATATTTGCAAATGGCATAGTAGTTATTGATGCGACATGCGACAGAGTTAATGCTAGATTGGAGGTGTGGAGACAAACTCTAGAGTCTAAAGGATTCAGGTTGAGCAGGAATAAAATAGAATATATAGAGTGCTAATTCAGCGATGTGATGCATGAGGTAGACGTGAAATTAAGGTTTGACTGATAGACTATCCCCGAGAGAGAAAGTTTCAAGTTCTTCGGTTTGTAATCCAATGAAGTGGAGACACCAACAATTTGGTGCGGCATGGATGAAGTGGAGGTTTGTATCCGAAGTCTTATGTGATAAAAATATACCAGATAAATTTAAAAGTAAGTTCTATTGGTGGTTAGACCATCTTTATCCACTCAAGAACTTTCATGCTCAGAGAATGCAACTTGCGAAAATGAAGATGCTAAAATGGATGTGTAGTTTTATTAGGAGCAATAAAATTAGAAATGAGAATATTCGTGTTAGAATATATGAAAATATATTTGTTCGTACCTTATTGGCCCATGCTTCCCTTCCTCCTTACTTTTGGCATCATACTTTGAGAATGGCAATTTACCTTCTCAACATCCTTCCTCATAAACTGGTAAACTATCAATCCCCTATTCGCATTTTTTATCGGAAGGATCCCTCTTATTCCCATCTTCGTATATTTGGGTGTTTATGTTATTCTCTCATTCCCTCCACACTCATAAACAAACTTCAACCTTGATCAACCCAGTGTGTTTTTTGGGGATATCCGTCACATCATCGTGGGTATAAATGCTTTAATTTGTAATCTCAAAAAATTATCATTAGCCGTCACGTAATATTTGATGAAACGCAATTTTCTTTTGCCAAGTTACATATTCCTCAAAATCACACATACCAATTCTTAGACGATGGACCCTCTCCCTATGTGGTTCGTCATCTCACTACCTCCATGTTGACACCCAATTTTGACCTTCCACAACGCAAATTAGCTATCAAGTTTCTTTAAAATTTTGAAGCATCTTTAAATAGATTTTATTTTTAACTAAATAGAATGATATTTAGGTTAGTTTAATTATAGTTTGTATTTTTAAAAAAATCGTTTTTTTTTCTAAAAAAAAACAAAACTCAAACTCCCACATCGAAAATAAGAAGGAAATTTGTAGTTTTTGAAGCCTATATAAAGGCTTATGTTCTTATTAAGAAGAAGAGAAGTGGAAGGTTTTTTTAGTCACCCCAAAGTTAGAAATTTTTTTAACTTGGCTAGGATTTTGGACTCTTGTCCCCAGCCTAAAAGTTATGAAAATTTCTAGCTTTCAATCTATATTTTTCTTCAAGGAAAATAGGAGATTGAAGTCAAATTTTAGGCTAAGAACAGTGTTCTTATAACGTCGAACCCACGAAGGTTCGAGTCTAAATTTTTAATCTTTTATTTTATGTTTTTTGTAGATTGGAGTTTCATCAAGCTCTTGGGTGGTGGTGAAGTTGCCTTCCGCTCATCGTCTTCAGTCTTGTTGCCCGGAAAGAGGTAAAATATTTCTCAGCTTTATTCTATTTAATTATTTCATGTTTTATATTTAGTTGATTCGTAGTCTTGTTTTTTTTAGTTAGTATGTATATAAGAATAATTAGATTAATGATATAAATTTGTTATAGTTAGCATGTGTTAGGATTAATTAGCTAGAATATGTTAGGATTATTTCATGAAAGCACTTAGTTTTATTCATTATTTTTCCAAGTAGTTTGACACTATTATTATTATTATTATTATTATTGTTGTTCTCATTATTGTTGTTCTTATTATTGTTGTTGTTGTTCTTGTTATTATTGTTGTTGTTGTTCTCATTATTGTTGTTGTTGTTCTTGTTATCTTCTTCTTGTTATCTTCTTCGTTGTTGTTGTTGTTGTTGTTGTTGTTGTTGTTGTTGTTGTTGTTGTTGTTGTTGTTGTTGTTGTTGTTGTTGTTATCGTTGTTCTCATTATTGTTGTTCTTATTATTGTTGTTGTTGTTCTTATTATTGTTGTTGTTGTTCTTATTATTGTTGTTGTTCGTCTTCTTCGTTGTTGTTGTTGTTGTTGTTGTTGTTGTTGTTGTTCTTCTTCTTCTTCTTCTTCTTCTTCTTCTTCTTCTTCTTCTTCTTCTTCTTCTTCGTCTTCTTCTTCTTCGTTGTTGTTGTTGTTGTTGTTGTTATCGTTGTTCTCATTATTGTTGTTCTTATTATTGTTGTTGTTGTTCTTATTATTGTTGTTGTTGTTCTTATTATTGTTGTTGTTGTTCTTGTTATTATTGTTGTTGTTGTTCTTGTTATTATTGTTGTTGTTGTTGTTGTTGTTGTTGTTATCGTTGTTCTCATTATTGTTGTTCTTGTTGTTGTTGTTCTTGTTATTATTATTGTTGTTGTTGTTGTTGTTGTTGTTGTTATCGTTGTTCTCATTGTTGTTGTTCTTCTTCTTCTTCTTCTTCTTCTTGTTGTTGTTGTTGTTGTTGTTGTTGTTGTTGTTGTTGTTGTTGTTGTTGTTGTTGTTGTTATCGTTGTTCTCATTATTGTTGTTCTTATTATTGTTGTTGTTGTTCTTGTTATTATTGTTGTTGTTGTTGTTGTTGTTGTTGTTGTTGTTCTCATTATTGTTGTTGTTGTTCTCGTTGTTGTTGTTGTTGTTCTCATTATTGTTGTTGTTGTTCTTATTGTTGTTGTTGTTGTTGTTCTCATTATTGTTGTTGTTGTTATTGTTGTTGTTGTTCTTGTTATTATTGTTGTTGTTCTTATTATTGTTGTTGTTGTTATTATTATTGTTGTTCTTATTATTATTATTGTTGTTGTTCTTATTATTTATTGTTGTTCATGTATTATTTATTGTATTTATATTGATTCGGGTTGTAATAATTTAGTTACTTATGTCAGTTATGCTTTCTTAGATATTAATTTTAATTTGTTTTAACCTAATTAGATTCCCCTAAAGATAAACCAATTCATGTTAATTTTGCTCTTTAAATGATTTTCTACCTTTACTTAGTTATTTGATAAACTTTTACTTTTTTTATATACATCTATATTATTTTCAATGTTTAAGTTTAATCATTTTTTTCTAAAAAATAATTCCAAAGTCTTCATTTCATTTTAAATTAATATTTTTAAAAGTTAGTCAAATAATTTTTTAAATCATCGGATAACCGCGCGTTAGCGGCCACTTTGAATGCTTAACACCTTCTCAAAGTGGAAATAAGAACCTCTTACCTTTTTCTCTGAATTTTTAAGAATTAAATCTGTTAGGGTCTTTTAAATTAAGTTTTCTTAATTTCTTTAAAAAATTAAGTGGCGACTCCTCTTTTACTAAAATTGATTTTTTCTTATAAAGATAAAATTAATTTTGCACTTTGTCTATTTTTCGACATAACACTCCACAAACCTACCGGATCACTACCTTCCTCTCATACCGCTGCCCATCCCGCCGTGCCCAGCCAGCGGATTTTCCCCCTCACCTGGGCAGATCGCTCCTCCGCTGCCTGTTGGGTCGACCTCAGCGTCTTCTTCCGCTCTCCCACTTAATGACCCGTTAGGTAATTTTGAGAACGAGTCCTCCTCCTTTCATAAAAGACCCTTTTTGTAAATTTAAGTTGAAAATTTTGGATCTTTCGGTAATTTCGGTTAATTAGTGTAGGGATAATTTTAGAGAATTAATTTAATTAGTGAGTTAAAGTGTTAATTTATTTAATACCATATACCACTTTTCTTATATTTATTAAAATAGGTTAGTCGAGTTTGTAAATTTTAATACATAATTAGTTTGAGAAAAAGAAAAAAAAACAGCGACAAACGCAGAAGATGGAAAAAAAATACAGAGGAAGAAAGAAAAGAAAGGAGAAAAAAAATAAAGGAGAAGAGAAAAATACGAATTTTCATTCCAAAGCGTCAAGGTAATTATTCTCATCCTTTTCATTAACTTTTTATATGATTATGAACATATTTTTAGGGTATATTGGTGGAGAAATAACGCTGAAATAAGAAAATATGACCCTAGAGTTCTTCACATAAAATCTTAATTTGAGGGTCGAATAACGATCCGTTTTAGCTAAAATTTGACATGTGAGTTTATTTTATCATGAGTGAACATAATCGGAAAGAAAATTTCAGATTTGACTTCAATGACTCGGGATAATTTTTTGACCCAATTTTTTATCCGAAAATAAATATAGCAATATGGTGTCATTGGCTTCGTATTCTTACGAAGATTATGTATTTTAATAGATTTTAATCGTTCGAAAGAGTTACGAAAGACTCAAGTTTTAAACTGATTATTCAATTTAATTGAGGTTCAACCCTAGTTTTGAAATTCAGAAAATATGGGAGTTGACATGTTAAGTGGCATCAAGATTAGGAATGTGTTTATAGATTTACTTAAAATTTTGGATCTAGGCTAGACATATGGTAATAAGGGTGTTGTTAGTTTCGAAATCTTATTGTGATTATTTATTTGACTAGATTACGTTGATTTTGAGGCCCAACAAAAAGGGAAGGCTCAAGTCCCGGAGTGATTGCTTGATTAATTAAGGCAAGTGAATTTCTAAACCTCAGTTTAAGCTTGTAGATGCTTGTATTTCCGTGTTATGTGTACTGGGAGTAATGAGAACTGGACTTGGTTATTGACTGTATGATTGGCCTTAAAAATGGAGATGAGGGGTATAAAATGGTGATCTAATGACATGTATTGGTGGAATTGAAAAAATTATTGTTGTTGTCATGTTATTATCGTGAATTATATGAACATGGATTGATTGCATTGATTCTGACATATTGTGTTGAGAATAAAAATAATATAAAACAAAAGGGGTCGGGCCACACGTTCCGTGGCAGGTATTATGAAACAAAAGGGTTGGGCCACATGCTCCGTGGCAGGATATATATATTGAGGGAACGGGCCATACACTCCGTGGCAGGTTACATGGACAGAAATATCCCTCATGGGTTCCGGACTGTAATTCAGCGGATGTGTACCGATAGGACAGACATGCATCATCTCATTGCATTGCATCGCATTTTGTTGATATTTGTGAATTCGTGTTTACCACTTATTGCTCTGTATATGCTGAACTTGACTTGATATGATTCATTGATGAGGCTATTGATGAGTATTCGTGGACTGTATTACTGTTATTATTGTACAAGTGTAAAGTTGGGCTGGTTTTATGCAGGTTATAGTTAGGAAGGTTCGGTTGGGAGGATAGGAGTACTTGTATCTATTGAGCTTTACTTAGTTTTAGTTGTCCACTTGCTGAGTACCATGTTATTTGGTACTCACCCCTTGCTTCTACACTTGTGTAGGTTGTGAGCTCGGACTTGCTTGATCTCTTAGTGTTCTCTTCCACTTTGAGGCTATCATCTCGAGTGTTGAGGTAGTTGTTACATCCATCTAGAGGACACCTCTTACTCTTTAATATGTTTTAGTCTTATTATAGAGACAAAGACATGGTGATTGTATTTTCTTTCGTACTTCGGTATTGTATTAGTGGCTTGCACAGTGACAACCAAACTTGGGGGATTTTGAGTTTATTTTACGTGTTTTCGATTAAGTTAAATTTTGATTCCTTTTTTTTCTTCTGCATCTACTTTTCATTGGGCATTAGGCTGACTTATCTCAGTGGGTTGAGATGAGTGTCATCACACCCGGATTCGGGTCGTGACACCCACCTAGCTCTCCTCCTCCACCCACTCCTGTCTCTCCCTCTAGTCTACCCACCGGTCTTATTACTAGGAGTCAGCATGGGATCTATAAGCCTAAGAGATCCTTCAACCTTCTTACATCCGTCTCGAAGTCCCCTCTACCCCGTAACACTGTGTCTGCTCTTCGTGAACCGAATTGAAAAATAGCTATGAATGATGAATATAATGCTCTTATTCAAAATATGACATGGAAATTGGTGCCCCATCCTCCAAATGTTAATGTTATTCGGTGTATGTGGATTTTTGCTCATAAAGAAAAATCTGATGGTTCGTTTGAGCGACATAAAGCTCGTCTTGTAGGTGATGGTAAAACCCAACAGGTTGGCATGGATTGTGGTGAGACATTTAGTCCAGTTGTCAAACCGGCGACTATTCATACGATTCTTAGTTTGGCTCTCTCCAAGGCGTGGCCAATTCATCAACTTGACGTTAAAAATGTTTTCTTACATGGCGAACTCAAGGAGACTGTTTACATATATCAACTTTTGGTCTATCGGGATCCTGATAGACCTAATCATGTGTGTTTGTTGAAGAAATCTCTTTATGGGCTGAAACAAGCTCCGCGGACTTGGTATAAGCGATTTGTTGATTATGTCCATACCCTTGGGTTTTCTCACAGTAAGACCGATCATTTCTTATTTGTTTATCGTCAAGGTACTTCTATGGTTTATCTTTTATGGTATGTCGACAATATTATTTTAACTACTTTCTCTGATGCGCTCCGCCGATCTATAATATTGCATCTTATCTCCGGATTTTCTATGAAAGATTTGGGCCAGTTGAGCTATTTCTTGGGCATTACTGTCACTTGTCATACAGGCGGTTTATTTTATCTCAAAAGAAATATGCAGCCGAGATCATTGACCGAGCTGGCATGTCATTGTGTAAGCCATCTCCTACTCCAGTTGCTCTAAAACCGAAGCTCAGGGCTACTACGAGAATACCATTTGCGGACCCATATCTTTATCGAAGTCTTGTAGGGGCACTCCAATACCTCACATTCACGAGACCGGATATTACTTATGTTGTGCAACAGGTATGCTTATTCATGCATGACCCACGGGATGAGTGTATCTATCTGGTTGATGTTGAATTCTTAACTTGTTGAGTCATTGACTACGTGAAGTTGTACTTATCTGCTGTATTTATGAGTTATTTTTATATACTTGTTATTAATTTTAGTCGGTCAATGATGCTTACTAATACATAGTGTTTGTATTAATTTATCCATGCACTTCCTTTTTTAGTGTAAATTGTTATCGTCCACGCGACCCCACATTTAGAGCAGCACTACTTCAAATCTGAGGTTGAGCTACTCCTATATAGGCTACCATAGATCTTTTGATGATCAATGTCTACACTTTTCGGATATTTTTTATTTCTAGTTTTATGACTATTTTTAGATATTTTAGTTAGAGTCATGTAGAATGACTTTCAAATTTTGGAGATGTAATAGCTTAGACTTCTGCACTTTTTATTTATTATGCTCGAAAACTTTTATTTTCTTGCACTAATGCTTTAATTAATAATTTAAGATTTAGTATTAACATGCTTTAGTTGGTAAGATTTGGTTCGTCCATGGGTAGGAGAGGTTAGTGCGGATGTCAATTACAACAGTTTAGATCGCGATAAGGGATGTAGCGGTAGGATAATTGCATTACATTGCATATCATACTTCTATTGTTGCGTGAATCTTATTGTTATTATTGTGTTATCAGACTATTGGAACTTTTCTGTGTATACGATTATTTTAACATTCTTTTTGAAATATAGTAACTAGTCAAGCTCTATCGGTCTATGATGCCTATTGAGTGCTAGTAATTTGTACTTAATCTACTTTTTTCCTGAATCTTTTCTAATACAGATTCAGTTCTAGTCTTCAGCGTGATTCTTGATCTTGCGGAGCTGTGATGATTCAAAGTTGTGGTGAACTCCTTGCATTCAAAGTTTGGACCCAGTTTCATCTATCTTTTATTTTTATCTTTAGTTTGCGACGAACAACTTTGTAGTTCAGTTTTGACACTTCTTTTAGTAAATATAGATCGCTCTTGTACACGTTACACTAGGTCTTGAGTGGTTTGTATTGTACTGTTGTATTATTTTATGATGATTCAAAGTCTTGACCTGGTTTTATCTATCCTTAATTTCTGTCTTTAGTTTGCTAGTGACAACTTTGTAGTTCAGTTTTGACACTTCTTTTAGTAGATCACTCTTGTACACGTGACACTGGGTCTTGAGTGATTTGTATTGTACTGTTGGATTTTTTTAATAAGGATTTTCCTAGCTTTTAAACTATTTTGTTAACATTCATTTACTTTCGCACTTAATTATTGTAACATCCCAGAGATTCTAAAGTTCAAATCAGATCATGGGTGTTCAGAAAATTAAGTCTGCTGAAAAATTGAGTTTTTACAAACGCCATCTACGGATCGTAATGAAAATACTGACAGTAGATAGAATTCGTATATCAACTTCTGAGATTGGAAATTTAGCCCGAGTTTCTACGGGCTGAATCAACCGTATCAACTCATATTGACAACTCTACCCACATTCCTTGATAGTTGATATTCCCCATTATTTATAGTTTAATTAACCAAAAAGTTTTAACTTTCCTTTAACTTTTCTCTTTTTTTCAGGGTTTTCAAGGAAGAACTCACCAATCCTTCTACAGTTTTTGATAGAGAGAAGAGTGTCTCGTTAATTTTAAAAGACTGCACCCAAAATCTAACAAAGATAGCTCATATTCAAAACTCGAACTCAGAACTTTTTATATAAAACGAAGAAATAAATACTAATCACTCCACCATAATCCTCCACAACTTCATTCATATGTTTTTTAATCTTTTTTTATGATTGCTTGTCGATGACCAATTTAGCAGGGAAACTCAGTAACGGGTTTGCCACTCCGCCTTTGTCTACTTAAATACTAAGATTTTGGTCTGCATGCTACTCTCTAACTACTGTGAAAAGCTTCTAATCCACACTTCGCATGCTACTCTCTAACTACTGAACCAACGCTCTGAAGACAGGTTTTAAGGGAAGTTGTGATACAAAAAGGCTCACTACAGAAACTTCATGAATGGCCTACTATAAGTCATATTTCCAACCTTGCTATGAAATTTGCAGAAATATCAGGATAAACATGCTCTGGTATGGATAATATTTAAAACATTAATAACAAGCTTAAAAGAGGGCTATTCTATATATCCACATTCACCTTAAGAAGAAAAAGCATTCACAGTAAGAGTTCCAGATGTTGGGTTAAGCTGTAGCCCTACAAACAGCATGATTGGATGCGAGGAAAACCAGTTAACCACCAGACTTTTCATGTTTCTCCAAAGAGCTAGGGGTCGATTTCTCAGCTTTGTGTTCTTGAACACCCTTCTTTGGTCCAGAGATCGACACTTCTGGTGACAGTATTGCCTTTTTAAGCTGACATTTTAAAAGCAGAAACAATGCCATCAGGAAGTGCTTATGGTAAGGCTAACTAATATGCATTGAATGAAGTAAATTCTTGAAAGGTTTAATAAGACTATGACAGAAAAAAAAGAGCACTTCACTCTTACTACATGAAATGACAAATTCTAACACATGAGGCTAGTATAATAAATTTCCAGACATATTTACACTGATGGTCTTATTTCCAGACCTATTTTCCTTGTGTATCAATCCAGAAGAAACAGTGGCTGAGGTATGGTCTACTCATGGATAGAATATTGTGTTCAAAAGGCATTTAAATGACTGGGAGATCAGGAGAGTGGCTGAGCTATTACAAGTTCTGAATGGGTTCAATGGGTTATCAGAAGAAAAAGATTCTATCAGATGGAAACAACTCTAGAGATGGAAGCCTTTCTGTTAACAAGCTCTATATTAAGGAGGTGAAGGAGCATCAAACTTGTAAGCTTGGCCCCTGGAAGCAGATTTGGAGGAACAAGGTGCCAACCAAGATAAAGTGTTTCTCTTGGTTGGTTGCCAGAAGAGCATGCTCCACACATGAGAAATTGAAAAGGAGAGGTTTCCATATTGCCTCTTGGTGCGCTTTCTGTAATGAGACTGAGGACACCAGCAACCATCTGTTCCACCATTGCAGAGCGACAACACAATTGTGGAACCTTTTTCTGGGACTAACACATACAGAATGGATTATTCCTGAATATACAGCAGATCTACTTAGTTGTTGGATCAGTAGAAGAGGGACAAAATCTAAGAAAAAGTGGTGGAGTATAATACCATCATGCATTTGGTGGTCTATTTGGAAAAAAAGAAACAGTAGATGCTTTGAAAACAAGGCCAATTCAATAGAGAAAGTCAAATGGAACTGCTTGACTACTTTTTATTTTTGGTGTAAAGAAGAAGGGATAGAAGAAGCTCCACAAATTTTGAATTTTATAGGCACTTTGTAATCTATTAGCCTTTTTGTTTTCTCTTGTTGGGAACCAATTTTTGGAGGTCTCCAGCACATCCTTAATGGCTAATGCTGAGGAATACAACTTTATTTTTCTCAAAAAAAATAAATTTCCAGATTCGCATGTCCAAGGGATGATCAACAGGAGCTGATGAAGATCGATTGAACTGAGAGCAAATTGGCGCCATTACTATGAAGATGAGCTGTTTTGTAGTGTTCCTCCAGCTGGTACTTGAACACCAATTTAAGCATGCTGGCCATATTTGGCCCTATGCTTTCCGATGTCTCAGGCTGTGTTTTGGCTGGATTCTTATTGCTTGCAAGTTATTAGATTAGTTTTAATTCCTACATTACCATGCACTTGTTTTATTTAATTCTAGCAGATGTAATAGTCTAGTTGGGAGTTTTCTTAACAACAACAACAACATACCCAGTGAAATCCCACAAGTGGGGTCTGGGGAGGATAAGATGTACGCAGACCTTACCACTACCTCATGGAGATAAAGAGGTTGTTTCAGAAAGACCCTCGACACAAAAGTCACAGTTCCAAGTAAGAGAGAAAAAACAAATAATATATATAGCATAACGGCAAAAAAAGTGGTGCAAATTTTACAAGAGAAGAACAATAACAATAGCAAAGTAATGTGATAATCAAAGGCAATAACAACACAATTATAAAGGCACGCCTAGACCTACGACCCCCCTAAACAGACACACGGCAAGACACCATTCTATCCCAACTAGCCTTCTACCCTAATTCATGACCTCCACTAGTTTCTATCTAAGGCCATGTCCTCGGTGAAATGGAGTAGCGTCATATCTTGACTAATCACCTCTGTCCATTACTTTTCGATCTACCCCTACCCCTCCACATAACTCCCAACTCCAACAGCTCGCACCTCCTAACTGAGGCATCAACACCCCTCCTCTACACATGTCCAAACCTCAGTCTCGCTTCTCTCATCTTGTCTGCCATAGATGCCACTCTCCCCTTCTCCCGAATAACAACATTCCTAAACACATCCATCTCAGCATCCTTATCTCAGCAACATACATCTTCTGAACATGAGAGTTATTTACTGGCCAGCACTCCACTCCATATAACAACGTTGGTCTAACCACCATTCTGTAGAACTTACCTTTAAGTTTAGGTGGTACTTTCTTATCACACAGAACTCCAGAGGCAAGCCTCCATTTCATCCACGTTGCCTCAATGCGGTGCGTGACATAATCATCGATGTCCCCACTACTCTGGATGATGGATCCAAGATATTTAAGGCTTTTTGTGTTGAGAATAGATTGAGCGGCAAGCCTCACTTTCGTGCCCTCGTCAACCATTGCAACATTAAATTTGCACTTCAAGTATTCTGTTTTGGTCCTGCTCAATCTGAACTCTTTGGACTCCAGCGTTTGTCTCCAAACCTCCAACCTATCATTAACTCTGTCCCGAGTCTCCTCAATCAAAATTATATCATCCACAAAAAGCATACACCATGGAACCTCCTCCTGAATAGACATGTTATCTCATCCATCACCAAGGCAAAAAGAAAGGACTCAGCACAGATCTCTGCTATAGTATCATCTCAACAAGAAAATGCTCTGAGTCACCTCCCATCGTTCTAACCCGAGTCTGGCTCCAGCATACATGTCCTTTATCGCCCTAATATACACCATCGAGATACCTTTAGCCTCCAGACACCTCCAGAGAACATCCTTCGGAACTTTGTCATAAGCCTTCTCAAGGTCAATGAACACCATTTGGAGATCCCTTTTTCTTTCTCTAAATTTCTCCACCAATTTCCGCATAAGATGGATTGCTTCAGTAGTCGACCACCCAGGCATGAATCCAAACTGGTTCTCTGAGATTGACACTCCTTTCCTCATCCTCATCTTCACCACTCCCTCCCAAATTTTCATAGTGTGGCTTAGCAATTTGATACCCCTGTAATTATTACAGTTTTGGATATCACCTTTGTTCTTGTATAATGGAACCATAGTACTCCACATCCATTCATCGGGCATCATAGCAATATTCAAAATAACTTAAACAACTTAGTCAACCACTTTAAACCTCCCTCGTCAGTGCTCTTCCAAAAGTCCATCGGGATCTCATCAGGCCCAGTAGTTCTCCCCCTCCTCATCCTTCTAATAGCACGTCTAACCTCCTCAACCCTAAAAGACCTGCAGTACCCAAAGTCTCGAAGACTATGAAAGTACGCCAAACCACCCAGTACAATGTCTCTGTCTTCTTTTTCATTTAAGACTATGTGGAAGTAAGCTTGTCACCTTTGATTAATAAAGCTCTCATCCACTAACACTTCACCTTCCTTGTCCTTGATGCACTTTACTAGATCCAGGTCGCGGGCTTTTCTCTCTCTCGCTTTGGCGAGCCTATACAATCTCTTATCCTCACCTTTTTCCCCTAACTCGACATATAGGCATTCAAAAGTTGTCGTCTTAGCACTGGTGACTGCCGACTTCGCTTCTGTCTTCACCTTCTTATAGATATCTTTAAGCCTACTCTTCTCCTCCTCGTCCACGCACTCCAACCACTTTGTATAGGCAACCTTCTTGACTTTCACTATGCCTTGTACTTCTCCATTCCACCACCAATCTCCTTGACGACCACCAAAGATTGCTCTCGATACCCCTAGAACCTCGGTAGCTGCTTTTCTAATGCAACCAGCTGTCATGTCCCACATGTTGTTCACATCCCCGCTACTACTCCAGACCCCTAAATCAGTCAACTTCTCCCCCATCTCCCGAGAAAAGGAGGGAGTTAGGCTCCCCATCTAATTTTCGATCGGTCATAAAGGGACTTCTTTCTCCTATCCCTCTTAATCGCCAAGCCTATCACCAAAAGTTTAAGTTGGGTAGTAATATTTTCACTCAGAATAACCTTACAGTCCATACAAAGGCCTCTATCACCATTCCGGAGGAGTAAATAGCCAAGCTGAGTCCTAGCTACCGTGCTACTAAAGTTGACCAATTGATTATCCCTCTTCAGAAAACACGAGTTAGCAATGACCAACTCAAAAGCTTTAGCAAACTCCAATAGAGATACCCCGCTGCCATTTCTTTCCCCAAAACCAAAGCCTCCATAGACATCATCAAAACCATTAGAAGTTGTATCGATGTGACCATTGAAATCTCCACCAATGAAAATCTTTTCAGTACTCGGTATACCTCTCACTACCTCATCCAAATCCTCCCAAAAGAGCCTTTTGACTTCTTCCTCTAGGCCCACATGGGGCGCATACGCACAAACAACGTTCACAATAAGCCTGCCTATAACTACCTTAATAAACATCATCCTATCACTGATCCTTTTCACCTCCACCACACACTCCCTAAGATCCGCGTCGACTAGAATACAGACTCCATTCCTATCTTCTGAGCCTCCTGAGTACAATAATTTAAATCCCAACACATCCCAAGCTTTGGAACTTACCCATCTAGTCTCCTGAACACATGTTATATTAATCGTTCTTCTCTTAAGACTCTTCACTAGCTCTATGGACTTTTATGTAAGTTACCCTATGATCCACGATTCCATTCTCAACTTACAAAGGCGTCTCCCACTTACTACTATTTCCCCTCGCCTTCAACCCCAATTGAGGACATGACCCTTATTCACCATCAGTAACCAAAGCCACTAAAATGATATGAACTACAAAGTGAAAAACTGATAACAAATAAATCCAAAAAATACAAGCAACGAGATAATAATTAATAATGTAGAATGTATAATAGAGAGACAACACACACTAGCTAATAGGCAAATCAAGAACACTAAACATTAAGTGAAGGAAAATGAAGAACAATAACTAGGACACTAATGGTAAGAACTACGAAAGAAGAACAGTAATCAAACTATAAGAAAGTGATACTACAATATAAATGGGAGAACAAATAATCAGTTGAGGAGAGGAAAGATAGAACCTGGCCCGGATAGGATGTGACAAAGATTCTGAAGGTTCGCCGGAAAGTTCGCCGGGAAGATCTCTCCGGAAACCACTGGACGGCGCTGAATCTGAACAGATCTGAAAGTTCACCGGAAACAGATCTGAAAGAAGAAGAAAAGGAAAAAAGAAGGATTTCGCCGGAGAGACGGGTCTCACCGGAAAAGTCAAGGAAGAAGGAAGGAGAGAATGGCCTCCAACACCCTGAAAATCTAAAAAAATTCGCCAGAGAAAGAGAAATCGCAGGAGAAGTTGTCGACCGGAGAAAGAAGAAGAAGAAAACAAAATTCCGGTGGTGAATCTGTAAAGGACGATGGAAAGAAAACTTTTGCACAGTTGAAGTTCTGAAATATTCTGAGATAGGAAATTCACTTTGTGTCACCATTTCTGCATAATTGCCTGGGGAGTTTTCTTGTTAATTTAAAAAACAATAGGCAGCAATGCTTCAAAGTGATGCAAAACATCCATTGCTTTTGAATGAGGTTCAAATGGTCTTTCTCAATGTCATATTAGGAGGTATAAAAGGCTTCCATGAAACCTAACAAACCAACCAACCACACGACAACTAAGGGGATCTCCCTGATGTTCTATGAGGACTCCACTAGGGCAGGAAACAAACTCTACACTACAGTGTTAATTACCCAAAACTGTAAAAGCATGGAATTGTTGGAAAAGATACAGATAGTCCAACATGGCATGAGGAACATAACCAGCACTTTCGTATGGAACGAGCTATATAATTAAGAAATCTGTTAAAAGACTCAAAGACTCTTCTATTGTACTAATTAAATAGCCAAACTACTACAAGCAAAAAAGAAATATGAAATATTTTGTGGGTTCTATAAGAACAATAAGGTAAATCTCAAACCTAGGACATGAGTGCCGAGAGAAACATAAAGTTGGGATATTATGCAGACTACATTGTGTTTAGGCAACTATAATCACCGAGGAGATTTATAGCTCCAACGGTCAAACACAAAGTTTTGCAGCAAGTCTGCCACAAACATTACTTCTTCGCATGTGAAGAGAGGCTACGCTAGTTTCTCGCAAACAATACACAACGGAAAAAAAGAAGTCGGCCTTTAGTCTTTACAAATTCTTCCAAACATACAATTTCCACATGGCATGTGATTACACCAAGAAATGCTACCCAACACAGACTAAAAATCACTATATACGAAATAGACTTCCAACTGTAAAGCTCCACTTTTCCCGACAGGGATCCATGCATCTGCGCATAACTGGAGTAGTGGATACAAGTGCAAAAGGTGCATATAGTTGTTGGAAGTGGATAGATGACAACTCCATTGAAACAAAAATAAAAGGTTCAGATAATAAGGAATGAAAAAGGAATGGGCAATAAGGCATATCCTATACAGTAAAAGATTTTGAGCAATTGCTGGTTCAGTTCTGTAGAAAGTATAATTCAATTTTCTGAACTTGAAAACCCATTAAAACATCTAGAATATCTTCATTTGGTTAAAGTACGATGCATATAGTACCGTCTTTTCTCAAGCACAATTGTTAAGCTTTTGATGCAGTGCTACTTATAGTGACCTCCGTCAAATAGCCCTTCCAGGTTCATGCATTTGTTCAATTCAATTCAACTGCTTACATCCTAAGACCATACTTATTTAAGCAATTCCTTTTCCCCGACTTGTAGTACTAACTAGTTGGAATTAAGTTTTATTTATGTTAGTACGCTTTCCATTAAGTCTTTATGCTTTCTAGGAGTTTTTTGTCCATGTCAGAAATTTACCTGCTAGTAGAAAATATAGATAACTTGCAGTACCATTTCTTTTGTATAATAAATATTGGGGACTGATATAAGCTTAAATGGAACGACATGACCAGTGAGGATTCATATATCTACCTTGACTTGCTTAGGATTCAGGTGTAGTTGCTGTTGTACAGACTACTACAATATTCTAATTGCCAAGTTCCTACAGTATGTTTCAGAATAAACCAACGTATTTGCTCACTCCACTACATTTTTCTATTCTAACAAGCTAATTAAGAACCAAAGGAGAAAAGGGAATGTAGAGGGCAAGAGCAGGAAAGAATTCTCAGGAACCCCCAAACATGCAGGATCAAGCGAAACTAGTAAGGCTAAATTTTTCACCAGCAGGAAATCAGGTGTAAGCGGAGGCATCTTATTGGGAGACATGTGATTATTAACAATTGATAATTTCAATTTCCACACGGTGTGGCCTAGTAGTCAATGAAATGGTTGAAAATCATGAAGTCTCAGATTCAAATCCCAACAGAGACCAAAAACACTAGGTGATTCTTCTCATCTGTCCTAGCCTTGGTGGACAGATTTACCTGGTACTTGTTGCTGGTCGGAGGTAATAGGTATCTCAAAAAATTAGTCGAGGTATGCAAAAGCTGGTCCGGACACTACGGTAATAAAAAAATCCAATTTCCACAAAATGGGATTTATTTTTTTGGCATAAGTCATAAACAAACACTCACTTGGCCTCGACTGATAAGTAAACACTCCATCTCTCAATGTACACATCTAGACACCTCAACTTGGTATCAACTGGCAACTAAACACTCCAACTCGTTCCTACTATGCTTTGTGGACACCCAATGCTAATGTGACATATAAAATTTAGAGGTGCCTAAGATAATCATTTTGTAAGTTGAAATGTTCAACTGTTAAGTGGAGATTAGTTGGTATGCTTACTTGTCAATTGAGGCCAAGTTTGAGCGTTTGTTTATGTATTATGTTTTTACTTTTTTGTGTGTGTATCAAGCCAAATTGATAGGTTTGGTGATCGCACTTGTACCTACTTTCTTACCATCAGTATTTGCACTATTCTCATAGTTTCTTGTTTTTCGATTTCGGTTATCACTTGTGTTTTCTGTGCTTCAATTATCGCATTATTTGGTTTTCATTACTGTTCTTTACAACTCTCCATTTTGTTTAATTTCAATGTTGTTACTGCTTTCATTTCTGTATTCTCTTTTCCAAATTACTTTGAATTTCATTTTGTATGCTTGTTGTAGTGTCAAGCCAAATTGATCCATTATTTGTTAAAAGTTTTTTGATTTCTAAACCTTACACACCAGCGCACCTTTACATTCAAAAACCAAATACTACATCTCACGATCAACTACTCAGACACAAAATATATAACTAATAACCAAAAACGTTAAATTCAAGATTAAAACATCAACAAGCCATTAAAGGAGGCAATTATAGATTTACCGGGTAGAGAACACTTGGTTCTTCTGCAGTGAGAATGAAATAATAAATAGTACCAGTACCCACCATGGCTGTCCTACTCACCAGTTTATGAATTCTCGGGTCTATTCTTCCTAGCATATTTGACTGAAACTATTGGGGGTAGAAAAAAAGAAGAAAAACCAAAGTAATGGAAGCGATTGGAAGAGTTTAGAAATTATTTGGGTATTACAAAAAGATCCCATATACATTCTAAAATATTTGGTTATGTTTCATTGTAAAAAATTCATAAAAAAAAAAAAATTAAGTGAAAAATATTATTTGAGAATTGAAGTTATATTTTGGACACTAAATAAAATAGAGTTATTTTTGAATTCTTGAACGAAGAACGGGACATAGATATTGTGCTGGGTGATTTGGAACACTCTAAGAGACTTTTGGACTTTGTATATTGTAGGTGTATTAAGTTCGAGGAAATTAAACAGACTATTAATAGGATGACCAGAGGAAGAGCGACTGGACCTAATGAGATTCCGGTGGAATTTTGGGAAAGCACAAATAAAACAAGTATGAAGGGGTTGCTAAATGATATTTTTAAAACGACAAAATGCCTGAAAAATGGAGGTGGAGTAAAATGATTCCATTGTACAAGAATCATGGTGATATCAAAATTCTAACAATTACAAGGGTATCAAGTTGTTAAGCCACACTATTAAAGTTTGGGAAAGAGTGATGGAGATGAAGGTGAGGAGAAGTGTGTCTATTTCTGAGAATCAATCTGGATTCAAGACAGGGTGATTGACTATTCAAGTCATCCATCTTGTGAGGAGGCTCATGGAGAAATATAGGAAAAGGAATACGGACTTACATATGGTGTTTATTTACGTTGAAAAGGCTTATGATAAAATCGTGAGGGAAGTCCACTTGAAGTGTTTGGATGATAAAGGTGTACTAGTGACTTATATTAGGGTGATAGAGGATGTGTATAATTGCGGCAAGACTCAAGTTAGAATAGTAGGAGAAGACTCGGAGCATTTTCCAATTAAGATGGAGTTGCACTACAGATCAGTTCTTAGTTTGTTCCTATTTGCCTTGGTAATGGATGAGTTGATGTGGTATATTAAGAACGAAGTGTCATGGTGTATGATATTTGCAAATGGCATAGTAGTTATTGATGCGACATACGACAGAGTTAATGTTAGATTGGAGGTGTGGAGACAAACTCTAGAGTCTAAAGGATTCAGGTTGAGCAGGAATAAAATAGAATATATAGAGTGCTAATTCAGCAATGTGATGCATGAGGTAGACGTGAAATTGAGGTTTGACTGATAGACTATCCCCAAGAGAGAAAGTTTCAAGTTCTTAGGTTTGTAATCCAATGAAGTGGAGACACCAACGATTTGGTGCGGCATGGATGAAGTGGAGGCTTGCATCCGAAGTCTTGTGTGATAAAAATAAACCACATAAATTTAAAAGTAAGTTCTATTGGTGGTTAGACCATCTTTATTGCATAGGGTAGAGTGTATCCACTCAAGAACTTCCATGTTCAGAAAATGCAACTTGCAAAAATGAAGATGCTAAAATGGATGTGTAGTTATATTAGGAGCAATAAAATTAGGAATGAGAATACTCGTGTTAGAATATATGAAAATATAATTGTCCGTACCTTATTAGCCCATGCTTCCCTTCTTCCTTACTTTTGGCATCATGCTTTGCAAATGGCAACTTACCTCCTCAACATCCTTCCTCATAAATTGATAAACTATCAATCCCCTATTCGCATTCTTTATCGAAAGGATCCTTCTTATTCCCATCTTCGTATGTTTGGGTGTTTATGTTATCCTCTCATTCCCTCCACACACATGAACAAACTTCAACCTTGATCAACCCAGTCTGTTTTTTGGGGATATCTGTCACATCATTGTGGGTATAAATATTTTGATTTGTAATCTTGAAAAATCATAATTAGCCGTCATGTAATATTTGATGAGACGCAATTTCCTTTTTCCAAGTTACATACTCTTCAAAATCACGCATACCAATTTTTAGATGATGGACCCTCTCCCTATGTGGTTCGTCATCCCACTACCTCCACAAACCCACCGGATCACTACCTTCCTCCTACACTGCTGCTTATCCTGTCGTGCCCAGCCAGTGGATCTGCCCCCTCACCTGAGCAGATCGCTCCTTCGCTGCCTGTTGGGTCAACCCCAGCGTCTTCTTCTGCTCTTCCACCTAGCTCTCCTCTTCCACCCACTCCCATCTCTCCCTCTAGTCTACCCACCGGTCTTATTACTAGGAGTCAGCATGGGATTTCTATTACACCCCGTACTCTTGAGCTCGGAACATCTTCTTGAGTTCCTTAGACACTATCATGTGAGCCGGATAAGCTACGACACTATCAAACAACTCTAAGGAAAGAAGATTGTGATACCTCGCGAGAAGGGAGGTTGGAGATAGAGTCATAAGAATCCGGAAAGAGTTGGAGGCTAAGAAATGAGTCGTAGGACTCGATTTACCTATGTAAGACACTAAGTTAAGAGTCTTATACACTTAAGTTGCTTAAGGATATACCAAGCTTACGTAGTGCGGATCACATGAGCTCTTAAAGTAAGACGAGATTACGAACCCGCGAGGAAGGGAAAAAGACGACGCGTGGCAGCCAATGGAGGAGCGACATGTGGCAGCACCTCAAGCAAGCAGGTGATGCACCTACTTAGGGTCAAGTAGGTGATGCAGCTGCTTGGGAGATGTGGACCCCGCTGCCACGTGGCAGCCCTAATTGGCAGCATGACACGGTGGCCAATCATGGCTTGACACGTGTCATCCTTAGGGGATGACACATGTCACCCTTTGGGACCACCCATATAAGTGATATGTATCTCAAACTAAAGCTTGTTCATCAAAATTTCCAGCAGCAACGTGAACAAAAAAAACCTAAAGCTAAGGAGAGAAAATTGCGACGGCTTTGGGAGCAAAATAGGTAAGTCCCATTTTTGTTCCGTAAATTAATTAATTAGCGTATAATACAATGATATGGAAGTATTAGTAGTATAAAATTAGGATTTTGTGCAGCAAAAATCAGACAGCAAGCTGCCACAACGATTCAGCACGTAAATAAAATTCTGAGGTGCGATTTCGGCAAGTTTTAGTCAATTTCGGGAAAGGTAAGTTCTTCCCCTCTAATTTGAAGTTTATGAGGTTAAATTAGGGTGTATTACACACCTTAGGAGCTGCTGGAAGTTGGGGAAAAGGTTTGAAAAGTTCAGCGTTCGGAATAAACGAATTTGGAATCGTTATAGTTAAGTTGTTGTCGAAATAAGGTGTTGTACGCGTAGGGGCTGCTGCTGGTTGTGTTGTGGCGTGTTGCAGGGTCTAAAAGTTATCTAAATGAGGTGTGGGAGCTTCTGGTTTCAGCCACATGACCCTCCGCTTTGCAATTAAAGAATGCGCGAAAGAAAGATTAAAGACTCTAGTTTTGGTATCTTAGTTTCGAGTTAATTGTCGGGGGTTTATATTGTGTAATTTTGGTTGTAATATGTATATGTATGGGTTGGTGGTTGCATTCTTGGTTGGATTCAGGTGCTAAGGACATGGTTGGGAATTCGGATAGGGCACATTATAGGGGAGGTGTTGGCCGATTTTCGTTAACATCCTAACTAGTTAAGGAACTAGCCGAGAAGGCGAGCGAAGGGATGAATGTTATGAATACTCGTGGGTAGTCTAAGTTGCTGAAAAGTCCAAGGTTGTTAATACTTACATTACTTCCATGTTAAATAGGTTTCGAGGACAACGATGTGGACGTGATTAAGAGAAGTCCATACAAGGTATGTGAAGCTTTCCTTTGGCGTGTTTTTGGAATAGATATGTAGAACTATTCTTCTTTTCTTTTGGCATGTCTTAGATATAAGTTATTAATGATATGTATACGATATTTGGGATTCAATCCATTCGTAAAGCCCTGAGTATGAGTTGAGACTCTTGTTTACTTCTTGGTATTAGAACTTCTGCAATAGCTGAGTCATTGCCTTTTTGTCTTCTATGTGATGAAAACTAGTACATGTAAAGCCTATTTCTTCTTTCCTTTGGAATGACTTAACTTTAAGTGAAATGGTATATGATATAGGTTTAGAGGTAATTCCATTTATGAGCTCTGATTGTAACTCGTGACTTGTAGTCACTCCTGAACATTAAGAGTCTGAAAGTAGTCAAACTACTATTCTCGAGCCTGCTATATAATGAATAGAAAGTAGAGGTACCAGCTCATCTTTTTAGAGGCTCTGAAATGATAAATACCGTTGATTGCATGAGTTGAGTCTTTGACTAGATAAATTGTGCTTCTGATTGCATAGACTATATTTCTGATTGCATGAATTATGTGGCATTATTTTGATGCATGTTTGTGATCCTTGAAGCCCCAACTGATATAAGCCCTAATGACATCTAAAGGGATACCTCGGATAATTACTCCCCAGTCTTCAGGTGACGGTTCACTTGACTATTTCATCGAGTCTTAGATAATGACTTAGTTGCATATGGTTTCTCACTACTCTACTCGTGCATACTGTAACCCATCCTTCCTCGAGTCCCATGATGGGCCGGGATATGTTATCGTGCACAGTGTTACTGCTTCTTTCACCGCATCCCAGGCCGGATGTGTATAGTTCCACGCACGAGGAGACGATGTCGTACGTGAGGTGTGATATATGTTATATGTTATGACGATACGATTATTCACTGAGTCCCGGGCCGGCAGTAATATGATAGTATATGTGGTGAAATAAGGAAGGAACACCGAGTCCCTCCTTAGAGGGCCGGGTACATATGTATATTATGATGGTACGCTATAGACGTACACCACTCCATTCACCGAGTCCCTCACTAAAGGGCCGGATACTTTATATAGGCATGCATATGAGATTAAAGCAATACATTATGACCCTGAGCCCCGTAGTGAACCGGGTATAATACGATGATATACATGATAAGATGATACCGTATACGATGGTATGATACCGTATACAATGATATGATGAAATGAAATGCATTATGACACGATGATTTGTGATTATGAAGTAATGATAATGACACTGAGTTCACTAGAGGGCCGGGCACAGTATATGATGGTGTATAGGATCACGTGTCCTAAGGTGCAGGTACAGTAAATTGTTAATTGTTATACTTATCCCCTGGATCCCTATTTCAGTTATGATCTCAGTTACGATGTGTTATGCTTTACATACTCAGTACATATATCGTACTGACCCCCCTTTTCTCGGGGGGGCTGCATTTCATGCCCGCAGGTATAGATGTTTATTCTGGAGATCCATCAACGTAGGAGTTCCTCTCAGCTGTGTCGGAAGTGCTTCACTGTTCTGGAGCCTAAATTTTGATGCTGGTCACTTAATGTATATATTTGTACATTCAGGGGTACGACGGGGGTCTTGTCCCGCCATATGTTGTTGTTACTATTCTTAGAGGTCTGTAGACAAATGTATATGTGGGTTATTTATGAGTTAGTTTCGATGTTGCCTATTCGATATGTTGGGAAGGTTTTTGTTATAGCAGCCTTGTCGGCTCGCGTGCCCTTTCATGATATGATACAAATGAAAGAGGCAACATGTACATGAAAAAGTTTTAAACTATTAGGGTTTTTGTATATAGTATCACATCACACACGGTGCAACTTAAGTGTAGTTGATAAATACGCATGAGAGGGTCCAGGTCGGAACCCAGTTGCGGCCTACGGGGTTGGGTCGTGACAATTTTTAAGCCTAAGAAGTCCTTCAACCTTCTTACATCCGTCTCGAAGTCCCCTCTACCCCATAATACTGTGTCTGCTCTTCGTGAACCGAATTGAAAAATGGTTATGGATGATGAATATAATGCTCTTATTCAAAATATGACATGGAAATTGGTGCCCCATCCTCCAAATATTAATGTTATTCGGTGTATGTAGATTTTTGCTCATAAAGAAAAATTTGATGGTTCGTTTGAGCGACATAAAGCTCATCTTGTAGGTGATGGTAAAACCCAACAGGTTGGCATGGATTGTGGTGAGGCATTTAGTCCAGTTGTCAAACCGGCGACTATTCGTACGATTCTTAGTTTAGCTCTCTCCAAGGCGTGGCCGATTCATCAACTTGATGTTAAAAATGTTTTCTTACAAGGCGAACTCTAGGAGACTATTTACATGTATCAACCTTTGGGCAATCGGTATTTTGATAGACCTAATCATGTGTGTTTGATGAAGAAATCTCTTTATGGGCTGAAACAAGCTTTGTGGGCTTGGTATAAACGATTTGCTGATTATGTCCATACCCTTTGGTTTTCTCACAGTAAGACCGATCATTCCTTATTTATTTATCAACAAGGTACTTCTATGGTTATCTTTTATTGTATGTCGACAATATTATTGTAACTTCTTTCTCTGATGCGCTCCGCCGGTCTATAATATCACTTCTTAGCTCCGAATTTGCTATGAAGGATTTGGGCCAGTTGAGCTATTTCTTGGGCATTACTGTCACTCGTCATACATGCGGTTTATTTTTATCTCAAAAGAAGTATGCCTTCGAAATCATTGACCGAGCTGACATGTCATCGTGTAAGCCATCTCCTACTCCATTTGCTCCAAAACTGAAGCTCGGGGATACTACGAGCATACCATTTGTGGACCCATCTCTTTATCGGAGTCTTGCAGGGGCACTGCAATACCTCATGTTCACGAGACCGGATATTACTTATGTTGTGCGACATGTATGCTTATTCATGCATGACCCACGGGATGAGCATATGAACGCTCTCAATCGCATCGTACGCTACCTACAAGGTACTTTGGATTATGGTCTTCACCTTTATCCTTCTTCCATGACCACTTTTATCTCATATACTGATGTTGATTGGGGTGGGTGCCTCAATACACGGCGTTCGACTTTGGGTTATTGTGTCTTTATGTGTGATAACTTAATCTCATGGCCATCAAACATCAAACTACTTTGTCTCGTTCGAGTGTAGAGACAGAATACTGAGGGGTTGCCAATGTGGTTTCTGAGTTATGTTGGTTGCAAAACTTGCTTTTGGAACTTCATTATCCTATTCCATGGGCTACTTTGGTTTACTGTGATAATGTTAGTGCCATATATCTGGCCGGTAATCCTGTTCAGCATCAACGCACTAAGCACATTGTGATGGATATACATTTTTTACGGAAAAAGGTGGCTCGTGGCCAGGTTCGAGTGTTACATGTCCCCTCTAGTTATCAGATTGTTGGTATCTTCACCAAAGGCCTTCCATTGGTGTTATTTGAGGATATTCGGGATAGCTTAGCATTCGGCGACCTCCCTCTTCGACTGCGGGGGGGTGTTAGAACATATGAAAATATATCTGACATATTGTATATATTTAGTTCCTAATATAACAGATTGTATATATTTAGTTCCTAATATATAGATATTTAGTTTTCTTAATTATAGCCTAGTTAGACTCTTGTATTTTGTGTATATAAACTGATGAGGTTCATGAAATAAATCAAGAGATTAATCTCTTTCAATTTGGGACAAGGTAGGAGTAGCCTCCATGGAAAATAAGATGAGGAAAGCGAGACTGAGATTGTTTGGGCATGTAAAGAGAAGATAAATAGACGCCCTAGTGAGGAGGTGCGAGAAGTTGGATAGATGGAGTATGAGGAGAGGAAGAGGTAGGCTGAAAAAGTATTAAAAAGTGATGATTATTTAGACAGGACATGGCGCAACTTCTTATTACTAAAAACATGACTTTAGATAGAGATGTGGAGGTTGTGTATAGAAGGTAGTAGGTAACGGAGTGTTGTCTTGATGTTTGAAGGTTTATGCTTGTCCGGATCTGTCGTAACACTAGTCTTATTCATGTAGTTCTTGCGTTTAATATCTATCATCATATGTTATTTATTGTGTTTCGATCATCATATTATTTGTTGTTGCTATTGTTCCTTTCTTTGTAAGCTCTGCAATGTTTTCCTCATTAGGTTCTATGATTGCTACATTATTTTCTTTTTCTTTTACTTGGATTTATTTTGTAACAACCCCTAAAATGTTGTATGTCGGTATTTCAATTCTCGACAAAAATAATACAGCCTCTGTATTTTGGGCATAACTTTTCATAGGTTGGTCCAAATTAGGTGATTCAAATTTCTGGGTAATCACAACATCCTTACCTACAACATTCATGAAGAACATAACTTCAAATTCGGAGTATAAGTAGGTCAAATAAATTAATCTTTGCAAGATATAGTGCTGTGACGAAATTGAGTGTTGATAGAAGAAAATTCATATCTCACTGTAGGTTGCTCCAAATTGGTTGATTCTTGAACTATATGAAACTAGACTTCCATATTTACAATTCTTATGAAGAAACCAAATCCTAATAAGGAATTTATCTTATTCAAACGTAGCTTCGAAAATGAGTATTCTGTTAAAAAGAACTCATCTTACCTACCATGGAAACATCTAGATGCATTTAACATCATCCATGACATCAATATATTCCATTAAATTTTCAGATTTTTCTTTATAATTATTTTATTTATTGTTAGGTCCCTCTTTCCCACCTATAAATACCCACCTTATTTCCTCATTTTATTCATCAAGCTTTCCTAAGCATTTCTTCTCTCTATATACTTCTTCTCAAATATAGTTTTAGTTTTAGTAGTATAAAAATACTACTCCGGTTATTCTTATACTCCGGGTAGTATACAAAACGCTCCGGCGAGAAGAAAAGGCTAGGGATCCAAGAGTATTCCAATTCGGAGTAAACCTTCGGATTTAAGGTATGTAAGGCTTTCATAGCATCGGATTGAGTTCGTCCATGCGCCCAATATTTAAATTCATTATAATTGAGTTATAGTTGAGTTTTACCCAAATCTTGAATTCTAAATGAATTAATTCTTCTTCTATTGAGTTAGATATATTTATGCATTAATATTATTATTATTGTTATCTCTCATATTATTGGAATTATTGTTCATGGCTACTTTCCCATGAATCCTAATTGATTTGATGTTCATGAATATTTTTACACATGTTTTGAGTAAAGATGTTGGCTTTTTATTATTTTTATTGATAAAAAGAGAGTTATATGAATTAATACTATATATGTATTTTATTGAGTTTTGAAAGAGCAAAAGAGTTGAATTTGAATGAATTTGAGAAAATGATATTTTGAGCAAGATGTTTTGATGAGATGAAAATGATGTTTTTGGAAGTATAATGATTGATGAACATGAAATGAGATGAGTTTGATGATTTAAATTAAAGTCCAATGAGACTAGATGATGAGTTTAATATGAGCACATATTTTGGGAGTAGTATTGAGCACCGAGTTGGGTAAGAGTTTAATTTACTCAAACCCCAGAACTACGTAGCCAGCGTAGGATGGAGGCTATGCCTCTTAAGTCCCAAAAAGAGGACTTTGATGAATGGATCCAAGATGGTGATGTCCTTTACCCTGGCAAGGTATTGGATGGATGTGGCAACGACATCGCTTCGTTGTATCATCGCTAGCTCATAAGTGATGGTTGTCGGTTAGAGAAACTCCCAACTGAGTAAGCATTGCTTATTACTATTATTTTTATTATTATATTTTAAACTTGCATTACATATTCATGTTGAGATGATGTTGAGTTCTGAGCTGAGTTTTCTTGAGAGGAGCTTCTTGATATCTGTCCTTACCTTCCTGCCATTTTACATACTCGTACATTCCACGTACTGACGTCATTCGACCTGCATCGTTTTATGATGCAGATACAGGTGTTAGAGATCCTCAACAGGCGCATCGTTGAAGATCATTTCTTTTCAGCTATTTGGTGAGTCCTTCTTGTATTCGAAGGAACTCCTTATCCTTTTATTATTGTTGAGTGTGATGTTTCTTTTGAGGTAGCCATGGATATGTCATTGGCACCATCTAAGAGTATTAGAGGCTTCATAGACAGAGTCTGATGATGTAATCGGAGTAGTTCTCCTTAGAAACTACTTCTTCTAAGAATTATATATTTTTCCTTTGATTATGACAATCCCACATTAGTATTATTAAGTCTTCCGCTGATGAACAAATGAGTAATGAGACCAAGTGGTTCTCTCGGAAGCCAGAGATGGTTTCTGAGTGCCGGCCACGCCTAGGGTACCCTCTCGGGGCGTGACAAACTTGGTATCAGAGCACAGAGTTCAAGAGTCCTAGGGTGTCTATGAAGCCGTGTCTAGTAGAGTCTTGTTTATAGGTGTGTCGTGCACCACACTTATAATCAGGAAGCTATAGGACATTAGGAATTATTTCACTTCTTTCATAATCTGAGTTCGTGCGATAGAGTTTAACTCTATAAAAGCTTTCTTTCTAATTCGTGCGTTTACACGTTTCAGACATGCCTCCTAAACGTTCAGCTAGTCAGAGGAACGCTCCCAGCACTGAGGTTCCACAGTCAGTGATGCCTCCACGGAGAACTAGGGGCCTACCTGCAAGGTCTACTGAGGTACCCCAAGTACCTACTGTTCAGACCACTCCTACTTCTGAGGATGATTTTCGAGGAGCGATTGCTATGCTCACCCAGTTGGTGGCTGCTCGAAATAGTAGCCAGAGTTCACCAACTCCTAGCTCTAGTTATCAAGAGCCATCTGCTGCCACGAGGATCAGAGATTTTCTGAGAATGAATCCACCGGTCTTCACGGGTTCTAACGTTGATGAAGACCCCCAAAATTTCATTGATGAGATGTGGAAGATACTAAAAGCGATGCATGCTACAGAGATTGAGGGTGTTGAGTTGGTGTCTTATCAACTCAAGGATGTCGCAAATGTCTGGTATAACCAGTGGGAAGAAAGTAGAGGTGAAGATGCAGAGCCTGCTCTTTGGGATGAGTTTGAAAGAGCATTTCTTGATAACTTTTTTCCCCAAGAGCTACGTGAAGCAAAAATTGAGGAGTTTGTGACACTCAAGCAAGAGAGTATGACTGTGAAAGAATATAGTTTGAAGTTTATTCAATTGTCCAAATATGCCCCAGAAATGATTCCCCATATGAGGTCTAAGATGAGGAAGTTTGTCTCTGGCCTAGGCAAACATGTAAAGAAAGAATGTAAGGCAATGCTAATGATTTCTGACATGGATTTTTCTAGATTGATGGTGTATGCTCAGCAGGTTGAGGATGACAAGAAAAAGGACCGAGAAGAACACCTAAGCAAGAAGGCTAAGTCTGCTGGGCATGAGAATGAGCAGAAGCAAGGGAAGGGTAACAAGTCTTTCTTTCAGAAAAGGTCTTCCAATTATGCACCTTCCCCAACAAATGCTTTTACACCTAATACCAGGTATGATCAGAGATCGCTAAGTCACCAAAACTTTCGATCTCAAGGTTCTCAGTCCCAATTAAGTATGGCTCAAGGTTCTAGAGGAAAACCACCATGTGCTAGATGTGGGAGGCTCCATTTGGGAGAGTGTCGTGTGGGCACCAATGCTTGCTACGGATGTGGAAAGATAGGTCACTTCCAGAATGAGTGTCCTTCAAAAAGGCAGGGAGATGGAAGTAGTAGAGCTCAGTTTTCTTCTGCAGCTCCACAGAATAGAGGTAATCATAGAGGTGCAGCTTCAAGTGCAGGTGGGGGAACCAACCGTCTGTATGCTATGGGTAGTCGCCAAGACCAAGAAAACGCACCCGATGTTGTTACTGGTATGCTTCGAGTCCTTTCTTTTGATGTGTATGCATTACTTGATCCAGGTGCTACATTATCTTTTGTGACTCCTTACTTGGCTAGTAAATTTGAGATCCTTCCTGAGTGTCTTCTTGAGCCTTTCAGTGTGTCTACTCCTGTTGGTGATTCTATCTTAGCTGAGAGGGTCTATAAAAATTGTACTGTGTCAATCTATCATAGGGATACCATGGCTGACTTAGTTGAGTTGGACATGGTTGATTTTGATGTGATTCTTGGTATGGACTGGCTTTATTCTTGTTATGCTTCGGTTGATTGTAGGACCCGAATTGTCAAGTTTCAATTTCCAAATGAGCCTATCTTAGAGTGGAAGGGGAATTCTGTAGTGCCTAGGGGTAAATTTATTTCCTACCTTAAGGCCAGAAAATTAATCTCTAAGGGATGTATATATCATATAGTTCGAGTCAAAAATATTAATGATCAGACTCCATCTCTTGAGTCAGTTCCCATTGTGAATGAGTTTCCTGAAGTCTTTCCTGAGGATCTACCCGGAATTCCTCCTGATAGAGAGATAAACTTTGGTATTGATATCCTTCCTGATACACAACCTATCTCCATTCCTCCTTATAGGATGGCTCCTGCTGAGTTGAAAGAGTTGAAAGAACAACTGAAAGACCTCCTAGATAAGGGGTTTATTAGGCCAAGTGTCTCACCCTGGGGCGCTCCTGTCCTATTCGTGCGAAAGAAAGATGGGTCCCTTAGAATGTGCATTGATTACCGACAACTAAACAAGGTCACCATTAAAAACAAGTACCCTCTCCCCAGAATAGATGATTTATTTGACCAACTTCAGGGTGCCACATGTTTCTCTAAGATAGACCTCAGATCAGGCTATCACCAGTTGAAAGTGAGAGAATGTGACATCCCGAAGACGGCTTTTCGAACCCGCTATGGTCATTTTGAGTTTCTTGTTATGTCCTTTGGATTGACAAATGCTCCAGCAGCTTTTATGGACCTCATGAACCGAGTATTCAAGCCATACCTAGATACGTTTGTAATTGTCTTCATCGATGATATTTTGGTCTACTCTAGAAGTAAGAGTGAGCATGCTAATCACCTTAGGATTGTCCTTCAAACTCTTAAGGAGAAGGAGTTGTATGCTAAGTTTTCAAAGTGTGAGTTTTGGCTTGAGTCTGTAGCATTCCTAGGTCATATTATATCTGGGGATGGAATCCAAGTTGATACTCAAAAGATTGAGGCAGTTAAGAACTGGCCCCGACCTACCTCTCCAACCGACATAAGGAGTTTCTTAGGTTTGGCTGGTTACTACAGGAGGTTTGTTGAGGGATTTTCATCCATATCCTCACCATTGACTAAGCTGACTCAGAAGAAGGCTAAGTTTCAATGGTCTGATGCTTGTGAGAAAAGTTTTCAAGAGTTGAAAGCTAGATTGACTACTGCTCCAGTACTATCCCTACCCGAAGGAATGGATGGTTTTGTAATCTATTGTGATGCTTCAAGAGTTGGGTTGGGATGTGTATTGATGCAGAAAGGTAAGGTCATTGCCTATGCCTCCAGGCAGCTTAAGACTCATGAGAGGAACTACCCCACTCATGACCTTGAGTTGGCAGCTGTGGTATTTGCTCTTAAGATTTGGCGTCACTATCTTTATGGTGTACATGTGGATGTGTTCACAGACCATAAGAGCTTGCAGTATGTATTCAGCCAGAAGGAGCTGAATTTGAGGCAAAGGAGATGGCTAGAGTTGCTCAAGGATTATGACATGAGCATTCTCTACCACCCAGGTAAAGCAAATGTAGTTGCTGATGCTCTTAGCAGGATATCTATGGGAAGTACAACTCATGTGGAAGAGGAAAAGAAGGAGCTGGCAAAGGAAGTGCATAGACTTGCGCGTTTGGGAGTTCAACTTGTTGACTCTAGTGAGGGTGGTACAATAGTACGAAATGGAGCCGAATCATCTCTAGTTGCAGAGGTGAAAGAAAAGCAAGATCAGGACCCTATTTTTCTTCAACTGAAGGATGAGGTTCACAAGCAGAAGGTAATGGCTTTTACCAAAGGGGGAGATGGAGTGTTGAGATATCAAGAAAGATTATGTGTTCCAAGTGTTGATGGTATTAGGGAGAGAATCATGAAAGAAGCCCATAATTCTAAGTATTCCATCCATCCAGGTTCAACAAAGATGTATCATGACTTGAGAGAAGTATACTGGTGGAGTGGAATGAAGAGAGATATAGCAGAGTTTGTGTCCAAGTGCCCAAATTGCCAACAAGTTAAAGTTGAGCACCAAAGGCCTTGTGGAGTGGCTCAGAATATAGAGATACCGGAATGGAAGTGGGAAATGATCAATATGGACTTCATTACCGGTTTACCACGAACCCGCAAACAACATGACTCTATTTGGGTGATTGTGGATAGGATGACCAAATCGGCCCATTTCTTGCCGGTTAAGACTACGAACACTGCAGAGGATTATGCCAAACTATATCTTAGAGAGATTGTTAGACTGCATGGAGTTCCTTTGTCTATCATCTCTGATAGGGGAGCTCAATTTACTGCTCAGTTTTGGAAGTCATTTCAGAAGGGCTTGGGTTCAAGAGTGAACCTTAGTACTGCTTTTCATCCGCAAACAGATGGCCAGGCAGAGCGTACGATACAGACTTTGGAGGATATGTTAAGAGCCTGTGTCATTGACTTCAAAGGTAATTGGGATGATCATTTACCTCTTATTGAGTTTGCATACAATAATAGTTTCCATTCGAGTATTCAAATGGCTCCTTATGAAGCTCTGTATGGGAGGAGATGTAGATCACCAATTGGTTGGTTTGAAGTTGGTGAAGCTGAGTTGATTGGACCAGACTTGGTTCACCAAGCTATGGAGAAGGTGAAAACCATACAAGAGAGGTTGAGGACTGCTCAAAGTCGCCAAAAATCCTACACTGATGTTAGAAGAAGAGATCTAGAGTTCAAAGTGTACGATTGGGTATACTTGAAAGTTTCACCCATGAAGGGTGTGATGAGATTTGGAAAGAAAGGGAAGCTTAGTCCCCGCTACATTGGTCCTTATCAGATTATGAGGAGGGTAGGTAACGTAGCCTATGAATTGGAGTTGCCTCCAGAATTAGCTGCTATTCATCCCGTGTTTCACATCTCTATGCTTAAGAAGTGTTTGGGAGATCCTTCACTTGTTGTCCCAGCTGAGAGCATTAGGGTGAAAGAGAGTTTGAGTTATGAAGAGATTCCAGTTCAAATTCTTGATCGTCAGGTTCGCAAATTAAGAACTAAGGAAGTGGCATCTGTCAAAGTCCTATGGCGAAATCAATTTGTTGAAGAGGCTACATGGGAAGCTGAAGAAGATATGAAGGCTAACTATCCTCATCTATTTATGCCTTCTGATTACGATATTCAAGGTAATATTCCTTACTTCTACCTTTGAGTCGATGTTTATTCTTGAGTTTGAGTCATTAACCATTTGAGTATCGGAGTTGATGTATTGATGATATTCATTCTTTATGTCTCCTATTTTCATCTTCATTCGAGGACGAATGATCCCAAGGGGGAGATATTGTAACAACCCCTAAAATGTTGTATGTCGGTATTTCAATTCTCGACAAAAATAATACAGCCTCTGTATTTTGGGCATAACTTTTCATAGGTTGGTCCAAATTAGGTGATTCAAATTTCTGGGTAATCACAACATCCTTACCTACAACATTCATGAAGAACATAACTTCAAATTCAGAGTATAAGTAGGTCAAATAAATTAATCTTTGCAAGATATAGTGCTGTGACGAAATTGAGTGTTGATAGAAGAAAATTCATATCTCACTGTAGGTTGCTCCAAATTGGTTGATTCTTGAACTATATGAAACTAGACTTCCATATCTACAATTCTTATGAAGAAACCAAATCCTAATAAGGAATTTATCTTATTCAAACGTAGCTTCGAAAATGAGTATTCTGTTAAAAAGAACTCATCTTACCTACCATGGAAACATCTAGATGCATTTAACATCATCCATGACATCAATATATTCCATTAAATTTTCAGATTTTTCTTTATAATTATTTTATTTATTGTTAGGTCCCTCTTTCCCACCTATAAATACCCACCTTATTTCCTCATTTTATTCATCAAGCTTTCCTAAGCATTTCTTCTCTCTATATACTTCTTCTCAAATATAGTTTTAGTTTTAGTAGTATAAAAATACTACTCCGGTTATTCTTATACTCCGGGTAGTATACAAAACGCTCCGGCGAGAAGAAAAGGCTAGGGATCCAAGAGTATTCCAATTCGGAGTAAACCTTCGGATTTAAGGTATGTAAGGCTTTCATAGCATCGGATTGAGTTCGTCCATGCGCCCATTATTTAAATTCATTATAATTGAGTTATAGTTGAGTTTTACCCAAATCTTGAATTCTAAATGAATTAATTCTTCTTCTATTGAGTTAGATATATTTATGCATTAATATTATTATTATTGTTATCTCTCATATTATTGGAATTATTGTTCATGGCTACTTTCCCATGAATCCTAATTGATTTGATGTTCATGAATATTTTTACACATGTTTTGAGTAAAGATGTTGGCTTTTTATTATTGTTATTGATAAAAAGAGAGTTATATGAATTAATACTATATATGTATTTTATTGAGTTTTGAAAGAGCAAAAGAGTTGAATTTGAATGAATTTGAGAAAATGATATTTTGAGCAAGATGTTTTGATGAGATGAAAATGATGTTTTTGGAAGTATAATGATTGATGAACATGAAATGAGATGAGTTTGATGATTTAAATTAAAGTCCAATGAGACTAGATGATGAGTTTAATATGAGCACATATTTTGGGAGTAGTATTGAGCACCGAGTTGGGTAAGAGTTTAATTTACTCAAACCCCAGAACTACGTAGCCAGCGTAGGATGGAGGCTATGCCTCTTAAGTCCCAAAAAGAGGACTTTGATGAATGGATCCAAGATGGTGATGTCCTTTACCCTGGCAAGGTATTGGATGGATGTGGCAACGACATCGCTTCGTTGTATCATCGCTAGCTCATAAGTGATGGTTGTCGGTTAGAGAAACTCCCAACTGAGTAAGCATTGCTTATTACTATTATTTTTATTATTATATTTTAAACTTGCATTACATATTCATGTTGAGATGATGTTGAGTTCTGAGCTGAGTTTTCTTGAGAGGAGCTTCTTGATATCTGTCCTTACCTTCCTGCCATTTTACATACTCGTACATTCCACGTACTGACGTCATTCGACCTGCATCGTTTTATGATGCAGATACAGGTGTTAGAGATCCTCAACAGGCGCATCGTTGAAGATCATTTCTTTTCAGCTATTTGGTGAGTCCTTCTTGTATTCGAAGGAACTCCTTATCCTTTTATTATTGTTGAGTGTGATGTTTCTTTTGAGGTAGCCATGGATATGTCATTGGCACCATCTAAGAGTATTAGAGGCTTCATAGACAGAGTCTGATGATGTAATCGGAGTAGTTCTCCTTAGAAACTACTTCTTCTAAGAATTATATATTTTTCCTTTGATTATGACAATCCCACATTAGTATTATTAAGTCTTCCGCTGATGAACAAATGAGTAATGAGACCAAGTGGTTCTCTCGGAAGCCAGAGATGGTTTCTGAGTGCCGGCCACGCCTAGGGTACCCTCTCGGGGCGTGACATATTTTCCTTGAGCCGAAGGCCTTTCGAAAACAGTCTCTCTTGGATAATGGTAACGTCCGCGTACACTCTATCCTCCCCTGACCGCACTAGTGGAATTCCACTTGATATGTTATTGTTGTTATTATTTGAATTCTTGTGAGTAATTTCGAATGAAAACAACTTTTTATGTTGTTCTTGAAATTTCTAAAAATTTTGGAATTCAACTTCAGAGACATTCAGACATGAAAACATATTAACCTTGTGTTTTTTCAGTCGACTAGCTCATTTTTTGTAGTGTACATGATTGATTTTTTGTATTATCGGTATATAAAAGTTAAACTCAAATAAATTTGCGCTACATATAGGGGAGATGCATACATAAGTGAAATTGCTGTTATCTAACATGATCAAATTTATATTGTGTATATCGTATTAACATGTTTACAAGCTCGAAAAGAAAAATAAAGTGAAGAACAAAATAATCCGGGAAAGAAATTTGATTACAATAAGAGGGTTTATCTATTGATCACAAAAAGAAAAGGAAAAGCTTTATTTACTGATCATCAGAAACATACAAACAAATTTAGATATTTTTTAAGGATTATTCTTGCGACTCTTCCTCATGAGGTTCCTTTTCTGGTTGCTCATCTGTTGTTGTTTCCTTAGCAACCTCCTCTTCAAGTACTTCATTAGCTGCTGCTTGATCAGCATTCTTCTTATTATTTGCAGCTTCAAGGACATGTTGATAAGTGCCTTTCTCCATGAAGAGTTGTGCAAAATGGTGTTTGCAATAGAGGATTCCATCAAGTGAAGCATAAGTTGCATGTGTTAGAGGACACCCTCCATGAGCACATTTGAAACATGACTTGTGGAATGATTCTCCCTCCATTGTCACCTAACATAAATTTCAAATCCACCTAATCAATCACTATATATTTTTTAACCCACCCCCCCCTTGTAATCTTGGAATTGGTGTTTGGTAAGACGAAAGTCAAGAAATTATTTTCCGTCAGGAGGTCATTTTCTGACGTTCAGTTACCGAAGAATATTTTCGAAGGAAAATAGTTTTCATAAAAATGGGGAAAGTGACTTTCCTCACTCTGAATGAATGTGGACTTTATATATGGGCTCAATAGAACCCAATAGATTTGGCTCCATTCCTATATATGTATTTAAAAATTTAACTAAATATATACAAAAATAAAATTCAGAATTAATCAAATTACTAGTACTTGAGGTTACTCTCTTAAAATTCAGAACACATAAAATTAAAATCTTGAATCTGCCGACCATATCTGCCCTTATTTGTGCAAGGAAATCATTTTCATACCGTTATTTCAACTTTTAACTTCATATTACATGCTCGAACTAAAACTTAGACATTTTTATTAAATTTACAACAACAACAACAACAACCCAGTGAAATCCCACAACATGGGGTCTGGGGAGGGTAGAATGTACGCAAGTTTATATGTTATCAACTTTTAATGCATATTTTTGATGGACAATATTTTTCACTCACCAACAGAACATCAAAAAATATTTTCCAAAAACCCAAAAATGTCTATGATCTTTCATAGAGAATGATTTCCGTCATACCAAACACACCTATAACTAGTCAAGGGGCATATTTATTTTTATTTGTAAAAAAAAATAATGAATTTAACCTTTTCAAGTGGATAGACAGTTTTGGTGCAGGCTGCACATTTGTCTTGAGTTCCAGAGAACATGGCAGAGAGTTTGCTTGGAGTCCTTGCCTGCACAAATTTTTACAGACTAGTTACGATGGTTTAAAGAAACATAAGATAGAAATTTTTGAATTTACAAATTTAATTGTATAACAAAACTTAAATAAAATGTACTTGATTACAGGCATAACATACCAGTGCATTTTCCTTGTCAGGCTTAGATGCTGAAATGTAAATTACAAGGACAAAAATGATAAGTAAAAATGAAAAAAAAGGGGGGGGGGGGGGTAAAGAAGCTTAATAAATGTATTGTGTAAGTTATATGAAAAGAATGTCTTACAAGTCTGAAAATTCTTGCTAAAATTTCCACATTCCTTAAAAAGTTGTTCAAAATGTGTCTTGCAATAGAGGACTCCATCCATGGAGGAGTAGTTGCTCATCTACATTACATTATATTAAATGCCATATTATTATCCCATGTAATAATATAAAAGGAACAAAACAAAAGTACCAAAAAAATTGTTGATCATCTCATGATCAATTGAACAACAATTTAAATTCTTTATCCAAAGCCTGAATAAATAAGGAAGATTGACATCCATTATAAAACTACTCATACGTGACATGCTTAAATGGAGCGACATAGAAAATAAAGATTCATATAATCAATTCTTACAATTAGTTATCTAAAACTGAGGCGTCTTGGTAACATTTTGTGGTGTGGGGGGTAGGAGGGAGGAGGGGGCAATTTTAAGGATTGAGATGAGAAGGTAATAGAAAAAAGGATAGTCGATTTCTTGAAAGTGAATGTGGAATATTGCAACAACAATAATAACCACGACTCAATTTCAAGTAAATTATAGACAATTATTATAAATTATCACTGTTCATGTCGCAACAAGTGCATATTAAAAGAAAAGAAAAGCAAAAAAAGATGCACCAACCACAAGAGTTCCTTTGCAATGGGTGCATTTGAAGCAAGATTTATGATAAGTTATTCCATCAGCAGACAACAAATCAACAAAGTAAACAGTCTTATCACAAGCTTTGCATTTATCCAAGGTTCCTGTGAATGCCATTTTTTTATAACTTTTTTTTTTTACTTTTGTTTGAAACTCAATCTCAATAACTTTTTTCACAGTTAGAAATTAATGGCAGAGGGAAAAAAAATTCAACAAGAAAGCTCTTCTGCCCAATCTTTTTGGTTATTGAGATTAAACAAACAACAAAGAAAACCTTGTGTAATAGGGAATTCACTAAATTTTCCAATGGAAAATAATTAGTTGAATTCTGCTATTACAACCGATAATTTTCGGACACGTGATTGGGAGATCCAAATATTAGGAGGTACTATTTGCCTCTCATTCTCTTGAATTTGAGTGAAATTAGGCCCTTCTTTGAATCTTTCCCTTTATTACAACATTGTAATTTAATCCATTCTAGGTAGTTAGGTTAGTTCAAACTTGGTATTTTCCCGTCTTTCGTAAAAAAAAAAGAAGTCATTTTTCTAAAAAGTTATCAGTCCGTTTGGCTTAGCTGGAAAAAAAAAGAATCAAAACTTAAGATTGGCTACCAATATGGATCGGACACATGTTCAATGAAATAGAGGTACAAATTAGTGTGAAGCCTTACCTTGACTTCTTGGCTCGTCCAACGTAGCAATTGCAACACCCCAATTTTTTTTTGCCAAGACTTGAACCATTCTTTATATGCGTATAGACTCGAACTGAATGACTTCTAATTGTATTTATGAGTTAGGATCAATTCCTAAGTATTTGAAGAGTATTAGATGTGGTTTAGGTTAATGACGGATCTCTAACACAAAGCCAAGTCCAAAAAATTTCTATCGGCTAAATTTTCGGATGAGTTCGAACAAGGGTCAACTTCAAACGACCATAACCTTCAGACTATTAAGAGTTAGGTGGCCCACAACCTATCAAATTAAAGGTCTTTGAATTCTCTTTCTAACACCACTGAGTTGCCTCATTCCGAGTTCGAAGTAAAAGTTATGACCGATTTACTAAAGACTATGGCTGCAGCAGTATGGGACGCGCTACTAACGTACCCGAAACTAGCTGCAGTAGTTTGGGCTTTGGTCGCACCTATAGGGTTTTGAACCCATTTTTCAGATTTGTTCTTTAGAAATGGCATTTAGAACTTTTCCCCACCTGTCCCAAGTATAACCCTTGCCGTTTTGGGACTAAAAATCAGTTCCCCCATAATATCCAAGGAGAGTTTCCTCTCCTTCACCTTAGGAGATTTAAGAGAAGAGACTAGAAAGGAGAAGAAGAGCTATGATTCAAGATCTTCAAGTCATGTCTTTGATTTCGGTGAGATGATCTTCATTCCAGGTATGTAAGCCTACTCACAACGTTGGATTGATTTCATCCACGTGCCCTACATCTTCCTTGATTCGAGTTGAGTTGAGTTTTGAGATTCCATGAGTTGAGTTCTTGAGTTATTTATGAATTCTATTGAGTTTTTGTATATAAATTCATATGTATTGATGATGTCTTTGAGTTGAGTATTTGAGGTATACATTCATGTATTCATTTACATGAACCCAAGATGAGATTTCATTTTTGTCATAATTTGTTTTGGGGTTGAGATTGATGGTTTTTCATGTATAAATAAAGTATTGCTTTCAAGTGAGAGGATGTATATTTTAATGAGTTTGATGAAATTGAACATAGAGTTAAATGAGAATTTTCGGGCAAGATGCTTGATGATGATGTAAATGATGTTTATTTTAAAAAGTAAAATGATTGATGAAGAGGTAATGTTGATAATGATGTTTTGAGATGGAGTGGATTGGAGTCTAATGTGACTACGTGATATAATTTGCATAGTTCGATTTGATTAGAATCATATGAGGATTGTGAGTATAAATGATTGTTTGAGAAGGAGTTTTAAAATGATTTGTGGACGTTTTTGCATAAATTATTTATGCACTATTTTGAGTTTAAAGAAAGATTATTTTCATCTTTGATTTAGAAAGAATTTAAGCATGAGTTGAGTTTGAGAAGTCTCTTAACTATTATTTTGAGCATGAGTAATTTTGAGTATAAACGAGTTGAGCATTTTTACATTAAAACATCTATTTTGAGATTGAGTTGAGGAGTTTAAAATTATGTTTTAAATGTATTTAATATTTACTGTATTGATTGAGTTTTGAAAAGGGTCCAATGAGATCAGATTGATTGAGTTTTGAAAAGGGTCCAACGAGATCAGATTGATTGAGTTTTGAAAATGGTCCAATGAGACCAAATTGATTGAGTTTTGAAAATGGTCCAATGAGACCAAATTGATTGAGTTTTGAAAAGGGTCCAACAAGACCAGATTGATTGAGTTTTGAAAAGGGTCCAATGAGACCAGATGAGATGATTTGAATATTTTACCTGATAGATATGAGCATATTGAATCTTGGGAGGAGTATCGAGCTTCGAATTGGGTAAGAGTAAGTAATAACTCAAACTCAATAACTATGTAGCCAACGTAGGAAAGGATTGAACCATTAAAGTTGGATGTTTTCTATTTCATCGTCCTAACATGATAGGACTTGACTGATTGTTGGATCCATGATTTGTTGATTCATTCATACCCTGGCAAAGTATTGAACTGACGTGGCAACAACGTCGGCTTGTTGTACATCACTGGCTCATAGGTGATGGTTATCGGTTAGAGAAACTCCAAATTGAGTGGATTGTGTTTGATATGATTGGTTCGATTGAGATTGTAGATGATTGAGTCGATTTGAAAGACTTTTCTATACTCTAATTTGCATACATATTGAGTCGAGTCCTTTGAGTTTATTATTGAGTTGATTGAATATGATGTGATTGGTTTGATTGTTATTGTAGATGATTGAGTCGATTTGTAAAACATTTCTAAATTCTAATTCACATATCATTTGAGTTGAGTCCTTTGACTTTATTCATGAGTCGATGATATATGATTGAATTGGATTGGATGGTATATGATTGGATTGGATAGTATGTGATTGGATTGAATAGAATTGTATATGATTGGATTGGATCGGATTGTATATGATTGGATTAGATTGGATGGTATGTGATTGGATTGAATTGGATAGTATATGATTGGTGTCTGTCTAAACCGTATTCTTACTTTAGACTTATGACACCTTGATTGAGTCTCTCTTATCTTTCTGATTTGAGATATTTGAACTGATATTATTTTACCTTGATGCATGTTTCATTCTGCCTTATTACATACTCGTACATTCCACCTACCGACGTCTATTTGGACTTGCATCGTTTCATGATGTAGAGACAGAGTTAAGAGATTATCAATAGGCGCACCGTTGAAGATCTGTTCACACTCAGCTTATTGGTGAGTTCTCCCCTACATTCGGAGGAAACCACTTATGTTATTCTTGCGTTGAGTTTATTCTTTTCATTCTGATTTGAGGTAGCCATGAACCTTTCATTGGCACCAATTAGATAGTAGTGATAGAGGCTTCATAGACTAGATAGTAATGAGTCGATTGAGTATTTTATTTCCTTGAATTGTTCTTGTTGGACTATTTTAATGACATAGATTGGAGTCCGATTTGTTGGCCCATGGCCTTTCTTCCTTGAGCTCGATTGTTGATTGGAATTGCCTACCTAATTATCTCTTTATTTTAAGTCTTTCGCTGATTGAATGAATGAACGGATGTGTGATCAGTCCAAGTGGTTCGCTTGGGAGCCAGTAATGATTTCTGAGTGCTGGCCACGTCTAGGGTACCCTCCCGGGGCATGACAGCCATATTCATGAGTTGCTAGTTCAATTGTTCAGAGACAGTTGAGAAGTAACAAGCGCGGTGTTCTCTTTCTATCAGTATCACCTTACAACATTCATGAGTAAAATTAGGGGTAGCTCAATCATTTTTTTCCCATTACAATATAAGCACTATCCTAAGAGAATTGGATATATGTTTAATTACATAATATCCTCTCATTTTTATGAAAACATATCAAGTATTTAATTATGTCTTCTACATAATTGTACAACTATTTTGCGATGCAGAAAGAAAACAGAAACAAGAGGCATTTGGCAAAGAACATTAGGGAGAAACAGTAGATAGTGATCACCCCTTTATTAATTTCTTCTAAAATTTGCCAAATAAGATAAAACCCCTGAGTCCAACGACGGACCATAAAGTACTAATCTTACAAAAAGCAATCAAAGAGAAGATCGAAGAGAATATAATACATGTCACAATTGTTATAGCGATTCCTTCATTTCCTAGAAAACGACTCAAATTCTTTTTTTTACGTTCTAATAATCATTCGTGTTCCCTTTCTCCGAATTGAGGCCATAAACCTCAGCGTTTGGACATATAAGGAGTTCCAATTACATGCAAGTTGGTTTTCTTCCTTACTGTTTCACCAAAAGCCTCTGTCATGTCAAGATTGTTTGGTTCAATACCATTTGGGAGTTTCCAGTCAAAATGGAACAGAAGCTGAGTAAGTGGAAGTTCAAGATTTGAAATTCCAAACAAAATTCCAGGACATGCCCTCCTGCCAGCACCAAATGGTATGAACTCAAAGTTATTCCCTTTGAAATCAAGTGTCGAATTCCGGTGTCTTTCTGGTTCAAAACATTCAGCATTTTCCCAGTACTTGGGATCCCTACATATTGCCCATGCATTAACCATTAACCTTGTATTGGCCTGTATCTCATATCCACCAAGTTCACATCTTTGTCTAGCTACTCTTGGTACTAACAAAGGCACGGGCGCGTGCAATCTCAGTGTTTCTTTGATAACCAATCTCAAGTAGTCCAGTTTCTGCACCTCAGATTCTGTGATCATACTTTTTCCTTTGAATGCTTGTCTCACTTCGGCCTGCGCCTTCTCCATTACCTGTGGATTCTTCATCAGTTCTGCCATTGCCCACTCTAAGGCTGTCGATGATGTGTCAGTCCCCGCAATAAATGTTTCCTGAGAATGCAATTATAGTTAATACTCCATCCAGTCCATATTATAGTCTTTTAAGGTTTTTGCATACTACTTAAGAAGGGCTTGTAATGTCCTTCATAATGACATCATTTGTCTAAACTACGCTTTGTCTCTCCTTAAACTTGTCACTTAATTAGCATTCCACTGATTGGAACAATAAGGTAATATCTGAAAAGAAGTATAACTTGTTTTTTCCGAAACAACAAATATTTTGAAATAAATTCAATTTGCCAAAATAGTTCAGCCTGCAATACCTTGAAACAGAATAACTAGTTTGAAGTTTAACCTTTGTAGGTTGTAAATGAATGAATTAGAAATAAATGTATTGTAGCATAGCCGGATGGATTACATCTGTTCGGGACATAATATTCTAAGGATTTAACTTATATACACACTATCCGTGTTTATTATCCTGTTCTAACAAGCAACCTGCCTTACTTTTAGGTTACTAATCTCACTTTTTGTGAAGGGATACCTATAATTATATCTCAGATGAGTTAATCTTGTAAATAGTTCTTTCATACTATCTGTATATGGAAGTTAAGCTCAAGTCCTAAGCCTTCTAAAGCATTAAAGTTTTAGTCTTAAGATTAAGCTATTTTCGTCTTTACCTTTAAATAGAATGCAACATTATCAAACTAGTAAAAGTGAGATTCTGTAAAAACATACCAGAATGACAGCTTTGATTGTGTCAGTTGTAATAGGAACTTCAAGATCACCACTTTCTTGAACTCTCAATAGTACATCTACAAGATCTTCTTTGTGCATCTTGTCCTTACGATCGATTGTTCTCCTTGCAGCTTTATGCTCTTGGAGAACGCTTTCTAATATCTTGTCGATTTGGTGATGTATTTTCTCCATTGCAGCCTTTGCACCAGTTAGAGGATGAAGAAATTTGAGTGAAGGGAATGTGTCTGGCAAGTCGAATCCACCTGCCAGATCAACTATTTTCCTCAAGATAGCGATAAATTCATCTTGACTCTCTAGTTTCCTACCGAATGCTGCTCTGGCAATTATGTTGTTCGTCAAAGTAAATATCATCTGGCTGAGATTGACAGTAATACCAGCAGGATTCGAGGAAATCGTTTTGATGAGATCCTCCACTTCCTCTTGTCTTATCGACTCAAATGACTGTACGCGTTTGACATTAAGTAGCTCTGCAACACATATTTTTCTAAGTTGTCTCCAATGATCACCATAAGGAGAGAATGTAATCTGAGAGCTATTGTATCCAATTACATCTGCAACAAGAATTTTCGGTCTATCTGCAAAAACAAGATCATGTGTTTTCATAACTTCTTTTGCTGCTTCAGCTGATGATATAATAACAGTAGGAACTTCACCAAATCTTAGATGCATAATCGGTCCGTATTCTTTAGCCATATCTCTCAAAGTATGATGAGGGAGTGATCCCATTAACTGGTGCAAGTTCCCAATTAGAGGAAGTTTTCGAGGTCCGGGGGGTAAATTAGGCCCTTTTCCTCTCTTGGATTCTCTCATAAGCTTAAAAGCTATGACTAGAAAGAGTAGAAAGCTAAGAAATATACAGAATTGGGAGAATGGAAACTCCATCTTTCAATGAGATTTAGTTATGTGAATACAACTTTGACAATATTAAGTTTTATAGAAAAGTTCCAAGAATTAAATAATATCTCAATTTCTTGTTCTCTAGTGCAAGCTGTTACTGTTTGGTACGTAAATGATTCCTTTATCTTGATGAGATATCAAATTGATCAATCATAGAGTTTTGGTCTTTACCTCCTTAAATCTTAAACTATATATATCTTCATGTAACATTATTTTATTTTGTCTAGATGAGTGTGCATTGTTGTTTCTAAGTAGAAGGATTATACAACACTATTATATATGAAATATTGTTATAAATTAACTAACTTGACAATTTATAACATAAAGAGAGTAAGAGTATATAGAGAGAGTAAAAGAAAGAAGGGAAAACAGAGGAGAAGTATAAAAAAAAAAATCTCATTTTTTTCTCATTTCTTCTTCGGATGTTGTCATTCTCATTTTTTTCTTCACTCCGATTTGATTGTGAAAATTATAAAAAAAAATTAATGAAAAGAGAAGAGAAGAGAAGAGAGGATATGTTGTTTATATAAACAGGAGTTGTTCAAGCAACCAAGAGATATTGTTTAAACAACCCTAAGTTGTTTAGTTCAAACAACATAAGTTGTTTAAACAACCAAAAATTGTTTAAACAACCAAAAGTTGTTTAGCTCAAACAACCAGAAGATATTTAAGCAACTCTAAGTTGTTTAGGTATTTTTTATGATTCTTTAGTTAAAATAATGAGAATATTTTAAATATCAGCTAGTTGTTTGGAGAAATATGAAAATATTTGTTAATTGTTTTGGAGATCGAGATATGAAAAAATATTTGTTAGTTGTTTAGATAAATGTTTAAACATCTGCTAGTTGTTTGGAGGTGATGATGACATGAAGGAGGGGAGGTTGGGGGAGGATGGGGCTGAGGGGTGGATGAGGGGCAGGGGGAAAAAAGGGGTATTTTATAAATTAAAAAAACTTGTGGATTTTTAAAATATGTGTCATTATCACTAATTAAAAAAGAGTCCCTTTTATTTTATTTTCAAGACTTGTGTCCTATTTTTTTAATTTACACTCTCAAAAGTCTCTTTTAATTCAATCTCCCGAAGTATGTATCTATTATTATGTCCGTTCAATATATTTTTTCATAACAATCTTGCCTATATATATAGGCATAGTTAAGAAGAGCAAATACCAAGTGGGCAAGTTGCCCACTTACAAGTGGGGCCCACTTGGAAAGCTACATCCAATACACCAATTGAAGATGACATCCATTACACTATCTCCCCCTTGGATGTCTATATAAAGAAAGAAAATTTAGCGAAAGAATAACTATATATATAATTATTTTCAATATCCATAGATGTTGTGCCTCGTTAAAATCTTACTAGGAAAAATCAAGTGGAAAAAAGAGTACACACATCTGGTAATACGCCTTGAGTGCTGCCTCATTAAAAACCTTACCAGGAAAATCCAGTGGACAAAACCTTGGTTAAGGAAAAAATAATGCAGCGCGTATCTTACTCCCCCTGATTAAAACTTTATTTTATATTTTGGAGATGACGCATTCCAATCTTATATCTTAGCTTCTCAAAAGTTGATGTTGGTAATGTCTTTGTGAATAAATTTGCAAGATTATCACTTGAACAAACTTGTTGTACATCAATATCATCATTTTTCTGGAGATCATGTGTGAAGAATAATTTTAGTGAAATATGTTTCGTTCTGTCTCCTTTTATAAAGCCACCTTTCAATTGAGCTGTGCACGCAACATTGTCTTCGAATATAATTGTGGGTACTTTGACGTCATTTTCTAGGCCACATCTTTCTTTAATGAACGGTATCATCGATTTTAACCATACACATTCTCTACTTGCTTCATCAATTGCTATTATTTCAGCATGATTTGAAGAAGTAGCAACAATAGACTGCTTTGTAGATCACCATGATATAGCAATTCCTCTGTGTGTAAAAAGATAGCATATTTGAGATCGAGCTTTATGTGGGTCTGATAAATAAACTGCATCTGAATAACCAATAAGGTCTGCACAACCTTTGTTAGTATAAAACAAACTCATATCAATAGTACCCTTTAGATATCGCAAAATATGCTTGATACCGTTCCAATGCCTTCGTGTTGGGGATGAACTATACATTGCCAGTAAATTAACAGAAAATGTTATATTAGGTCTAGTTGCGTTAGCAAGATACATAAGTGCACCAATTGCACTGAGATATGGTACTTCAGGACCAAGAAGTTCTTCGTCCTCTTCTGGAGGTCAAAATGGATCTTTTTCCACTTCAAGTGATCGAACAACCATTGGAGTACTTAATGGATGTGTTTTGTCTATGTAAAATCTTTTTAAGATTTTCTCAGTGTAAGCAGATTGATAGACAAAGACCCTGTCTACTAAATGTTCAATTTGTAGACCCAGATAAAGTTTTGTCTTTCCAAGGTCTTTCATCTCAAATTCTTTCTTTAGATATTCAATCGTCTTTTGGACCTCTTCAGGAGTTCCAATGAAATTTATGTCATCAACATAAACGACGAGTATAACAAACTCGGATTCCGTTTTCTTAATAAAAACACATGAACAAATGACATTATTTATATAGCCTTCATTTATTAAGTACTCACTAAGATGATTATACCACATACTCCCTAATTATTTTAGACCATATAATGATCTTTGTAGTTTCATTGAATACGTCTCCTGAGGCTTATTACACGGTTCAAGCAATTTTAATCCTTCTGGAATTTTCATGTAAATTTTATTATCAAGTGAACCATAAAGGTAAGCTGTAACTACATCCATTAGATGTATTTCAAGATTTTTACATACAGCTAAACTGATGAGATATTGAAAAGTTATTCCATCTATAACACGTGAATATGTTTCTTCATAGTTGACCCCGGGGCTTTGAGAGAATCCTTGTGCAATAAGGCGTGCCTTGTATCTTACAATTTTATTTCTCTCATTTCGTTTTCGCACAAAAACTCATTTATAGCAACTGGTTTTACACCTTTAGGGGTTTGGACTACAGGTCCAAAAAACTCACGTTTAAGTGGGTCTAATTCTGATTGAATTGCCTTTTGCCATTCTGGCCAATCACATCTACATCGATATTCTTCGACGGATTTAAGCTCAAGACTTTCACTATCTTGCATGAGGTTAATTGCAATATTATATGCAAAAATATTATCTACCGTAATTTTTGATCGGTCTAAATTTATCTCATCACCGATAAAACTTATTGAAAATTCTTCATTCACTTGAGTCTCGGGTTCACTGATTTCTTCAGGAATATCAGGAATACTCAAATGTTGACCTTTTTCAGGAGGTTTTTTTATAGTATCATCTTTGTTATTCTTTACGCTTCTTTTTCTAGGATTTTTATCCTTTGAACCCAATGGTCTACCACGCTTCAGGCGTATTTGAGATTCAGAAGCTATGATACTAGTAGATGGTCCTTTTGGACATCAATTCGAATAGGCATATTCACTGCAGGGATATGTGACTTAGTTATCCATTTCAAATTAGTAAATGCATCTGGCATTTGATTTGCTATTTTTTATAAGTGGATGATCTTCTGGACCTCTCGCTCATATGTGCGGATGCGTGGATCAAAATGAGATAGTGATGAAACTTTTCACATAATTTTTTTTCGGGTTCTTTTTTCTCTCACCTAATGGCGGAAAAATTATTTCATCAAATCGACAATCTGCAAATCGAGTAGTGAATAAGTCTCAAGTCAACAGTTCAAGGTATCGAATTATGAAGGGTGAGTCAAACCCAACATATATGCCCAACCTATGTTGAGGGCCAATCTTTGTACATTGTGGTGGTGCTACAGGCACGTATACCGCACAACCAAAAAAATTTAGATGAGCTATATTTGGCTCATGTCCAAATACTAATTGTGATGGAGAGTATTTATTATAATGTGTTGGTCTGAAACGTACAAGTGCTACTGCATGTAAGATAGCATGATCCCAAACAATAGTTGACAATTTTGTTTTCATTAGTATAGGTCTTGCTATCAATTGTAAGCGCTTTATAAATGACTCTACAAGGCCATTTTGAGTATGAACATGAGCAACATAATGTTCAATTGTTATCCCAAGTGATAAGCAATAATCATTAAAAGCTTGGGATGTAAATTCTCCAGCATTATCAAGGCGAATGGCCTTAATTGGATAATCTGGAAATTACATTCTCAATCTTATTATTTGTGCTCATAACTTCGCAAACATCAGGTTACGGGATGATAAGAGCCACACATGAGACCATCTAGATGATGCATCTATTATGACCGTAAAATATCTAAATAATCCACTAGATGGATGAATAGATCCACATATATCTATATGTATACGCTCTAAAAAGTTAGGAGATTCGATGTCAATCTTCAGGGTTGATGGTCTGGCAATTAATTTGCCTTGATAACAAGCAGCACATGAAAATTCATCATTTGTAAGAATCTTTTGGTTCTTTAACGGATGTCCAGTTGAATTTTCAATGATTCGTCTCATCATTATTGATCTAGGATGACTTATTTTATCATGTCATAGCACAAATGTATTTAGATCAGTAAACTTCTGGTTTACGATCATATGTGCTTCAATTGCACTAATTTTTGTAAAATATAGGCCAGACGACAAAGTTGATATTTTTTCAAAACATATTTCTGGCCTGAGACACTCTTGGTTATACCGAGATATTCAGTATTCATTTTATTTAGTGTCTCAACATGATATCCATTTCTGCGGATATCTTTAAAACTTAACAAGTTTCTTGGGGATTTAGAAGAAAATAGTGTATCTTCTATAATAATTTTTGTTCCCTCAGGCAAAATTATAGTAGCTCTTTTGGAGCCTTCAATCATTTTTAAATTATCAGAAATTGTAGTAACATTTGCTTTTCTTCTAAGTACGTTGGAAAAATATTTCTCGTCTTTAAAAATGGCATGAGTTGTTCCACTATCAATTATACAAATACCCTCGTGATTGATCATTGATCCAAATAAAATTTGAGGCATATCCATATTTTTTTTCAAAAAGAAATAAAGTAAATATTATAATTAAAACATAGTCCATTACACAAATTTTATTTATTTACACTGATTAGAAAAATTCAAACATATCATTTAGTACAGACAAAATAAAAATAAAAAGAAAATGATTTAAATATTATTAGTCTTATCAATATTCATATTTTCTGTTGGAAAATTAAAGAAATCAGCTACATCTAAATGCATAGGCTCAATATTATCCTCAGAGATAAAATTTAGCTCTGGATTATTTTCTGCTCTTTTCAAGGACGTCTGATATAGTTGAACCAAATATTTTGATGACTGGTAAGTCCGCGACCAGTGCCCCATACCTTCACATCTATGACATACATTTTTTGAATTTTTTTGCGGTAAAGCTTCTGGTCTTTTACTCTGTCTTTTATATTGCTGATCATTTCTCGGTGCCAGTCGAGCATCATGATTATAATTTCTTCTTTGACCATGATCACGACCACGACTGGGGTCATGGCCTCTTTCGCGTTGGTTATAATTTGTCTGATTCACTTCAAGGAGTGGCAAAGAACCAACGGGCCAACTATCATAAATTTTCATTAATAGTTCATTGTGGCGTTCAGCAATAAGAAGGTAAGATAGTAATTTAGAATATTTTTTAAAATTCTTTTTGCTATATTGCTGCTACGAGAGCATATTCGCGGGTGAAAATATGGAGTATATTTTTTCAATTTTATCTTTCTTAGTTATTTTATCTCCGCATAAATTTAACTGAGTTATAATTCTAAACAAGGCAGAATTATATTCAGTTATATTTTTGAAATCCATTAATCGCAAGTTTAGCTAATTATGACGTGTTTGTGGAAGCATGACCAACTTCAGGTGGTCATATCTTTCTTTTAAATTTTTTCACAATTTAAGGGGGTCTTTTAATGTGAGATATTGTAATTTTAGCCCCTCGTCAAGATGGTGGCGAAGAAATATTATGGCTTTTGCATGGTCTTGACTAGATGTCGTATTTTCATCTTTGATGGTGTCTGCCAGACCCATCGATTCTAAATGAATTTCGGCATCATGTGCCCATGATGAGTAGCTTTTTCCAGAAATATAAAGAGCAACAAATTCAAGTTTTGAAATATTAGACATTTTAAGAAAATAAAATTCTTACCTCTTTTGTTACCTGCTAAAATATAGTTCAAAGCGACAGAGGCTCGTGCTGATAACGTGTTATAAATTAACTAACCTGACAATTTATAACATAAAGAGAGTAAGAGTATATAGAGAGAGTAAAAGAAAAGAGGGGAAAACAGAGGAGAAGTATGTATCTATTATTATGTCCGTTCAATACATTTTTTTATAACAATCTTGCCTATATATGTAGGCATAGTTAAGAAGAGCAAATACCAAGTGGGCAAATTGCCCACTTACAAGTGGGGCCCACTTGTAAAGCTACATCCAATACACCAATTGAAGATGACATTCAATACACCATAAATATAAGTTATTTATTCGTCGATCTTAGTCGTCATTGATTAGTTAATGAGATAATTATTGATTTAGTAATTTTAATCAAGTTAATGCAGGATTTTATTTTGAATTGTAATAGTTTTACTTTTTTTTTATAGATAATGGTCAAAAGCATAGTGAATTTGAAGTATCACTTTTTTTCAAACTTCATACTTGAACTGACAAGTGTTTGTGTTTCCTATCAGAACTTTCACCAACTATTTATCAAAACATACCTCGAAGCAGACTACACCAAGTATTTGAATACAAACACCAAAAGGTTTGCTCATAAAATTTCGTCCATGTGGTAGTTGACTCATTAATTTTGAGGTATGTTTTGATAAATAGTTGGTGATAGTACACATAGAAAATACAAACACTTGATAGTTCAGACACAAAACACGCAAAAATATGATACTTCACGTGTATTGTTGACCATTATCTCTATTTTTACTACTATATTTTAGGATGTCACATAAGTTAGTAAAAAATAGATAATAAAAATTAAGATAATATTTATCATTAAGAAATAGATACACAAAAAAAATATTTAAATTATAAAACTTAATTACATACAGACAACCGTTAATGTGTACTTAACGTGTACCACACACCTTATGTTTTAGCCTATCTCTCGATCTAAGGGTAATAGTATCTCCACCACCTTCGCCCTTATGCTCATCCCCATCCCGCCTCCTCATAATAACATGATGCTCTAAGCCATGATCAGGTTTATCGATCACATAAGGGCTTAATTAGTTGTTGATAAACTATCAATTTTACTATTGTATTTATTAAAACTAGTATTGTCTGATTTCATAGTTTGTTTTGATGATTATTCTACTTATAAATTAGAAAAAAAAAACAATAACAGTGAAGGAGATTGCGTAGTAAGAGTTGTTCACGGAGAGATTAAGACCTAGGGATATAGTGCTGGCGTAATTCCATCCTATCTAATTATAGATACTAAGCATATTTAAGATATCTACCAAATTGTTGAATCACGGACCGGGGTTGAGTCCCCTTGGGGGTTCCTGTTGTACCTTACCACCCTTCTTTGAGTCTTTCTTTCATTATGTTTGCTCCTCATTCTTTCCATTCCCCTCCTTTGGATACAATTCTCAATGAATGACAACATTTTTCTTCATTGTGCCCTTGCAGCTTACAGTTGTTCCTTTTTTTGTTGTGAGTCTCCATATCAACCTACAGAGGATTTCCTACCACCGATGCCAATTAGAAAACTGCCTCCTTAACAAAGAAGTTTGGAGGCAAATATGGAAATGAGATGCAAGCAATTGTAGTCGTGGTTTCTTCCTCGGGATCAAACAAAGGGTCCTATTTAAGGATTCTCATCGGGTAAGACCAGTACTTTTGTGATATAGAATTATGGTTTGGACAACATATTAACATAATCTTCCAATATGGACGCGCAAATTAATACATATCGATTACTTAAAAAGCCTATGTTAACCTCCTCTTTTAATTAACATTATTTGGGAATCAACTTATAGAGTTCTTGAACATCAGGCCAACCATACGAAAATTTCCCTACCACAACATATTGCATGTCTTCGTTGATGATCATATGTGCCACTTCATCCTCTTCCCAGACAATTTTGGGTTTTCCATGTAAATATAATATTGGTTTCAAAACAATAGGATTAGTTTGTGGTATTGGGGGTTGAAGAGCATAGGCATTTGTGATAAGAGGTGGTTGTGTGGTAGAGTTTGTGACTGTTGGTGGTTGAACAGTCTTCAACGAAGGTTGTCCAACAGTCATAGCGTTTATGTACATCAGAGAAGGTAGACAAATTTAGGATTTCAGCGCAATATTGAGAGAAGACTTAATATTTTGGTAAAAAGTTGCTAACAAATAATGGTTGATAGTTAAAAGGAAGGAAAAAGATGAAAACAAGCAAAAAAAACAAAGGATGCGAAACTAAAACCTTTTTTAAAATTGAGACTATTACACGGAGTATCATTTATTTCACAATGTAATAAAATATTTCATATGAAATACCTCAATCTAAGGTTGTTTAGGGTTGTTTAAGTTGAGTTGTATGTCACTTTTTCAAAAATTCGAGCCAAGATTTGTATTTACTGACTTAATTAGTCCAAGAATCTTTATTTTGGGGGAGAGTCATTCCAAAACCCTAAAACAACGCTATAAACACCAACACAAACCTACTTATGTCGATAGATTGAATCAAACACTATCAACCAGTCATCTTTCTCAAACTAGTTTAATAGCTCCTGTGTTTATTTACGTTGGTTAAATTATCCATGAGGTCACCAGATTTGCTAATTTTAATAGGAATATTGCCTAAGTTCCTCGATATTAAGAAGGGACATTATCTTGTCTGGTTGCTTGCTCCAAGGAAACTTCTTATTTGTATGGATCAATATGATAATTTCGTGACTACATTATCAAGAGGCATTAATTATTTTTATGCACAATGCTAAACAACATCAAATTGGAGTTTTTTTTATGGACTATTGAATTCAACCCTAATTTTAAGACTTGATGTGCGGCAGTTTGAATTTTGTTTCCGAACCCATCGACGAATTTATTTGCTAAGAGGTATTGCTGAATAGGGAAACCTATTGCTTTGGATAGGGCCATGCAAGTGAGATCAAGACGTAAAATGGGCATTATAATAAATAACAAAATAAAATTAAAGGAGAAATTTGTCCAACATGGCTAGAGTTAAGGCGATTCTCAACTTATTAGACATATATTGGAATTGTATTAAACTTCAAAGTGTGGACAAAGTTACAAGCATAATTATTGAGGGGTTTCAGGAGGTGGTGATAATTTGCCTCAACATTACACCCATCGTAAGAACCAAGGTAGTGATGAAAAGAGGTGTTGATTGTTAATTGAAAAAAATGTAGTGATTCAAAAAGAATATGTTGCGACAATGGTGATTGAGTAAGCTTTAGTTGAGAAAATGAAAGTATATACACGTGATTATCTAAACACTAAGAAGCAACGACAATAAGGAACTAACATGGGAGATATTCTAGTAGGTCGAGCATTGGCTAGGGTGTCTGAATACCCAACTGAAATCTCATGGGCTGAAAGGAAGTTTCTCTAGATTTGCATCCTAATCCGAATGGGAATAGGGGTATTCCATTTGGTAATGGTAAGATTAACACATACCATTCTCTTAGTGGCAACGAAAATCATGTGGTATTGATTGAAAAGGTGCAAAAGGTGGTGTAACTCACCAAAATAAATAAGCTACAGAGTTTCATTTTATATTGGTATCACAACTGGGAGTTCAATGATTTCCAAGTAGGGCATGAATTTGAATAATGTTGGAAATGATGCTGGAGATGAGGGTTGGACAGTGGTCTTATACAGATAATCCATTGCTTCTTAAATTAGCAAAGAACTTAATGTGACAATGAAATGAGACCTTGCAGAAAAGGACATTTTGTGTCTTAACTCTTTGAGACTCTTTCAGGTACAGAGGAGCACCAATCTGATTCGAGAAGTCTAAATGACAAACTACACATCCAAAATTGGCAAGCACACTAATGCAACAACAACTTACAAGCTTGGTTTGTCTTGTCATTATTTTGAAGTCATTGACGGTCACATTGAACACATTGGCATTTGAGATCCCTACTCAGTCTATAGAGTCATTTGATGCAAAATATAATGAATTTAGGTTGTAACTAATGCCCACAAGAAATGAACAAGATGTTGATAAGATTATGGCCTCCTCCAACTCATTCAAGCAACAAGGTTGAAATGAAGAATGATAAAAAATGTGGTATAAGTGTGAAGAGTTAGGCGGACATGGTAGAGGAGGAGGGGAAGGTATCATCACCTAGAATTCACAGCAAGTTTAGTCTAGTATCCTTGACATTACTGCCAATTTGTGCCATGTTTCTTCCAGTTTTAGGCCGGGGCAGCTTGCTGCTCAAACGAGTGCACCTTTGAATAATGTAAATGTTTCGAATATGCAATTAACCCTCATAATATTCATCATGATTTAGTGTCACACATGAAAACTTTGAAAGATATGGATAGTGTTAGTAAACTGTATTGAAAAAATATTAAAACAGTAACAACAACTAAAAGTAATAAAACACAGAATCTGGAAATTTAATGCAAGAACAAAATCGAGTCCACTGACTGCACAGTGTGTCCTTAAGGAAATTATTCCCCTCAAAGTACCTGAGGTTTTGGAATCTTTCCTCCCAGGATAGAACGATCTACTCACCAAAGTTGAGGTACTGCAAATCTTTGATGACTTTGAACCACTTGATGGTTGTATTTCACACGAGTTTTAGGAAGTGCAGAAAGAAGAAGAAGATGGTATATATTCAGAATTTCGTATGGAACATTCTGAGGATTAACAGATATATATAGACTGTTTACATCTTTTAAGAAAAGGCACCTGTTGGGAAAAGGTTTGCCTGTTGAGAAAAGGTTTGCAACTTTTCGGACAAGGTTGCAACCTTTCAAAAATTCGTTGGAAAAAACGGAGGGAAATTTCAAATTAATCCGGAAAAGAACCGGGTCGCGGGTCGCGGGTCAGGATTTTTTTTTCTTATTTTTTTCCACTTAATTAATTAAATAAATAAATAATATTAATTAATTAAAAATTTAAAGAAAATTTCGTCAAAAAAGATTATCAATCAATCATATCAATTGACCAAATTCAAATTCAAATCCAAATCCAAATCCAAATCCAAATCCAAAGTCGTAGCCGTAGCCGAAGCCGAGCCGAGCCGAGCGAGCGACGACGACGATGGCGCGAGGGGAGACCCTCTTCTTGACCCTTTAGCAACATGAAGGAGTGCTTCTACTTTTAAGTAAGAGACTTTTCATTTCCACCACCTATGTGGGACCAAAGCTTATTTAATAAAGTAAGAGAGAACATGTCATTTCCTCTCCACTTCTTTTTTCCTCAATTTCTCATTCAACCTATCAATTAAACCCAACAATTCCCCACATGAATGGGGAATGTCTACAAGATAAAATAATGCACGGATAAGTGTGTGATATACAAGCGAAGATTAATTGCATCTGGATAAGTAGGTTTCCCTTTGAACTTTCCATAGTGAACTTATATAGGATATACTCGATCAATCGATAGATACGATATCTTTGAACCGTCGAACTTTGTTGTATAACTAGACAACATAAGTCACAAAATCAATCATCAACTATCTATGGTTCTCACGATTGTGTTCATTTCAGCCATGAACACCGCCTGGTTTCATGAATGTATAGAGAATGGGCCTTTACTGTCATTCCCCTTGAAGCGACTTATACTTCACATTCACATAGGTGATTTCTAAACGTGTATTCCTATAGACACACTATCTAGTCATTTTCCGTCAGATTTAGATAATCATTAAAAAACTTTTAAAGTTTTATTAACTCATTAAAAAGCCTTAAGGTTTTATCCTTTGTTTCTGAACATTGTCATCATCACGAGAATGGGTTGAGTTATTTGACAATGTTGAACCGTTAATCATAACTTTGTTTGATCTCTTTGAACCTAGTTCTTGGGATCTCCAGTCTACTAGGTAGAGTTACCGCCATGTTGACTTGTCCTAGGCCTTAACCCCATTCCCCTCGATGATCTTTCAACAGCCTCTCTAGATAAGCCTTTTGTTAGTGGATCCGATACATTATCTCTTGACTTTACGTAGTCAATAGTGATAACACCACTAGAGAGTAGTTGTCTAACAATATTGTGTCGTCGTCAAATGTGACGCGATTTTCCGTTATACATAACGTTTCCTGCCCTCCCTATTGTCGCTTGGCTATCACAATGTATACATATGGGTGCCAAAGGTTTGGGCCAAATTCCAAAATATTTCTGAGCCATTCAGCTTCTTCACCAGCCTTGTCTAAAGCTATAAATTGAGACTCCATTGTAGAGCGGGCGATACATGTCTGTTTTGATGATTTCCAAGACACTGCTCCTCCACCAATGGTGAAAACATATCCACTTGTGGATTTAACTTCAGATGATCCGGTGATCCAGTTTGCATCACTATATCCCTCAATTATTGTGGGATATTTATTATAATGCAAAGCATAGTTTTGGGTGTGTTTCAAATACCCCAAGACTCGTTTCATTGCCATCCAATGAGTTTGATTGGGATTATTCGTTAATCGACTCAACTTGCTAATAGCACATGCTATATCTGGTCGTGTACAATTCATAATATACATCAAACTTCCCAAAACTCGTGCATAGTCCAATTGTGAGTCACTTTTACCTTCATTCTTTTGAAGTGCAAAACTTACATCAACTGGAGTTGTTGCAACATTGAAATTTAAATACTTGAACTTATCAAGTATGTTTTCAATATAATGTGACTGTGATAATGCTAGACCTTGTGGAGTTTTATGGATTCTAATTCCTAAGATCAAGTCAGCAACCCCTAAGTCTTTCATGTCAAATTTTCTAGCAAGCATACGCTTTGTAGCATTTACATCGGCAATGTCTTTACTCATTATCAGCATGTCATCAACATATAAACAAACAATGACTTCATGATTTGGAGTATTTTTAATATAAACACATTTATCACACTCATTAATCTTAAATCCATTTGCTAACATTATTTGGTCAAATTTCGCATGCCATTGTTTAGGTGCTTGTTTAAGTCCATAAAGTGACTTAACAAGTTTGCACACTTTCCTTTCTTTACGTGGAACTACGAAACCCTCAGGTTGTTCCATGTAAATTTTTTCCTCCAATTCTCCATTTAAGAAAGCCGTCTTAACATCCATTTGATGGATTTCAAGACCATAAACAGCAGCAAGTGCCACTAATATCCGAATAGATGTTATTCTTGTTATCGGAGAGTATGTGTCAAAGTAATCAAGGTCTTCTTTTTGCCTATAACCTTTGACCACAAGTCTTGCCTTATATTTATCAATAGTGCCATCAGCTTTCATTTTCCTTTTAAATATCCATTTTGATCCTAAAGGTTTATTTCCAAGAGGAAGATCAACCAATTTTCATGTATGGTTATTCAAAATTGATTGAATCTCACTATTGATTGCCTCTTTCCAAAATGCTGAATCAGAAGAAGACATTGCAGCTTTAAATGTTTGAGGCTCATTTTCAAGCAAGAATGTCACAAAATCTGATCCAAAGGAAGTAGATATCTTTTGACGTTTGCTACGCCTTGGATCCTCTTCGGTTGGTTTACTTTCCTTTTGAACTTCTCTTGGTCGTTTAGATCTTTCACTTGAGGATTCACTTTTAGTTTTATACGGATAAATATTCTCAAAAAATTTAGCATTATCTGATTCAATTACCGTATTAACATTAATTTCAGGATTGTCCGATTTGTGAACTAAAAATCGACAAGCTTTGCTGTTTGTAGCATAGCCAATAAAAACACAATCCACGGTCTTTGGTCCAATTTTTACCCTTTTGGGCAAAGAAACTTGGACCTTTGCTAAACACCCCCACACTTTGAAATATTTCAAGTTGAGTTTTCTTCCTTTCCATAGTTCATATGGAATAGTTTGTGTTTTGCTGTGGGGTACTCTGTTGAGTATTCGATTAGCTGTAAGGATAGCTTCCCCCCACAAGTTCTGCGGTAAACCGGAACTTATTAATAAAGCATTCATCATTTCTTTTAATGTTCGGTTTTTCCTTTCCGCAACTCCATTTGATTGAGGTGTGTAGGGGGCAGTAGTTTGATGAATAATTCCATATTCTAAACATATCTTTTCAAAAGGAGATTCGTATTCTCCACCCCTATCACTTCTAATCATTTTTATCTTTTTATTCAATTGATTTTCTACTTCGTTCTTGTATTGCTTAAATGCATCAATTGCTTCATCCTTACTATTAAGCAAATATACATAACAATATCGAGTGCAATTGTCAATAAAAGTTATAAAATACTTCTTTCCACCACGAGTTGGTGTAGACTTCATATCACAAATGTCATTGTGAATCAATTCTAAGGGACTAGAATTCCTTTCAATAGATTTATAAGAATACTTAGCATACTTAGATTCAACACATACTTGATATTTTAATTTATTGCAATCAAAGTTAGGCAATATATTTAAATTAATCAATTTTCGCAAGGTTTTATGATTGACATGTCTTAAACGTGAATGCCATAAATTATTTGACTCAAGTAAGTAAGAAGAAGCTTGAACTTTATTATCATCAACAACCATTACATTTAGTTTGAAAAGACCCTCAGTGAGGTAGCCTTTTCCTAGATACATTTCATTCTTACTGACAACTACTTTGTCTGAAACTAGAACACACTTGAATCCATTCTTGATAAGAAGGCCGACAGACACCAAATTCTTTCGCATTTCTGGAACATGATACACTTTGTTCAGTGTCACCACCTTGCCGGATGTTATTTTCAGAAATACTCTCCCATATCCTTCAATCTTTATAGTTGCAGAATTTCCCATATAGATCGTTACATCAGGTGCTGCAGGGGAATAAGTAGAGAAGGCTTCTCGGACTGCACACACATGCGAAGTAGCTCCCAAATCAAGCCATCATTCTTTGGGATTACCTACTAGGTTGCATTATGATAGCATTGCACACAGATCATCAATACCTTCTTTATTTTCCACCATATTGGCTTGTCCCTTTCTCTTGACCTTTTTCGAAAGACGATAATCTGGAGCTTTGTGTCCAACTTTTCCACAATTATAACAATTGCCCTTGAACTTTTTCTTGTTCTGCTCCTGATTCTTTCCAAAAGGTTGCTTCCTTTTCTTATTCTTTGGAGCAGCATCTTCAACGATGTTCGCTCCCATAATTGTTGAATTTCCACGCAACTTCTTTTCTGCTTTTTTGTTATCTTCCTCAATCTTGAGACGAATCACAAGATCTTCCAACTTCATTTCCTTACGCTTGTGCTTTAGATAATTTTTGAAATCTCTCCACGAGAGGCAATTTTTCTATCATCGCAGCCACTTAAAATGCTTCATTAACTACCATACCTTCAGCAATAAGGTCATGAAAAATAAGTTGTAGTTCTTGAACTTGGGTTCCAACAGTTCTGCTATCTATCATTTTATAGTCTAGGAACTTAGCAACCACAAATTTTTTCAAGCATGCGTCTTCAGTCTTGTACTTCTTCTCAAGTGCATCCCATAATTCTTTAGAAGTTTTCACAGTACTATAGATATTATACAAATTATCATCCAAAGCACTTAGGATGTAGCCTTTGCATAGAAAATCTGCTTGTGTCCATGCCTCAGTAATCATAAATTTTCATTGGCCGGCATATCAGCAGTGGGCACAGGAGGATCTTCGTTAGTGAACTTCTGCATACCAAGAGTGGTAAGCCAAAAGAACACCCTTTGCTGCCATTCTTTGAAGTTGGCTCTAGAAAATTTTCCTAATTTTTCTGCCGGTGGCACAGAAGTGCGGCTTGTTGCAGCAACAGTCGCAGAAGTAGTAGCAGTATCACTTGTCATTTCTTTTCACTATCAAAATAGACAAACTGTCTTAATATTTCAGAATATCAGACCTTTTACAAAAAACAACGATGAAGTTTTTATACTCTTCAAATCGTTGTACAAGTATGAACTTTAATATTCCAACGAAGTTTTTATACTCTTCAATAATAATAGTAATTTCCTTAAGATTGTTAGTAAACTATATTGAAAAAATATTAAAATAGTAACAACAACTAAAAGTAATAAAACACAAAATCTGGAAATTTAATGCAAGAACAAAATCGAGCCCACTGACTGCACAGTGTGTCCTTAAGGAAATTATTCCCCTCAAAGTACCCGAGGTTTTGGAATCTTTCCTCTCAGGATAGAACGATTTACTCACCAAAGTTGAGGTACTGCAAATCTTTGATGACTTCGAACCACTTGATGGTTGTATTTCACATGAGTTTTAGGAAGTGCAGAAAGAAGAAGAAGATGGTATATATTCAGAATTTCATATGGAACATTCTGAGGATTAACAGATACATATAGATTGTTTACACATTTTAAGAAAAGGCACCGGAAAAGGTTTGCCTGTTGAGAAAAGGTTTGCAACTTTTCGGACAAGGTTGCAACCTTTCAAAAATCCGTTGGAAAAAACGGAGGGAAATTTCAAATTAATCCGGGAAAGAACCGGGTCGCGGGTCAGGATTTTTTTTTCTTATTTTTTTTCCACTTAATTAATTAAATAAATAAATAATATTAATTAATTAAAAAATTAAAGAAAATTTGGTCCAAAAAGATTATCCGTAGCCGTAGCCGTAGCCGTAGCCGTAGCCGTAGCCATAGCCGAGCGAGCGACGACGACGACGGCGCGAGGGGAGACCCTCTTCTTGATCCTTTAGCAACATGAAGGAGTGCTTCTACTTTTAAGTAGGAGATTTTTCATTTCCACCACCTATGTGGGACCAAAGTTTATTTAATAAAATAAGAGAGAACATATCATTTCCTCTCCACTTCTTTTTCCCTCAATTTCTCATTCAACCTATCAATTAAACCCAACAGATAGTCCTACTTAAAGAAAGCCTATTGAAATAGTGGCCAAGAGGTATAACCTAGGAGCTTTAGTGGAAGATCCATTGGAAGCTTTTGGCGGTAATTTGGAATTTGATATATTTAATGAAGAAAATGAGAATAAAGTATTGGATTAATGCATTGCTAATGTGGCTAAGGATGAAGATATTTCACCTAGGCAATAAGGGAGAGGATTTAAGAAAAAAAAGCCTCATTAAAGAAAACATAGTTGGGATGATAAAGTATCTGAGGAGATTGTTCTGAGGAAACTATCATCAGAGTGGAAAAACACAAGGAGACAAGGTTCAACTACATCAACAAGGTCCAATATATCCAAAAAGCATTGATGTAGTATCAAGAAAAATTGGAGTGGTTAGAGAAGAAGACTAGGTAAAGAATCAAATTTGGCTACATGCCCTTGAAGATTTCACAATTTCAGAGAAATAAGGGTTTGATCTACATTCTTACTTATTTTAATTTTTCACTATTTAAGTATTTTCATTTATAATATCATTATAGAGTACGTTGTGAATTCTGTGATGATCATAGAATATTTTATTCTTTTCTTTTTCTTATTTTTTACATACATGCTAATGAGTAGAGCTTTTTACACCTCAACAGGATTAGTAAAGTAAAATATAGTCCCCCTTGTAAATTTTCTTTTGAGTTTCACTTTTATTAAATAAATAAAAAAATTAGCTCTAGGCACCTCATATAGTGGATTTGCTTTTTAAAATGCCAAGTGTTTTACCCATTATTTGTGATTATTTGATATATTTTTTTTACATCATTTAAGTTTCAAGTCTTTATTGGGGTAAGACAAAATAATATTTGTAACATGATATTGTCTACCTAATAGAATCCGGACGCTGTTCCCCAAAAAGCCAATATTCATACACTTTATACGTAGGTTTATATTTCTTTTCAACAACAAATATGATTTTTTTTGTTGAAAAAATTAACAAAGAGAAGATTTTTTAATCAATAAATACTGATTTTAGCGATATTTTTTATTTATTACCATCTATAGCAATATATAGTAATATTATGATTTATTTGTCATGTATTAAAAGTGAATTATGTATACAATATAAATGTATTATAAATGTTTTAAAATAGATTATACTTGTTTGGTAAGAAATTGACACAATGTATTATAAGTGTATTAAAGTGTGATAAATATATTATCCATGAATAGAACTTGTATTATATGAGTTTTATAAATTATTCTCACAAATATGTATTAAAATTATATTAAAACTGTATTATAAATGTATTTAAATGTTCAGTAAAAAACATATTATTGCCATAAATAATAAATATTTTCTTAATATAATATATTTATGTAAATTTCCCTTTCTTGTTTGCATACTAACAATCTCCCTCTCAAACTAAGTTTCAAAAAATCCATCAACAAGCCCTGCAACAATTGGCCTATCAACAAGCTCCTTGAACTAAGTTCTACGTGGCTCACCCTCACATGCGCCTATAGGGGGATTCATTGCGAGTTGTCCATATTGTTAGAGTATTTATGACCATCAGAGCTCAAAAGCTTGTTGCTTCTTGTATGTGTGTCTCTTAGCTATCTTGGCTCGTAAAACTAGTCTACTGAGCCCTACATCATCAACTTCAACATTTTTATCTGCGTCCCGTCAAATTACAAACTTAAACTAGTTGTTAGACATTAATTTACAATTATTCTTAATATAATATAGTATTATCCGCTTTGAGCTTAACTTGCACAATTTTTTTTTCCAAAAAACTCACACAAATAAGGATATTCATACAATTTATATCTAGCTTCTTTTTAATTTTTTATATTCTAATGTGAAATTTTTGTTCTCACACAATCACATCCTTCTATCTTGAGAGAAAATATATTATCACCTTATACAATGGGATCATTATCATATTATATGGGTTGGATAGTTTGTTTTTTAGTTAATGTACTATACGAGCTAGCTGCCAAACTGTGTCAGCAAATACTAGTGAAGCATCACTAGTCATATTTTATTATTTTTTTAAATTTTACATACTTATATTTGGAAGATATGATAACATTAGAGTATGTTTGATTTTGCGTTCTCAAAAAAAGCATATGTTCCGTGGGTGTCTGTTGCAATAATTATCGTAAACATAAATGTTAGATACGTTTGATAGAGTGTATAAAAATAATATTAAATATGATATATTAATAATGTTTACATTAATAATGCTGATATTAATAATAAAGGGGAGGCCCTTTCTACTAAAATATTAAACATTGTTATAATGTAAATAATATTGTATAATATTTTTAATGAAACATGTTCCCGATAAAATTGTAAAATCGTCAATACAAACAAATTAAGAGATACCAAACAGATTTGCAAAAGATTACCCTATGATTAAGGAATTGTGATCGTATTACTTTATAATTAATCACGAGGTATCCTGAGGATTAATATATTTGAGTTATAAATGAAAGTCAATCATGTAGATGTAACGCCAAATTTTGCACTTGAAAAATAATAATAAAGACAAAAAAAAGGGACAAGTATAAATATTTGATTTGGAGAATACATAATTATTCCCTTTAATTATAACACTTTTTTTTAGAAAGACACTTAAACTTTGCATGAGTCCCAATAACTACTTGAACAATTTAAAAGTGATATAAATATTCCACTTTTTAGCCAACCTCAATTAGAAGAAAAGAAAAGCAATCATGCACCAGTCATTGTTTGCCACATGTTAAATTTGTTTAATTTTTAATCTTTATTTTCATTTATGTTTTTTCTTATTTTGTTAACTTTTTTTCTTTTTCTTTGTTTTCGCTTCCCTCTTCTTCGGTCTTCATCTAACCCTTTGCTCGTTGCCAGTCCTCTAACCTAGGCACTATCGCCACCAATATTTCAGTTGTAATGACATATTCCTTTCGTTATGGATAGGCCAATGGTGAAGAAAATTGAGCCAAAATTTTTTTGAGTAATAATTTAAAATTTTTGAGCTCAGGCTAGATTTGGGCGAAATTTGAGTCAAGCGAGGTCTAGAATAATTCGGTAATGGATGGGAGATTGAATCCTGAGTTTGATCATTTAAGTTGATAGACGAAATGATACAGAGCCTGTATGGCTTTACGGAATCGAATTCGAGCAAGTAGAACTCCCGTAATTGATCTTGGTGTGAAGTATTGAATTTAGAACATCATGGGTTGAGGGTGTGTTGCAAAATGGGAGCTTGGGACTCAAATCCTAACCTTCTTTCTCCGCACATCCTGCCAGAGCAGGATTATTCCAGCTAGGGCGGGCCGTTGTGGCGGGATAGGGCCCGATGTGGCGGGCCAGTCGGGACAAAATGGGGAAAATCCCTAGAAACGTTATTTTTATGCAAAAACCATTCTTAAGAGCTAAGAGGTGACCTAGGAAAGTTCTCCATTGATTTTCTATAAATTTCCGCGCCAAAGATAAGTTAATTATTCCCCTAATTCGAATTTTGATTCTTAGAACTTAGAATCATGTTTGATCATCATTGGGGGAGGATTTTGGCTTGAAAATAATTGTGGAAAAAGCCCTAGTTGGGGATTAGGATCATGAATTTGGTATTTTATTATAATTCGGATAAATTGTTTGTTTCTTGTTATTGCTACTTAGTTTGGGTTGTAATAGTGGTTCTTTCACCAGAGGGTTAGAGTGGGTGTCAATCACGGTATGTCAGGATTGTGACAAAGTTGGTATCAGAGCCCTAGGTTCGTTGATTTTGTTGTACCAAAATGAGTCTAATAGAGTCTTGCAGAACAATAAAAAGACGTCTGTACTTTTCTTCAAAAGGCTATCGGACTTTTGGAAACAATTTCCCTATTTTCTCTCCTTTCGTGATATAATTTGATTCTAATTGGTATCTGATGATCTAAATTGGTATCTAACCTCGTTTACTCTCTTGTCCGTGGATGATTAACACACGTTACAATGGTGTCCGGCCCGTAGCTCCTATTAAGCCAAATATGGTCGAGGTAGGGGCAGGAGAAAGGAATGTGGTAGAGGCCGGGGAAGGGCATCGCTCGCCAGGGGTGAAGCTCAAGTTGAGGATGTACTAGAAAAGATGCCCCTCCCTCACCCTGGGTTGAGGTAGAAGAGGATATAGAGGTTAAGGTAAAAGATGATACTAAACAGGTGAAACTATTTTCCCCACACGAAGTTTGTGAATAAGTGATTGTCTGATAATGAGCAAGGAATGAGGATGCACAAGCTGGGGTTATAGGTCTTCCCCCTCTAGACCCGATTTTAGCTTAGTGGATCATGACTTTTTAAGTGGGTTGGTCGGCATTGGAGCCATTCCCACAATGCCTATAGCCTAAGCTCCAATTGTTTGTCCATTTGCTGCAGTTCCTCAGATGGATGGAATGTTGGGCACTGATGCCTTCTTCTGCTTACATCTCTTGTTAACCATTTTTGGACAGAAGAGTGAAGGAGTTAGATATTGATTTAGATCGCTTGATACCAATTGTAATCAAGTCATATCATGAAAGAGAAAAGAAAAGGGAGAGATTTTCTAAAGTCATGTAGCCTCTTGAAGATAAGTACAAACGTGTAACACCCCCTAAATATTATTGATTCATGGATCCTTTCTTTCATGAAGTTCAAATGAATTATCAAAGTTTTCTATTTAATTCAAGCATGAAATTTTATGGATTTTTCATATCATGATTCCAAATGCATAGATTATTAAATATTTGAAATTTAATTACCTATCTTATATTAACTTATATTGGCTTTTAAATGCATTAAATTGTTGATTTATCAAAAGTTTGATTTATCAAAAGTCCTTATATGAAGGCATGAAAAGATTTTGATCATGTTCTAAAGTATTTTGATCATGTTCTCTCATGCCTAAAGATTTTGATCATGTTCTAAAGTATTTTGATCATGTTCTAAAAGTATTTTGATCATGTTCTCTCATGCCTAAAGTATTTTGATCATGTTCTAAAGTATTTTGATCATGTTCTAAAGTATTTTGACCATGTTCTAAAAGTATTTTGATCATGTTCTCTCATGCCTAAAGTAATTTGGGCATAACTTTTCATAGGATAGTCCAAATTAGGTGATTCAAATTTTTGAGTAACCACAACATCATTACCTACAACTTTCATGAAGAACATATCTTAATATTTGGAGTTTCAATAGATCAAATAAATTAATCTTTGTAAGATATAGTGCTGTGATGGAATGGAGTATTTGTAGAATAAAATTTATATCTCGATGTAGAATGCTCCAAATTAGATGATTCTTGAACTAACTGAAACTAGACTTTTATATCTACAATTTTTATGAAGACACCAAATCCTAATAAGGAATTTATCTTATTCAAACGCAGCTTCGAAAACGGATATTCCGTTAAAAGAGATTTCATCTCACCTACCATAGAAAGATCTAGAACCATTTGACATCATCCATGACATCAAAATTCTCCATTGAATTTTCAAGATCATCCTTTATGATTATGTTTATTTATTGTTAGGTCCCTCCTCCACACCTATAAATACCCACCTTATTTCCTCATTTTATTCACCAAGCTTTCTTAAGCAACTCTTCTCTATATATACTTCTTTACTCCTTCTCAAATATAGTTTTAGTTTTAGTAGTATAAAAATACTACTCTGGTGATTCTTATACTCCGGGTAGTACACAAAATAAACCGGCGAGAAGAAAAGGCTAGGGGTCCAAGAGTGTTCCAATTCGAAGTAAAGCTTTCGATTTAAGGTATGTAAGGCTTTCATAGCATTGGATTGAGTTCGTCCATGCGCCCAATATTTAAATTCATTATAATTGAGTTATAGTTGAGTTTTATCCAAATCTTGAATTCTAAATAAATTAATTCTTCTTCTATTGAGTTTGATATATTTATGCATTAATATTATTATTGTTATCTCTCATATTATTGGAATTATTATCCATGGCTACTTTCCCATGAATCCTAATTGATTTGATGTTCATGAATATTTTTATACATGTTTTGAGTAAAGATATTGGCTTTTTATTATTTTCATTGATAAAAAGAAAGTTATATGAATTAATACTATATATGTATTTTATTAAGTTTTGAAAGAGCAAAAGAGTTGAGTTTGAATGAATTTGAGCAAATGATATTTTGAGCAAGATGTTTTGATGAGATGTAAATAATGTTTTTGGAGGTATAATGATTGATGAACATGAAATGAGATGAGTTTGATGATTTAAATTAAAGTCCAATCAGACTAGATGATGAGTTTAATATGAGCACATATTTTGGGAGTAGTATTGAGCACCGAGTTGGGTAAGAGTTTAATTGACTCAAACTCCAGAACTACGTAGCCAACGTAGGATGGAGGCTATGCCTCTTAAGTCCCAAAAAGAAGACTTTGATGAGTGGATCCAAGATGGTGATGTCCTTTACCCTGGCAAGGTATTGGATGGATGTGGCAACGACATCGCTTCGTTGTATCATCGCTAGCTCATAAGTGATGGTTATCGGTTAGAGAAACTCCCAATTGAGTAAGCATTTCTTGTTACTATTATTTTTATTATTATATTTTAAACTTGCATTACATATTGATGTTGAGATGATGTTGAGTTCTGAGCTGAGTTTTCTTGAGAGGAGTTTCTTGATATTTGTCCTTACCTTCCTGTCATTTAACATACTCGTACATTCCACGTACTGACGTCATTTGACCTGCATCATTTTATGATGCAGATACAGGTGTTAGAGATCCTCAACAGGCGCTTCGTTGAAGAACATTATTTTTCAGTTATTTGGTGAGTCCTTATATTCGGAGGAACTCTTTATCCTTTAATTATTGTTGAGTATTATGTTTCTTTTAAGGTAGCCATGGACATGTCATTGGCACCATCTAAGAGTATTAGAGGCTTCATAGATAGAGTTTAATGATGTAATTGGAGTAGTTCTCCTTTGAAACTACTTCTTCTAAAAAAAAATTATTCTTTCATTAGATGTTGTTAATGGAGAGCCCATATAAGTATTCTTATTAAGTCTTCCGCTGATGAATGAATAAGTGATGAGACCAAGTGGTTCTTTCAGAGGTCAGAGATGGTTTCTGAGTGCCGGCCACGCCTAGGGTACCCTCTCGGGGCGTGACAAAACGTCTCCATACTATTCCATAAGACTCTACTAGACTCATTTTGATACAACGAGATCAACGAACCTAGGGCCCTGATACCAACTTTATCACAACTCTGACCCACAGCGAGTGGCACTCACACTAACTCTCTTGTGGGAGAACCATTTACCAAGCCCAAACTAGCCCAACAACACTATTTTCAAAATAAGTCATGTAATTTTAAAGAGTGAAAAATTTTAAATAAATAAATCTTGAGTTCCCATAAACTCAAGTAGTCATCAAAATCTGTTGCGAAAATAAACCCCTTAGAACTAGAAAGTTATTATACCGAGTATAGAAAAATAGGGATGCAACCCTAATATGCCTAAACTTACACTCCAATTAAGAAGTACAAAGTATCGCATGTCAAATATAGAACCCAACTAGATTAGAGTCGAACCCACAAGGAATGTAGAGGAAATAAGTCTACTAGCACTTGTGTTCAGCTATAGTCACTATGTCTCAAAAGTCAAAATTGCATAAAGTAAATTGGGTTTTGGGTTTTAATTCCAATATCAAGTAACAATGTTCATAGTAACAAAGTAAAACAAACATAAAGGGTTAAAAATATGAGAAGGTAGTTAGGACTATGTTTCCCATGATATGTAACTCAGTAGACGTCTCATATTGGTGATACCATTTCAATGCGGCGCATGCAAAGTCTAGAAAGTTATGGACATCTAAACGCCTTTTGTCCCTATTAGATAAATTTTATTCTTTTACCTTCTGGTCTCCGAATGTATATCTATCTAACCCTTGCTTTTGACCTCAGAAAATTATTCCCTCTTGGACTCAAGTTCTTAGACTAAGGCTTGTAGCTTTTATACTCCATTGTAGTTATCTTTTTCTAATCACTACCCCTCTCTTGAGCAAGTAATGAATATAGGTGAGTACTAACGCATGCACTCATTAAAAGAAAAACAAGATGAAGATAACAATAATGCATGTTTGAACAATGAACGAAAATCACCTATATGTTTTCCTACTTTGTTATTCCATTTTAGCTACTAATATTAATAAGCAAAGTGTTAAGAATTAGTGTAGAATTCATAGAACAATACTTACGTTTACGCAATAGATAATCTTGGATGAATGGACGAATAATGAATCAAGAAATGAACGAAAACTTGTATTTACGTTTGATTTCCAAAAGTGGTTCGAAAATATGCTTCACACAATAGTCAATAGTCAATACTCAAAAATCAGTAAAAGTGCATGACCTCTAACATAAAATAGGGTATTCCAAAGTACAAAACCAAATCCTAAACAAAGTAGAAAAACTTATGTCAGCTCGATTCACGTTAACTATTCACAGACCGTGGTCCTATCACACCTTGTAGAGATCTTTCGTGGTCTTTGACATAGCTTCAACTGCCTCTGGGTTCACCACTCCACAGCCAATCTTCACGGCCCGTTCAGGGCACAATGGTTCATTCAGGGCTTGGTGTGGGTTGCCTCGAATTGTTCCTGAACCTTCTCAGTATAATCTTTATGTTTCTTTTGATGACCCATTACACTTTGCAAAGCACATGATAGGTCTCATGGGACTTGACTTGAACTTTTTGCAACACATTTATTGCTTCGCTTTCATGATCGCGTTCCACGAACTATAATGATTTTCACGGACCGTTAAGGGTCTCGTAGGATTTCACTTGGGCAAAACTTTTTGAACTCATATATACTATATCCACTTTAACAGCCAACTCCACGGGCCGTAAAAAGGTTCACGACCCATGGAGGAATTCGTGAAGCTACAGCTGCAGTGATCTTTTTAGCAAAAACTCAACAATTTAGCCCAACCTCGTGCAGGACTTAGTTTTCCTGCATCAAAAAAAAGCACACATCATATTTACAAAAACACACTTGGAACCCACGCTAATTCATTTTTTTAGCAATGAAAGTGTCATAAATACATGACACATCAAATCCCTCAACTTAGAACCGTTGTTTGACCTCAAGAAATGACAACTACACAGAACACAATGACGAACAAATACAAACGACTATTAAAAGATATACAGCAGCCCCAAACACAAAGTACATGGCCTTTTTTCATTTATTTACCAACTCGGCTATGCAATGCACCAAAAATTCCTACCAAGTCACAAAAATTGATTTACGACACTTCTCACAATCAACAAACCAATGTAAACAATAATGTACTAGTCAAATTAGCAACCAAACAATGCAGGCATAGTTCCCTCACCACAAAGAAGTCTCTCTCACGATATATATAAACAAAACAAAGACTGGAATGATATCACTCACGCTCTCAAACTAAGCTCAATTAATGCACATATACACACCATATGTTTGTCTTTATTTTCTATACTTTAACTTTCGAATAGCTCATTTAGAATCACAATAGGAATTTATTTGCTTGTAATATAGGCTCGGGTTTGGGTAGGATACATTTAGGATATAAGTGACTGTTTTCCCCTCCAAGACACTACAATGACTTAGGTATTTATTTATTTTTCTGCTATTCTGCTCTTATTTTTTATTTTACTTGAGGCCACAGCCCAATTCTTTTCTTTTTCCTCTCGTTATATACTTCTTTTCATACCCAACTTTTTTCGCTTTCATTTATAGAAGCCACCCTCCAATTAGGCTTTTAGCCTGAGTTGAGGTGCACATTGTCCTAAGAGGGACCAGGGCTAAGATATTTCGAAGTGAATTGTATTATTTCGAAGAAAAGTTCTTTTTTCAGGCTCAAACTTTTAAAAGATACAAGTTCATTTGGTTGGTTGTTTTTAGGCTAAGTGGATTATTTTCAACAACGGCCTATGATCCTTTCCTATTCAAGTTATTCAATCATTTCAGTGAGACTAATCAGGCAAGTTTTAGTTTACATATGCAATTTTCAAATTAGGGAATTCAGCTCTCACACACATGGCACATATCCGACACTATTTAGTACCAATCGACATAGTCATGTTCTAGCTAGCATTTGATCGAAAATTCAATAAGTAAAATGTCCTATAAAGATCCTAACAAGTCAACTTTCACAGTCAAGTAACAAACACATCATAGCCTTTTTCAAAATTCAGACAGGGTCATTTTTATTCAATTCAAAGCATATGTGTCAAATTCACGGGCTACATGTATACTTCAATAGACTACTTGTATTTACACAACAAAATATCCTAAACATACCAGTTCTACTAAATAATACACTTGGGAAAAAAACATGGAAAGAAAAACTCTCAAACGGCTAGGATGCCCCATCCCCCATCAAAAAGTTGTGCATTATCTCCAATGCACGTTAAGATGCTAAAAAGTAAAACAACATAGGTGATCATACCTACAATGCCCAAGGCATCAGTTAGTGTCTCAAACGTGGCACCAATGGTGGCCAATGCACTCAATGATGTAGGCTCGCCCAAAGGGTTATCGCCCGTAGAAAGAGTGGGTGTGCCTGAAGGCACCCCTCTAGTGGTAGTCTCAATAAATGGAATCTCAGAAGTCTGAGCTGGAGAAATTCCACTCACTGAAGCTCCAACTCATGCAGCCTCGACCTGCTACCGATATATTTCCTCATTTTCTTTTAATTACCATCTCAAAACTCGTCCTACCTTCTGAATGCGCTTGGCCTCAACCTTTGGAGTGTCATCTAGAGGACTCGATTTATCATGACGTTTCTTGCCCTTGCCTTTTTTATCAAGCTTTGATGCCAGTCTTGTGCCTCACACCTTATCAAGCCCCGTAGTCTCCAGAGGGGCAGAAAATAGTTACATCAGTATATCAATAACTATCGGAGGAGCAATAGTGATATATTTCTTTTTTAGCATAGCCAAGTCCTCACGTAGTGCTGCCAACTATGTTTTCATGGACTCAACCTCTAGACTGCCCAGACTATCAATCAGCTCGGTGAGGTATGACTCAAGGCCATTTACTCGCCCATATAAAACATTAATCTCTCGTCTGAGGTTAGCGCGAAGTCGGCCCTCAACCTGTTGTACCTGAGTTTGGACCACCTGTGGGAGTCTCTCAATAACCTGGTCTAATAAAGCCCTTGTCTATTTTTGATAAGCTACCAACCGAGAAAAAAACTCATATGGCATGGTCACCACTCTCTTCCTCGAGCTACTCAAAAGCCTCATTGGTAGGTAAAGCAGTAGGGACCCCTTCCAAACATAAAGTGAACCTGGTATGATAATGACTGAGATGGTGGCTTGAGATGTCCTAACCTTATAGAGTGGGTTATCGACATACTTGATCAATGCAATATTTGTGGAACCGGCTAATAAGGACTCCAACATTCCCACACAATTTCTAAATCAAACATAGAAAAGGCAGTATGGCTTTTTCATTGAGTTCTCGATCTCAAATTTCAATTGTAGTCAAACAATCCACATTTAAAGCATACCGAGCCATGATACATGTGGCCAAGGATGCCTGGGATAGGAGGAGAATGTTATTATTAATTATTGGCCTCAGGCAAGCACACATAATGACCCACCAAAATTTGGTCACAAAAATGAGGGATGCCTTTGTAATCAACTATCTCGGGATCGTCACCCAAGATGCCTCAGCACCCTCAATAGCAATGCATTGTGCTATCCACCTCAGAATATCAACCCGAAAAGTAGGATCATCTATCTTCTCCTCATGCATAACCAAGTAGTTTCTGTGATCATATAGCCCCGTCAGATGCGGAGTGTAATTTGGACCATGTAAGAACTGGAGGATAGTGGCCTCCAAAATGTCAACTCGAACACCCTTCATCTGGACATCCTCCAATGGTGGCAACTTTAAATTTATGTCTTTCTTTTTCTTCCTCGAGGACTCTTAGTGATGGAGTTTAACAGTGTGGAACCAATGGTAGCATAGAAGTCTTGTGTGATCCGCTTATTGTAGTAGCCTTGGGGTGTACTCATCCATTCTAACTAATACCGATCGAACAACTCTTTCATCTCAGGCACTGAAGTTATGTTGTTGGTGCAAACCTGAATCTCTAGTATTATAGCCCGCTGGCTAAGGCCGAGGGAACATTTGGACAAGCCATGATGAAATATTTGTTGGGACCCCGACACAGTCCATTTGTTCCTCAAGAAGTCAACTAGCACTCTTTGAGTGACCACATCAGATTCTCTAGAGGCCGCAAACCTCTTAATACTGTCTTTGCTGTCAGCTTCCTCATTTCCCAAACCCATTGCCTCCTCTTCAGACTGGAGTGAGCGGTTTTGGCCTCCGCAATGACTTTAGTCCTGGTGTTATAGGGTGAGTGAGGGTAGGCGGTCGTTGTGCACCGTACATTAAAACCACTAGATTATTCATTACCTGACTCGTTATCTGATTCGTTGGCTGAATTATCAGATGGCTAACCATAAAGTCATGATTTAGAAGTCTGACGTTTAAGCCCCATTGTACCTATAGAGGAGACAGTTAGAATTTACAAAATATAATGCAAGAAATTAAATGGGTACTTAGACTTTCCCAAAATTATATAAGCATAAAGATTCCCTTAAGAATGTCGTCGCTCAATCCATCATAGGGCAATCGCATACAAAATTGGAATTACAAACTAATTTTTTTTAGTGTTTTTTCAATTTTCCATTTTTTTATGCGGTGGGTCTTCACGGGCCCTTAAAGGTTACACAGCCCGTGAATGGTGCCGTGAAAGTTTACTAGTGATTTAATCATAAAAAATGTTTCTAAGTGTTGGCTAACGGTTGACTCAACGGTCCGTAAAGAGGTTCATATTCCATAAAGCTTCCCATGGTCCTTCACTTAGAAAATTTTCCCATTGAGGGGACAACGAGCATATCCACTGTCCGTGAGTGAAATACGGACCGTGAACATGCCTTTGTCCGCAAGCAGTTCAGTTTGACAATGATGTTTTATTCCCATGCAATAAACAAACAAAATACACTCAATATAGTACCAATTGCATTTGATCCATTCAAGACCACCCCTAACAATCATTTTTGACATGAAGATCGAGCCTTAACCTAAATTACACAAGTATTCAGTGAGTGAACTTACTTGCACACCTCAAATGGACTGGATTAGGATGAAATAGGGGTTTTAGATGGAGAGACTTGTGATTCCAACACTCACACTGCCTTCGTAACCAATTGAATTTGGAGAGTGAGATAGATGAAGATTTGTTGTGATCATTGGCGGTTTGGAATTTGGAGAGGGGGTTTTTAATTTGAAGATGATCCAAATCGTGAAAATGGGTTTGAAACTTGTCGCGCTCCATTTTTCTCAAAATGGGATTGTAACGACGTGACAACTCTTTTTAGAATTTAAAAAGAGATGAGTTGCCACCTAACGAATTAAAGGTGCGTCAGGGAACCATTCTATACTAAATAACAAATAAAATAATTTAAAAGGTCAAATGCTACCAGAGTTAGGGTAAAGATTCAAATTACCTCAAAAGGAAGGTGTTAGGCACCTTTCGAGGTCCACAAAGATGGGTCCCGGTCGAATCTTACAAATTATGTGGGGGTAAAAATTGTATCAAATAAAGGTCTCTTATTTATTTTTATTAACTAATAGATGGCTAAGGTGATAGAGAATATTTAAAATAAAAGAAGTAAAAGAATAGAAACTAAATGTTAATTAACATAAAACATGAAGGAACAAAGTAGACAAGTGAGAAGACAGAAATTTGCACAATTATATATAGAAAGAAAATAATAATTTTTTAGTTACACTAACCCAAATAAATATAAATAAATATATTTAAATATTTAAATAATTAAGGATCTAACAAAACTAAATTAATTTATATCCTACTCGGATCAGCGTCAAGCTTATTAACGGAAGACAAATATAAAAGTTTGTCCAAACCACCTTTCATCATTTCTGAGGGGCCTATCTACCCCTACCCCTCCTAGGTTCATTTATTATTATAATCCTAAAGCGATCGTAAGAAATAATAAAACTAGCGTCATAAAAGGTGCTTAACGTCACAACTCAATGTCCAAGAGGCATTGGACTTGCTAATTAGACTTGATGAAAATATAGGCCTCCTAATTAGACACGTCGTCAAGCAAAATAAGTAGGACGAGCAATTAGCACATAAAGTCTCAAATAAGTCTCTAGATGAATTAATTAGCATGTTTGAAAACGCATACAAGTTGTGAAGGCTATGATAAAATTTAGTGTGTGCACGCATAATCAACAATATAATTCATAATATGAAGCTTGAATAACATGGGAGCAAAATACTATCATTAATATGGGAGTAAGTTCTAATTATGCTAAAGGAGAGACAATCTTCGCAATTTGAATTATTAACATGAATAACATGCTGAAAATTTATTTAAAATACTATAGACGTGATTACAAAATAACATAACATGCTGAAAACTAATTAAAGTTGTAGGCATGGTTTCAAAATAGAATAACATGATAAATATTTATTAGAATCATATATACATGATTTCTAAGTATAACATTATGCTAAAAATATTTATAAAGGCCTATAGACATGATATCTACTTAATTAGCATGCTGAAAATAAATTGACAAGGGTCTATAATACCTAAGCAGCTGACATGCTGAAACTATTGCACAACACCTATAGGCATGGTGTCTAATGGACAGAAAATTACAATTACAAATTGTCTACTTTTTGTTTTTGTCCTATAGGCACGATTTCTACTCAAATAGTGTGCTAAAATATATCAAACATATAGGCATGATTCTAAAGAACATGTTGAAATATTAAATAGTTCTCATAAACTTGTTTAACATATAAACTGATATGCTGAGTGTTATGTCCGGAAAAAAATGGTTTAAAATTAATTTCAACTATAAGAGAAAAAATCAATTTTAGAAAAAAGAGTCGCCATTTTATTTTTAAGGAAAATCAAGAAACATTAATTTTAATGACCCTAACAGATTTGAGTCTTAAAAATTAGAGAAAATGGATAAGGGTTCAAATTTCGATTTTGAGAAGGTGTTAGTACTCAAATTGTCCGCTAACATGCAGTTATCCGTCGATTTAAAAATTATTTAACTAACTTTGGGGAGGTAACAAAGACGATTAAATCATTTGAATAATAAAATCAACTTAAGACACTTGAAATAATCTATAAATAAATGTAAACTTAATAAAGACGACTAAGTAAAGAGAGACTATTAAGACGACTTATTTAAAATAACAATGATGATAATAATTTGACACAAAATGATCCATCATTTGGGGATTAAATTAAGTTAAACTAAATAATTAAAGTTAGAATTAGAACTAATTAAGCAAAATAAGATATATATATATATATATATATATATATAGAGAGAGAGAGAGAGAGAGAGAGAGAGATCACTATGTCCCTTTTTGTATACATCTGGTGTATATATACTGTATATCCGTGTATATCGCATGTTGTATATTGTGTATCTGTTGTATAGCTGATGTATACAGCTCACTCTCGGCCTTTAAAACCTGTAATTTAGCTTCTATTAACTTTTCAACAATTCGAGCAACACAATGACTGATCAAAACTCAACAATCTGCAAGGATGGAGTCCGAAGATGGACTCAAATCGATATCACATGCACCAAAATAAAATCGTATAAGCATCTACTCATTTTAAGCTAAACAAAGGAATATATCATGATATTTTAAAGCACTAAATTAAGGAGTATCCTAAAAGTGACTAACAACATGCATATATGTAGACAAAGAAAATGAAAGAAGAAATATATTCTAATAACTAAAGGACACGGAATTAATATATACGCTACACTAACTCAAATCACAAAGAAAGAGTTAAATCAATTAGGTCATGAAAGTTCTAACTAAATAATAACTTAAACATACATTTATTATCTAAATCATGATAAAAAAAATAAACTGAAAACATGAAAATCTATATCGTCAAAGAAAACTACTCAAAAAAATAATGGACGAAACTAAGAGCTTTAACATATTTGCTAAAATGTCACTATACTTCAAGCAAGACAAGAAATTTCTATTATTAATCTAATTAATCATAACACGTGCTAACTAAAAAACAAGAATAAGAAACAACTAGGGGTGGGCGTTCGGTATTTGGTTCGGTATTTTCAAAATTTACATTCGATAATTCGGTAATCGGTAATTCAAAGTATATACCAAATACCGAACTTTCAAACTTCGGTTCGGTAATTCGGTAATCGGTAAATAAAAATTCGGTTCGGTACGGTATTCGGTAATACCCAAATTTCTGCATCTTATAAGATCAACACAAATGCAAGCACTTTTTTTTACAAGATAAGTAGCCACAAACCATCTTAAAATAAAACCTAAAACTAAAAGGCAACAACAGGCAACAACAACAAAGTGCTTCAGCCTTCAGCTGCAACACACAACAACTAACAACAATACAACATAAGCTGCAAGCCTGCAACAATACACCAAGCAGCAGCAGCTCCCTACAGCACCTGCAACAGCATACAACATGCAGCAACAGCTACAACATGCAACAACAGCTACACACAACAACAACTAACAACATAAGCTGCAATAAGCTGCAAGCCTGCAACACTACACCCAGCACTGCCACCAGCATCACACTACACACTACACAAAACACCTCCTGCAGCAGGTCCCTACAACAACCACCAAAATAAGAAACAACCAGCAACAACAACACTTGCAGTACACCTGCAGCAGCAATAAGCCAATAATTGGCAGGAGCAACACAACAACAGTCAACAGCAGAGGAAATAATTGGCAGGAGCAACACAACAATAGTCAACACTACCTGCAGCAGCAGCACACTACACACAACACCACCACCACCTGAAGCAGCTCCAAAATCAAAAGTCAGACATAGTAGCAGCAGAGGAAATAGAGTCCAAAATTTGCTTTTACTGTTTTTCAGCTTGAACAATGCAAGTCAATATCATCCATAGCTAAAAAGAATTTAAAACGTGTCAACAATTAAACAAAGTAAAAAAATATAAAAATAAAATACAAAAACTGAAAAACATACCAAGTTCAAGTTTTATAAGATCATTAAAATCTTCTTCAATATTTATGGGATAAGGCTCATTTCGATGTCAATCTTGAAGACAAATAACAGCTTGCACCAATTTTGGAGTCAAAAAACTCCTAAATGAATCAAGAATACGGCCCCCGGTGATAAAGGCACATTCCGATGCCACACTAGAAATTGGAATTGCCAACACATCACGAGCCATTTCGGAAAGAATTTTATATCTAGGAGAATGAGCTTTCCACCACGACAAGATATCAAAATTATCGTCATCATCATTCGGCTCTAGTTCTTCACTAAGATACTTTTCCAACTCCGACTTACCACCCAAACCTGCACCATCTTGTTTGTTCCTCTTCATTTGGATCCTATTTCTCACTTTTGTTGATTTTGTCCTATTGTTAGATATAGATAAATCCGATGTCTGACCCAATAAATCAAAAAGAGAAGATGAGCGTCGAGATGCATTAGAGAATTTTGCTACATACTCTTCAAACATAGATTTCATGTAAGTCATCATTTCATCTTTTATTTCATTCCCTTTATCATCTCCAAACATATCCTCAAGTGCGTCGCCAACATACTCAAGTTTGTTACGAGGATCTAAGATAGAGGCAATAAAAAGCACTTTATTCATTTTTTCAGGAGCACCCCAATACTTGACAAACTTTTCTTTCATTTTTTCTCCCATTTTTGCCAAAGAAGGATCATTGTCTTCCATACACTCTCTTAAATGATTGTGAAGCTCAACTATATCTTCAAAGTGACCATTAGAAGTGACGTAGAGTGAACCTGAAACCTTCTCAGTTAAATCATAAAACATTTTAAGAAATATTATCATATTTCTCACCTTTTGCCAATCATCACTTTCAAGTACACCTGCAACACTTCCATCTTCACAAACATGATTAGCAAGATAAGTTGACAATCCACCATCTTCGAGATCAAACCTATCAAATGCACTCTCAAAATATTGTGTGGCATCCAACATCAAGTAGGTCGAATTCCACCGGGTTGAAACATCTAAACATAATGACTTCTTACTGTCTATATTTTTTAGTTCACAACATTCCGCAAATTTTCTAATTCTTGTGGCAGATTGTCTAACATATTTTACCATTTGCCTAACACGTTTGATAGATGGACCAACTTCTTTCATGCCATCTTGCACAATAAGATTCAAAATGTGAGCCATACATCTCACGTGAAGATGGTTGCCACATTTCATGTTAGATCCCCAATTAACCATTTATTTGTGTAACTCTTTCACCATGACATCATTAGAAGAAGCATTATCTACAGTTATAGTGATTATTTTCTCCAATTTCCAATCAAGCAAACACTTACTAATACAACGGGCCATTTCGTCACCCTTATGACTAGTAACAACCTGAAAGTTTAAAATTCGTTTATGCAAAAGCCAATCACTATCAATAAAGTGTACTGTCAAACACATATAATTTATTCTCTGTATAGAAGTCCATGTGTCGGTGGTTAGACAAACTCTCGGTGATGTTTCTTTCAAATACTTCATAAACTTTTGTCTCTCTTCACCAAAAACTACATAACAATCCCTAGTCACTGTTCTACGGGAGGGAACTCGAAATAAAGGTTGGGTTTTTTTCATAAACATCTTAAAACCTTCCTTTTCAACAAAACGAAAAGGAAGCTCATCAAGGATTAACATCTCAATTAAAGCCCTTCGAGATACCTCTTGATCAAAAGTCCAAATTGTCCCATCACGCATTTCACCTTCTAATGAAAAGTTTAAATTTGATTGTTTATACTTAGAATTGGAAGTGTTAACCTTATTTGGATTTTTAGGACAAGTTTTCAAATGTTTATTCAGTCCACTTGTTCCATTTTTAGTTGAATCAGCTAAGAGAACTTTACCACAATGCTTGCACTTTGCTTTATTAATTCCATCTTCTATGAGCTTATCATAATGCGGCCAAGCAGCAGATCTTGATTCAATAGCTTTCCTCTTCATAGCCACTGATTCCGGTGTTGAATCAAGAGACTCAGTAAGAGCCAGAGGTGCGACATTGGTTGTTCGACTTGATTTATCTTCCATCTAAACATAAAAGAGATCACAAATGTTATAAGACATAAATTGGAAGTGTAAAACAAAATAAAAAAAGAACAGATATCATCTTGCTCACCTCTGAATAGTGAATTCTGATAGAACAATTTGCGCTAACCCTATGTAACAATTCCACAAAAAAGATTAGACCTTAGGTTCTATTGATTCTGAAAATTCCACAAGATAGAAAAAAAAATTAGCACCAGTCATTAACAGCAAGTACTCAATTCAATATGAGAAACTAAAAGATATACAACAGAAAAAGTCACTTACTCATATGTGTTATCAATTATGAGCCAACATCCCGCTTCCTTACAAATATCAGATATCCTCTACATAACAAAAATACAACTTGTTAATGTTTCAATAAAGTAAAATCACACGAGAATACTAATGCACTATCATATCTATAAAGATGAGATAAGAGACCTTAAGAAGGGACTCAGGGATATATGTTCCTGATGGATTGCCAGGATTAACAACAGTGACAAGCTTTGGGGTCGGTATAGTATTCTTTAGAGTACTTTCCAACCAGTCTGAAAATTGAGAAATCATGGAATATGTCAATCCATAGACAACCAAACAACAAAGGCAGATAATGTTTTGAAACTCTCAAGTCCATTATGCAAAACAGTGGCAATATTTAGGTTAACATGATGCATTGAAGTGGCAAACTATAAGTTATAACGTACTTAAATCAGGTCAACAATCGGGAGTGAAGTTTACTAACTTCATTTTTCTTTTTCTTTTCTTTCTGGTGGGGATGGGGTGAGGACATCCAATACGAGAAAAAACACAGAACGATGGTTTCCAGAAAACATTCTACAAATCAAGACCATTATGAATGATTTACACAACTTGCAACACAAAGCAGAACACTACTTCTGCAGCAACCTCTTCTTAAGTTGATTTCTACACAAGTAGTGTTAGATTCAGAGAAGATGGAGTTTTTTGATAAATTTCAAGCAAAGGGAAAAAAAGTAACTCATAGTACATATGTGATTAGTGATTACGATATATTCCCAAGTGCTCAGACGACAAAGATAAAACGGATGTTCACTCAATGCCGCCGTCTGCGATGCAGCTGAGGAGTGGTCGGAAGTTTCTAGTTTGTATTTGTCATTTGTGAACTGTGAAGACTGAAGAGTGAAGTGGGCGTTCACTTAGGGAGTTAGGGACTTAGGGTTACTTAGGAGTTAGGAGTTAGGATTTAATTTGGGTTTGGTCTTTGGACCTAAACATTTATGGATAATGGGCTTTTTGCCCTTTTCTATACTCCTTTAGGCTTTAGCCCAACAGAATATATCAATATAATGGGCTGCTAATTCTCATTTAAATTCGGTATTCGGTATTTCCCGAATACCGAACGGTATAAAAATAAATACCGAACCCGAATACCGAAAATATGATTTTTGGTACCGAATACCGAACCGAATTCCCGAATTACCGAATACCGAAATACCGAATTAGCCGGTTCGGTTCGGTAATTCAGTTTTCGGTATTTTATGCCCACCCCTAGCGAAGAGAGAGAGCAAAGATGGAGGGGGGTGGCGTTGGTGGTTGGTATGTTAAAATAGGATAGATAGAATGAATTCATCTCAACCATCGATCATAGAGAAATGAATGGATAAGATTTAAGGGTTGGGTGAAGAGTGGGAATTGAGATTTAAAATTAAGCCACATTTTGTTTCAAAAGAGCTAGATTAGAAAGAATTTGTAAGTAATTTGGCTAAAATTGACACCGTTTAAGTAAATTTTGGCTAAAACTGAAATTAAATTGAATAGAGAAGGTTACAATTTAAATAATTGAAAGAAAATTGAATGGACTGCTATTTAATTAATAAAAATACTACACATATAAAGTAGGTAGTAACTTTTCATATAAAAGAAATATCTTTCACAATATATTATATAATGTATACATATCACACACTTAAAATTTGAAATCATAAAAATCATTATTCTAAATAAAAAATCCATTAAAAATGAGTAAATAAATAATAATAATGATAACAATACTACTACTACTACTACTAATATACTAAATAAAGACTTAAAATTTGAAAGTACAAAAATTATTATTTAAAAATAATTAAATAATACTATTTATATAAAAAATTATGAAGTAATAATAACAATAATAATTTCATAAATTATGAATATCAAAGTATGTAATTAATTGGATACAAAAATTTAAATAAAAGAATAAAAAATAAATAAGTTTTAAAATACTTAATCAAATAGCAGTCCGAAAGTGGGTTTTAGGTCAGTCAGAATTGAGTGTCAACAAAACCCTTTTGTTTTGGGAATTTGGTGTTTGCATCAAAACTAGGACGGGTCTATTTAAGTTGACTGACCTGATTTTCATGGCTTGTGAATGATGCTCGTGAATAGCTCCATGGACCATGGACCCCTCCATGAACACTAACTTAGAGAAAATTTAAGAAAACTTACCTGATGGTTCACGGGAGGCTAAACAGTCCGTGATATTCTTCACGGGCCGTAAACCTGATAGTGAACTTGAAGTCAAATTGTTAGTTGTTTGGATGGCTCCACACCACGGGTTGTGGTACTCTACACATGTTGTGTAAGGGCTTGTGGGGAGATGACATGTAAATGTGGTTTAATATTGATCCTCTCGCGCTATAAAAATATGATTGTAGACAGAGTACCCATCCAGGAAGCAATACCAACCTTTATCTGCCAGCCTGTCTAGCAGTTGGTCCATGAAAGACATTGGAAAATTGTCTTTCAAGGTTCACTTGTTGAGCTTTCGGTAGTCCATGCAAACTCTCCAACCTGTGACTCGCTTTAAGGAGACCAACTCATTCTTGTCGTTAGCGGAAACTGTCACACCTCCATTTTTGGGGACACACTGCACAGGGCTGATCCAACTATTACTTGAGATTGGATATACTATGCATGTATCGAGCCACTTGATTATATCCTTCTTCACCACCTCTTGCATATGTGGGTTTAGTCTTCTCTGATGCTCAATGCTAGGGATGCAATCCTTATCCATCTGAATTGTATGAGTATAGATGCTCGAAGGTATACCTATGATGTCAACAATGGTCCAACCAATTGCTTTCTTATACCTATGCAAGACCTCGACAAGTGCTCTAACCTGCTCCTTATTCAAATCTGCAGCAACAATGACCGACAATTTGTTATTCTCACCCAAAAACACATACCTCAAATGACAAGGCAACTCTTTCAGTTCAAGTACATGCGGCTCCTGAATAGATGGTTTGGCAGGAGGAGTTGATCTCTTCAAATCAAGATCTAGCTTTTTAGGGGCTTAAGGGTGTGATCCCATGCCCTATAAAGCGTTCACAGTCTAATCATACTCCTTTAAGCGATCACCCTCAAAGTTTATGATCACAGCAACCAAAGTCTCAACAGTGAACCTTTCCTCAATAGACACCTCAATATTTGCTTCATCAGCTATGTCGATCATGGACATCGCAGTCATGTCTCTAGGTTGCTTCACTAACTTACACACATTGTACTAAAATTCTTCATTGTTTAGCCTGAAGGTGAGCTCGTCACTTTCCATAACTGCCAAAGCTCTGCATGTGGCCAAAAATGGCCTTCCCAAAATTATTGTAACTTCAAAGTCTACCTCGCAGTCCGAGATGACAAAATCAACAGGGAATATAAAATGGTCAATTCTCACCAGCACATCACATAGAATTTTCACGGGCCTCTTCACTGATCGATTAGCCATTAACAACCTCATTGTAGTTGATTTGGGAGCTCTCAAGCCCAACTGTTTATAGATCACTAGTGGCATGAGATTTATACTAGCTCTCAAGTCGCACAAAGACCTTACAAAATTGAATGCACCAACTGTGAACGGAATGGTGAACACGCCTGAATCCTCTTTCTTCTTAACCAACGGCCTTGTAGCAATAACACTATAATGGTGTAGGTTATCAACTGGCTCGAAAGTGATTGTCCTCTTCTTTGTAACCAGGTCCTTCATGAATTTCACATAACTCGACATTTGCTCCAATGCTTTACCAACAAAATGTTCATGGACAGTTCCTTCAGCATAATAATGAATTTCAAGAACTGTTATCCTCACCCTTCTTCTTTAACCTCTGAGAAAATGGAGGAGGTGGTTTGCGAATTGGTGGTAATGGTCTAGGTTGAAATTTCTAGACTGGCCTAGCCTGAAATTTCTAAATTACTACTCAAAAGTTTTTCTGACCTAAATCTTTCACTATTGGCTTCCCAATACTTGTAGATCTTTGATGTTAAAACATATACCTTGTTGTCATGCTATAGTTGCACTTCATTTTAGAAAATTAGAGCCCATTCACTATGTTGCGCATTAGTATATCAAGGAGACTTATCTCAATACCTATAATCACTTTATTCAGTCAGTTACTAATATGTAACTATGGCCATAGTCAAACAATCCTTCTGTTATACCACCTGATATATGAAAACAACACCAAGAAAGTGTAGGAGGAAGAAGCAGAATGAAAACAAGACAAGAAAGTTGTCCAAAAAAAATGTTGACATGTCCTGCATCCTTTGTTATGCAAAGAGTCACAATAAGAGGAATTGATATTTGAGTGATCAAGCTAATACAAACAGAGAAAGGGGAAGACCAAGAGGGACAAGTTCAACAAGGTCAAGTGTTGGTTCTTCTACATCACCAACTCAATTCGAACCAAGCACAAGCAGAGGAAGAGGTTGACCAAAGGGTTTTGCAAAACAGGTAACACTTAATTTGTTATTTTACGACTTAATCAATATTATTTCACTTAGATTTTTATAAATTACTTAAGTTATAGGCTAGTGCTACTGTTGGTGTTGCCCCATGGAAGGGGAAGAGGAACTAATGCAATCAGGAAAAAAAGTTGAAAATAAGAAGTGGGATATTATTTGATATGTATTATTTGAATAAATTATTATGCCTCAATTAAATTATTATAAGTTAAAATTATAATTATATTTTATCCAATTAAAATGGAGTACCTAATATGCTCATCCAACAATCAAAACTAAAAATAATTTAATAGTAGTTGAACCATGATATTTTGTCCGTCTTTCGTTTGAAATTTCATGCAATCAGTCCAACCTTAAAAATCGTAAGTAGTGCAATCAGGAGAAAAATTGCAAAATAAGAGATGGAGTATTATTAATATATATTATTTAAATAAACTAGTCTCTATGAATGTGCCTCGCACGTTAACATCTGACTATAAGATAATAAGTTTTTTGTTATTTCTTTGGTCCTAAAATATTGCTTTATCTTACTGAAGACTTGACCATAAATAGGAGGGCGTGAAAGTCGTGAATTAGAATAGAAGGTTAGTAGATAATGAAGTGTTATTTTATAGTTAAACAACAAAATTTATGGCTAATATCATGGCATCATATTTTGACAATCAATTCATGTAAAATTGGATATTCATTCTTGTTCCTTTTAATAAATTTATCATATTGATTTGGTAAAAATATGATATTAGCTTGTGTCATTCTTTAAATATTATTAATAATTGTCATTGTAGGAAGCATATCTCTTGGAATTGAACCATAAGCTCATATATTGTGATTTTCAAAATATTTTTATTTTTGAAAATTTGGTGTGTGAATCTCACAATTTTGCTTTGATAACTCTAGTTAGCAAGCGAGAAAATACACAACCCCCTAAGCTCATACCTTATTTTAAAGTAGACACGTACGGTTACTAAGGGCATTTATATTTATTTCACATACTTTAAGAATATTTTTTACCCTTGTTCATTAAAGTTTATAACAAAGAATTAACATTTTTTTTTACATAAAAGTAGGTATGGCAATCATAATTTTTTTCACAAAATATAGCCCAACTTTGATTTATTAGGTATGATTGCAAATGATAATTCAGTCATAATGTTTTCCTAAAATATAGCACAACATTTTATTTCTTTCTTGTTCTTACAACCATTAATGGCTTGTTCTTCTTCGTTGTTGTTCTCCCTTCTTGTTCTTTTTTCTTATTTTTTTGATCCTCTTCGATATTCAATCACTAAACTTTTTAAAATCAAATTCGATGTGTTGCAAATATGTTGTTTCGAGTAAATTATGTATCTAAAGACTGAAAATGGTAAGAGGAGCCCATATGTAAAATTTGAGTCTATTTAGAAGAGATTTTGAGTTGGTCGTAATTGATAGAGTACAACATTTATATAATTTAAACTCCAAATTTAATGTAGATTTCATATAAAAACAATATGTATAAAGAAATTTATATGAACAATCTGATATATAAATATTATATAACTAACGTATATGAATGTATATACATTTTTATACAAATTTATACATTATATTTGCATATTTATATACCATTTATATAATATCAATACATTACCTATACTTGCCACTTTTATTGTAATAATTTTCTGTGGCTGGTACATTTAAGTAAAAAATTCTTTTTCTTTGTAACGCTAATCATTTTTGTGATTTATGAAATTATGTATATATGCTTATTTTGAATTCTTTTTATTTTTTGAATTATAGTTTTCGGTGGCTAAAATTGGACTCTTACAAATAATGTTCTTATAGTATAATATTGCATGTGATTAGAGTTTTGTTTCTCATATTTTACCTTTTTAAACCTCAAGATAATATTTTGGTTTGAATATTATGAGATTTGTCATATTGTTGTTTGGTGTACTTGTAAGAAAGGAATTCCTAAGTAGAAAAGATTTGAAACACTGAGAAAAAAAGAGGTACAAATATGATTATCCTTCCAAAACTTGTAGGAAATGAAAAGTTGAAATACGTAAGAGAGAAAAAAAAGGCTAAAATTTTTAAAATTCTCCTAAAACTTCTAGGTCTAGAAATTCGAGCTAAAACCAAAATATATAATATTTTAGGACTCTAGATAATATGCTTAGATGATTATAATTTTAACCTTAATTAATATAAATTATAAAAAATATAAAAGATTTTTGATACTTTTATAATAATATAAATTATTATGTCTCAATTAAATTATTATAAATTAAAATTAAAATTATATTTTATCCAATTAAAGTGGAGTGGAGTACACCTAATATGCTCAGCTAACAATCAAATACTGACTATCATTTTATAATAGTTCAACCATAATCTTGCATTTTAAATTGAAGATAAGGACCTTTTGGTAATTATAAAAGTATAGATCCCACGCGAAAAACCCAAATATTCAGCCCATTCCATAAAAAGGTATAATTAAAGTGACCTCTCTGCAATTTTAAGAAATCTCTTTTACGCCCTAAAGCCCACGTTCCTGCAATCATATTTCTCCTTTTCTTCGCAACATCTTCAAATTCTCTAAAATTTCATCAATTTCCCTAAACTTTCTTCGAATTCACCAAAAATTCTTCACAATTTGGTATTTTTTTTTGTTTATACATTTTCTGTTCATCGAACTTTGAGCTTAGAGTATTTTTGTGGATAGTTTTTGTTGTTCCAATTTGGCGTATTCTTTAGGGTTTTTGCTTTGAGAAGTTTGGAGATCCCGTTTATTTTTTTGGTGATGAATCCGAGAGCAAGATATCCACCGCCGGGAATGGGAGGCGTTGGCCGTGGTGGCGGAAATATGTACCCAAATGCTAACCCTAATTTTCAACCGAGAAATCCACAGCAGTACGTGCAGAGAAGTCCGGTGAACCAACAGCAACATTTTCAGAATCAACAGACACAGCAATGGCTCAGAAGGAACCAGTTGGCATCTGATTCAGCAGTCGATGAGGTTGAAAAGACTGGACAATCTGAAGCAGTTGACCAAAGGTAGGTCTATTTCTATAGTTCGGATTCATTCAAGATTTCTAAGCCTGTGAGTATGTGAAGGGTGTGAAGTTAGTAAACTTTGTGTAGAATGTCTGTTGTGCAGTAGAAAATGTGTAGTAACTTGTAAAGTTGCTTCCTGACAAGGAGGCTAAGGCCGGATACTACAAACCCTTCTGGTCCGGCCCTTCTCCAGACCTGCGCATAGTTAGTGGGGGCTTTAGTGCTTCATCAGGCTGCCCTTTTTTATGCTTAAAGTTAGGAAGCACACCTACTCCCGGTACTTGGGTCCCAGCTTGCATATGGATAATATCGAGTACTTGGGCCCAGCCTTGTATATGGAGAATATCTGTTAGGAGCAGTCTAAATTTAGGTTGAATTTGACTTCTCTTTAACATGTGGATGTCATTCTCAAGTTTAGGTTGATTAGTTTGTGGTAGGATTGACATCTTTCTACCAAATTAAGTTAAGAGTAGTTGTTCATACCAAAACTGTATAGAGCATACAAATTTGAATTTTTTAATTGCTGATAATTGTGGTAAGGTAGTTGAAATAAGGATTTAGTGTGTGTTATCGCTAAAATTAATTGTGCCTAATTGTTTTTATATAGATATGTTTTGATTCATTTATAAGTGCATTGCTGGAAATTTATAACTGGTTAGAAATATTTCAGTGTTTCCATACTTTGCTAAGTGGCACAGGTAAAGTGCAAGCACATGTTTGGGGAAGTCAAAGTGCTCTATAGATAATAATGTGCATGGATACTGACATAGTATTTGTGTGTGCGCTTAAAAACTTCTTGTTGGGATCAATTTTGAGCTCTAGTAAAGGGGTTTATGATGGATGCAAGAGTATACTATTTCCAGGAATCCAGGTTAAGATAAGCTTGGTCCACGAGTACATACATTCTCTGAGTTCAATATTGAGTAAGTTAATGTTTACTGGCTTCACTCAAGTTAGCTAATTCACAAGTTTAAATATATTTCTTGCATTAAAGACTGCTTCATTATTTGATACTTTAGGATGCGAATGTGATGGGAGAGGAAAGATTAGCAACATTGAAAGATTCAGTTTTTGTTTTCATGGACAAAGTGCTTTAGCTAGTCATATGGTGTTGGTACTGCTTTTCGTGAATGAAGAATGTTGTATGATGAAATTTTATACTGCTTGTCTAAATGCAACAATTTAAATTAAAGCATTGTAATACAAGAGATTTCAATGCTTAGATCCTCCTAACTCCCCAATTTTAAGACCAACATGTCTGTGCATCTTGTGAACGGTGGGACAATCAAGGAACGAATGGTCACTATATTTTAAAAAATAGCATTGGTGGAAATCAGTCAGGGCATAGGGAGAGATGGAAGATTGTCCCAGCTTGCATTTGGTGGACTATATGGCTAGAAAGGAACCACAGATGTTTTGAAAACAAGTGTTGCTCTATTGAGGAAATGAAGATGGAATTGTATGGGTCTTTTCTATTTTTGGTGTAAGCATGAATATCCTCAAGATGAAGATATTCCTAGTATTTTTGATTACTTATGAGATTATAGGACGCTAGTTTTACACTTCTGTGATCTTTGTTTTGTAAGTATTACTGGACTACTCCTGGAGTATTCCTCTGTTGATAATGCAATTTGCCTTTCTCAAAAAAATAAATAGCGAAAGAGATGGTCATGAATCTTGATATGATGCCCGTCGACAACATGGGGTGGGGGTGGGGGAGTCTTGTGCAGTCTGCTCATTTGTTACAAGTCATTAATACTGAGCCTTGACGGCCTTAAACCAAGGGGTGTCTTCAGTTTTGAGGGAACTTAGCTTCCATATGTTGTATAGTTCTAATAATTAGCTTTAACAAGGATATATTAAGAAAGAATGTTATCTTCCCTCGAAGTTTAACTCTATAACACTTTAGGTCTATAGTGTTAGGAAGGTTATTTGGGGTTATATGTGTTTCATAAGTGTTATTTATCTTATTAGCTGTGTTGTTGAACATATGTTAAACAATAACAGGAGAGAGCTAAATCTTCTCTTTTCCTCTTCTTTAGTTCACAGGATTGGAAGGCGAGGTTGAAGATACCACCCGCTGATACTAGATACAGGACAGAGGTAAACCTTGCAATTGTCAACTCTTTATGCTATTACTATTACTTGAATTTATCTTTTATTCTCTTGATGATCATAGTTAAGGCAAGGTCTTTATTGTTCTTCTTAGACATCATGATTTTAAATTTTTCTCTTTTGTACTCATACTAGATGTTCACTCTGCCTTTTTCATAAATTAGAGTGTAGTAAAATGAAGTGGTACCTAAAGAAGAAGGTGGTTGTTCAAGCATCTCATATATTTTTCTGTGGCCTTGTCATTTTTTGTCGTGGATAGCTTTAGAATATATATCTAAGGAATACCTCTCAAGTTTCGAACTGTGCACCACCGGCTCTTAGAGATTTCTTGATTATAAGAAAAGAATATGTAGTTGAGGAATAAAATAACATGAATTAAAGCCTTCGATTGTTTGTGTTTGAGCATCCAAAAGTATGTTATTTAATGGAGTATTATAAGTGCTTTTGGGAAATAGATATGGGGAGGGATCTTATAAGTGCATTAATCTTTTGATTTATTTTTCCTGAGTGATGTGTTCCAGGCTTGGTTTGGAATGGGGACACTGTTAGGGGGTGTTTGGATTAACTTATTTTTAGGTGCTTTTGGCTTTTAAGCACCTTTTTTTAGTTTTGGAGGTGTTTGGAAAAGTTAAAAAGAGCTTTTAAGCACTCACCTTTAGACCAAATAAGTTTAAAAATAAGTCAAAAGCCAAAAGTTGGGTATCACCTACTTTTGACTTTTGACTTTTAACTTATAAGTTATTTTTTTAAGGTTATTCAAACGGGCGCATAATAACTTTAAGTGATTGAGAGTTTGCTTTGGTAGGAGCAAAATTAGCCTTCTATGGTTAATCTGCTGTAGTGATTGTACTATGGCAACATTGTCATGGATATGATAGTTTTAGGTTGCATTTATTAACCTTAATAACCTTCTATATGTAGTTCTTACATATGGTATCACATCTTGGAAATTCAAATAACATTTCTAGCTCGCCCTAGGGGTTTAACTCAATTGAAAAGGTTGAGAGACTTGTGTCTTAGGTCACAAGTTTGAGCCCTTGCACCAAGAGAATTAAGTCCAATATTTAAGTAGAGAAGGGTAGAGGGACATTTCCATCATCCCGAGTTTCGAAGGTTGTGGTTGGCCTCAGATGGATTTCTCGGTCATAAAAGAACAATTATAGCTCTTTGCTTTAGAAAGGAAAAGCTTTAAGTCCATTCAATTTGGTAGATTCTTTTGCCATATTGTGAGTTTCTTTTGGCTACCATCCTCTTTCTTTAGGTCATGATAAGAAGTTGAAACATGGTTTGTAAAAACGTTATGTTTAGCACCCAAGAACATGGCCTACTTGGTCAATGTACTGTATTTAATAACCTTGGAGACCTAGGTTCAACTCCCAACAAGGAACAACTAAGTGATTTCTTCCCGTATATTTAAGTCTTAGTGGACGAGGATACTCGTTATATGCACTTATTGGAGGTAGTAGATATCCAATAGAATAGTTGAGGTGTGATTTGTGAACTATTTGGCCCAATCACCCATCTTCATCCAAAAATGATCAAGTTTAGATGATGTCAATAATGGATAATTCCTCTTTCGTAGTGTTGTAAAGACTTGCACAAGTCACACGAGCTTGAATCTCGATTCTAAGTGCTTTGCCTCGTCTAATTGTAGTTTAGTGCATAATTGTGCACATTTGAACGCCGATGACTCGGTCTTAAAGATGATCACATGAAATAATAAATATATAAAGTGATGACTAAGTTGAGAAACTTTATTAACTATATGTCTGTGATTTATAATAGGAAATTATAAATTTAGTGAAAGAAAATTAGTTGCTAATCCAATTTAGAATCTTGCATGTAATTCAAAAATCATGAAGAAATGTAAATGTAATGACATAATCCTTACACACTAGGTGATTACGTGATTTCTTCCCATCTACGTAATCCTTGATTGACAGAGTTACTCGACGCGTATGTTGGCCGGATGTAGTAGGTACTTGATGAAATAGTTTAAGTATATAAAAGCTTTCTCGGATACCACTGTCGTAAAAATGCATCTTTACTTATATATTCCTATGAATTGTAGTTTCTCAATTCTTGGGTGCATCTAGTTTGTATTTTCATATATTTTTCTTTGCATTACATGAATCCTTTTGATATTTTTCTTCGCTTGCACCTCTTCACCAAAGCTTGTGTTTAACTTGTGCTTTAGGCTTAAAATTTGAGTTGACACTTGGGTTTTATGTGCTTTTCACCTTTGATTGCATTGCCCTATCCAACTGTTTAAACTTTTAAATGAGACGGTTTATACCAGTCAACATAGTATCTGTGCATAGTCATCTGTGAAGTCGTATTGATCTACATAAACAAAATATTTCCTCATCTTTGGTCCAAGAAAAAGAATAATGCCTGCACATCAGCGGGATAAATAATTGAAGGCGTTCAATCTCTAGTAGTTTAAGCAGTTCACACAAATCTATATACTGAAACATTTCTATAACTTCTAACAAAGCTAAACCTATTGTAACCTTCCGTAGTTCGGTGGCTAAGACTCAGATAGATTTTTTTACTCCTTAGGAAGGACGATAAAGGTTTATGCAAAGATTGTAAGGTCATACCGATCGACAACCTTACGATCCGACGTAAGCTCTTGGTGATGGATTTAGGGATCAAGATGACGAGAAAGAAGAGGGTCGGGGATGATCGACCTAGGATCAGATGGGGGAGTTTGAACACGGCTAGCGCCCTGGAGATGTGAGAAATTGAAGGATATGGTGGCCTGTGATAGTAGTGGGGATGCGAACAGTATATGGGATAGAACGACTAATTGTATTAGGATTGTAGTAAGGGAAGTGTTGGGAGTCTCGACAGGTAGTCGTAGTTGGCATCGAGGGGACTGGTGGTGGAATGGAGAAGTGCAAGGGAAGGTGGAAGCAAAGAAGATGGCATATGCGAAGTTGATAGAAAGCAAAGATGAGGTGGAGGAGTGGACAAACAGGGAACTTTATAAAATAGCGAGGAAAGAGGCGAAGTTGGCAGTTTCGACGGCAAAAACGACAGCTTTTGAACGCCTTTATGCTGAATTAGGAAGAGAAAGGTGGGGATAGAAAATTGTTCAGGCTAGCCAAGGCACGGGAGAGAAGGGCACGTGATGTGGATCAAGTGAAGTGCATTAAGGATGAGCATTGAAAAGTCTTGGTAGAGGAGATCCTCATTAAACAGAGATGGCAATCATACTTCCATAAACTCTTGAATGAAGAAGGGGACATGGAGATTGCGTTGGGAGATTTGGAACATACAGGGAGGCGTCACGATTTTGGGTGTTGCAGGAGTATTACAGTTGAAGAGGTTAAGAGCGCTGTGCGTAGGATGCGCTGGGGAAGAGCAACCAGACCTGACGAGATTCCTGGGGAATTTTGGAAGAGCGCGAGCTCGGTAGGTTTTGGAGTGGCTGATCGGGTTATTTAAAATCATCTTTAACACGGCAACGATGCTCGAAGAATGAAGGTCGAGCGTAATGATCCCTCTATACAAAAACAAGGGGATATCCAGAGCGGTAACAACTATAGAGGTATTAAGCTTCTAAGCCATACTATGAAAGTGTGGGAAAGAGTGGTGGAGATGAGGGTGAGGAGAGACATGTCTATTTCAGAGAACCAGTTTGGATTTATGTCGGGACGCTCAACTACAGAAGCCATCCACCTTATGAGGAGACTGGTGGAGCAGTATAGGCAGAGGAAGAGGGACTTGCATATGGTATTCATCGACCTAGAAAAGGCTTATGATAAAGTTCCACGAGAGATACTATGGAGATGTTTGGAGGCTAAAGGTGTACCTGTGGCGTATATTAAGGTGATTAAGGACATGTATGTGGGTGCCAAAACCAGGGTAAGGACAGTAGGAGGAGACTCAAAGCACTTCGCAGTTGTGATGGGGTTGTATCAAGGTTTAGCTCTTAGTCTGTTCCTATTTGCCTTGGTGATGGATGGACTGACGCGACAAATTCAAGGTGAGGTGCCATGGTGTATGCTTTTCGCGGACGACATAGTTCTGATCGATGAGTCTTGTAGCGGAGTCAACGCAAAGCTGGAGGATTGGAGACATACCTTGGAGTCTAAAGGGTTTAAGCTGAGTAGGACCAAGACAAAGTAGTTAGAGTGCAAATTCAGTGAGATACCTCAGGAGGATGGCACAGAAGTTAGGCTTGGTGATTAGGCCATCCAAAAGAAAAGTAGTTTCAAGTACCTTGGGTCTATCATGCAAGACAGTGGGAAGATTGACGATGATGTTGTGCTATGTGACAAGAAGGTGCCACCACAACTAAAGGGCAAGTTCTACAAAGTGGTGGTTAGACCAGCTATGTTATATGGGGCGGAGTGTTGGCCAGTTAAGGTCTCTCACGTTCAAATGATGAAAGTTGCCGAAATGAGAATGTTGAGATGGATGTGTGGGCATACCAGGAGCGACATGATTAGAAATGAGGATATCCGGGACAAGGTAGGAGTGACCTCAGTGGAAGACAAGATGCGGGAAATGTGATTGAGATGGTTTGGGCATGTGAAGAGGAGAGACACAGATGCCCCAATGCAGAGGTGTTAGAGGTTGGCCATGGATGGTTTCAGAAGAGGTAGGGGTAGGCCGAAGAAATATTAGGGAGAGGTGATTAGACAGGACATGACGCAGTTACATTTTATCGAGGACATGACCTTAGATAAGAGGGTGTGGAGGACCTATATTAGGGTAGAAGGCTAGTACATAGTCTCGTTATTCTTTCGTATTAGTAGGCGCATTAGCGCATTATTATTTCTTGTGCTCTGATTTTTGTCATTATCTATTACTTTCTATACTTTTATTAATCTATCGCTTTCGTTATTTGCTTTGCCTTATCGCTTTGAATTTCTCAGCCTTATCTAACCTCTTTTATGCTTCTATGCTTCTATTGAACCGAGGGTCTCTCGGAAATAACCGTCCTACCTTGGTAGGAGTAAGGTGTGCGTACACTTTACCCTCTCCAGACCCCAAGTTGTGGGATTTCACTGGGTTGTTGTTGTTATTCTTATTTTACAAAGTTCATGTTGAATTGTGTGATCATTTCATCTAAAAGCTTAAACTGTCAGAGATAACATACACCTTTTATTTACTTAATTGTGTGTTCTACACTAGACTTCACATGCGGACTTGATTCTTTTTTATTTTTATTATTTATGAGTCGAGCACGTGAAAATTCTTTTTTGTGATGAAAGATGGGGCGGTGAGTCTTGAACCTAGGATCTCTGCCTGCGCTAATACCATTTTGAATTATGTGACGATCTAATCTAAAAGTTAAGTTTTAAAATGAGAGTTACATTTCAACAATTTTCTTATGAGGTTTTTCCTTCGTCATGTCATACCTTCTTATTTTTTCTGCATGGTGTCTATGAACAAATTTTCAGGAACACTATTATAGCACAGAAAGATGAAGATAGTATACTTATGAGATTTTTCCATAGTCATGTTCATACCTTCTTATTTTTTCTGCACGGTGTCTATGAACTATACTATCATCATCTTTCAGTGTGTAATAGTGTTCCTGAAAACCTGTTAAGTGCCCTTGTGCAAAGAGGCTTGACATTAATTAAGAGTGAAAATGGAAAATTCTAAGTGGAATAGCAATTACAAGATGCTTCTGGAGAGTTGTGGGAAGTCAGGAATTTTCTTTTCGAATCAATTTTTTCTCTTTCTTGAGGCGTTTTGCAAGGGTTTATTCATGTTATGTGATATATAACAGTTTATATTTTGAGGATTATGATTTTGCAGTGTTAATTTTCTATATTCTTTTAACACTAAGGGACCATTTGGTTCCAAGACACAAGTTATACATGGATTAGTAATTTAGAGATTAACAATGTAAGGATTATTTCTTGTTGGATAAGTTATTAGAAAAGGAAAGGTATAAATTGAAGTGACAGGATTTTTTTGTTATTTTAATCCATATATTGCTAATGCCCGTATTCTTATTTCACATTCAATTTTCACATAAATATAACTGATGCAAGTACTATTAAATAAGGAAAGTATAGTGCTAACGAGCATTGTAATATGCTATGTTAGATTTTGTACATTGATTAATTTCTGTACTTGATCAACCAAACCATGTCTACACAATGGTGGTGGTTATACCAAGATTATTTCTCTTTAAGCATAACCAAGTGGTCACTAAGTTAATGTAACATCAGTAATACCTAGGTATTTTAGTTTCTGCATGTCTTGATTTGTATCTCATGTTCATTAGGTTGGTTTGTTTATCAATTTTGGTTTCATTCTATGGTGATGATGGTAAAATATTTTGTAGGAAGACATTTCTCATTGTTCTGCATGCATGAGCTGCATTTGTACCTTTGCTTCCTTGCATCCTTTGGACTTATCTTAGATACTGCCCTAACAGTTTATTTTGCTGGTAGGATGTAACAGCGACCAAGGGTAATGAATTTGAAGACTATTTTCTTAAGCGTGAATTGCTTATGGGAATTTATGAGAAGGGTTTTGAGAGACCATCTCCAATCCAAGAAGAGAGTATCCCAATTGCTCTTACTGGGAGTGATATTTTAGCTAGGGCAAAAAATGGAACAGGGAAAACTGCTGCTTTCTGCATTCCGGCATTGGAAAAAATTGACCAGGACGTCAATGCCATTCAAGGTTCTGACAAACAATTCATAGTTATTCTGTGAATCCTTTATTTGTTTCAGTACATGGCATGTTGTTTACTATGAGTTCATCAATGCCATTCAAGGTTCTGACAAGCAATTCACAGTTATTCTGTGAAGCCTTTATTTGTTCTAGTACATGGCATATTGTTTTCTATGAGTTCAGCCAGCAATCGGCTCTTTTTGGCCCCTAATTTTTTGTCTTAATAATGGAATTGCAATATAGCTGTATGTAAACCTTGTGTGCATCATCTAAAAACAAAAAAAAACTTTCAAGTGCATTGTGGCACACTGAATAATTCCGTTAAGGAACTTGCAGAGCTTGTAACAATAAACGTGCAGAAGTTCTCTTTTTTGTACGATTATTTGAACATCTCTTTTTTGTACGATCATTTGAACATAAATGCCAACATCTGAACTTAAAAAATACTTTTACATTATGAAGAGCTTGAGATAAACCTAATTAAGCATGAGCGTTGTTGATGTCAGCATTTACTTGAGCTCAGGCTGGTTTGTTTGATGATGAAGCTGAAGTTCATACATTTACAAATTAACCTGGCTTGATTTTAGAATTCTAGATGGAATTTAGAGGGCAATTCCAAATTGTCGGTTGGTTGCACATTGAATTGGGTCATGAAAGTTGTTATTTATACTGGACATTTTGATGGTGTGTTCCGAAAGAAATCCACTTTTGATGTGATAAACTATCCTAGTTGATCATATCATGTCCTGTATACGAGCTAATTACTTCATTGTTTTCCTGATAAAAAAACATTGGGCTAATAGATGAATCAATGAAGTAAACTTTATGGCATTCTAAAGGTTTTGAAATAGTGTATGTTCTCTGAGTGTTGCATGTGCATCAAAGTTCTTTTACTGATTCTTCATGTGCAGCAACTTCCCTGTCATATACCTTTCAGTCGAACATGCACCTGCCATTGTTACCTGCTTTTATTTGGTTGATAAGGTTTATTGGTCATAAGCTTTCTGTGCAACAAAAAGGATATAGTTATACTTTATTGTTTTCAATAGAAATGAGATTTGGTTCTCTCAGTTTTAGCTTGTGTTTTACTGTTGTTTGTTGTTTCTTATGCAGTTGTTATCCTTGTTCCTACGCGAGAATTGGCTCTTCAAACATCTCAAGTTTGCAAAGAACTTGGAAAGCACTTAAAAATTGAAGTCATGGTTACCACTGGGGGGACCAGCTTGAAGGATGATATAATGCGACTCTATCAACCGGTTCATTTACTAGTTGGAACTCCTGGAAGAATACTCGACCTTGCAAGAAAGGGAATATGTGTTTTGAAAGATTGTTCCATGCTTGTCATGGATGAGGTAATTCATCCCCCCCTCCCCCCCGCCTCCCCCCACAAAAAAATAAAAATTATTTGATCGGATTATATCTTTATGCATCGTGTTTTCTTGAGAGAATATAGAGAAGACAAAGAATGACGTGCTTATAAAAAAATTGTTTGTGTGCTTTACTCATTATAGAGTACTTATTTGCGCGGTGGTTTATTTTGTAGATAAAGGTCTGTTCAACATAAGATCTCTGGCATGCAAGCTTTTCTTTTCTAATTAATGTGGGAGAATATACTAGCATAAGCTGGTTCAATATGGCTTTATCTATAAATTAAAAAAAAGATCTCATACGGCTATGACATTTGCTTCAAACCACAAGTTATTATCTTTTCAAAATGAACACAGCTATGGACTGTTCCCCATACAGTATCTTTCTATATGTTTTACCTGTTCAAAAAAATGTTATCCTTTTGTTTCGAGTGGAAACACTTTACATGACTACTAATTCCATCTCTGTGCATACTTATGTCCTTCAGGCTGATAAGCTTCTTTCTCCGGAGTTTCAACCTTCCATTGTGCAGCTGATTCGTTTCTTGCCAGCAAATCGTCAAGTTTTAATGTTCTCTGCTACATTCCCTGTCACAGTCAAGGACTTCAAAGAAAGATATCTGCAGAAGCCATATGTTATCAACCTTATGGACGAACTTACTCTCAAGGGTATAACACAATTTTATGCTTTTGTAGAGGAAAGACAGAAGCTTCATTGCCTTAACACTTTATTCTCAAAGGTCAGCCCCTAACACAACTAAGCTTGGATGTTTTGAAGTCTGCTGCAATTCATAAATTCTAAAACTTTTTTTACAGCTTCAAATCAACCAATCAATTATCTTTTGCAACTCTGTAAACCGTGTGGAACTGCTCGCCAAGAAGATCACAGAGTTAGGCTATTCATGCTTCTACATCCATGCAAAGATGCTTCAAGATCATAGGAACAGAGTATTTCATGACTTCCGCAATGGTGCCTGCAGGAACCTTGTTTGTACTGGTATGATAAGTGGCTTAAAACTACTAGTACTCATACTTGCTATTCCGTTCTGTTGTTAATGCTGGTTTTCGAGGGGCAGATCTAAGTTGCATGAATTTGCTCTTTGTTAGTTATGGTTGATGTGTAATGTGTTTGCATGTGTGGGTGCCTCTGTGTGATGGGCCTCTGTGTGATGGGGTTACATGTGTGGGTGTCTCTCTGATTCCCAAACACTAATCCAGGGAAATTAACTGCTAATATTTGTGCGAGGAACTTCCATTTTTAGTTTGGCTGTTGCGCCCATCTCTTCATTATGCTTGGTGTTTTTCAATTCACTGTAATATTATTGTCTATGTACATGAGGAATTTCTGCAGTCTACTCTGACCTGTTTTATAAAATATTCTGATTTGAATATTGCATGATGATCTGGTCCTTGTGCCTGTTCTTCGATGATGATTCTGGCTTGATGTCAGATTATTCACACCCGATTTCCTTAGGGTCCGTCCTCTTTTTTCCATGTTGATAACTAAGTGCACTTCTTGTAATTATATTGTGTAATATTTAATTCATTTTCTTGGTCGATTGAGCAACCTGTTATTCTTTCATGTTGGGTGCAGATCTGTTTACTAGAGGGATAGATATTCAAGCAGTCAATGTTGTTATAAATTTTGATTTCCCGAAGAACTCAGAGACATACTTACACAGGGTATTCATTACAAATTTTTGACAAGTGAATCTTCTCTCTTTCTATATATGTGCTATTCTTAAAACATATATTTTTGCAGGTCGGGCGTTCAGGGAGATTTGGGCATCTTGGTTTAGCTGTGAACCTGATTACTTATGAGGATCGCTTCAACCTGTATGCATATAATATATCTATTCTGCGATAGAAGGTCATTTAGTTTATGTACTTGGTAATGATACTGGATTGTATCTGACAGGTATAGAATTGAACAAGAACTAGGAACAGAGATCAAGCAAATTCCTCCGCACATAGATCAGGCTATATATTGCCTTTGATCAGTTAGCTGCCCGGTTGATGGTGCACCAATGGTGAGTCTTTTGTACAGGTATGCTGTTTTTAAGGGTTCTGAGCTGAGCTACCTGACAATCTAATCCTTTTGTATGCAGATATAAATGCAGTCCTATAATTTGATATGTCTTCTCAATGTGTCAATTACCGATTGTGTTTCCACTTTATTTTTACTTGCATCTTGCCGGAGGCTTATTATTTATTTCATCACCCCGCTTTGTGGGTGTGAGGGAGTATGAGCAAGGGTTCCAACATTATAGACAAGTGTGGGTAAAAAGTTGTAATTCTGTCACATTAGCGCCCGAGTGTGGTGCAAAATATGGAAGGGTTTCCTCCTCATGGATGCGTATGGGTAACGAAGCTAGTTCTGTCATATCAGTGCCCGGATGTGGTGCAATAAGAAAAGGTTCCTGCATCGTGGACGGATGTGGTAAAAAAGTTTGTCCAAGAGACTCAAATTCAGGCAGGTAGCTGGAACATAGGACATGGGCACTTTGACAGGAAAGTCTAATTAATTAATGGATACATAGGAGAGTTGATATTGCATGCTTACAAGAAACTAAATGGAAACGGCAAAAAGGCTAGAGAGGTGGGCAACACGAGTTGTAAATTATGGTATTGTGAGATAGATACAATTAGGAATAGAGTGAGAATTATTGTAGAACCAAGACTTGAGGATAAAGTTGTAGAGGTAAAGCGAGTTGGAGATATGATTATTGTGTTAAAGCCTTTCTTGGGGTAAGGTGACAATCAATGCCATTAGTTCCTCTGCTCCACAAAAGGGATTAGATATAGAAGGTAAAACTAAATTTTGGGAGTATGGACACATTGGTTCAAGGGATTTCAGGAGACCAACAAATCTTAATTGGGGGAGATCTAAATGGTCTTGTAGGTAAAGATAGCGATTGTTTTGTCCTAGTATACGAGGATGTGGTTATGTTATTAGTCTAGAGTTGTCCTCCTTTTCCCTCTCAAAGCATGTCTTGTTCCTCTCCAGCCAAATAGTCCAAAAGAAACAAAGGTGGAATAGTCTTCCATATCAACTTCATCTCTCTAGCTATTATTTGGTATTGCGAGCTTAGCATTAGATCCTTAATAGGCTTTGGCATCATCCATGAAATACCACGGATATTTAGATATAAATCCCAAGATTGTCTTGGAAATCTGCAATGAAGAAGCAAGTGATCAACCGTTTCCTGATCTTCCCCACACAAATAGCATCTGTTACATAAAGTATAGTCTCTACTCTGTAAATTGTTTAAGTTAAACAAGCCTCCCAGATTGCAATCCATCCAAAACATGCTACCTCAAAAAGAGCTTTTGTCTTCCAAATCATCTTCCAGGGACAAGTAGCATCCCATTGACCTATTTGCTTAGTGAATAGGCTGCAATCCTGCAACAATTACTCACCGAGAATCTTCTATCTTTACTAGAGTCCAGATCAGAGAGTCCCTTTTACCTTGATCAATGTGAACTGATTCCAATTGTTGAAGCAATTGACAAGATCCCTCTACCTCCCAATCATTCAAGTTCCTTCTGAACTCAAGTTGCCAACCTGAATTTGAATGAAAATCAGCAACATTTCCTTCCTTATTAATTGAGCAATTAAATAAATAAGGGAATGGTGTCGTCAAACACTCCTCCCCAATCCATACATCTGATTCTTTCACCATTTCCTCCCTCTAGTTTAGTGCATTGACTAAATTCTTTCCACAACTTACTTATGCTCTTCCAAACTCCTCCTTTTACATTTCTCTGGATTACAGTTATTCTCCAGCCATCGTTCTTGCCATAAATAGTGTTAATTAGTTTCTTCCAATCTTCATTGCCACCCAAGCTGCATCTCCAAAGGCATTTAAGAAGCATGCTTTTAGTATGAATTTTAGATCTCTCACACCCAACCCTCCACCCTTCTTTCCCACCCAACAACATATGGGTCGATTTTTCTTTGTTTATGGGTTACATCTGGATCATTCATTCATTTCCATGTAGCCGATATTTAAGCTTAAAGAGATCCCTGAGTTTTTAAGGGAAATTTTAAGCCTAAAGAAAACGGTGCGGCTAATAAGTAAACAAAGGGCGTTCCTAAAACAAATCCAATAGGGGATATGGATTGATTTGCCTATTTTCAGTAATGTTATCAAAGGTAAGGATTACTATAGTTAGTTAATTTAGAAGTCCTAGAATATTAGGAAAGGTACAAATCCAATAGGGGATATGGATTGATTTGCCTATTTTCAGTAATGTTATCAAAGGTAAGGATTACTATAGTTAGTTAATTTAGAAGTCCTAGAATATTAGGAAAGGTTGCATGTGAAGATATTATGGTTATGTTTCATAGTATTTGTACAACATTCACACATTTTAATAATGTAGTCATGCTATCTCACATCCTTGGAGAAATAATTTTTTGTTTACAAAATGTATGCTCAATCCTTCCTAGACTGTCACTCTCTTTCCTTTCAGCTAGTTCCAAAAAATATCATCTATCTGTATTTAGTAACAGTTTGATTTTGAACTTTCTATTTTACCCTTAATGAAATGATTTATAGCCATAGGAATTTCTCAGACTTGTTTTAGACCATAAGCTTCAAAAGTTTTTATTTTCTCTTAAACTTCATGTCCAGTCAAACCCCTTTACATAAATTGGAATGGAGTAATAACGAACATGGGATACAATGTGCAATGCACGTTTCAAGAAACTAATACTTTAAAAAGTGAGATTTTCAGTGATCAAAGTCAAATTGTCTTAATCAGATGACCACCAAATACAGGAGGTTGATGTAAAACCTAAGTGGTGGGATTAAGCATTTCAAGAAAAATTATGGAAGGAGAAAGCTTGGGATTAAGAGGGGGAAACAAACATCTTGTTGAAGAAAGTGCCAACTCGCATTAATAAGTAGCAAGTGAAGTGTTTAGTGTGTCTAAATGTCTAGGATCTCGACCACATGAAGCTTGGTTGGAATGTGAAAGTAGAAAAAGTCTTTTAATTTAAAAGACAGTGTTATAGGATGTTGCCAAATGCAGAAGATAGAAAAGCCTTTGAAGATACAAGAGCTAAGAGGGAAGCTAAGAAACTTATTAGTAAAGCCTTGAGAGGAAGCTCTAGATAGCTTGTACCCAAAAACTAGAAAAGAAAAGGGGAGAAAAAAAATGTTAAAATTTGCACGACTAAGGAGAGAAGTGTAAGGACTTGAACCAAGTGAAGTGTATTAAACATGATTACTAGAAAATGTTGATAATAGATAACAAGTTCATGGAGTGATTAAAGGCTATTTGATCAATAATACAACTCAAGCCAAAAGATTTTTTTTGTACCTCATGATGATTGCAAACTAGAAACTCTAATCACAATCGTAGAATTAGGCATACAAAGGTAAAAGAGTAGAGAAATATGAGTATGAGAAAAGCATGTGGTTATGATGGTATCTCCATAGAGGTTTGGAAGTTTCTTGGATATGTTGGGAACTTGGGAACTTAGGGATGAACGTTCGGTTCTTCAGTTCGGTTTTATTAAATTTCAATTTGGTTCTTCGGTTTTGGTAAAGTGTGCACCAAACACCAAACCAAACTAATTCGATTTGATGTATTTAAAACGCTTTTTTGTTTTAAAACACTAAAGCGAATTAGTTTGGACACGTATGAAGGAGATGTCACTTGCGTGAGAATAATAGTAGGAGAAACAAGAGTTCCCCGTAATATAGGGTTTATAGGGTTGCACCTAGGATCAGCATTGATTACTTGTTTACCTTAGTTATGCATGAATTAACCCCACTCAATACAAGATGAGATCTCGTGGCATATGCTATTTGTTGATGATATTGTGTTATTTAACGAAATTAGTGAGGGTTTCAACCAAATGCCTGAATTATGGACAAACATTTTTAGAAAATAAGAGATTTCAGGACAAGTAGAAAGATTGGATTTATTATTTTTTGATAATGGTTTACAAATAAAGACGTAAAACTGGATATATGCATGACAAGTGTAGTCAACATGAAAAGAGCAGAATTATGATAGGACTAATGAGGTTATACCGTAATGGTGCCTAAATGCAAACAATTAAGATATCTAGGCTCGTTTCGGGAGAATGGAATGATAGATGAAGATATGTTGCTCATGGAATTAAAATCAAATGTTACTTGCGTCTAATGTGATCGAAAGATATTTGCTAAAGTGATAGCTAAGTTCTGCAAAATAGTTATAAGATCGACGATGTTATATGGTAGTGAATGTTGGGCCGCTAAAATGGATATTCATAAGATGAATGTCGTAGAAATGCGAAGCTAAGATGGATGTTAGGTCATACAAGATTAGATAAGATATAGAATGACCCCATTCACCTGAAGGTGCAAGTAACATGTAGTGAAAGAACGGTTGTCTGAGATGGTTTGATCATGTTCTGTGTTGACCTCCTAAAGCACCCCTATATATAGGTGTGAAATCATGGTGAGTGAATGTGTTAGAAGCATGAGGTGGATCTAAAATCACATCGAAGGAAGTTGTTTCGAAATGTATATATTGTTTTTGGAATCCATGCATACTTAGCTAAACATACATATATGTGATATCAACTAGTTTTCTTTAAATGAAGTTTTCATTGGAGATGCAACAAGAAGATGCATACAAATTACAGTAAAAAGATGTATCGACTCATATACAATAGTTTACACTACAACTTGAGAGTAGATACAATTAGGGTTGGGCATAAATACCGAAAAATCGGATCGAACTAAACTAATTTGGTTTTATTTTTTCTAAAACTTTTGTATTCGGTTCTTGATTTTAGGATCCCGGTTCTTCGGTTTTTTGATTTAACCGAAATTTTTGAACATAAGTTCAAGGAATTAAAAATACTACACGAGAAGCCCAAAAAATTCAGATCCACTTATGCCCAACCCAAATCCAAGCCCCCATCCCTTTTTCCTAAGTCTAAAGAAATCAAACTTCTCTCTCTCTCTCTCTCTCTCTCCCCCTCCCCCTCCCTCCCTCCCTCTCTCTCCCCCTCCCCCCTCCCCCCCTCCCCCCCTCCCTCTCTCTCTCTCTCTCTCTCTCTGTAGAGGACAAAGACAAAAAAAATCCAGGTTGCTTCAAGCCTTCAACACATAAAATCCATGAAAAAGGTAGCAATCAAACTCCTCTCCCATTGGCCATTGTCGAATCTGAACTTTTAGAGTTAGTGGATGTGGGTTAGGTAAATTCTTAACTTTTAGATTTTTATGCTCTTATAATTATTCACGATTTTTATTTTGAAGTAAAATCATATTGTAACTGAAGAACCGAACCGAATTAGAAAAAACCAAACCAAACTTATCCAGTTTGGTGTTCAGTATGAATCATTGAAGAACCGAACGTCCACCCCCCACCAAATACAGTGTGGTATCATTTTCCATCTGCTTTTCTGTGTAGGCTAAACCTCCTCTCTTGTTCCAACATTGCAGTATATCTGGAGAGTGACTTGGCATTACCCATGAAATCCCTTTCATACATAGAAAGATATTCCAAATTTGTACAATCACATTACTGTGTAGGAGTAGATGACAAGTCACTTAGTATATGACACTGACTTTTCAGATATTCTTCCATGACCCTACCTCTATCATATTTGGGAGCTCTGTTCAGCATCACATAACAATCTTTGACCTTGTTAGATCCCTTTAGCATTTCCCAGCCACCACAACATATCTTCACGTTGCTCCAAATCCATTATTTTCTGCATAAACCGCATAACTTATGTTGGTATTAGTTATGCAGCAAAGAACATTGGAATCAAATATTGTATTAAGCAATGCTATGTTTTGTGGGAAGGATAGGTAAAACCAAATGTTTTATTGAATTTTATTTGGTGATTATTCTTCCCAATAGTCCCAACCAAACAGCACCTCATATTTTCATCTCGAATGCCTAGAAATTGGAAAATTGATATAAAGCACCATCCAATGTGCTATAATATGTTATGCTGCTTTATCAAAAAAATAATTTGTTGTGCTGACAGCCCCTTTCTTTCACCCCAAAAAAGGGTAGGGCATAAGAGGCAAACACATGGAATATTTATTTGAGCCATTATTTTCCTTGCAGAAATCTCATGTTGAAGGTCTGCGACTCCTGAGACGCTGAGAGAATGTATGACTTGTCTGTTTCATGGTTTGCTGAGATAACCGAGTTCATCTTTAGATCTAGTGACTATTTTTAAGTTGATCTTAAAAGCATTTAGCAGTACATACTGAAACTGGATAGGTCCAGTCAGAGACTGACTGTTGGTGAGCCCCCTGGTTTATGTAGTATTTGGCATTCGTCGCTGTTTCCTTTTCGCTGTATGTCTATCAGATAAGCTGTAAAAGGTTTTGCTCTATGGTATTTGGATCTATATTCATCTGTGGCATATGGTAATATGGGCATTGATCATGGAGAAGTGTTACCTAAAGATGTCACCCAACATCTTAAGTGATGGAGTAGTCATTTTTTCGTGCATTTACAGAGATGAATATCAGACGTTCAACCACTGTCTCAGTATTTGTGTAGCCTGTGTTCTGGGGGCATTGTGCTCCTTTCAGCTCTTATAGCGTTTCTCTTGTTATGTTGGCGTTTGGAATGATCAAGCAGGTTATGTCTGCATGAATGTAGTCCAATTTGGCTGATGTGAAGAGTATGGTTTTAATTTATCTATTTCTGGATTTCTATAATTGCATCTTTTATCAGTCTTGCCTCTATTCAAGTTGTAGTTTGTAAAGCTTTCCATTTGTGGGAGAAGATCCATAATTTACCCCCCCCCCCCCTACTGTATGAAATGTCTTAATTTTATATTCCGTTATTCATACCCTCGTCGTTAGCAAATTGTCTCTTATTTGGACTTCAATAGAGTTCTGGAGTGAATTGAGTGGACGTTGTGTATCTGCGAGGATAATCCAAGTTCACCCCTTTATCTTTTATTGTGGGTTAAAATTACTTCTCTTTGTACTTCAAGTTGGAGAGGGCAGATAGATGATAATTTGCTAATGGAAAAAAATTACTAGTATGACGGAAGGTAAAATTTAAAAGATATATCGTATCGCTGAAAGGATTTTTAGACCTAAAGTCTCAACGTGGATGAAAAATAATAGTACTAATCAAAGAAGTGTAAATTGAGTGGCCATGTAGGGTGTCTGGTGGCAAGGATTTTTATTATTTTATTTTTTGAAAAAATTCTGTTGTTTTGATCAAATTAGGCGTATTAAGATCAGCTCATAAGATCAAGATTCGGCCTATTCTGATCGACTCGTGAGAAATTGTTTCAATGTTTAAGAAGATAAATATATATGCTGTATTTTTTTTAATAGTTGTAATATAAGGAAAAAAATTATTAGGTATTCAAACAAATATTGAATTTAAAACTTTATAAGAATTGAGTAAGTTGAGTTATGATCCGATTTGTAGTTCATTTCAAGCTAGTTTTTTTTCCAGCCTGAAAAGCATTTGAGCAGATCAATTATCCGTTTATTTTTAAAAAGTAAATTCCTTAATGAAATTTAGAAAATAATTATTATAAGTGACATTTTGATCTCCTCGCTGCACACCCAACTTGTACCCCTTGACCATTCCATCCCTGCTACCTCTGCTCTCCACCTCATTTCACCCCATAGTATTTTATTAAATTATATATAAATATTCTTATTATAATTTTTTTTCACTTATCAAATACAGAAAAATTTACTAATTCGAAAATATTATCCCGCATACCAAAGATGTACGAAATTCTCTTGCATCTATGCGATGATAACTTTCTTCCTTTGTTTTCTCGTGGTTGGTTTTTGCTAAATGAACTTCTGTGAGGAAAATATTTTCTCGAAAACTCAAAATCTTGTTTTTAGTTTTATAAATTTTTCTTTTCAAATTTATTCTAATAAAATAACTTCACTTAAATTATATTTCATATTTTTTTTAAAAAAAATATATTCAAATTTTAGAAATTTATTGCAAAAAGTATGGCTAAATACAATTTTAATTTTTAAAATTTCAAATGAAGGGCTTTTTTTTACTTTTCATGGACAAATGTTCACTAAAAATAAGAGGTTTCACTTTTGTTTGTCCATTAATTCAAAAATATTTTTTTTTCATTTTTATCACCTTTAACATATTATATCAAGTAAAAATAATTTATTTTTTTCCCTCAACATATCATTTCTCAAGATGTAAGAGTATACATCAATTAATATTGATATTGTAATGAAATATTCATATTAGACATTATTTCTTATGCCTGCTGCTATCTTACCCTGCAACTCGTACTGCTTGCTGCATTTGACAAGTCAATTTTCTAGAAATACTAAATATATTATATAGAAGAATGGAGTGAGTGTGAATAGATACTATGCATGTGTATGAAAGAGAGAATGGGTAGAAGACCATGTTGCGATAACAAAGGTTTGAAGAAAGTTTCAACAATGCTCATTCTAATTGGTAAGCTTGCAAGTTTCAACACTCAACTCTTCTTTTGTCAACAATTTTAGGCTCAGTAAAATTCAGAATTTTAAATATTATTTTCTCTGTCTCATTTTATGTAATATTCTTTTCTTTTTATTCTATCTCAAAAAGAATGTTAGCTTACTATAATTAAAAATAATTTAATTTTAAAATTCTTCTTTTATCATTAATGAAATGATTTACAGTCGCACAAAATATCTAAGTATTGTTTTAGACCATACGATTTAAAAATCTATCTTTTTTTCTTGAATACCGTACCAAATGCCACATGAAATAGGACGAAGAAGTATGAATTTTGAATTCTAATAAAAGTTGTTGACTAGGTTCAGGATAAATTATACTCTCTCCACTTTAATTTGTTTATATAGTTTTGACTTGATATAGAGTTTTAAGAAAGTAAAAAAGAGTTTTGAATCTTAAACATTATCTAACATGACTCTGGTTTTAAGCTAAAAGCACATAGAATGTATCAAAATATTCTTTTATCTTGTGGTCTTAAACATAATATATGGAGAGTTAAGATTAAAGAATTGTCATAAAGGAAAGAGACATTGTTTTTTTTTTGAACGGACCGTAAAAAAAAGTAAAACAAACAAATTGAAATGTGGAAAATATTTACATATTGAGTGCATTTTTTTTAGCAAAATAAAAGGTTTTGGCCAAACTATGTAAGCTAATGAATGAGTTTGAGAGGAGTTTCCAACTGCATATTTCTGCTATGATCTTTGCTCTGTTTTAAGTCTTAATTGATATACAGCTTAGATAAATGCCAAAAGGTCTAAAAAAACATATAAATAAATAAATAAATATGCGTAGGGGTCGTTTGGTAGCGAATTAAAAGAATCATTATACACGTATCGATTTTGTAGAGGTCCATTCCATGCCACAAATTCTTTTTACTTTGTTGCAAGGTTTGAAATTAGATAGTCAAAAATGTGAATTTGATAGTTGGCAAATCTCAACAACCAAAATATCACCATTTTTGTCAAACCAAATCTCACCAATAAACCTATCAAAGTTTGAAATGTTTGTTTCTTCATTTCAAATAGAGCACTCTTGCTCATTTGCAAGAACACACCAAGAGAGAGAAAAATATTAGAGAACAAAGTGAGATATACCATAGACTATAAGAAAATAGTTGTGAAGAAAAATAGAGTGTGGGCAATATTTTTAGTAAGGTAGAAAATTAAAAGAGTGTTATTCCTTTTGAGTGTGTTGTAGACACTTTGAGTATTGTACTCGTGGCTACCCATTGTAAAATTTTTACTATATTGATATCAGTTGCTCTTTTTGGCCCATGGTTTTTCCCTTATTTAAAAGAGTTTCCACATAAAATTCTTGGTGTCATTGTTTTTTCATTTTATTTCCACTATTTTGATCATATATATTTTTGTGTTAGTCCGCATTTTTTAATAAACTAGTATCAGAACAAGGTTTTATCTGAGTATGTTCTGTGGTTGCAGCACAGTCTGAATTTTCACATCAGAAAAGATTTAGTTTGGTTTGCAATAGCTGTATATTTTTGGAGAAAAATGATGAAAGCCAACACTAGTAGAATAGTTACTTTGAATGATGCTAATTATGCCATTTGGAAGATGAAAATGGAAGATCTGCTTTATGTCAAGAATATTTATCAACCAGTCTTTATCACTATAAAGCCTGATAATAAAACAGATGAAGAGGATAATCTATTGCACTGAAAGGTTTGCAGATTTATTAGGCAAAGGATTGACGATAATGTGTTGAACCATATTTCTGAAGAGGCACATGCTCGTACCCCTATGGAAGTATCTTAAAATCTTGTATACTCGATAATCAGGGAACAACAAAATGTACTTAATAAAGCAGATGTTAAGTTTGAAATATCATGATGGTTCTCCGATGACAGATCACTAGAATAATTTTTAGGAAATTATGAACCAGTTATTTGCTATGGGCATTAAATTTGACGAAGAAATTCAAGGCTTGCTTCTACTTGGTTCCCTATCAGACTCTTGGAAAATATTTAGAACTTCATTGTCAAATTCTACTTCGAATGGTATGATCTCTATGGATTTCGCCAAGAGCAGCATATTGAACGAAGAGATGAGAAGAAAATCTCAAGGTTCTTCTTCGTGGATGTCTTGGTGACTAGCCCTAGGGGGAGAATAAAGAGTCGTGGTTCTCATAATAGAGAACGTAACAAAAGCAAATTCAGAGGCTGACTTAAGGATATTGAGTGCTATCATTGTGGCATTAAAGGGAACACAAAGAAGTTTTGCTGAAAATTGAAGAGGGAGAACAAAGACAGAGAGAAAAATAAAGAAGATGACAATGAAAATTACCTAGCCACCATCACCTAGAAGATCTTATTAGAGTCCTTGATGCAGATCTGATAAATATTACTTGTGATGAGTCAAGCTGGATAGTGAACACTAGAGCCGCATCTCACGTGACATCAATGAAGGATTTTTTCTCTTCCTATACTCCTGGTGTCTTTGGAACCTTGAGTATGATTAATGAAATTGTATCTAGGGTGGTTGGTGTTGGTACAATTTATTTAGAAACTAGTGTTGGAGTTAAACTAGTTTTGAACAATATAATACATGCACCTGATGTTCGTCTACACCTTATTTTTGTTGGTGTTCTAGATGATGAAGAATATATTAGTACCAATGGTGGAGGAAAATGGAAACTCATTAAATTCTAATTGTGCCAACATGGTGAATACAGTCGGGAGCGATAACTCTTCAATGTTATGTCACAAGAGACTTAACCACATTAGTAAGAAATGGCTTAATGTTCTAGCCAAGAAGAAATTATTGCCAGATTTGCAAAATGCTAAATTAGAAAAGTGTGACCAATGCTTGACTGGAAAATAAAATAGAGTTTCCTTTAAGTCTAACCCTCCTTCAAAAAAGAGAGAGTTGCTTGAGTTGGTGCACTCTGATTTATGCGGTTCAATGAAGACAAGGACTTTAGATGGTGCACTCCACTTTGTCACTTTCATTGATGGCTACTTAAGAAAATTTTGGGTCTATATTTTGAAGACTAAAGACCAAGTGTTATGTGTCTTCAAGTAGTTTCAGGATTCAGTTGAAAGAGAAACTGAAATGTATTTGTATTGATAACAGTGATGAATGATGTGGACTGTATGACGAACATTGCAAGCATCAAGGTATTAGACACTAAAAGACTCCTCCTAAGACCCCTCAGCTTAATGGGTTGGCAGAGAGGATGAACGAGACCTTGATGAAAAAAGTTAGATGTTTGCTTTCTAAAGCAAAGTTGTCGAACTCCTTTTGGGGTGAGGCCTTATTGACCGCCGCATATGTTATTAACTTATCTCCTACTGTTGTTTTGCAAAGTGATGTTCCAAATAGTATTTGGTATGAAAATGGTGTTTTCTATGACCATTTCAGAGTATTTGGTTGCAAAGCTTTTGTACATATGCCAAAAGATGAGAGGTCAAAGTTAGATGCCAACACAAGGCAATGCATCTTTGTTGGATATGACCTTGATGAATTTTGTTATAAGCTATATGATCCAATTTAGAAGAAGCTTGTGCGAAGTCATGATATTGTCTTCATGGAGAATCAAACCATTGAAGATATTGACAAAGAGAAAAAGCTAGAATCTTCATATTTTGATGGCATAGTCCATCTTGATCAAGTTACTTATACAAGTGTGCATGACGTTTGTGGGCCTGATGATTATGGTGATGCCCAGAATCATGTCTCATATCAACATGTTGATGTTGATAATAGGCGAAACCAATCGGTGGCCCCCTAAAGTTGACATCAACTTTCACTTAGACACCTCAACTAGGATTTGTTCATTTTAGACACCTCAAGTAAGGCTCCGATGTGTCATTTTGACACTTTTTTGACAATCACCAAAATATATTAAGTGTGTGTAATGCACTCGCCTGACGTGTCAAAAATAATAAATTAAATAAAGACACGTGGCATATATATATATATATATATATATATATATATATTATATCAAAAATAATTATCAAATAATAACTTTTGAATAGAAAAAATGACCAATAATTTGATGACATGTGGCATTTTAAAAATCCAAATAATAATTTTTTTAAAAAATAAAAATTAACAACTATTAACCCCACCCACCCCGCCATTATCTTCTCCAACACTACCCACCCCAACCCCAACCCCTCCCCCACCCCCACTAAATCTTCTTCTCCTCCTGCTCATGAAGTTGTGGACGAATCAAGTATTCCTCTTAGAAGGTCCACAAGACAGTGTATTCCTTTCTCTCGTTATTCACCTAATGAGTATGTGCTACATATTGATGGGGCCGAACCTGAATGTTATGAGGAGGCCATAGAAAATGAGCATAATGATCAATGGATTGAATCCATGTAAGATGAGATGAAATTTCTACATGAGAACCAAACTTACGAGTTGGTGAAATTGCGTAAGGTCATGAGAGCTTTGAAAAACAAGTGAGTTTTCAAAGTTAAAGTTGAAGAACACAACTTGAAGAACAGGTACACAGCCAGATTGGTTGTTAAGGGATTTGGTCAAAGAAAGTGCATTGACTTTGACGAAATATTTTCTTATATCGTGAAAATGTCCTCCATTCGTACAGTTCTTGGTTTGAATGTGAGTCGTAATTTAGACATTGAGCAAATGAATGTGAAAATGACTTTTCTTCACGGTGACCTAGAAGAGGAGAATTATATGGAACAAGCTAAGGGCTTTAACGTAAATGATAAAGAAAATTTGTGTGCAAACTCAAAAAGAGTCTTTATGGCCTAAAGAATGCTCTTAGAAAGTGGTACAAGAAGTTTCAATCTGTTATGGAGGAGCAAGGATACAAGAATACTTCCTCAAATCATTGTGTGTTTTTACAAAAATTTTCTGACGATGATTTTATCATCCTGTTGCTATATGTGGATGATATGTTGATTGTGGGCAAAAATATTTCCAAGATTGACGAGTTGAAGAAAGAGTTGTGTAAGTCTTTTGCTATGAAAGACATGGGTCATGCCAAGCAAATTTTGAACATGAGGATTAGTCATCTTAGAGATGAAAGAAAGATTTATCTGTTACAAGAGAAGTACATTGAACGTGTACTGGAACGCTTCAACATAAAGAATACTAAGCCTGTTAGCACACTTCTTGTTGGTCATATGTGGTTGAACAAGAAGATGTGTCCTACAGCTCGGGAGAAAAGGGAGAGCATGTACAAAGCTACATATTCCTTCGTCATCAGAAGTTTAATATATGTAATTATATGCACTAGACCTGATATTTCTCATGCAGTTGGTGTTGTCAGCAAGTTTCTTGACAATCCAGGAAAACAACATTGAGAAGCTGTAAAGTGGATAATCAGGTATCTGAGAGGAAGCTCAAATAAATGCTTGTATTTTGGAGGATCAAATCCAATCTTGAAGGTCAATACATATGCTGATATGATAGGTGACCTTGATAACAGAAAATCCACTACTAGATATTTGTTTACTTTTTTAGGGAGAGCTATATCATGGCAGTCAAAGTTGTAAAAGTATGTTGCACTGTCTACAATTGAAGCTGAGTATATTGCGGCTACCGAAGCTGGCAAAGAGATGATATGGCTCAAGTAATTTCTTCAGGAGCTTGGCTTGCATCAAAAAGAGTATGTCGTGTATTGTGATAGTGAAAGTGCAATAAACTTGAGCAAGAATTTCATGTACCATGCAAGAAAGAAACATATAGACGTGAGATATCACTGAATTCGAGAAAAGATAAAAGACGAATCTAAGCTGGTTGAAAAGATCTCTATAAATGAGAATCCTACAGATATGTTGACCAAAGTGGTAATAAGAGACAAGTTCGAATTGCGCAAAAACTTATTGGAATGAGATCTATCTGATAAGACGAAGATACCTCCTTCTGGTGCATGGCACTGGAGGGGGAGATTTGTAGAGGTCCAATATCTTCATTTTTTCAAACCAAATATCACCAATAAACCTACCAAAGTTTGAATTATCTGGTTCTTCATGATGTCACCAATGACATCATAAGGATAATATTTTTCTATAAATAGAGCACTCTTGCTCATTGCTCATTTGTAAGAACACACCAAGATAGAGAGAAAAAATATTAGAAAGCAAAGTGAAGTACATCATAGATTATAAGAAAATAGTCTGTGAAGAAAAATAGAGTGTGATCGATATTTTTAGTAAGGTGAAAAATTAAAAGAGTGTTATTCCTTTTGAGTGTGTTGTGGTCACTTTGAGTATTATACTCGTAATTACCAAGTGTAAAATTCCTTATTATATTGATATCAGTTGCCCCTCTTGGCCCGTGGTTTTTTCCCTTATTTAAAAGAGTTCCCACGTTAAATTCTTGGTATCATTCTTTTTCCATTTTATTTCTACTATTTTGATCATATATATTTTTGTGTTAGTCTGCATTTTTCCAACAAACTTTGTATAAGTAATATCATGTTTGATAGTTGGTTAGGATTATGTATAATATTAATACGATATTTGATTTATAATTTAGAAACCTGCATAACTAATATATGTATAAATTATGAAGAAATCTATGTATAATTTTATATAGAATATAAGATGAAATAACTAATACATAAATTAGTAACACATGAATATCTAAACTCTGCATAACTAATCTTTGCATAAAATAATACTCCATTTGTCTCAATTTATGTGATGTAGTTTGACTTGACACGTAGTTTAAGAAAATAATAAAGATTTTGAAAACTTATGGTCTAAAATAAGTCATTAATATTTGTGTGGATATAAATTATTTCATTAAAGATAAAATGAGTATTTTAAAATTAAATAATTACTAAACATAGAAATATGTCTTTTTTTGGGACTAATTAAAAATCAAAGTAAGTCATATAAATTGGTACATACGGACTACAAAATGTTCTCATAACTAATTCATATATTACTAATGCCTACATAAGTCTAGCCAGCTACCAATTACCCTTTAGTGTTAGAATAAGTTACAGTCCCATATTGATTGATGAATGTATTTGTGGTTTATTTATATAAATTTGAGTTTAGAAGTACAATAAGTTCAGTGCTAAGAACCGAATCATAGGTGTTGAATCCATCAAGTTTAAATCAGGAGGCAAAAGGCGACTTCACATATTCTGTTTCTTTTTGGTGATCGATATATGCAACTGAGGGTTGAATAATATATGGATGCTGATGAGAAAGCTTCATTAATGGGATATGTAAAGAGCAGTAGAGAGGAGGAGAGGAATTTGAGAGGAAAAGAAAACTATTCCATTCATTCGTATTGAATCCTATACATAGTGAGCTGAATATATATACAAGATATTAAGCTAGAATGACAGCTGTCATCCACTATACTAACTACCAAGAATATTATGCCAACTAACTCTCTAACCATCTAAATAATTACTTGATTAGTTACAACTACTCTGTTAAATATCCTCAACACTCCCCCTCAAGCTGAGAATTGAAAAAGATATTTTTCATTCCAATATTATTAACAAGTGCCTCATGTTGAGGTTTACACAACTCGTCAGTAAGTCTGCTGCTTGTTCTTTAGTCCTTATATGTTGTGTTTGAATAATCCCTTCCATGATTTTCTCTCTTACAAAGTGACAATCAATATCAAAGTGTTTGGTTCTCTCATGGAAGATTGGTGTGCTGCTATCTGAATAGCAGCTTTGCAATCACAAGACAATTTTACAGGCATCCTTACTTCTATTCCTAACTCTTTGAACAATCCTTTCAGCCAAACTATTTCAGCTACTGTAGTAGCCATACTTCTGAACTCTACTTCTGCAGAACTCTTTGATACTGTAGTACTTTGTTTCTTTGATTTCCAAGACAAGACAACATTCCCAAATTTTACTATATAACCAGTAACTGATCTTCTAGTCTCCACATAAGCTTCCCAATCAAAATCTCAGTATGCCACTAGTTCAGAACATATTTTGCTTGGCATGAACAGACTAAGACCAGCTCTTCCTTTGATATACCTTACCACTCTAAGTGCTGCTTCCATACGAGACCGTTTTGGTGAATGCATATATTGACTGAGTACTTGAACTACAAAGACTATATCAGGCCTAGTCATAGTTAGATATAACAGTCTCCTAATCAATCTTTGGTATCTTGCATAATCATTAAGTGGTTTGTCTTTAGAATTTGGATCTTTTCTTGTGCATTCATCAAACACAATGGATGTTAGCTTGTGATTGAACTCCAAAGGAGTAGATGCAGGCTTGCATCCTGCTAGCCCCAATTTAGACACAAGTTCAAGTGAATACTTTCTTTGATTATGAGAATACCATCAGCAGTTCTAGAGAATTCTATTTCAAGAAAGTACTTCAACTTTATAAGGTCCTTCATTTTGAACATGTCTTGCTAATCCTTTCTGACTTGCTGTATAAGCTTCAGATTACTTCTAGTGATCAAAAGGTCATCAACATAAACTAGGATGATAAGTAACTTGCTTCTTATTCTCTTTGTAAATAATGAATAATCATAGTGAGACCGTAGAAACCCCATATTAGTCAGTGCCTCAGTGAGCTTCAAGTTCCACTGTCTTGGTGCTTGTTTTAGTCCATACAAGGACTTATGATGTTTTCAAACCATGTGATTTTCCCCCTAGTTTGCAAAACTCTCAGGTATCTACATATAGACTTCCTAAAAAAGATCACCCTAAAGAAAGATTATGAACATTCATATGGAACAGAAACAAACCACAAGAAGTAGCCAAGGCTACTACTAATCTCACAGTGACCATCTTGGCAACTGGAGAGAAGGTCTCAGTGTAGTATAGACCTTCTTATTGACTATATCCTTTGGCTACTAACCTGGCTTTGTATCTTTCAACTTCTCCAGAGGCTTTATACTTCACCTTGAATACCCACTTGTAGCCAATAGGATCCTTGTTCGCAGGCAAAGGAACAATGGTCCAGGAGCAATTGTCCTCAAGAGTAACAATTTTAGATTTTATGGCATTCACCCAAAGAGGATCTTGACAAGCTTCCTTGTAAGAGTGAGGTTCAGTAATAGCAAAATAAGCAGCAGGAGATGCTCTGTAGCATGGGGAGCCTGGAATAGGAAACATATTTGGATTGGGGTAAAGGCAAGCAACTTTGGCACTAGGAGTAACATAGTCATCTAACCACATAGGAGGTTTAGAAGATCTAGTAGATCTAGTAGATCTTCTAGGAGGAATAACACAAGTGGAGGACTCATTACTAGAACCAGGTTCATTAGGTAGAACAGGGTCAGGAGATGGGATAATAGTTGTAGTGTCAGAGGAAGCTGAGACAGATAAAAGAGTACTAATTGAAGTAGAGAGATCACTGGAAACAAGGGAATCTTCAGTTAGAGTAAGAACTGGAAACAAGAGATCAAGAAAGGATTGTAAACTCTTGAAAGGAAAGACATCTTCCTTAAACACAGTGTCTCTACTCACAACGAAGGTTTTCGAATCTAAATCATGCAGGACATACCCTTTCTAAAATAAGGAATATCCTAAGTGCACAACAGGAACAACTCTAAGTGCAAACTTGTCAAGTTTCCTTGGGTCAGTAGCATAACAAAGAGACCCAAAAACTCTGAGATATTGAAGTGAAGGGGGTTTACCAAATAGTTTTTTTAAAAAAGACCCATCTTTCAACAACCTGATAGGGAGACTATTCATGATATACACTAAAGAAGAGATACAAAAACCCCAAAATTGTAAATGCATACAAGCTTTAAATCTCAGGGCTCGAGCCATATCAAGGATTGGTCTATGTCTTCTCTCAACAACCCCATTCTATTGAGGGGAATATACACAAGATCTTTGATGTAGAATTTCATAGTCTTTTAACAAACTATCCACTTGAGAGTTAACGAATTCAGTGCCATTGTCAGTTCTGAAACACTTTACACTTATTCCATACCGTGTCTTCACCATACAAATAAAGTCCCTCAAGACAGTAAAGGAATCAGATTTTGTGTGCATTAAGAAAATCCAAGTATATCTGGACTTATCATCTACCAAGGTTAGAAAGTACCTCTTTCCATCATAATTAGGAACCCTATAAGGACCCTATACATCACCATGCACAATATCAAAAATAGAAGTAGAAGTAGAAACACTAATAAGAAATGCCAAGCTTATTTGTTTAGCAATAGGACATACATGACAATTATGATCCTTTACATGCATATTGTGTAGACAATCTATTTGACTTAGAACTTTAACAGGAGCATGTCCAAGTCTCTTGTGCCATAAGCTAGTTAAAGAGCTTGCATTAAGTAAAGCAAGTAGGACCAATAGTATCACTTGAGCTGCTGGCAACAAGTCCTTCTGTGCTCTTTGTAGATTTTCTCTAAGTTCTGTCTTTAGCAGATATAGCCCTTGATCCTTTCTACCAATCTCCAAGACCTTCCCATTGAAGAGATCTTGAAATATGCAAAAATCAGGGAAGAATAACACAACACACCTAAGTTGTTTGGTCAATTGAGAGACAGACAAAAGGTTGTACTTGAAGTTTGGTATAAAGAACACATCTTTCACTATTTTGTTCTTGAGAACCAGTGATTCATCAACATGACTAATAGGGACCTAACTTCCTGTAGGCAAGTTTACTTTTATATCTTTCTCATTTCCAAGGTTTTTATACTGATTCAATAGACTTAAAGTGTGAACCATATGATTAGAAATAATGTATCAACAATCTAATTGGAATTGACTACATCAGACATGCATGCAGTAATAATACTTGTTGTACTTGGAGTAGCCACATTAGCCATAATGTCCACTTCTTTGACTTTATTTAGCATCTGAAGTAGCTGATTGTACTGCTCAAGTATGAAAAATCCCTGTGTACCTACTGCAGGAATGTTAGTTGATGGGACATAGGGCCTAACATTAGGACTTACAGAAGAATCATAAGCTCTAGCATCATTTGGCTGATTTCCACCAGTAGCAGCTATGTTAGCATGAGAATTAGTTGTTCCTCCTTTCTTTTTAGGGTAGCCATAGAGCTTGTAGCAAGTCTCTTTAGTATGTCCCTTGTAATGACAATACTTATAGAAAACATGAGACTTTCCATATCCATGGGCATTTCTGCCATCACTAGAGTTTCTCTATCTATATCCACTGCTACTACCAACTTGAGAGTAATATCCACCAACATGACTATTACCAGGATTGTAACCATTACTTCCTCCAGTACCTAAGGTAATACTTCTGCACCAGTGCTATTTCCAGTATGATAACTGTGAGACCTTCTATTGCTCATAAGAGCAGTTTCTGAGTGTGCTTCTATGAAGGAGGAGCTGTTGCTGGCTCCATTCATTCTTTAACTCTCAACATTAATTATCATAGAATACACTTGGTTAACATTTGGAACTGGAATAGTTATTAAAACTTGACTCTTAGTATGAGCATATGACTTATTTAAACCCATCAGAAACTGCCATAACCTCTAAAATTGAAAGTGTTCTGTATATTACTTGGATTTAGGGCTAGCATACGAGAGAGGAGACATCGGAGTTTCAAACTCATCCTAGAGCTCTCTCAATCGAGAGAAGTAATTAGAAACAGACGCAGTGCCTTGAGCCAAAGTAACAATCTCCTTATGAAGATAAATACTCTAGATGCATTGACCTTATCAAACCTTTCACGCAGGTCTTCCCAAACTGTGTGAGCATTAGATCCATAGATAATAGTACTAACTAGACCTTTGGACACTGTGTTCATGATCTAACCTAGAACTATGGCATTACATCTCTCCCATAGATCATGCATAGATGGTGGATAGATATCCTTTTGACAAGTACTTAATAGAAAGCCTAGCTTATTTTTTCCAAGTAAAAATAGTTTCAAAGATTTACTCCATAGTGAATAGTTTTCAGAACCTAGAAGTTGAATGGAGATGAGAATTGAACCTTGAGTGTTAGATGGATAAATGAATAGAGGGTGATTATGATCTACGCACTCTATTTGATTGGGATTCATGCTAGGGAGATGAACTCCAGTGGTTTCAGTGTCTTCTTCAGGAATTGCCATGATTAAATTTGACTTCGACCTTCAATTTTGCAGACAAAACCAATAATTTGAGAAATCAACAACTCAATCAGCACCTAAAGGATATTGATTTCAATCTCTACTAACACAGGTGAGTTCCCTGTGCTCTAATACCATGATGAGAAAGCTCCATTGATGGGAGCTGTAAAGAGCAATAGAGAGGAAGAGGAAACTATTCCATTCATCCGTATTGAATCATGTACATAGTGAACTGAATATATATACAAGATATTAAGCTAGAATGACAGCTGTCATCCACCATACTAACTACCAAGAATATTATTCTAACTAACTCTCTAACCATCTAACTAATTACTTGATTAGTTACAGCTACTCTGTTAAATATCCTCAACAGATGTAAGTATCACATATCTTTCGTGTCTCTCGAGATGATTTTTCATCTTGGCTTAGCTCAATTTGATTTACTAAAATTTTTGTCACATACACTCATTTGAGTGGTGTTGCATCTGCCTTCGTTTCTTACTATATTCTTTCTCTGCATATACAACGCTTGTTGTTGTTAGGGGAGGAGCCAGGTAAGGTCAAGAGGTTCATTCGAATCCACTTTAGCAGAAAATTACATCATTTATACCTGGTTAAAATTATTTTTATGTGTATATATAGTAGATATTGAACCCTCTTTGGTTTTTTCATATGTATAGTTGTTTATATTTTTATTCCCTTAGTGAAAATCTTGGTTCTGTCACTGTTGTTGTATTATGTAAAATATGGTAATATAGGCTATTATAATCTAGAATTCAATTTATTTTTATCATAACATCCATTTTATGCTTGGTCTTACTGAAACTAGTTAGCTTAGTTTTTATAATATCTACAACAACATTTGTTACTTCTAATACTTTCAAATATTCATGTACTGAGTCTATCCAGATGGGCTGCAATCACGTTTGAACTTCTTGGAAGGATGGACAATGAAATCAAGAACTTATCGAATACTCACATGAAGAAGCTCCTTTTTCCATGGGTATAGATCCCCACACTCATGAACCATCACTTGCACCTATGAGTCTATGACGCTGGTGCAGGAACCGCTTGCATCATCTTCAGCCCATCACATGGCACAATGAGAGAGTGTTAGGCTCCAAACTGACTCTCTTCTTTCTAAGGAATCACATTGCATGATTCCATCATTAGTAGGAAGGTCTGTAAGTGATTACTTTTTGCGCATATGGAATTCAAAAACAGGAGAAGCATTCAAGAAGTTGAAGAAAGTAGACAAGACTGCATGTCAAAGTCCAGCCTTTCAAATGTCCTTATTGTTGAAAAAATGGGCTGTCAATAATGGTTGGCTGCAAATTGTCAACAAAAGGAGCAACAAACCAAATGTGAGAGAAATTAAAAAATGGCCAACAAAATTAGGAAAGAATGGAAGCAAATGTTCGGTGCCCAATATGAAGTCAAAAATAGCAAGCATACAATCAATTTATGGTGTGCAGTAGCTAAAGTTTCAGTATAAATGCATCTCCTTCATCAGTTTTATCAACACACAAAAAAAATTGAGAGAGAAGTTAGAGAGTGCAATTGTGAGAGTTTGTGAGTATTGAGTATTTTGTAAACATTGAGTGTATTTCCTCTTTAGAAAAGATCTGCAGCAGTCTGGAGATGTAGGCATTATTGGCCAAACTCCGTTATCAATTTGTGTGTGCAAATATTCTACATTTTCACATCAACAAATTTGACGTTACAAAAAATTCAGCATAATTTTCTCAACAACTGGTATAAGAGAGCCAGTGGTTTACAGAAATTATCAGAAACGATCCTGAGGAGAGGTCAGATTTAAGTGGGAGTAATGGCTGCAGATGAAGGAAAGACGAAAATTGAAAAATTCGATGGTACGGACTTTGGCATTTGGAAGATGCAGAGAGAAGATTATTTGCATCAGAAAATATGCATCAACCTCTCACAGGAAAAAAGTCAAATGAAATAGAAGGCGGTGAATGGGTTCTTCTTGACAGAAAAGCCCTTGGAATCATCCGATTAACATTATCCCATAATGTTGCTTTCAACATTGCAAAGGAAAAGACCATGGCGGAACTTATGAAGGCTCTTTCCAATATGTATGAAAATTCATCTTCTTCAAATAAAGTTTATTTGATGAAACGGTTATTCAACCTTTGAATGACAGAAGGCGAAACAGCAGCACAACATATAAATGAACTAACACAATTGAGTTTAGTTGAGATTGAATTTGATGATCAGGTAGCACTGGCACTTTTGTCCTCTTTACCAAAAAGTTGGAACACTACTATCACAACTGTGAGTAGTTCGACGGGAGATACTAAGTTAAAATTTAATGATGTTAGTGATCTGATTCTCAATGAAGAGATTTGAAAAAGAGAGTCAGGAGAAGTATCAACCTCTTCAGTATTGCATACAGAGTCCAGAGAAAGAAACTTCAATTGAGCAAATGGATGAGGTAAATCGAAAGACAAAAGGTCCAAATCCATAAGTCATCATGGTTCTAACAAATCGAAGCAGATCGAATGTTGGAATTGTGGAAAGATCGAGCATTACACAAATCAGTGCAGAGGTACACGAAAGACTCATGGGACTAACGACGAGGCAAATTTTGCTTCCACCTCTAGAGGAGATGATGCGTTGATATGTTCCTTAGAGAGAAATAAGGAGTCTTGGGTGTTAGACTTTGGAGCATCTTTTTGTGCCACTTCCCAAAAGGAATTCTTTGAGAATTATGTTCCCAGAAAACTTGGAAAAGTTTACCTTGGTAACAACCAATCATGCGAGATTGTAGGCAGAGGTGAAGTGAAAGTAAGGTGAACAGGACTGTATGGAAGTTAAACAATGTCAAAGGTATTCCCGACCTGACAAAGAACTTAATCTCAGTAAGCCAGTTAGCCAGTGAAGGATACACAACAGTCTTCCACGGTGATGTTGGAAGATTTCAAAGGGTGCAATGGTAATTGCTCGTGGCAAAAAGAGTGGTACTCTATACAAGACAACAGGAGTATGTCATCTGATTGTAGCTGCAACAAATGAAAATCCCAATCTATGGCATTAGAGACTAGGACATATGAGTGAGAAAGGGATGAAAATCATGCACTCAAACGGCAAGTTAGCAAGTCTTCAGTCAATAGAAGTTGACGTGTGTGAAGAATGTATACTTGGAAAGCAGAAACGAGTTAGCTTTCAGACAAGTGGAAGAAACCCAAAGAAGGAAAGACTTGAGCATGTTCACTCTAATGTTTGGGGTCCAACAACTGTCCCATCTATCAGTGGAAAGCAATACTTTGTGACCTTTATTGGTGATCACTCCAGAAAAGTATGGGTGTACTTTCTGAAATATAAGTTTGAAGTATTTGAGGCTTTTAAGATATGGAAAGCTATGGTTGCAAATGAGATTGGATTGAAGATTAAAAAGCTCAGAACCGATAATGGTGGTGAATATGAAAACACTAGATTCAAAAAGTTTTGCTATGAGCACGGGATCAGAATGGAGAGGACCATGCCTAGTATGCCTCAACACAATGGTGTAGCTGATCGTATGAATCGAACATTGACTGAAAGAGCCAGAAGTTTGCGTGTGCATTCTGGCTTACCATAGCATTTCTGGGTAGAAGCAGTCAACACAACAACTTACTTGATGAACCGAGGTCCATCAGTACCATTAGAGCAAAAAAAAACCACAAGAGGTATGGAGCGGAAAAGAGGTAAAACTCTAATATCTTAAGAGTTTTTGGTTGCGTAGCATACGTGCACATTAGTGATGAAATCAAGAGTAAGGTTGATCCTAAATCAAAGAAGTTCACTTTCATTGGTTTTCATTGGTTATGGTGAGGATGAGTTTGGCTACCGCCTACAGGATGATGAAAACAGAAAGATGATCCACAACAGAGATGTAATCTTCAATGAAAGAGTGATGTGTAAAGATAAGCATAACACAAGCACCAATAATTCAGAACAGATTGAACCATCATATGCAGAAGTTGACGATATCCCAGAAAGTCCTATAGCTGCGAATCATCAGTCAGGGAATTCAATTGAAGAAAATAGTGAGCAATAATCTGACACATCAGAAACTTCTAATCCAACTCCTGTATTGAGAAGGTCTTCTCTGCCTAATATGCCTAACAAGAGATGCATGTACTACATGTTATTGACTGATGGAGGGGAGCCTGAAGATTATGAAGAAGCATGTCAGACCATAGATGCCAACAAGTGGGAGTTTGCTATGAAAGAATAGATGAAGTCTTTAACCTCCAACCAGATATGGGAACTAGCTGAGTTACCTATGGAAAAGAAGGCACTTCACAACAAATGGGTGTATCTGATGAAGAAGGAGGACCATGATGGCTCCAAGAGATACAAAGCTCAACTAGTTCTCAAAGGATTTCAGCAAAAGGAAGGTGTTGACTACACTGAAATTAGGGGTGGGCATAAATACCGAAAAACAGACTGGACCGAACCAAAATTTTTCGATTTTTCGGTTTTCGGTCCATGTTTTTTATAAATTCGATTTTTTGGTTCGATTTTCGGTAACACAGTTTGTTGTATTTTGGTATTTCGATATTTCGGTTCAACAAAATTAATACATACTATATTAGATATTTAATTATTAAATACTTTTTATAATTATTTCCTATTTTCCTTTTATACCCTTAGCTTAGGTTTTCAATTTTCAATTCACTTTTAATATTGTCTCCTTAGCCTTCATCAAGATTTCTCAGACTCGCACCTTCTGTCCTTCTCCTTAGCCTTCATCGTCTTTCGACCAGCGGTCACTCCAGCGACCAGCGACCACTCCAGCAACCAGCAATGGTCGAACTCGATCAGACGTGAGACGAGAGACGAGTGACGACCATCGACCAAACGACCATCGACGGTCGAACTCGACCAGTCAGCAGCTCTAGGCCTCCAGCTTGTCCCTTTATCTGCTCCAGCTCTCCTCAGGTCAATTATTTATGAACTCACATTTGAATCTTCTTATGGTATCAATTGCTTCTTCTAAGATGCTATGAAGTAGTCTACTTTGATATGTAAATGAAGGACTACAATGTTCTGCTAAACCAAAATTTGATATTGCTATCTAATGTTTTGATTGATTTAGAGAAAGGAGGGGGATTTTTCTTTGTTTACGGAGTAAGGTTTTCACAACGTCCAGTAATAAGGGCACATAACACAAAAACCGAATTAAATAAATCGAACCGAACCAAATTAGTTTGGTTTGGTATTCGGTACAACAATTACATAAATCAAAAATCGAAAAAACCGAAATAAAAAAACCGAAACCAAACCGAATAATCGTATGCCCACCCTAACTGAAATCTTTGCTCCAGTTGTGAAACTCAATATTATCTGGTCCATCTTAAGTATTGTGGCCAGCGAAGAGCTCTACCTCAAGCAATTGGATGTGAAGATTGCATTCCTTCATGGAGACTTTGATGAGGAGATCTATATGCATCGACCTGAAGGTTTCTCAGAAGAAAGAAAAAAGAATCTAGTATGCAGATTAAAGAAGAGCTTGTACAGCTTGAAACAAGCTCCAAGACAGTGGTATGAAAAGTTTGATAGCTTCATGCACAAGGAAGGTTTCCAAAAGTATAATTACTACCACTGTTGTTTCTTCAAGAGATATAAGTCCAGTTATATCATCTTACTACTTTATGTCGATGAAATGTTAGTAGCAGGCTCAGATATGAACGAGATTAAAAATCTAAAGAAGCAACTGTCAAAATAATTTGACATGAAGGACTTGGGTCCAGCAAAAAAGATTCTTGGAATGCAAATCATAAGAGATAAGCAAAGAGGAATTTTGCAGCTATCTCAGGCAGAATACATCAAACGTGTTTTACAAAGATTCAACATGGACAAGGCCAAACCGGTTAGCATACCTTTGGCCAGTCATTTTCGCTTATCCAAGGACCAGTCCCCTCAGATAGAGGAAGAAAGAAAATTTATGGCTAAGATTCCGTATGCTTCAGCCATTGGAAGTTTGATGTACGCAATGGTCTGTACTAGGCCAGACATTGGCCATGCAGTGGGAGTTGTGAGCAGGTTTATGGAAAATCCAGGAAAAGCTCATTGGGGAGCAGTCAAATGGATTTTAAGGTATCTACAAGGAACAACAAAGAAGTGTTTGTACTTTGGAATAGGAGACTTAAAAGTACAAGGCTACGTAGATGCAGACTTCGGAGGTGAAATTGATCACCGAAGAAGTACCACCGGTTATATTTTTATTGTTGGTACTACAGCCGAGTTGGATGTCGTGGAATCAGAAGATGGTTGTTTTATCCACTACAGAGGCTGAGTATATAGTAGTAACAGAAGCCAGTAAAGAGTTAATTTGGCTTCAAGGACTGTTAACAGAGCTGGGATTCATTCAAGAAAAGAGTGTTTTGCACAGTGATAGTCAGAGTGCAATACATCTGGCAAAGAATTCAGCACTTCACTCTAGAACTAAGCACATTGATATACGTTACCACTTCATCAGATCTCTGCTTGAGGATGAAGAGTTAACATTGAAAAAGATTATAGGAAGTAAGAACTCAGCAGCAGATATGCTAACAAAGGTGGTGACCATTGAGAAACTGAAGTTGTGTTCAACTTCAGTTGGCCTGCTAGAATAACAGCCCAAGGAAGACTGCTGCATTGATCAAGGTGTGAAGACAGATTGAAATCAGTCTTCAAGTGGGAGATTGTTGAAAAAATGGGATGCCAACAATGGTTGGCTGCAAATTGTCAACAAAAGGGGCAACCAACCAAATGTGAGGGAAATTCAAAAGTGGCCAAGAAAATTAGAAAAGAATCGCAGCAAATGTTCGGTGCCCAACATGGAGTCAAAAATAGCAAGCATATATCACGGATCAATTTATGGTGTGTAGTAGCTAAAACTTCAGGATAAATACCTCTCCTTCATCAGTTTTATCAACACACAAAAAATTGAGAGAGAAGTTGAGAGTGCAGTTGTGAGAGTTTGTGAGTATTGAGTGTTTTGTAAACACTGAGTATATTCCCTCTTTATAAAAGATATGCAGCAGTCTGGAGACATAGGCATTATTGGCCGAGCTCCGTCATCAATTTGTGTGTGCAAATATTCCACATTTTTCACATCCACAAATCTGACGTTACAGAAAATTCAGCGTAATTTTCTCAACACTCATCTGCAAAACACGGATCAATTTCAGGCATCCCAACTGAAATAGACATCAGTGTTACCAATTCCTCAGCTGAAGGGAGCAACCAAAATGTAGATTCAGAGTGGAAGAATTGCCAACCACATACTAGCTCGGACGATTTGGAGGAAGATTCTGAATCAGCACTGCAACTTCTTTTGGATGTTTTCCCTAGTAATAACAATGACATGACTCATGAGCTTTTTAGGACGCGGTGATACCTACAACATGTGCACCCTGCCTTTTTGAGTGAAAAATGCTTGAACATGAATTTTGCTTTCTTTTAGTTACTATCATGCCTCGGCTTTTACGTCTTTCTGCGGATTGTTTTTAGTACCTTCAGCTGCAGTAAAAGCTACAACATGTTCTGGTGCTGCTGAATACATCTTGCAATGTTTAGAAATCTAGGTCTCTTGGCCTGATTGTTTGTACAAGTCTCTCCATATGGTGAGCGTATTTTGCTGGTTCATATTGAATTGCTAAAAACACAAATTTCTCTTCTTAGTTGATGTTGCATTAGAATTAGAAGGGAAGCCTTAGCCTAACGAGAAAAATTAAGTTAATGCCATGTGACTAGAAAGTTACGGATTCGAGTTGTGGAAATCACCTCTTATGGAAATGTAGGATAAAACTGCGTACAATAGACCTTTCCCTGGACCCTAGCAGGAGCTTCACAAATTGAGATTTGACCGTAGAGAGATCAAATTGCATCCAAAGAACATCAAACACTGGATATCTCACTCGCATATTTGTTGAAGTAGTTCAACAATTTGTTGTACGTCGAACGGATTGTGGCACCGGTTGGGATGTTGCATTAAACAACTCTAGATACTTTATTCAACATGAGTATTTTTAAAATACAGAGTAGAAAGCAGAGAAAACCATATTGCACACTTATTATAGAACACACACTCAAAAGCAGCAGCATGAAATTTAAATTTTCACATAGTTCATAACATCATTAACATCCACAGCATCCAAGAAGCTGCTTCTTAGGGGATTGCCCCCTAGCGCGGTACTTGGCTGCCATCTCCTCTGCTTTCAGAAGTTCTTTCCCTCGTCTCGCTTCAACCACAGCTCTCTTCTCATCTGCCTCCTTATGAATTAATGCTAGTTCATTTTTTATCTTCTCTGCATATTCTGCTTTCTTATGCTCTAGCTGATCCTGCGATTTCCACCAACTTATTATCAACATACACGGGAGATCAACACGGTCAAATATTTATCAGAAGGAGAAAATGTTCAAAAGTATTTTGATTCCTAGCCTAAACTTGACCACTTGGACTCAATGGTGAAACCAGAATTTTCACTAACAAGATTCAAAATATGAAAAGTAAACAAACGAAGTAGCCAAAGGGGTTTCAACGTCTACTATATATACATCATTTCTTTCTTGAAGGATATGCATTTCAAATTCATTGAAGATGCACGTATACTCAGACTCCAAGCATGGTTACCTCATGTTTCTTCAGTTTAGCTTCAAGCTTTGCTCTCTGAGTTTTCTCCCATGTTGCAACTGCAGATAGCTTCTTTTGTGCCCTATTCAATAATAAAAACAATGACGTGTTGGTTGTTCACATTATGCATGATATATCTAAATGGAAATATTAACATCTCAACTTAAAGAGATGCGGGCAAATTAAAAGAATTTACGTCTTTGAGAAGATGAGCATAGTTAAATTATCAAAAAGAAATGTAAAGATGCACTAAGGTGGAACAAGTTTTGCAGTCTGCAAAGAATACCTTACGTATTATATCTACAGAAAATAGGCCAATTGTGCAATGAGTGAATAGAACATAGAAAGTTAGAAATCCTACTTGTTGTCCACTTTGCTTTTTTTGCTTTCTTCCCATGCCTTGATGAAGGATGACCTTTTCTCATTTTCAAGCTGTGAAAGAGCAATATCTGAAGAAAAATAAGAAATAAATTACCTATTGTTAACATCTGATATATGGTTGGGAGTATTTCGCGCTATGCAACACTGCGTAACAGTGAACTGATGATCCACTTTAGGCATACGTCCAATGCCAAAACTTGTTAACGTTTATAGATGTAATAACTAACACATACCTCTGTCAAGAGATCCTTTTGAACTCTTCTTTGATGGAAAATCGGTGTCTGCCAAACAACAACAACAACAACATATTATGATATAAGAAAATCACGACGAGCATCCAGTTATCAGAGGGTCTCTCTAGAGAGAACAAGCCCCCCTCGATATATATATATGCAACGCGCATTGGTGACTTTTTATGTTTATTTTGTTTTCTGCGCGCACTCTGTTCCTTCTTTTTACCTAAGATCAATGCTTACTTTTAATAGTAATTCAAATCGCGTTGATGTTTAGAAAATAAACAAGGACAAACTCCACCAAGGTCATTTTGGATTCTGAGAAGAACTATACAATAATTTGAGAAACAATGAGCCAAGAAATTAGTTCGTACTTGTACCAACAACAACTACACTTGAGTCCCACCAAACAACTAAGTATTCCTATCATTTCAAACAAATTGAAGGAATTCGGAGTACACCTTCAAATTTGCTGATTTTTTGGTCTCAATTAAGCCTTTGATATACCTTAATCTTATAGAATAAAATTTACATATTTAGAAACTATCGTATTACAGTCACAAGGTTCTTTTATCTGAGTTTCTCCTCAAAATCAGCATCAACTTTTAAGTTTCAGTATGAAGATTGAAGCGGAGCTAGTGTAGAATGTGCAGGTTCAACCAAATTCAATAACTTCAGTTTGAAAACCTTGTATTTTTCTCAAGAAATTTATTAAATATGTGCCACTACTTAGTTTAGAATCCAATAACTTAATTCCGAACTCATAAGCTTCAAATCTTAACTCCACTTCCGTAATATTTAAACAATGGCATAGAAACTCAGGATATCAATATAATAACAAAAGCAGCTATGATATTATATAGTCTAACAAATACCAACTGAAAATTCACCCTCTGAGATTCCATAAAAAAAGAACACAGCAACAAATAACATATTTTCATTTGTATATATCAAATAGTTCAAACTATGAATCTTAATAACATATAATGTTATTGACAGTGTAAATAATACAGTATTTGTTATTTTTACCCACTATAATAGGTGATTTACCCTCCTCTTTTGTAGGTAACCTTACCATATTTACCATCAATATATAATTACATTTAATTGGTAGCTTTCAGCAAGTAACCTGACAGTCTAAATTATTTTTTGATACTAACAATATAAAAAGAAGTCGAACATTAAAAATATACAAAATCCTTTTCCTATCAATTTTTAACTTATATACACAGACTAAGGAGTCATTTGGTACGAGGTCCCGACACAAAATATAAGATTATTTTATCTTATATTTGGTTAGAAGTAGAGGTATTAGTTAATTTCAAAATTATTTATATATTTAGTATTTATACCATAGTAATAGAATAAGTTGTCCCAATCCATGAGATAACTTTGTTTATGTTATCCCCATACCAAATTAAATGATCTCTTAACTGTAGGGGCGGAGCCAGATAGGGCCAAGAGGTTCATCCGAACCTCATTCAATAAAAAATTACACTGTTTATATATGATAAATAATTATTTATATACATATAGTAAATGTTGAACCCCTTATACTTTTTCGTATGTCTATTGTTTCATATTTTAAATTCCCTTAATGAAAAATCTTGACTCCACCACTACTTAACTGTGTAAATAATTTTTACATACTATAAACAGGAACCATAGTACTACTATAGTACTAATTTCCGTTCCTTTGCAATTGTCACAGTTTTTTTTTGGGGAATTAAATGATATGAATTTTGACTAATATTTTAAGATGTATTTTTTAGTTATATTGATATAAAAAAATTGCAATTTATAGTACTTTTTGTATTGTTTTTGAATATCTAATTTTTATTTTAGAATATTAAATTAATGTAACCTAATTTAACTATAAAAATTAATTAAATTGATTCTCAAAAAACGTAATATGACATATGACAACTAAAAAGAAACGAAAGGAGTAGTACATAAATAATTTACCTTGAGGTGTGACAGCTTCTTGAGGTGGTGGTGTAGTAGTAGTAGTATGATGAGGTGGTGGTGGTGCAATAGTAACGACGTCGTTTGGAGTAGCTATGGATGCAAGAGGTGGCTCTTGGTTTATTGGCGGTGGTTTAGTTGTCTCCTCCACTTGGGGAATTTCCATTTCTTCCTATTTTGTTTTAAAACAATGTTCTCTCTTTTCCTTAATTTCTACTAACTCAAATATACTATGAGGTTTGATGTTTTTTTTTTTTTTGAAAATTATATATATGCCTATCGTCACTCAAAAATATCTTAATTATATTTTGTAGCTATAGTTTGCTAATTACAATTCGTAGCTAAAGTTATAACAGTGTTTGTATAATTCACGCAATATTTGTATATGTTTATATAATTCGCAATTTTTGTATAACATTCGTATATTTCACTGTACAATTCATGTACAACGTTTGTATAATTCGCTATACAATTTGTAGTGTTTGTATATTTTGCTATACAATTCGATTCGCGCACAATTTTTATATAAATCACGTTAATTATACAAAACTCAACTGTATAATCGCACGAATTATATAAAATTCAAACTGTAATTATAGCTAGATGTTTGGCGCGAGTCATAATTAATTCAAACTATAGCTATGTTAGCTAATTAACTAGTATATATTTGCTTATCCGCATAATTTTCTCTTATTTTATCAACATCGATTTATGTGGTACCGTTTTAATTATCAAAATTTAAAGAGTTTTTCCAAAAATTACTCCTTTGGTCCATTTTATTATAAATAATTATTTTAAATTATAAATTTATAAAATTAAGATAATTGTTTTTCTATTTGACTAAATTTTGATTAATTAAATGTTTTCCGAGCATAGAGTATGGTGGCTTACGATGCTGGAACTCGTGGCTCTTGTATATTTTGCCACGGCCATGAAAACATGGATGTCACCTATAAATTGTAAAGGATCTACTGCTCTACGCCGCATTATATATTTTATGTAATTTTATAAGTAAAATATGAAAATATTTGACGTATACAAATTATATTTCTATCTAATGGAGATAAAAAAATTTAATTTTGATAAATTCTTGATTTTAAAAAATGTATTTTAAAACAGTTTAAAAATAAAAAAATTAAGAAGATATGATAACTAAATTAAAAGAAAAGTTACACAGTATTTAAAAGAGAAAAAAATTAATAACAATAAATGAATAATGTGGTAATCGAAACATAAGAACTATTAATGATCTTTTTATAAAATTAGGAACAAAGGGGTAACAAGGTGAATTATGGTACAAGTGAATTTATGATTTTTTCCGTAAAATTAGGTGTTTTATGCATAGATTTTTTACAATTGATAAAATATTATTTGCAGAACTCATGCTTCAAGAAGGTTGAATGTTGCATTTGGCTAAATGTCGAATTATTTGTTGCGGAAGCTGGATATATAGACAGTGATGAAATCACAACTTCTATATCTAAAGACAACTAATAAATAGTAAATGAGACAACAATAAAAAGAACACCATAAATTTATGAGGTTCGGCAAAAGTTTATTTTCTTTTGCTTAATCATCGGACACAACCAATCAATATTTATTTCACTCCAAAAGAATACAAGTGAAATGCTACAAGAGAGAAAGAAGATCAAATGCCTTAGAAGATGAGAAGGCAAGTGAGAGGTGTGTTACAAATGAACCAAGAGCTACCTAGTTAGAGAATTGAAATCTTCCTCGTGAAGTCATCCATGACATCACTATAAGTTAAAATGTCAAAGTTTATCTTGGGAAACCATTTAATGGTTTACCAATATTTCAACTAGAAATTTTCTACCTTGACTTTTTATACCAAAGAAGAATTATCTTTCTATCAAATCTTCACATTAATTCATCTCGAATCTTGTCAAATTTAACAAATCTCCACCTTGACAAGATTCTTCATTTTCAACTTTCTTTCAACAAATTTTGATTGTGTCTTCAACCTCAATTTTCAATGTTCAACAATGTTGATCAAGTTTAAACAATGTTGAAACTTGACCATAGTCACCACTTTCGTTAGCATATCGGCAGGGTTATCCGTAGTTCGAATTTTATGCACTATGACTCCACTTCTTCTATGATGTCTTGTACAAAATGATATCAGACGTCAATGTGCTTCGTCCTTACATGATAAACTTGGTTCTTTGCTAAATGAATAGCACTTTGACTATCACAAAATATTGTGATATCTTTTTGTTCAATACCAAGATCTCTAAGCAACCCTTCAAGCCAAATTGTCTCCTTTACGGCCTCTATAATTGCCATGTACTCTGCCTCAGTGGTAGACAAAGCAACTGTTGACTGCAAAGTAGACTTCCAATTAACTGGTGCATTTGAAATAGTGAAAACATAGCCAGTAGTTGATCTTCATTTGTCCAAATCACCTGCATAATCCGATTCACAATATCCAACAAGATATTGACTATCTTCCTGCTTGAAAACTAAACCAACATCTATAGTATTACGAAAATACCGTAGAATCCATTTTACAGCTTGCCATTGTTCCTTTCCAGGATTATCCATATACTTGCTTACAACTCCCAAGGCATGTGAAATATCCGGTCTTGTGCAAACCAATGCATACATCAAGCTACCAACAACATTCACATATGGTACTCTTGACATATATTCTTGTTCAGCTTCAGTTTTTGATGACATAGCATCACTAAGCTTAAAGTGAGGAGCAAACAAAGTACTAACCGACTTCATTTTGTTATTCATACCAAATTGGTTTAGTACCCTCTTCAAGTATTCCTTTTGAGATAAAAAAATTCTTTGAATGTCTATCTCTTTTAATCTCTATATCAAGAATTTTCTTCGCCTCACCCAAGTCCTTCATCTCGAACTCCCTTCATAGTTGAGTTTTTAGCTTCTCAATTTCCTCTTGAATTTTAGAAGCTATCAACATATCATCAACATACAAGAGGAGATATATAAAAGATCCGTCTTCAAGCTTGCGCAAATACACACAATGATCGTATTTGCTTCTTCTGTACTTTTGCTGTAACATAAACTTGTCAAATCATTTGTACCATTGCCTAGATGATTTTTTTAATCCATACAATGATTTTTCAAATTTTCACACCATATTTTCTTTTCCATCAACTTTGAATCCTTCTGACTAAGTCATGTAGATTTTCTCTTGTAAATTTTCATGTAAAAACACATTTTTTTACATCCAACTGAACTAGTTTCAAATTCAACTGTGCTACCAAAGTCAACAAAACTCTAATGGAGGAGTGTTTCACGACTAGAGAAAATACCTCATTATAATCAATTCCCTCCTTTTGAGCATATTCTTTGTCCACCAATCTTGCTTTGTAGCGAACATTTTCTTGGTTAGGAAATCCTTCTTTCTTTGTATATATCCATTTGCATCCAATTTCTTTCTTACCCTCAAGGAGATTGGCCAATTTCCATGTGTGATTCTTATGGAGGGACTGCATCTCTTCATTTATGGCTATCCTTCACTTATCTTCTTCTGAACTTTGGATTGCGTCTTTATAAGTGGTAGGAATGCCATTAGTTGCAATTAAGTCTGCACAAGCCACCATATCTATAAGTCGAATAGGTTTTCTTATTATTCTCTTTGGCTTGCTGGTTGCTATTGATTCAAGTTGTGGTTGAGTCTCTTGAGATGGATTCTCCCCCTCAACTGGCTCTTCTTTTAGAAAAAAATCTTCTGTTGTTTCCTCGTTTTCTCTCTGTGTTGAAAAAATTATTTTTCCCTCAAACTCCACCTGCTTTGAAGACATCTTCAATCGTTACCTTATTTGTCAAGGCAGATTCATCAAAGGTAACATCCCTACTGAAAATAATTTTTCTTGTTTCTGAACACTATAAAGGTATCCCTTGACTCCAGAAGTAATCCCCATAAATAGAGCTTTCTTTGCTCGTGGATCCAATTTTGACTCTTTTACATGATAATATGCACTTGAGTCAAATACATATAAAGAACCATAATCTTCAGCAGATTTTTCATATTTTTTTTCAAATGGTGTTTTGCCACCAATAGCAGTAGATGCTAGACAATTAATGAGTTGTAATGTATATTTTATTGCCTTAGTCCAAAATTTTTTGCCAAGCCAACATTGAACTTTTTCTAGTAAAGTTCGATTCATGCGTTTTTTCACTCCATTCTATTGTGGTGTATTTCTGACGATGAAATGTCTGACGATGTCATTATCTTTACAAATCTTGTGAAAAAGATCATTTTTATATTCTCCACCATTGTTTGTACGAAGACACTTGATCTTTCTGCCACTTTGAGTCTCTGTCATCGGCTTCTATTTGAGAAAAATTCTCAATACTTCATTTTTAGTTTTTATCGTATACACCCACAGCCTTCGGAAAAAATCATCAACAAAGGTTACAAAATAGTGTTTTCCACCAAATGAAGGTGTTTTGAAAGCATCCCAAACATCAGAGTGAATATAATCCAAAATACCTTTAGGATTATGGATATTTGTTTCAAATTTAACCCTTGTCTATTTTTCCTTGATACAATGCTCACAAAACTCCAAGTTGTAATTTTACTCCTTTCAATAATCCTTGATATGATAAAGTTTTCAAGGATTTTGCTCCAGCATGTCCTAGGCGCATATTCCATAGCCTGGTCATTTTATCTCCTTGTTATCACTGGATGTTGTTGCTGCTGTTCCAATAATTGTACTACCTTGATAGTGGTACATATTAATATTTCTTCGAATCACCTTCATTACCACTAGTGCATTGGAACATATTCTCATTAACCTATTATCTGCAATGATTTTGAACCCCTTTGGCTTTGGGGCTCCTATAGAAATGAGTTTTTTCTTCAAATTTGGTACGAATTGAACATTTGTTAATGTTCTACTCAATTCATCATGATTCCTTAATCGGATTGAGCCAATACCATATGCGGTAGAAGGATTATTATTTGCGGTGTGAATAACTCCACATTCTCCTTCTTGTAAATTAACAAACCAATCCAGATTGGGACACATATAATAGCTACAAGCTGAGTCCATCAATCATACATTAGATGATTTGGATGGATCTGTTGTAACCAGTGAGAAATCAGAGTCATCACAGTTAGCTACATTTGACTCCATGACTGCCTTTCCATTGTTTGGTTTGACCTTGCTTTTCAACTTTGGATAGTGTTTCTTCGTTTTACACCCCGTACCTTTGTACCTTGGAACGCGTTCTTAAATGTTTTAAGCTTCTTAAGTTTCTTAAGCTCCTAAGCTTCTTAAGTTTCTTGGAAGGTTCGTAAGCTTCTTAGAAGTTACCATGTGAGCCGGATAATCTATAACGCTACTAAACAACTCTAAGGAAGGGAGGAATGTTATATCCCGCACTTTTGGGCATTCGGAAAGAAAGAAATTTTAATTTGCAAGGAATGACGTTGTGCTTTATTTTGTTTATTCTATTTTGTACCGGTGTGATGTTAATGGAAAAAAATTGATGTGGAAATACGGAGGAAGGCCGAGGGAAAAATTGGGAATTTTGGAGAGTAGTTTGTGAATTGCAAAAAGAGAGAAGACTTGTAGCTTTTGGGCTTAAATAATAATAATTGCAATAAGTAGTTTGGGCTCTCATAATAATAATAGTAATATTGAGGCCCAACAAAAGAAAAGGCCCGAATCTTGGAAATTTAGCCCATTAATTAAGTGGCCTATATATATGTTGTATGATTTTTAGTCTCATCTTATCCTTTAGTTCATTCTTATCAAAGAAATTTCAAGAAAATTCTAGAGAAGAGGAGAAAAGAAAACTCTAGCTAGAGAGAAGAAGAGAGCTCGGATTTGGAAGAAAAAAAAGGTGAGTTCTCCGATTTCGTTCCATGAATTAATTATCTAGAGTATACCACGATGATATGGAGGTATTAATAGTATAAAATCATGGCTTGGAGCAGCACCAAACGGATAGCAAGCAGCCACAACGTTTTAATCGCGTTAGAAGAGTTTCCGAGGCGGGTTTTGGCCAATTTCGGGAAAGGTAAGGTCTTTCCTTTCAATTTGAAGTTTATGGTGTTGTTATAGGGTGTATTACACATCCTTTATGCTGCTAGAAGTGTAAGAAAGTCGTAGAAATGCTCAGCAAAAGAAACAATCTAAATTGAAGTCGTCGTAGTTAAATTATAGTCGAAGTGAGGCGTTGTGTGTTTGGAGGCGGCTGCTGGTTGTGTGGTGTGTTTTGCAGGGCCTAAATGGGTTCTAAAAGAGTTTGGGGAGCTGATGGTTGCATCCACACAACCCCCGCTTCGTACGGTTAAAGATTTTGCAAAATGGAAACTAGAAACCTTATTTTGGTATCGTAATTTCGAGCGAGTCGTTTGGAGTTTATATTGCGTAATGTTGTCATGTTATATATATATGAGCTGCTGGTTATGTTGTTGGTTGGCTGTAGGTATTAAGGACGTAATTGAGGATTTGGATAGGGCACATTATAGGGGAGGTGCTGTCCGATTTCCGTTAACTTCTTAACTAGTTAAGGAACTAGTCGAGAATGCAAGCGAGGGGATGAGTTCTATGAATACTCGTGTCTAACCTAAGGCGCTGAAAAGTCTAAGGCTGTTAATACTCGTATTGCTTTCGTTTTACCTAGGTTCAAAGGATGACGAGGCGAACGGGATAAAGAGTAACTCGTAAGAGGTATGTAAAGCCTATTCTTTCTCTTCTTTTGGCATGTCTTAGAGGCAAGTAAAAGGCGACATGATCTCTGAAATAATTTCATTTCTAAGTGTCTCTTATTCACTTCTAGATGTTGAACTACTTTCCTAGAACTTTCTATATGTTAAGGAAGTAATGAATGTACAGACGCCTAGTCTTAAAGACTATAGGATGATAAGTGTTTCCGATTTCATAAGTGGCTAGTATTACTTTAGTACATGTCTAGGATCCCCGAGATTCTAATTGATGTAGCCCCGAATGGCAACTAGAAGACACTTTAGGTGATCACATTACTACTCTGATCCTCAGACGCTAGCTTATTCTTCTTATACGATCGAGTCTCCGATAATAATTTAAACTGCATATCGTTACTCACTACTCCACTCGTGTATACTGTAACACTTCTTTCACTGAGTCCCGGGCCAGGTATGTAATCGTGCGCAGTTCATTGAATTATCCACCAAGTCCCTCACTAAAGGACCGGGTACGCTATATGAGGAAATGATAATGCAATGACAAGAATGACTCTCCAAGTCCCTCATTAGAGGACCGGGTACGTATGTATATATATATGATGATGATGTGATGTGATAAGGTGATGATGGCGTCGGACCCTATGATGGTCCTATAGTTATAATTCACCGAGCCCCTGAAAGGCCGGCTATATTGTATAGTATGAGCATGCATGTTCTTATATTTCACAAGGTACAGGTACAGTGTTTTCTTACATGACGTATTTACCCCCTGGCTCCCTTTATCTCAGATATGCTTCCAGTTATACTTTATATACTCAGTACATATATCGTACTGACCCCGCTTTCTTCGATGGACTGCGTTCATGCCCGTAGGTACAGATACACATTCGGGGAATCCATCAGCATAGGAGTTCCACTCAGCAGTCTAGAAGCGCTCCAATGTGCCGGAGCCTAGTTTTGGTATTAACCATCGATGTATACATTTATTTGTTCATGGTTACGGCGGGGGCCCTATCCCGCCTTATGTTACTGTTCTTACTCTTAGAGGTCGGTAGACATATATGTGGGTTGTATATGTATGCGTGTAAGATTGTGCCTATATGTTACGATAGCCTTGTCGACTTATATATTTTCTTGCATGTTGGTACGCTATGACTCAAATAGGAGACATGTTTACTTATAGTTAGCAGAGGTATACGCGAGTGTCCAGTTCGGACACCCGTCACGGCCTACGGGGTTGGGTTGTGACACTTCTAGTGCCCCTTTTCTCAACAAAAGGCACATTCATCTTTGCTAGATCTAGATGTTGACTTGGATCTTCCTTTCTTCATTCTCGTCTGATTCTGAGAATGACCTCTCACGAATAGTGCTTCTACTTCTCCACCTTTTTATTTTTCTCTCTTTCTTTGTTCATAACTATATAAGGCAGAACAAACTTCTTTGAGAGATACTTCATCATTTCTATGAAGTAGACTAGTTTCAAGGTGCTCGAACTTATTGAGAAGTGTAACAACATTAAGGCCATATCTCCATCAGTAAAAGTTATATTCATATTCGTCAAATTTGTCGCCAACTTATTAAATCTGGTGATATGATCATTCATTGTGCTACTGGGATATATGTGAAGCGTAACAGTCTCTTTTTCATGTAAAATTTATTTTGACTGTTTTTCTTCAAGAATTTCTTCTCTAGTGCATTCCACAATTTACTTGCAGAGGTTTCATTTGTGTATGTATACATTTGTTCTCTTTCGAATGGTACCCCAAGCAACACGATTGATAAACTTCCAATCTTCTTCTCCTAAACTGTCTGGCTTCTTTTCTTCTATAACAATGTCTAGTCCTTGTTGAAAAAAGGACATCAAGGACCTCGCCTTGCCACATTTCGAAATGTCTTGACCCGTCAAAAATTTCAGCTGTAAATTTCGCATTTGACACAATTCTTGTCATAAATGAAGATGCCAATGATGACGTATTATTGACATTCGATGTGGATTCATCATTTTTCTTATCTCCTATTTTTGCTACAAATACTATTTATTAGTTAACAATTGCAAACGGCCAAAATAAAACTTTTCTGATATGAAAGTTCAGACTGTGCTGCAATCACCGAGCATATTCAGATAAAATTTTGGCTCTGATATCAATTATTGCGGAAGCCAAATATACAGAGAATGATGAAATCACAACTTCTATATCTAAAGACAACTAATAAATTGTAAATTAGACAACAATAAAAAGAACACCATAAATTTATGAGGTTCGGCAAAAGTTTATTTTCTTTTGCTTAATCATTGGACACAACCAGCCAATATTTATTTCACTCTAAAAGAATACAAGTGAAACACTACAAGAGAGAAAGAAGATCAAATGCCTTAGAAGATGAGAAGGCAAGTGAGAGGTGCATTACAAATGAACCAAAAGCTACCTATTTATATGAATGAAATCTTCCTCTTGAAGTCATCCATGATATCACTATGTGATAAAATGTCAAGGTTTATCTTATGAAACCATTTAATGGTTTACCAATATTTCAACTGCATTATTTACCTGGAGAAATAGGGATCAATTTCTAGTTTATATATATATATATATATGTTCTTTTTTAATGCTGCACTCTTCTTCTAGAAATTCCAGAACAGCCTCTGCCTAGGCGAAGGTGAAAGGTGTATTCTATAAAACAATCATAAAACTGACAATGTTATTTGATAGTGAATGTTGAGTTGTTAAAGTTAACATATTCTCAAAATGAGTGTTGCATAGATGCGGATGCTAAAATGGATGTGCGGTCATGCTAGATTAAAAATGATTACATTCATCAAAGGTACAAGTACCACATATTGAGGAGAGGATGCAAGAAAATCGGTTGAGATGGTTTGAACATGTGCTCTGTTAACCTACATATGCACCAGTCAATAGTTGTGCAACTATGATAAGTGAATGTATTAAAAGGGGATAGAGTAGACCTAAGATCATTTGGAAGGAAGTTATCTTGAAAGATCTAAAAGTTCTTGATATCAATCCAGATTTAGCTAAAGATAAAGCATAATAGAAGAAAACGATTTATATATATTCATATATTATTTTTTAGTTTTATTTATCCGTACAACAAGGATGTGAAATGATCTTTAATAAAGGAGCGGAGAGTCATATAGTCGAACTCAACTTATTTGGGATCGAAGAGTAATTATTGTTGTATAAGAGCTAAACTTAATTCTTCTTATGAATTCATTTAAGTGAAGCTAAGCCAAGAAATATTGGCGGCTTTTGATCTTTTTGTCTCTGTCTCAATAGAACATTAAAATAGGTTAATTTTGAAAATGGAACTATTAGATTAGCCAATATTAAAATCTTATAAGCCAAGAAAATGCTGTTTGCTGATTCTTTTAAATAAAATTTTTTTTAGTTTGTCAAAAATCAAAAGAAAAATTTTAAGGAAATAAGCTAAGGATGAATAAAATTCAACTGAATAAATATTATAAAGGATTCCATCACATTGTCACATGACCATGTTAATAGTTTACAAACCAAAAGTTTCAAAAGACAAGACTGAAAAACATAGTTAAAGAAATGATAACATAATTCCTTTAAAAACTAGTAGTAACAAAGAAAGGTCCAACGCAAATTAAATAGGAATTTTTTTTATACCATATAGCTGTCCATCAAATTAATATCCAGCAAAATATATATTTTCTGTATATTAATTGTAACATACAAAAAATATACATATTTTATACGTAATTAATATATATATATATATTTTATATATTAGCGAGCGACTGTAATTACTTTTGGGCAAGCGATCAAATGTGTTAAAAGCCCTTAATATAGTAATGATGAATAAAGGCCCAAAAAGTATTGGAAATTGAGAGAGAGAGAGAGAGATCAATGGATTCTTCCAATGAAGGTATCCAAACTCATCTCACTTGCATCAGTAGCTTGCAGCTCAACTTGGACACCATCTAATTCTCTCCTGAATCTGTCTTTTGAACTTGCATACAACATCTTACTTCTCACCCTTGCTGTCTCTGGTGACCTATATACATTCCAACATTGCAATTAAATAACACATAAAAATTGTGAGCTCTTTAAGATATGTCTTTGTTAGATAACAATATGTGAGTATAATGGTATTAATGATCATTCAACTTTCTGTTTATCGCACAAGTATGATGCCAGTTTAGCAACTCGAGCTCCTTAAGTAATATCCACGTGGCACTACTTATAAAAATACAATGAAAAACTATGTTATCGAAAGATAACCCTGTGATGTGCCACGTGGTGAAAGACATCGGGTATTAACTACGGTTTGAAATCATGAGGTTTTATATTGCCATGTGGATATGATAAGATGAGTTGCTGACATGACTATAATTAATATATTACTTGCATAATAATTTTGTACATGTGGCAGAGCACAGATGTGCTCTTGATAAAGATATGACACGTGAGTCTAACTCAACTCAAAAATTAGCTCATAAGGAGAGAATTGCTTAAGTTCATACAAGCATATTTCTAGTCTATTCCGCAATCAATGTGTGACTCTAACCAACTCTAACACCTTCTTCACACCCAGACCCAATTGGAGCGTGGATCGAGAACCCAACATGGCACCTGATTCTGATACCATGAAAAGATATATAACACTTGAGTCAACTCAACTCCAAAAGTTAGCTCATAAAAGGCCAATCCATTCCTTAACCAATGTAGAAGCTTTAACCTACTCTTTTGGGACCAAATTTAGCATTTTTTAAATAATATATAGGCACAATCGAGTCATTTTCTAAAAGTTAGAATGACCATCTAAGATATTGCAATCTCATCAAAACTTGACTTTGTTACTATGCCTACTTTGACAAGCTTTGGAGAATCACAATCTAAGAAGTAATTAGAACAAGAAGGAGATATTGAATGATAAATGATTGGAAGTTTTGTTGCTCGAATCCTTAAAAAATGTCGCCTCACTCAAGTTAGATTCTCTAAAAATATTTTTTGGATTCTCCAATACACATTCGAAGACAATTTTAAATAATTTGAGCAATATGAATTGGTAGAATAAAAAAGTTATGAGAAGGAAGGAGCTACCAAGCAACAAAGAAGATCCTGCTTTTCTGGACATTTTCATCAGTAGTCCAGTCATAGTCAAAAACAGCATAACGGCATTCACTTGGAGGCATGCTGTTTGCAAAATCATCATGTGTCTCTGCCTGTCCACCAACTTTCTCAACCACAACTTGCTGCACAGATTCATCAATCTTGAAAACTAGGTACCTGTGGTTCCTTTTTGCTTTCAATTCCAAGAACCTCAGCTTGCACTCATCGCTCACTGCTATCCCTGATGCTGAATTCGCCTATCCCACAAAAAATATATGATAGAAGACATACATACAAAAGGAACATAGCCAATAAACAAACCATGTCGCGGACTATGTTATTTCTGTGACAACATTAGGCAGTGACGGAGCCAGAAATTCTTATAAAGGGAATTAAGAAAATGCAAGAATGTCACACTCGCGATTTGAACGTACCACCTAAAACAAATTTTGAATCACCATTGCTAAAGGGATTTAACCAAAAAAAAAGAAAGGTAGCTAGAGGCATGAAACATTTCGCATTTACATAGGATTCGGATTCGGGGAAGGGACACACTCCAAAGGAGTATAATGCTCGTGATCTATAGGTCAGAGGGAGATCATTTTATGATTGCTTTAAGGCTCCATCAAATTAATTTAACAATATATGATAAATTTCGTTTTTGACCTATTTGCATAGTCATAATAATGTATCAACGGATAGGATTCAATTGAACTCCCTTCGAACCATATAGCTCGGCCCTTAGAGTTAGGGAAGTGGAATTTTTGGTATATAAACTTCTTGAAATTATGTAATGCAAAGGTTGAGAAATCATTTTCTGACCCTTTTCTATGATATTTCATGGTTTTTCAATAATGATGTCACACTTAAACATAATACAAAATAAAATACACCACATTACAATTAACACACACAAGATCTGGCTATGTTAAATCAGAAATACTGAAACCGCCTCTACGATTTTTGTTACAACATGATGAACATCACAGATAATTTGTGAAGTGAAAGGAAAATAAAGAGCATAGAACATACCATTTGAGTATCGGGCAAACAATTTTGGTGTTCTTTTGAAGGAAATGAAAAGGAAGCAAGTTAAATTTTTTTGGAAAAAAAGAAAGAGAAGGAAAGAGTAGAAAGAAAGAGATCCTTAATTTTGGGTCTAAGAACTGAACAAATGTTCAATACAGAGGTTCTTTAGGACTTTTTTTGGACAAAATTAACATGCTCCATAATTCCATACTTATTATGCAACGACCATTTTTGCTATATCAATATTTTCACCCACATATTATGGTTATTCGTTATTTCTCCTATTATTGTGGATTGCTTTTTGGGCGCTTTAAGACTAATCAATGTAATGGAAAATAAATTAACAATCAGTTTAGTGGTATCGATAAGAGTTTTTTGACACGATCCCCTGATCCCCTGTAATTTGTAAATCTTCAAGATATTTTATATCCTTAAAATATGTAAATTATTCAACGAAGTTATAGCTAGCAAACATGAAAATACAAACATTTTTGTACAATTCTCATAACAACATTTATGGAATCTCAACTTTTGAAAAATATGTATGTTGTCACGATTCAAACAGGGCCGTGAGTGGCACCCACACAAATTCCTCTGGCGGAAGAACCAAAACTATACCCCAATTAGAATCCTAACACAGGAACATGCATTCAAAAGATTGTGGAAACATTTTTTAAATAAGTTTTAACTGCGTTTTCATAAACTTAGGAAATTAAACAAACAATCATCAATACAGTCAACATGCGGAAGTAAATCCCCCTCCCCCTCAGGACTTGAAAGTCATTATACCAAAACTCTACTAAGGAATAAGTCTAAGAGTAAGGGGATACAACCCCAAAACAATAAAATAAAATAGTCTGAAAATAGAGTCTAAGTGCGAAAGGTTGGACCGAGATCCTAGAAGAATCCATGGCAGCCTAAAAAAGCTGACTCACCCTTGAATCCTAAAAGTTAGTGGCCTCCTAACTGAGATATGTCAGCAGCTACCTGAAGATGCCCTGTACTCAATAAGAAAAGAGCAACTGCAGCTGGTCAAAGAGATCATCTATATGACGCAATGGGTACTTATTTCAGATGGTGACTTTATTCAACTATCGGTAGTCTATGCACTTCCTCATACTATCATTCTTTTTCTTAGCAAACAAGACTGGAGCACCCCACAGGGAAGCACTAGTACAGATAAAACCTTTATCAAGGAGTTCTTGGATTTGAGCCTTAAGCTCTCTCAATTCTGTCAAAGCCATGCGATAAGGAGGAATAGAGATTGGGCGAGTGCCTGACTCCAAATCAATGCAGAAATTTATATTTCTATCCGGGGGCATACTAGGAAAATTGGTAGAAAACACTTCCTTAAACTCAGAGACCACTGGAATAGACTCAATAGAGAGGGACTCGTCTTTGACATCTCGAATATGAGCCAAGTATGGTAAACAACACTGCCCCACCAGTTTTCTAGCCTGAATGAACGAAATGATCTTAGCTGGCTTACACTTGTACACCCCTTCTCACTCTAACCTTTCTCTACCCGAGATCTCTAGAGCCACGGTCTTAGCATTACAATTAAGCACAATATAATAGGGGGACAACCAAGTCATGCATAAGATCACAAAAAAATCAGTCATATCCAAGATCACCAAATCTACCCAAGTCTGAAAATCCATAAACATAACTGAACAAGCACAATAGATACGAGTGACTACAATAGACTCTCTAGCTGGGATAGAAACATTGATGGAGGCATCAATCATATCACAAATCATATCAAGACCCAAGGTGAACTGTACTGACACATAGGAGTAAGTAGAACCCGAATCAAATAAGACAGTAATCATCAGGTCACAGATAAAAATAGTATCTCTGATCACCGCATCAGATGCCTCAACCTCTGTCCTTTTTGGAAAGGCATAAAATTATTCCCTGTTGTCCTAATGAGCATCCTCTCTACCTGGCTGCACTGCTCCTCTTGTCAGAAAACCTCTCTACCTGGATGCGCTGCTTCTCTTCCTGTATTACCATTACCTCAGCCTCTCTGATTCCCTCCTCGCTCACCTTATGGACGTCATCTACCATTATTATCTCCGCCTATCGGTACTAGTACTCTAGTTTACTGCGGCACAAGATCAGTCCTACTAGGGTGGGGAAAAGTTCTCCTCACATTCAGCCTAAAAGAGCTAGCTCACCCTTGAATCTTGAAAATCATTGACCTCCTAACTGAGGTCTGTCAGCGGCTGCCTAAAGATTCCCTATACTCAACAAAGAAAAGAGCAAGTGCAGTATCAGTATATTTAAATAATGGTGCACTGATAAAATGACATGGCCAACTCAGTCAGTAAAACATATGCAAGCAGCTGTATTATAGTAATGATAGGCATCCATGAATATATTACTAATTAGCAAATTCATAAGCATTATTCAATTTCATAATGTCAATCTCAAACAACAGCCAACAATAGTCCTCTCATGGGTGTCCTGTCATTTGTGTGTGTATGTGTATCGGAATGTGACAACCGATCCAATATATAACAATCACAATTATAATCACAATCCATAACAAATAGTTCACATACTTGCACAATCAAGTGACAGGTTCATTGCATGTAATTGATCTCATAAATTATTTCATTAAGCTTATTACATCTTTCCTAGTCTCACACATGATGACAATACTATCAATTACCATAACAAGCACATGTAACATAGAAAGGAATGTTAAAACCATCAGCTATCTCGAAACCAAGTCTTGGAAACTCTAAGCAGCTGGAACTTTCCCTTTTTGAAGTCTATCGGCTTGTTCTTGGTCTAAAGTTATACAAGAACTACAAAAATCAATGAACTATTTTTTTTAAATAAAATTTTCATCTTATATATATAAAAGTAAACTGACGAGTACAAGAAGGGGGACGTGAAAGGCCTTACCTCCAAAAATAAAATGTAAGATATGTAATGTGAGGACTCCTCTCGACTAGGAAGATCAAGTATAGGAAACTAGTTCTATTCAACTAAGGTACAGAACCTAGCTAAATTGAAGAAAATCAAGTATACCCAATTTCCTTTGCATGGGTCGAGATCGGTCATATCTTCTGTGATGTTCGACTACCGTTTCCGAGAATCCATTCGGGCTTTACATTCTTGGATCCATATAATAGCTAACATACAAGTTGTTGAAAGTTGTTAAAATTCGGATTTTGCCAAAGAAGAAGAAACAAAGGGGTTCCATAACAATCAGCTATCTTTTTCAAGGTCGCTCAACTAACGTCTCCGATTCTCCGTTCGGGCTGAAATTTCTTGGGCTCTACAATTGTTGTAGTTGCTGTATTCCTGCAAAATTTGGAGCATTTTGATGATGTATACTGTTGCTCCTCTTGAGAGTTACTGTTCTACCTGCAACATCGGCCGTCTTTTTCAATGTCGCTCGACTAACGTCTTCGATTATCCGTTCGAGCTGAAATTTCTTGGGCTCAACCATCTTTGGGGATGCTAATATCCTGCAAAATTTGGAGGATTTTGGATGTTACATGATGCATGTTGTTGAGGGATGATGGCTGCTGCTGAGGTTTGTTTCTGGCATCTGATTCTCCTTAGTTTTGACAAACTTGTTGCAAGTAACAACTCCTCTTGTTTTTGATCTTGGGATCTTGCTAAATCTGTAGAGCTGCATGTCTGCAAGTTGTTCAAATTATCACAGCTGGAGTGTGTTGTGAATCTGTACTGATAAATAGACAAACATAGATGGCTCAAGAGGTGCAATTTCAGGTTGGTAGGAGTTGTTGAGAGATGTTCCTGATGAATGCTTTTGGATTATTGTAACTGCTGTAATCTTGGAAGAGGCTGGAATGTTGTTCCTGCTGTAGTTTGTAACCTGCACAGAAATAAAAACAAAAGGCAAAATCTAGAAACAATTCTGTCACCCCAAAAAGAAGCACTTCCCTTGTGGCTCCTCTTGTTGTTACTGATGTAGAAAATTCCAAGATGTGTAATGTGATGTATCTGCACAGACCAGCAAACAAAAACAAAAACAAGAACTTGAATGTGTCCCATGTGTGTTGCAAGGAAACCAGCCTGGGCTTCCAATCAAGATTCCTATACCTGTTAAGCCAAGAAGGAAGAGAAGACAAAATATAAACTACTTTACTCCTTACCTCTAAAGTTAGACTGGTTATTCTAAGAAAATAATAAAGATAGTAATAAGGAAGGGAGATTTTCCTTTTGCCAGGAGTTCTAACTATGAGATCTTCAAGGTATTTATAGCTATGCATAGACAAAACCATGTTGAAGTTTGAGTTAGAACCAAAATGGAATGAGTTAGGGAGGTTTCTTGATTCTCCTGAGTTTCTTTCTTCTGAAAGAAGGCATTTCAAGCTTGTCCATCTCAAGGTGTGCCTTAGCTTGTTTGGGGAGATCATGCTCAGTGAAATAGAGTTCAGGAGATTTGCATTTGTGGCTGTGTTTGGATAAGACATCAGTTATGTGGTTTGCTTCTCTAAGGATGTGTTTACAGCTGAAAGTTTGGAATTGGTTGATGATGTTGTTTAAATTGTCCAGCAGCTCCTTTATTGACCAAGGGGGTTTTGCTTCTTGTTGTAACCACCTGATTAGGAGTTGAGAATCTACCTCTAACTCTACCTGTAAATAACCAAGATGAATACACCAAGATAGACCAAAGATAGCAGCCCTGATTTCTGCTTGGTTGTTAGTTCCTTCCCCCAATGGAACTGCATAGGCAAAGATAAGGTCACTATGAGTATTTCTAAGTATTCCTCCTCCACCAATGTTACCTGGGTTGTTAAGGGCACTACCATCTGTATTTAGCTTTACCATGTGATCACCTGGTTTGATCCAGCATACAGGGGTAATTTTGGTGTCATGGTAGCATTGTTCCACTGAAATGACTAGGTCCTTCCAGTTATTTGGCCATTCAATATAAGGAAAAGCTGTGATGAGCAGGTTAGAGATGTCTTTGTAGACAGAAAATTTGACTCTTGAAAGGTTAGATTTCTTCCTTTCATATTTGGAAGCATATCTATTCTTCCATAAGTTCCAACAAATGAAGACAGGGATTGCTTGTAACAGGAGCTTATATGCTTCATTCTTGTATTTAGATGTCCACCATCTCATAAGCATATTTCTAAGAGGTGTGTAATCCTTTTTTATGCCCAAAGAATCAGCAAACACCCTCCAAGTATTCTTGGAAAAGGTTCCAGCAACAAAGGTGTGATCAATGGTGTCTTGGCCAGGTCTATCACAACAATGGCATTGAGAGGGGGCTTTGCCAAAGCTGGTTATTTTCTCATTGGTAGGTAATTTCCTTCTAAGAGCTCTCCAAATAAGAAAGGAGCATTTGAAAGGTATTAGTTGGTGCCAAGTACATGCATTCAACATAGTATTTGTCCTCTTGTCTCTAATGAGCTCCCAGGTAGAAGAACAACTGAACTCCCCATTGGTATTAGGAATCCAGCATGGATGGTCCTGTTTGAGAGGATGGTAGCTGAATTGAGTTGCTAAAATGTTAGGAACAAACTGAGAAGGGGCTTTTTGGATAATGAGATCAACATTCCATTGGCCATTAGTTAGAAAAGCTAAAACTTGGGTGTGGTTAAACCTACAACTGTTAGCAGAAAAGTGAGCTAAAGGGCCAACACCTAGCCAGTTGTCCCACCAAAAAAGGCAAGAGCCAGACTTAATTTGCCACTGAATGTGAGGCTCAATGTTGTGTTTGCTGTTCATGAGGTACTTCCAAATGAAGGACTAACCAGTGTCCCACTTTTTTGCAATAATATTGGCCCTCTGACAGTATTTGGATTTACGGAATTCTCCCCACAAGGTGTTCTTGGTTCTAAGGGTCCACCACTGCTTGTATTGAAAAGATTTAACCACATCAGTGATTTGTCTAAACCCTATGCCCCCTTCATCATAAGGATAACTAAGGTTCTTCCATGAGGACCAGTGGTACTTCCTCTTGTCATTTTTCCATCCCTAGAAGAAGTTAGCAGTGATGCTCTGAATCTGCTTGATGATGGTTGAGGGAGGGATGCTGGCTGAAAGCAAATGTATTAGCATGGCTTGAATAACATGCTTCACAAGAATAGCTCTACCCCCATAGCTCAGGATTTTAGCATGCCAACCAGTGATCCTGCTTACAACTTTTGCAATAAGATCAGAGTAGTAAATAACTCTTTGCCTACCAATATAAATAGGACATTCCAAGTATGTTATAGGACTACTCTTTTGGTTGAAACCAGTGATACTCTTAATTCTCTGTACAGTAGACTTGAAAGCATTAGAGGGAACCATGAAATGACTTTTTTGCTTGTTAATCAATTGTCCAGAAACTCTTTCATAGGTAGTTAATGTTTCCATAATGAGAGCTAAGGTGTGCCTTCTTCCAGAAGTAAAGATGATGATATCATCTGCAAAACTCAGATAATTGATCTGAGGTCTCTTTTTTGCCATAAAGAAACCATGGAATTGGGGATGCTGATGAAGATTATTCAGTAGTCTGGACAACACTTTAGCACCTAGGACAAATAAAGCAGGGGAGAGAGGATCACCTTGTTTGAGACCCCTTGTGGAGTGAAAGAAACCATGTCTTGAACCATTGATTATAACAGAGTACCAGTTATCAGCCATGATTCTCCAAACCATGTCAATGAAAGTTTCTTTAAACCCCATTCTTCTCATCACAAGACAAGTGTAATTCCAAGAGACCCTATCATAAGCCTTGGTCATGTCAAGTTTTATCACAACATTGCCTCCAATATTTGGTTTTTTGATCTGGTGGATTATTTCCTGGGCAAGCATTATATTTTCAGAGATGTTTCTATTCTTGACAAAGCCAGATTGGTTCAAGGAAATAAGGTTGGGGAGAATAGGAGCAAGTCTTAGGTAGAAGAGTTTGGAAATGATTTTGTTAGTGAAGTTGCTAAGGCTTATGGGTCTGAATTCAGAGATTTTTGTAGGATGGTTTACTTTTGGGAGTAGAACCAAACAAGTATGGGTGAAATATTTAGGCATAGTTTGTCCACAAAAGAAGGATGTGATCACTCTAAGGAGGTCTTCTTTGATGATGTCCCAGCACACCTGAAAAAAAGTTCCATTCATCCCATCAGGGCCAGCAGCAGAGTAGCAGAGTGAGGATTCATAGTAAAAACAACAGTTTTCACTTCTTCCATAGTAGGCATGGCTTGTAAATCTTCATTGTCTTTGTCAGTCACCATTATAGGGATGCAATGGAGTGTCTGCTATTGGATATGCTCCTCCTTTCCAGTAAAAATTTATTGGAAATATTCACAAGCAGCATTAGCTATCTCTTTATCACCTTGCACCCAAGAGCCTTCTTCATTTTGGATCCTGTGGATGTAAAGCTTTCATCTCCTGCCTCTGATGAGAGCATGAAAGTAGCTAGAGTTCCTGTCACCTTCTTTGAACCAATGAAGTTGAGACTTTTGTCTGAGGATAGAATCCTCCATCTTCATGTATCTAATGTACTCAGCATTGATAGCATGCAGTTGAGACCTATTTTCATTGGTGTTTATACTGATCAGATTCTCTTCAGCTTGTCTAGCCCTCTCCTCATATTCTTTGACTTTAGCATAGATGTCTCCAAATTGATTTCTTGACCAGCAGCTAAGAGTAACAGTAAGTCTTTTTATTTTCTGATGAAAACTCCATATTGGATTTCCTTCAGAAGGTCTTCTCCAGCAATTCTTGATAGTATCCATGAAAGAAGGTTGCTCAGGCCAGTAGTTCAGGAATTTGAAATACTTGATGGGGTTGTGTTGTTGGTCAATCATTTCCAAGAGCAAGGGGCAGTGATCAGAACCCACAGAAAAAAGATGAGTAATGCTGGTATGGGGCATGGTCTCTAGCCAGTTATCATTAACCATCCCTCTATCAAGTCTCTTCCAAATTCTAAAGTTGATACCCCTCAGGTTGGACCAGGTGTATTTCTGACCTGAGAAACCAAGGTCTTGAAGACCTGAAGCCTCAATAATGCTAATGAACTCAACTCTTTCTCATATTATAGGGGACACCCCCTAATTTTTCTTCAGGGTCTACAATAACATTAAAGTCTCCTATAGTGCACCATTGATTGAATATAGTAGACTGCTGTAGAAGGCTATCCCATAAAGGTCTTCTGAGATGATCTTTACATTTAGCATAGACAAAGGTAGTGATGAATTGATTTGGGATCATGGCATGATTGAGCTCACAAGTGATTAGTTGCTCATCATTCTCCAAAATCTTGCAATTCACATCTTTGGTCCAGAAAATCCAAATCTTACCATTGAGATTGTGGATGGCATGGTCTATATTGAGCTGGTTTCTGAAGTATTATAACTGAGAGTTATCATAAAAAGGTTCCATTAGAGCTATAAGAGAAATTTGATGGATATTTTTGAGAAATTTTATTCTATCCATGGCTCCTTGGGTATTAATTCCCCTTACATTCCAGCTAAGGTTACTAATCATTAAGAAATTCTTGAAGTATGGGACCTGGTACTTGGTCTGCCTGTGGGGGCAGGTTTTGTAAAAATTTTTGCCTTGTTGCTAAATCTGGTCCTATGTATCCCTCTAGGAGATAGACCCTGTGAACTAGCCACCTGTTGGATGTCTTCCTCATATATATTCTCAGAAGAGGGGTTGATGGTTTTGATTAAATGCTCACTTATAATATCATCTTCCTCCTGATCATGCAAGGGCTGATAATTATTATCTTCTTCATTTTCTGAATCACATACAGCATACTCATCAATAGGGTCCTGTATGTTGGTGTTGAAGGTGAAGTGATCTGTAGCTACCTCTGGAGTTTGAAAAGGGATGATATCTATACCCACCTGATCATCATCAAGTACAAATTATTGACATCCCTGTTCATTTTGCTACATTGCAACACTGTTAGTTAAAGGAGTTTGGCATTTCTCAGAAAGGTTTGTTTTCTTTTTGATGGCCTCACTCCTTTTCTTGCTTAACTTATTCTTTTTAGCATTAGAGTCTTTGCCACTACTGCTTGCAATGGATCCCAAATCCTTGGCCATAGAGCCTAAGATGTTTTGCATGGTAGAATCATCAGTAGGGGGATCTCTTCTGATGGATTCAGTATTTGGTATGTCATTTTGAGCCTTGTGTGTAGGGGTAGCAGGGGCTGTAAGGTCACTCCTAAGGTCAGTGATATTCTCATGCAGAACATGAGACAAGATCCCTCCTCCTTTGGGTTCCCCATCCTGCAGATTAGTGGGGTTCTCCATTACTCCTCCAACCATTCCTCCATCAACTACACAGCCAATAACAACAGAGATATGATGTGGGGTGTAAGGGGTATGGGGAGTAATAAGTCAATACCTGCATTCCTTGTTATATTGCTCCATTGAGTAGTACCTTGTTGTTGAATTATGGTGTTTTCCTGCATTTTTGCTGAATTCTTCAAAGTGGAATTCCTTTGGTTACTTAGTTCTCCTGCATCTTGGTTATTGGTTTAATCCTGGGTAACAAGATCAACATAATTATTGGAAGTATAAATAGAAGTAGAGGGCTTACCTGGACCTGTGATGTTTTGCTGAGGCTTATCAACTCCCCTATTCTGCTGTGGTTGAATAGAGCTGATCACATTTGTTTGTTGGGGCTTGTTTTGTCCCTTAGACTATTTCTTTCTCTTAACTTGCCACAACAGTTCTTTTGCATTGTCAAGTGTTTGTTGTGGCTGAGCAGGAGCATCTTTTACAGATGTATTGATATTTGTGTCATCATGATCCTTGGTTAGCATGCCCTCTTTATTTTTGTTCATTTTTGCTGTTTCTTCTTCTTTTTTTTGTTCTTCATCCCTTCTTTGAATATTACAAACATGTATCAAGTGACCCTGATGTTTGCAATACATGCAGTAATCAGGTACATTTTCATATAAAATAGCTTGCCACCTCCCTAGAGTTTTATTAGTTTTATCATATCCCAGCCAAACATGGGGAGGTCTTTTATTGGTGAGGTTCACTTGAAGTCTCACCTTGGCTATGCTTCCCCTTGTTTTTTGTATGGAAGCAGTGTCTAGATAAAGTACCTTCCCTACAGAGGCTAGCAGGGCAGTGGTGAACTCCATGTTATAACAATGCCAAGGTAGTTCTGGTAAGGCTACCCAGATTGGCACTATTGGGGTTTCTTCATCAGGTTTAAAAATAGGTGTCCATGTCTGAATCCTCATGAGTTGGCCCTCTATTGTCATTCTCTGTTTGGTCCAAACAGTATTGTAATCCAACTCATTGTCCAAGTCAATATAGACATGTCTAGCATTGAAATGAGCAATTTTTACACCTCCTGAGAGCTGAGTTTGAATGATAAAGCTCCTTCTTATCAACTCTATCTTTGGTATGGTGTGGGTAAATTTTCCAACCAAGGTGTATTTGCATCTTTGAGCTAGTTTGTGCATAAAGTCTTCTTTTTCAAAAAACACAGCAGGCAGGCCCTGTTTGGTTGTGTATTCAGGGGTGGCTAATTCAATAGGCGCCTCATTCTTTGCTTGATTATTTCTGAGTTTGGCTGCAAAGGTCTGAACTACAGTGTAAGGGGCAGGCTGAAGGACCTGGTCCTTTAAGTTGGGAAAAATATTTTTCTGGGGGTTTTGGTTAATGGAATTTGGTTGAGGTTGGGTATTGACTGATTTAGTTCCAACATGTCTAGGACCAACATTAGCATAGCTGGTGGGCACCTTAGGTTGGCTAGTTCGAACCTGGATGTCAAAATTACTAGACACCTTAGGAAAGCTATTGTGGGTTGTGGTAGGTTGTTGAGTGTGTAGCTGGTTGCTAGTTTGAGGAATAGAATTGTTAGGCATTTTGGTAGGAATTTTAGGGCTGCTTTTAGAATTGATTTTGGTTTGATCAGTGCCCTGCAAGTAGTTACCTATAGCATTACTAGGGATTACATTTGCATTAGTTTGCAAAAGAACTCCATTGGATTTCAAATTGGCAGTCTTAGAGTATATCAAGTTGGAAGGATTGGTCTTACCTTGAAGGTCTGTAATATTAGCATTGTTACATTGCTGTGAAGTTCCTGAGCCATGTTTATCATTTTTGGAAAAAGGATGCATCGACTTTGCATTATCAATTGTGTGCATATCATTCTTTAGTTGATTGAATTGACCATATTGTTGATATTGGTCTTGAACTAATGTGTGTTCTTCAGCTTGATTATCAGTGAAAATGTGCATATCACCTTGACGAGTGTCTCGACGACTTTTTGAATTTGAATTTATTATTGATGATTCGAGACACCTCTTGTGGATGGGAAGTTGCGCATTGCCCTTAGGGACATTTTGGATTTGATCTTGTGACAAATGGTTCGCCGGAGCTCCGGCGCCGGCAAGGGCTTTTTTCAAGACAAATGCCAAATGCAAAGAAAGCAGAAGATGTGGCTTAGCCAGCTCGCTCTAGTCCCCTACGATAAGGATGAGAAAAGGCCAAGGAGTGAATAGGAGGGAATAGGGGCATCAGTCTTAGCTCTTACTGTTCGAGAATCAACTGTACATGAATAGGCTCTTCCTTAGGCCTTCAAGGAGGAAGCGAGGGTGGGACAAGTGAATCCGATGTGAGGGAAGGATTGTTGCGTCAGTCGAAACTAGGGCTTAAACAATTGAATCAGAAATGCACATGTAAGATAAGAATCTGACAGTAACCCTGTTGATTTGGCAAATTCGAGCTAATTTGAGAGGATTTGATTCCTTCTCTAGTGTTTGTGAGTTGCTGGTGGGGTGTATTTATATTAATGAAACGCCCCATTTTGCATTGGTTTACACCTGAAAATGTCGCCTGAGCTCCGGCAACCTCGCCGGTACCATCGTCCCCAACGATTTTTCCATCCATTTGGGTTGAAATTTTGGTGGTAGGAGCGCCATGAGGTGGGGAACAAACCCCAGGGGGTCCGCCGTCTCGAATGTTGCCGGAACCCCTTCGAATATAAAGGCGCAACTTCGGCGACTCTGCGATGTTTCTCTCAAGAGTCGCCTGATCAGTGCTCTCAAATGGTGCGGTGGTTTGATCCAATTTTTGGACTGTATGTAGTCCAAAAGATAAGGAATTATCTACCACAGTTCTTGATACTCGAATCAAACCATGTTTCTGAAAATTGATGATCTTGTATGCAATTCTCAGCTCCTCTTCAGAGACAGTGATTGCATCAGTATTTTGTTGACCGATCGATTGTTGTTGATTCAAACCAGCTTCACTTGAAATTGCAGTGTTATTTTGTAGATTCAGAGTGTCATTAGCTGGTGATGTTTGATGATCTATATTCGGTGGCCACAGGAGCTTCACCGGCGGCGGTGAAGCCATTCAGAACTGACCGGAGATGAACAGTGTGAGATAAAAAGGAAGGAGATGACCGTTAGAGATGACCGTTGCAGGATAATTAAGGAAGAGTTAGATCCCAAATCAATGAACTATTGAACTACAATATATGGTTTACATCAAAATCCTAACCCTTGGCCACTTTCCTGATCATATCCCCCATCTAGGGCTAATTTCTACCATTAAATTCATGCCAAGAATTTCACACTCCGAGAGGGTATCCTAGATGTAATCGGTACTCACAAGTATTACTGGCTTCCAAGTGAACCACTTAGCCTGATCACACATCCGTTCATTCATTCAAACAATGGAAGGCTCAACATGAATTAAAAATACATTCAAGTGGGCTAACCAAATCAACATTTCGAGAAGAATAATGTATTTAAAATAAATCTCAAATCAACTCCATATCATAAGGATAGTTTTGAAAATTAAAACATCTACTAAACACTATCATCTATCGGTCTATGAAGACTCAATCCAATAACAAAGAAACTTTCAAGTGGGCTAACCAATCAATACTCGATAGAAGGGATAATTTTAAAATAAATAATATTTAAAAGTCAACTCAATACCATAAGTCACAGTTTTTGCAAAACAGACTCAAAAGGGACCTCAACTCTAATCTACTCAATCTATATATATGAAGCCTCTATCAACTATCAAGAAGGTGCCGAAACAAGCCCACGACTACCTCTAAAAGAATTGCTCTAAGAGATGAATGAAATTAATATGATTCCTCCAAAAGCAAGGAGGTCTCACCACTATCAGGAAGGAAATGGATCTTCAATGGAGCTTCTGTTGATGGTCTCTATTACCTGTATCTGCATCGGAAAATGATGCAGACAAAAAGGCGTCAGTACATGAAATATACGAGTATGTAAAGTAGCTAGAAGGAAATATGATAAAAAAGTACTCAACCTCAACTCAAAGGACTCAACTCTGAAAATACTCAACTCAGCTCGATGGACTTAGCTTTGAAAATACTCAACTCAACTTAGAAAATACTTAACTCAACTCAATGGACTTAATTTTGAAAATACTCAACTCAATTAAACAGACTCAACTTTGAAAATACTCAACTCAATAAAGCATGATGTAAAATAACATAATATTTTAAATGATATGCAATAAGAGATACAACTCTGTATATGTAAAAGTATAATATTTTACTCTTGGAGAGTTATTCTAATCGACAACCATCACTTATGAGCTAGTGACGATACAACAAAATGATATCATTGCCATATTCGTTCAATACCTTGCTAGGGCAAAGGACATTACATCTCTGGATCCATACTCAATCAAGTCCATCATTTTGGGACTTAGAGGCATAACCTCTATCCTATGATGGCTACATAGTTTATGGGCTCACCTCACATCGTTGCTTAATACTACCTCCAAAATACTTTATTATGCTCATATACATCAACTGAGTAAAATACTCAAAATACTCATTTAGTCTCTTTTGTACTTAGCTCAAATCAATCATTATGATCAAATCAACTCATTTAGTCTAATTGGACTCTCATCAAACTCAACTCATCTCAATCATCAAACTCTTCTCTTTAAATTAGATACAATCTCAACTCAATGAATACATTTCAAACATAATTTTTAACTCCTCAACTCAATCTCAAAATAGATGTTTTAATATAATAATGCTCAACTCGTTTATACTCAAAATATTCATGCTCAATAATTATTAAGAGACTTCTCAACTCATGCTCATTATTTATTGCCATTGGATTTCTGTATTGTATTACTGTTTACAGGTGTGGGGCCATTGTACTTTGATTATCTTGTTTATTTATAGTAGTTAATGCTTCTTTCTTTCCATACTATTCTACCACGACTTTTTCACTTTTGCTATTCCTTGTTTTCATCTTGTTTTCGATATGCTTGTCCCTATCTAACTTTTTGTCTTATTTTCCTCTCTTGAAGTTGTATACTCTGAGAGAAATTTCTTGATATATGTCCTTACCTTCCTGCCATTTTATATACTCATACATTCCAAGTACTGACGTCATTCGATCTGCATATTTTATGATGCATATACAGGTGTTAGAGATCCTCAACAGGCGCATCGTTAAAGATCATTATTTTTTAGCTATTTGGTGAGTCCTTCTTGTATTCGGAGGAACTCTCTATCCTTTTATTATTTTTGAGTATTATGTTTCTTTTAAGGTAGCCATGGACATGTCATTGGCACTATCTAAGAGTATTAAAGGCTTCATAGACAGAGTTTGATGATATAATTGGAGTAGTTCTCCTTAGAAACTACTTTTTTTAAGAATTATCTATTTTTCCTTTGATGTTGATGATGATAAGCCCACAATAGTATTGTTAAGTCTTTCTCTGATGAATAAATGAGTAATGAGACCAAGTAGTTCTCTTGGAAGCCAGAGATGGTTTTTGAGTGTCGGCCACACCTAGGGTACCCTTTCAGGGCATGACATAAGGTATGAAATAAACTTACCCTTTGGCGATGTTGTGTTCCCCAACCATTCGATAGTTGGTTCATCAGGGTACTGGAACCAAACCACTTTATTTATACAATCTACATTGGCACGACATGAAGCTAACCAATCCATACCTATAATAACATCAAACTCCACCATATCTAACTCTATCTAATCAGCCATGGTATGATGACTATATACATTTACTGGGCAATTTCTATACACCTTTTTTACCATAATAGAGTCCCCTATTGGTGTAGCCATCTCGAATGATTCTATTAACTCAAGCTTAATTCCGATCTTATTAGCAACAAAAGGAGATATATATGATAAAGTAGAGCCTGGATCCATCAACGCATATACCTCTTGAGAAAAGATTGATAATGTACCTGTGACCACATTTGACGACGCTTCCTGGTCCTGTCCACTGACTAAGGCATATACACGGTTAGAAGGACCGCCAAAACTGGAAATTCCACTACGGCCTCTACCACGGCCTACTGGTATCTGGATACCCCGCCCCATCAGGCGCATAGCCACAGAAGAGGAAGAACCCGCAACTGACCCAGTTGGTTGATCCATACCATCTGGGGTACTTTTAAATGGACATTCCCTCAAAATATGGCCTTGGAGGCCACAAGAAAAACAAGCACTTATACTCCAACGACATTCTCCAAAATAAGGTTTATTACAATGGGGACACTGGGTATCAGTAGTCTTATCTGTCGAGAACTTTGGTTCACCTATGCACCTGAAGCTCTGGAGCTTTGACCCGCCCCCGAATACATGGTGTTCTCAACTCTTTCTCCTGGAAATTGTAGAGGTACACTCCGAGCTGGCTGGAAGGGGTATCTATCAGACTGCTGGAACCGCTCACTTCAAAATTCCCTCGGATAACTAATCGACCTAGCCCTCTTAGGCTGACCTCTATCAAAACCTCTGTCGGGATGACACTTTCTATGTCGCTCTTCTACCCCTTGGGCGTACGCCTGTACCCAAGCAATGTCCATGTCTGGATGAGAAGCCATGGCCATGCATCTATCAACCAAATAAAGATCCAAGCCCATCACGTAATGGTTCACCCTATCTGCCATATCCTCTACCACTGTGGGGGCATGCCTCTCCAATGAGTCAAACTCGAGGCTATAGTCTTGAACATTCCTGCCGTTCTACTTCAACTGTAAGAATTTATCGACCCTGGCTCATCTCATTTATGGAGGCAGAAAGTGGCTAACAAAGGCTTCTGTAAATTCATCTCATTCAGCTGGAGGAGCAACCTCGCCCCTCGATAATTCCCAAGACTCGTGCCAATTAGTGGCCACATCACGCACCCGATAAGAGGCCAATTCAACTGACTCAGTCTCCAAAGCCCTAATAATTCACAGTGTATGCTATATTTGTCGAATGAATTCCTGTGGATCCTCTGTAGGTCGCAATCCATAAAATTTTGGAGGGTTACAGGCTAGGAAATCATGGACCCTCAAACTATTTTGTCTATTGGCATTATTTGGGCCATGCCTCCGAGCTTGTCCTACCATTAGTCCAGTCAACAACTACACTGCATCTCTCATAGCCGTGTCTTTTGCCCCATGCTGTGGGGATGGAGGCTCCTATACTGGTGGTTCAGGGTCTGCGGCTTCTTCTGCCCTAAACTCCCCTGAGGGTGGCGGCATATTAGAGCTCGCCGACTGAAGTATAATCTTTAGCGTAGACTGGGCATGGGCCCTAGTAACTCTCAACGTCTGACTAGTTTCCCCTGCTGCTGACTTGCCCTTCTGGGTAGTGGTTGCTTTCCTTAGAGGCATCACTATAAACATAGAGGTAGGTTAGTGAAGGGTCGTCCTAAAAGTATAGCTCTATCGCACGATCTAAGATAAGAAAGAAGTAACATCCTAAATATCATGTAGCCTCCTATTTATAGATGTGGTGCACAACACACCAATAAACAAGCCTCTACTAGACACAGTCTGTGGACACTCTAAGAAAGAACTGCTCTGATACCACTTCTATCATGATCCAACCCCGTAGGCCGTGATGGGTGCCTGAACTGGACACACATGTGTACCCCGGCCAACTATACATAGCCTGTCTCCTGTCTATACTCAAAATACACAAACAGGTAAGAAAATATACAAGCTGACAAGGCTGTTGTAACATATAGGGTCGTTCTGTAATATACATATACGCGAGCCGATAAAGCCGCCACGACATAGAAAACACCCCAAATCATAAGTCATATCAGCACAGCTATATATACACGCATATGCAACTCATATACCACCCATTTATAATTCATATACACATACCCCACATATGTACAACCCACATCCGTATCCATAGACCTCTAAGAGTAAGGAGAACAGTAACATAAGGTGGGACAAGGCCCCCGCCGTACCCGTGAACAAAACAAATATATACATCAAGGTTTAGTACCCAAAATCAGGCTCCAGCACAATGGAGAACTTTTGGACTGTAGAGTGGGACTCCTATGCTGGCGAATCCCCAAACTGTGAACCTGTACCTGCGGGCATGAATGCATCCCCCAAGAAAAGGGTTCAGTACGACAAATATACTGACTATGTAAAACATAACATAGCATAACTAGATATCATCAATTTATTACAACACATCACTATATATATATATATACATACGTATCCTGGCCCTCTAGTGAAGGGCTCGGTGGACAATGTAGTGAATTATGCACGATTACTATTCTTGGCTCGGAATGCGGTGAAAGAAGTGTTACAGTATACACGAGTAGAGTAGTGAGTAACTATATGCAGTTTAAATCGTTATCGGAGACTCGACAGTATATGAAGGCTAAGCTAGCGTATGAGAATCAGGGTGGTAATATAATCAGCTCAAGTGCCCTCCAAAGTCCATTAGGACTATATTAATTAACATCTCGGGGTCTTTAGGCCCATACCAAAGTAGTGCTAACCGCTTAAGGATTTCAGAGTACATATAGTCATTTAGTCTCTCCGATTAGAATCCTGTATATTCATTGTCTGTTTAACGTATAGTAAGTTTGAGGAAAATAGTTCAACTACAGTGAGAGTTCACAATCCAGAAGAGAATAGGAGACATTTAGGAATGGAATTACTTCAGAGATTGTATTACTTTTTACTTACCTCTACGACATGCCAAAAGAAAGAGAAAGAATAGGCTTTACATACCTCTTACGGGTTACTTTTTATCCCATTCGTCTTGTCGTCCTTTGAACCTAAGTAAGATAAAAGAAACATGAATATTAACAACCCTTGTCTGTCCAGCACCTTAGGTTACACATGAGTATTCATAGAACTCCACTCTTCGCTCGCCTCCTCGATTAGTTCTTTAACTAGTTAAAGAGTTAACGAAAATCGGGTAGCATCTCCCCTATAATGTGTCCTATCTGAATCTCCAATTACGTCCTTAATACCTACAGTCAACCAACAACATAACCATCAGCTCATATATATGTATATCATGTCAATATTACACAATATAAACCCCAAACGACTCGCTCGAAACTACAACGCCAAAATAAGGTTTTTAGTTTTCATTTTGCAAAACCTTTAACCGTATGAAGCGGGGGTCATGTGGCTGCAACCAGAATATCCCCCACCTCTTTTAGGTCACATTTATACCCTGCAACACGCACCACCAAACCAGCAGCAGCCTCCACACCCACAACGCCTCATTTCGACTATAATTTAACTACGGTGACTTCAATTTAAATTGTTTCTTTTGCTGAGCATCTCCACGACTTTTTTTATACTTATATCAGTATAAATTATACCTAATACACACCATAACAACCCCATAAAGTCAAAATTTAAAGAAGAAACCTTACCTTACCCGAAATTGGCCAAAACTAGCTAAAATTGCGCCTCGAAAACCTCTTTAGCGTGCTGGAAGTTGTGTGGACTGTTTGTTGTCCGTTTTGGCTGCACCAAGATATGATTTTATACTTCTAATACTTTCATATCATCATGGTATACTCTGTATAATTAATTTACAAAACAAAATCGGGACTTACCTACTTTTTTTCTCCAAGCCGTCCTCTTTTTCTCTCTAGACTTAGGGTTTTGTTCTTCTTTTTTTGCTGAAGTTTAAGTGTAGAAACTGAACTTAAGTCATAATATACATGTATATATGTGGTCCTAGGAGGTGACACGTGTCATCCCCCTAAGAGGGACACGTGTCCAGCCCCCTATTGGCCACTGTGTCCATGCAAGCGAGGAGGGGCTACAACGTGGCAGTGGGGCCCACCTCCCTCAAGTAGGTGGGTCACCTATATTACGCCTCGGGAGGGTACCCTAGACGTGACCGGCACTCGAAAGCCATTTTTGGCCTTCAAGCGAACCAAATCAACTCAGAATCTCAACTCAAGAGAAATAACAACTCAATCAAGTATCCTAAGTCTAAACAAGAATATAGTTTAGACAGGACCAACTACATACCATTTAACTCAATCCGACTCAGAGTACTATTAAGACCTATATGGGAGTTTCTCTTATCCGACAACCATCACTTATGAGCTAGTGAAAGTACAACAAGCCGACGTTGTTGCCGCATCCGTTCATACTTTGCCAGGGTATGAACGAACCAACCAATCATGGATCCAATCCAACCAAGTCGTATAATGTCAGGACAATAAATTTGGGGAAGCATCCGACTTTAACGGTTCAATCCCCTCCTATGTTTGGCGACGTAGTTATTGGGTTCAAGCATGGACTATACTCTTGCCCAATTCGGTGCTCGGTACTCCTCCCAAGACTCAATGCTCATAAAACTCCATCCAATCAACTCAATCAAAACATATCGACAAGTCTCATTACAACCTTGTCAACTTATCAACTCTATCACAATCAAACCTCTCCCAATCATACAATCCGGTCAATCTCAATCATATTGTTCAAAGTAAATTTAAATGCACATTTATAGCAACATGTAAACATAACCAAACATTTCCTCTATCCATTTGATCAATCTTTGATACTCAACATAATTTCAAGGCTTTAAATCAACAATTTAAGATAAGCAACGTTATTAGGAAAATAACATCATTTATCATAATCCACATAGTTAAGAATATCAATAAAACATGTTTAACAACTCATCTTCATCAACTCATACTCACATGAAGGTTCTTCCTATAAATTCCTTGTCTCAAAAACATCAATAAAACAAGAATCACATTAATGGATGACAAGACTCATTGAGACATAGGCCTACCAAGAAACTCCATTCCTATGGATATTTGACCTCAAAGAAAGAGTAGGGCACATGGGTGGACTCAACCCATGCTTTGAGTAGCCTTACATACCTTAGAATAGATTTTTGAAGAAACCTTGATGTTAGGTCTTCAATGGAAACTCGAATCTTGAAGCTCTTGGAACAAATCTTTGTTAGAAATAGAAAAGAAGAGGAAGAAGATGAAGAGAGAATTTTCTAGGGCTTTTAGAGAGAGAGTGTGGGACTGAAAATAATCCCCAAAACATCCTAAGGCTGATACATATATAATTTGGGACAATTCCCAAATTGCCCTACCTCCAAAATTCTGAAAAAAATAGGCTAAAAACGTTCCTGGTGCGATAGTAGCGCATCGCGCCATTGCAGCGCCAAGCCGATTATGCCTAAAAACCTGCACAATTTTTAGTGGCGCGCCGTGCCAAGGACAAAACTACTGAGGCATATTTTTGGCGCGATAGTGGCGCGTCGCGCCCTTACAGCGCCAAGGCCATATTTTCTGGGTTCTGGAAATTTGGCTTGAAAACCCTGCACACCTCGTAGTGGCGCACCGCGCCAGGAGCCAAACTACTGAGGCTTGTTCCTGACGCGTCGCGCCACTGCGGCGCCAAGCCCAGATTTCCAGCAGTTGCAACCCCGGCCTAAAATCCCTGCCGTGTTAGTTCGTCTTAAGATTGTCATATCTTTCGACTTCGAACTCCAAAAATTACATTCTTGGCGGCGTTGGAAAGAAGACTTGATGACCTTTAATTTAATAGGTCGTGGGCCACCCAGATTGTTGTCTTTCAAAATATAAGGTCGTTAGAAGTCAACTTCTTATACAAACTCATCCTAAAACTTAGCCACGACTGATCTTTTGGACTTAGCTCGGTCCTAGGGGTCCTTTGTGACCCCACATCACCTCCAACACTCTTCAATTACTCAGGGACTCATCTCAACTCAAGCATGTACTTTACAATAATAAGTTCGACCCTATACGTATATAAGAAAGGTCCGAATCTTAGGAAAATTTTTTGGGGGTGTTATAATATCTCCCCCTAAGGATCATTCGTCCTCGAATGACGAGTAAACCAAGAATAGAAATCGAGGTATAAATCACAATCAGAATTCAGTCAATCAACCAATCAGTTTCTCAAACAAATTACCAATCAAACTCATAATGCGCAAACAAATTCAGGTCAAGGAAATGGACATTACCTTCAATATTCTCGTCGGTAGGCACGAATAGATATGGCTATTTAGATTTCATGTCTTCCTCCGCTTCCCATGTGGCTTCCTCAACGAATTGATTTCTCCACAGGACTTTAACTGAGGCGATCTCTTTATTCCTCAATTTGCAGATTTGGCGATCAAGAATTTAGACCGGAACCTCTTCATAAGATAAGCTATCCTTAACTCCAATACTATCAATGAGGAATACCAACAAGGGATCACCTAAGCACTTCTTCAACATCGAAACATGGAATACCGGATGAATAGAGGCTAGCTCTGAGGGTAACTCCAACTCATAGGCAACACTCCTAATCCGCCTCGCAATCTGGTAAGAACCAATATATCGAGGACTAAGTTTCCCCTTCTTTCCAAACCTCATGACGCCCTTCATGGGTGACACTTTCAAGAATACCCAATCGCCCACCTCAAACTCTAAGTCTCTCCTTCTCACATCGGCGTAAGATTTTTAGCGGCTTTGGGTTGTCTTCAACTTATCTTGAATAACTCTCACCTTCTCCATGGCTTGGTGAACAAAATCGGTCCCAATCAACTCAACTTCACCAACCTCAAACCATCCAATTGGTGATCTACACCTCCTCCCATACAAAACTTCATAAGGAGCCATTTGAACGCTTGCATGATAGCTATTATTATATGCAAACTCTATGAGAGGTAAGTGATCATCCCAATTTCCTTTGAAGTCAAGCACACAAGCTCTCAACATATCCTCCAATGTCTGAATAGTGCACTCCGCGTGGCCATCCGTCTGGGGATGAAAGGCTGTACTAAGGTTCACCTTTGAACCAGTCCCTTCTGAAAAGATTTCCAGAATTGGGAAGTGAATTGAGATCCTTCGTCCGAGATGATGGACAAGAGGACTCCATGCAGTTTGACGATCTCTTATATATACAATTTTGCATAATCCTCTATGGTGCCAGTAGTCTTAACTGCCAAGAAGTGAGCTGATTTCGTCATTCTATCCACAATCACCCAAATCGAGTCATGTTGTTTTCGGGACCTCGGCAAACCCATAATAAAGTCTATGTTGATCATCTCCTACTTCCATTCTGGAATTTCTATGTTTTGAGCTAAACCACATGGCCTTTGATGCTCGACTTTCACCTGTTGGCAATTTGGGCACTTGGAAACAAACTCCGCAATATCTCTCTTCATCCCACTCTATCAATAGATTTCCCTCAAATCATGATACATTTTTGTGGAGCCCGGATGAATAGAGTATCTAGAACTATACGCTTCGGCCATAATCCTCTCTCAAATATCATCGACATGAGGCATGCACAATCTATTTTGATACCTCAACACACCATCCCCCCCTTTGGTAAAAACCATTACCTCTTGTTTGTGAACAACTCCCTTCAATTGGAGAAGGACGGGATCTTGGTCTTGCTTCTCCTTCACCTCTGCCACAAGTGAGGATGTAGACCCATCCTGAACAGTAACTCCACCTTCATTGTTCTCTTCTAGACGAACTCCCAATCGGGCTAATCTATGTACTTCCTTCGCCAATTCTCTCCTCCCCTCCTCCACATGGGCAGTGCTACCCATAGACAACCTGCTAAGAGCATCAGCAACAATATTAGCTTTACCTGGATGATAGAGGATGCTCATGGCGTAGTCCTTGAGTAGCTCAAGCCATTTTCGTTGCCTCAGTTTGAGTTCCTTCTGGATGAAGATATATTGTAAGCTTTTGTGATCGGTGAATACAACAACATGCACTCCATATAAGTAGTAGCGCCAAATTGTAATCGCAAACACCACAGCTGCCAGTTCAAGGTCATGAGTTGGGTAATTCCTCTCATGAACCTTAAGCTGTCTTGAAGCATAGGCTATCACCTTCCCCTTCTGCATCAACACACAGCCCAAACCAACTCTAGATGCATCGCAATAGATCACAAAGCCCTCTATTCCATCAGGCAAGGTTAGAACAGAAGCAGTGGTTAGCTTGGTCTTCAACTTCTGGAAACTCTCCTCACAAGCATCGACCATTGGAACTTAGCCTTCTTTTGGGTCAGCTTGGTCAATGGTGATAATATGGATAAAAATCCCTCTATAAACCTTTGGTAGTAGCCAACCAAACCCAATAAGCTTATTATCTCTATCGGAGATGTGGGTCTGGGCCAATTTTTCACTGCCTCAATCTTCTGAGCATCCACCTGAATACCGTCTCCAGATATAATGTGGCCTAGAAAAGCCACTAATGCAAGCCAAAATTCATATTTAGAGAACTTTGCATACAATACCTGGTCCTTCAAGGTTTGTAAGATGACTCTAAGATGATGGGTGTGCTCCTCCTCATTCTTGGAGTAAACCAAAATATCATCTATGAATACAATCACAAATATATCAAGATACGGTTTAAATACTCGGTTCATGAGATCCATAAAAGCTGCGGGGGCATTAGTCAATCCAAAGGACATAACCAAGAATTCAAAGTGGCCATAACGGGTCCGAAAAGCTGTCTTTAGGATATCACACTCCCTCACCTTCAACTGATGGTAGCCCGATCTTAGGTCTATCTTTGAGAAACAGATGGCACCCTGAAGTTGATCAAATAAGTCATCTATTCTGGGAGAGGGTACTTGTTCTTTATGGTGACCTTGTTCAGCTGCCTGTAATTAATGCACATCCTAAGGGACCCATCTTTCTTTCGCATAAATAGGACCGGAGCACCCCACGGTGAGACACTCAGCCTAATGAATCCCTTATCTAACAAGTCCTTCAACTGTTCTTTCAACTCTTTCAACTCAGCTGGAGCCATTCTATATGGAGGGATTGAGATAGGCTGGGTATCAAGAAGAACATCAATCCCAAAGTTGATCTCCCTATTAGGAGGGACTCCGGGCAGGTCTTTAGGAAAGACTTCGGGAAACTCATTGACAATCAGGACCGACTCGAGGGATGGAGACTCAACATTGTCGTCTTTCACTCGAACAATGTGATAGATACACCCTTTTGAGATTAGTTTCCTGGCTCTAAGGTAAGAAATAAACTTACCCCTAGGCATAACAGGACCACCCTTTCATTCTAAGACAGCTTCATTCGGGAAGTTGAACTTAACAATTTGAGTCCTACAATCAATAGAGGCATAACAGACATAAAGCCAGTCCATGCCAAAGATCACATCGAAATCTACCATATCCAACTCAATTAAGTCGGGTAAGGTATCTTTGTGATCAATTGACACAGTGCAATCTCTATAGACTTTCTCAGCTAAGACAGAATCACCGACAGGAGTAGCTACACTGAAAGGCTCAAGAAGATATTCAGGAATTTTATTAAATTTACTAGTCATATAAGGAGTCACAAAAGATAGAGTGTCACCCGGATTTATCAAAACATAACAGTCAAGAGAAGAGACTCGAATCATACCCGTCACGACGTTTGAAGAGTTCTCTTGATCTTGGCGACTACCCATGGTATATAGGCGGTCTGTACCTTCACTCGTACCTGAAGTAGTGCCCCTCTGATTACCCCTAGCTGGCAGTGCGGTGGTAGAGAACTGAGCTCTATCTCCCCATGTTAGACACTCTTTCTGAAAATGGTCTTTTTAGCCACACTTGTAACAACCAGCCCTTCCCGCTCTGCACTCTCCCAAATGGAGCTTACCACACTTGACGCATGGTGGCTTCCCTTGCAAACCTTCCCACGCTATCTTGGGATTGAGAACCCTGGGGTCTGAGATTTTGGCGACTCTGTCCCTGCCGATCATACCTGTTCTACAGCATAGGTGCACTGGCGGTGGATGAGGCATAGTTAGAAGGCCTCTTCTGGAAGAAGGACCTGTTGCCCTTGTTTTGCCTCTGTTCATTCTCATGGCCCGCCGATTTTACCTTCTTGCTCAGATGCTCCTCTTTGTCTTTTCTCTTCTCATCCTAAACCTGTTGAGCATACACCATTAATCTGGAAATATCCATATCCGAGATCAACAATGTTGCTTTGCATTCCCTCTTCACATGCCTCCCTAATCCGGAGAAGAACTTCCTCATCTTTGACCTCACATCTGGGATCATTTCTAGAGCATACCTGGACAGCTGGATGAACTTCAGGCCATACTCCTTAACTGTCATACCCTCCTATTTCAGATTCACAAATTCCTCCACTTTCGCTTCTCTCAATTCTCGGGGAAAGAAGTGGTCAAGAAAGGCTCCCTCAAATTTATCCCACCTAGCAGGTTAAGCATCCTCACCCCTACCTTGCTCCCATTGGTTATACCAGATGTTTGCCATATCCTTGAGTTGATAAGACACCAACTCAACCCCCTCAATTTCCGTAGCATGCATAGCTTTCAGAATTTTCCACATCTCGTCAATAAAATTTTGGGGGGTCTTTATCAACCTTAGAACCCGTGAATGCTAGCGGATTCATTCTCAGAAAGTCTCTGATTTTGGTAGCAGCAGACGGCTCTTGGTAACTAGAGCTAAGAGTTGGCGAACTCTGGTTACCATTTCGGTCGGCTACTAGTTGAGTGAGCATGGCAATCGCTCCTCTAAAGTCTGCTTCCAAAGTTGGTGCAGGTGAAGTAGTAGGCATTTGAGGTGCCTCCGCATACCTCATTGGTCGGCCTCTAGCCCTCAATGGGCGTACCTCTGACTATGGCATCCCTGCGTTATCAACATTCCTCTGGCTAGCAGTATGTTTAGGAGGCATTATCTGTAACGTATAAACGCACAAATTATAAGAGAAGTTTCATAGAGTTTAACTCCATTGCACGAATTCAGAGTATGAAAGAAGGGAAACAATTTCTAATGTCCTATAGCCTCCTGCTTATAAGTGTGGTGCACAACACACCCATAAGCAAGACTCTACTAGACATGGCTTCATAGACTTCCTAGGACTCTTGAACTCTGTGCTCTGATACCATGTTTGTCACGTCCCGGGAGGGTACCCTAGACGTGACCGGCACTCGAAAGCCATTTCTGGCCTTCAAGCGAACCAAATCAACTCGAAATCTCAACTCAAGAGAAATAACAACTCAATCAAGTATCCTAAGTCTAAACAAGAATATGGTTTAGACAGGACCAACCACATACCATTTAACTCAATCTGACTCAGAGTACTATTAAGACCTATATGGGAGTTTCTCTTATCCGACAACCATCACTTATGAGCTAGTAAAAGTACAATAAGCCGACGTTGTTGCCGCGTCCGTTCATACTTTGCCAAGGTATGAATAAACCAACCAATCATGGATCCAATCCAACCAAGTCCTATAATGTCAGGACAATAAATTTGGGGAAGCATCTGACTTTAACGGTTTAATCCCCTCCTATGTTTGGCGACGTAGTTATTGGGTTCAAGCATGGACTATACTCTTGCCCAATTCGGTGCTCGGTACTCCTCCCAAGACTCAATGCTCATAAAACTCCATCCAATCAACTCAATCAAAACATATCGACAAGTCTCATTACAACCTTGTCAACTCATCAACTCTATCACAATCAAATCTCTCCCAATCATACAATCCGGTCAATCTCAATCATATTGTTCAAAGTAAATTTAAATGCATATTTATAGCAACATGTAAACATAACCAAACATTTCCTCTATCCATTTGATCAATCTTTGATACTCAACATAATTTCAAGGCTTTAAATCAACAATTTAAGATAAGCAACGTTATTAGGAAAATAACATCCTTTATCATAATCCACATAGTTAATAATATCAATAAAACATGTTTAACAACTCGTCTTCATCAACTCATACTCACATGAAGGTTCTTCCTAGAAATTCCTTGTCTCAACAACATCAACAAAACAAGAATCACATTAATGGATGACAAGACTCATTGAGACATAAGCCTACCAAGAAACTTTATTCCTATGGACATTTGACCTCAAAGAAAGAGTAGGACACATGGGTGGACTCAACCCATTCTTTGAGTAGCCTTTCATACCTTAGAATAGATTCTTGAAGAAACTTTGATGTTGGGTCTTCAATGGAAACTCGAATCTTGAAGCTCTTGGAACAAATCTTCATTAGAAATAGAAAAGAAGAGGAAGAAGATGAAGAGAGAATTTTCTAGGGCTTTTAGAGAGAGAGTGTGGGACTAAAAATAATCCCCAAAATATCCCAAGGCTGATACATATATAATTTGGGACAATTCCCAAATTGCCCTTCCTCCAAAATTCTAAAAAAATAGGCTAAAAACGTTCCTGGTGCAATAGTGGCGCATCGCGCCATTGCAGTGCCAAGCCGATTACGCCTAAAAATATACACGACTTTTAGTGGCGTGCCGTGGCAAGGACCAAACTACTGAGGCATGTTTTTGGCGCGATAGTGGCGCGTTGCTCCCTTACAGCGCCAAGGCCATATTTTCTGGGTTCTGGAAATTTGGCTTGAAAACCCTGCACACCTCGCAGTGGCGCACCGCTCCAGGAGCCAAAATACTGAGGCTTGTTCCTGGCGCGATAGTGGCGCATCGCGCCACTGCGGCGCCAAGCCCAGATTTCCAACAGTTGCAACCCCGGCCTGAAATCTCTGCCGTGCTAGTTCGTCTTAGGATTGTCATATCTTTCGACTCCGAACTCCAAAAATTATATTCTTGGCGGCGTTGGAAAGAAGACTCGACGGCCTTTAATTTAATAGATCATGGGCCACCCAGATTGTCATCTTTCAAAAGATAGGGTCATTAGAAGTCGACTTCTTATACGAACTTATCCTAAAACTTAGACACGACAGATCTTTTGGACTTAGCTTAGTCCTAGGGGTCCTTTGTGACTCCACATCACCTCCAATACTCTTCAATTACTCAAGGACTCATCTCAACTCAAGCATGTACTTCACAATAATGAGTTTGACCCTATACGTATACAAGAAAGGTCCGAAACTTAGAGAAAAATTTTGGGGGGTGTTACAACCTACTTGACCCTAAGAAGGTAGGTCACCTGCTTACTTGAGGTGCTACCACATGTCGCTCCTCCATTGGTTGCCAAATGTCTTTTTTTTCTTCCTCATGGGTTCGTAATCTCATCTTATTTTAAAAGTCTATGTAATCCGTGCTACGCAAGCTTGGTATGTATTCTAATAGCTTAAGTACGTAATAATTATAAGTTAGTAGCTTACGTAGATAAATCGAGTCCTACGACTCGTTACTTGGCCTCCAATTCTTCCCGGATGCTCATGACTCTATTTCCAACCTCCTCTACTATGGGTGTCACATTCTCCCTTTCTTAGAGTCGTTTAATAGTGTCGTAGCTTATACGGATCACATGATAACGTCTAATAAACTTAAGAGACATTCCAGGTTTAAAAATGTAGGGTGTAACACAATGTTAGGTGGTGAAGAACCAGGTTTATGTATGATTGGTGTAGGGACATGCAAATTGGCAGTAGTGACTTGTGATGATGTCATTATCCAAAACATAAGCATTGTTAAAAGTACTATGTGTGTTATTTAGCATTCTGGTATTAATAGTAAGTTTCCTTAACACATTAGCAAAACTGGAATCAGATGCAGAATCACAAAAAGCAAAAGGAAAGACATTCTCATAAAAGGACACATCTCTGGAAGTATGTATCCTCTTGGTGTTCAAGTCTAGGACTTTGTATCTTTTTGTATGGAAAGGATATCCAATAAAAATGTGAGGTGTGGATCTTGGGTCATTTTTTTCCTGATGAGTTTTCAGGGTTGGAAAGCATAAACATCCAAAATATTTAGGGTGGGAATAGGTAGGTTGTTTGTTATACAGTGTTTCAAAAGGAGTTTTATCATGAAGCACGGAATTTGAGAGTCTATTGATCAAATATGTTGCTATCAAAATACATTCTCCCCAGTATCTAATAGGTAGTTTGGATTGATACAAAAGGGCTCTGGCTACT